>NW_027361917.1:59028750-59770000 GCF_039654945.1 Dendrobates tinctorius
ACAAAAACAAAACACAAATGCAACAGGCAATGCAAAAAACTTAGTTTTAGAGAAGCAGGAATCAGACTGGTGTCCTAGAAGTCCACAGAGAAATCACCCGCATGGCAGAAGGGCGTCGGCAGCCTTATATCCAGTCTGTGACTCCACTCAGCCAGTCATCCTCATTAGACTCAGGTGCCTGATAATCAGGCTCATTACCTTCCTTTACCAGAATAGGGAGTTCACAAGACCTCAGTGACGAAGGGGAAAATGAACTCACAACAGTACCTCCCCCTGGAGGAGGGGTCACCGAACCCTCAACCACGCCACCAGGGCGATCAGGGTAAGCCCGATGAAAGGCACGCACCAATCTTTTGGCATGAATATCAGAGGCAGAGACCCAGGAATTATCCTCCTGACCATAACCCTTCCACTTAACCAAATACTGGAGTCTCCGTCTAGCCAAACGGGAATCCAGCATTTTCTCTACCTCATATTCCATGTTACCTTCAACCAATACAGGGTCTGGAGGTGCCACCCCAGGAACAACTGGTTCAACAAACCTCTTCAACAAGGACTTATGGAACACATTATGGATTTTAAATGTGACAGGAAGAGCCAAACGAAAAGAGACCGGATTAATAATCTCCACAATCTTGTAAGGTCCAATAAATCTAGGCTTAAACTTAGGAGAAGCCACCTTCATAGCAATATTTTTTGATGATAACCACACCATATCACCAATCTTAAACTGGGGACCAATGGTCCTATGTCGATTGGAAAACCGCTGGGCCTTTTCCTGGGAGAGAGATAACTTATCCACCACTTGGTCCCAGATGTGGTGCATTCTCTCCACCACAGTGTCAACACCTGAGCAGGCAGAAGGCTCCACCTGCCCTGAAGAAAATCGAGGATGAAACCCAAAGTTACAAAAAAAAGGTGACATCAAAGTGGCAGAACTAGCTCTATTATTTAAAGCAAATTCGGCCAAGGGCAAAAATGAAACCAAATCATCCTGATCAGCGGAAATAAAACATCTCAAATACGATTCCAAGGTCTGGTTTGTTCTCTCTGTCTGCCCATTGGTCTGGGGGTGAAAAGCAGAGGAGAAGGACAACTGAATTCCCAGCTTGGAACAGAAAGTCCTCCAAAATCTAGACACAAACTGAACTCCTCTGTCAGATACAATGTTCTCAGGAATCCCGTGTAAGCCAACAACCTGTTGCAAAAACAGGGGCACCAACTGAGAGGAAGATGGCAACTTAGGGAGTGGTACAAGATGAACCATCTTAGAGAACCTATCACAAATCACCCAAATAACAGTCATTATTTGAGAGACCGGCATATCAGAGATGAAATCCATTGAAATATGGGTCCATGGCCTCCTGGGGACCGGCAAAGGCATCAACAACCCACTAGAGCGAGAACAAGATTTAGACCGGGAGCAAGTCCCACAGGACTGCACAAAATTTCTGACATCATGAGACAAGGTGGGCCACCAAAAAGAGCGACTCACCAGATCTCTAGTACCAAAAATACCTGGATGACCAGCCAATGCAGATCAATGAACTTCAGACATCACTCTCTTCTTCCACTGGTCAGGAACATACAACTTTCCACTGGGACAACGCTCAGGTTTGTCCTCCTGGAACTCTTGCAGCGCAAGTCTCAAATCGGGCGAGATGGCAGAAAGAACTACCCCTTCGCCTAAGATGGTAGCAGGCTTGGTCACCACAGGAGAATCAGCAAAGAAACTCCTAGAGAGGGCGTCTGCCTTGACATTCTTAGTTCCAGGAAGAAAAGAGACCACAAAATCAAAACGTGTAAAAAACAAGGCCCACCTAGCCTGTCTAGGGTTCAAGCGTTTAGCCGACTCTAGGTAAATCAAATTCTTGTGGTCAGTGAGGACCACAACTTGATGTTTAGCTCCCTCCAACCAATGTCTCCACTCCTCAAATGCCCATTTCACGGCCAACAGTTCCCGATTCCCCACATCATAGTTACGTTCAGATGGAGAGAACTTTCGGGAAAAGAAAGCACAGGGATTCATTTTAGATGATACAGGATCCTTTTGGGACAAAACAGCTCCTGCACCAATCTCAGAAGCATCCACCTCTACCTGGAACGGGAGTGAGACATCAGGTTGCCGCAAAACCGGGGCGGAGGTAAATCTTCGCTTCAGCTCCTGAAAGGAAGCAACAGCCTCCGGAGACCAATTCAGCACCCTTCTTAGACAGATCAGTCAATGGCTTGGCAATACTAGAGAATTTTGCTATAAATTTCCGATAAAAATTAGCAAAACCCAAAAACTTCTGGAGGGCCTTCAAAGAAGTGGGCTGAACCCAATCATAAATGGCCTGTACCTTGGCCGGGTCCATTTCAATAGTTGACGGAGACAAAATAAATCCCAAAAATGAAATCCTCTGTACTCCAAAAAGGCATTTCGATCCTTTGACATACAGGGAATTCTCCCTCAAGATCCGGAACACAGTCCGAATATGTTCCACATGAGAATCCCAATCCTTGGAGAAGATCAAAATATCAATCCAGATAGATAATCAAAAATTTATCGACACAGTCTCGGAAAATATCGTTCATGAAGCACTGGAAGACAGAAGGGGCATTAGTGAGCCCAAAAGGCATCACCAGGTACTCAAAGTGTCCCTCCGGAGTATTAAACGCCGTCTTCCATTCATCCCCCTGCTTAATGCAGATAAGATTATACGCCCCCCTGAGGTCAAGCTTGGTAAACCAGCAAGCACCTCTAACTCTAGAGAATAGATCCGAAATCAGGGGTAACGGATACTGATATTTAATAATAATTTTATTGAGGGCACGATAATCAATACAAGGCCTTAAGGAACCATCCTTTTTGGCCACAAAAAAAAACCGGCACCTAAGGGTGAAGAGGATGGTCTAATATGACCCTTCTCCAACGCCTCCTTAATATAGGACCGCATAGCCTCGTGCTCGGGTACAGATAAATTGAAGAGCCGACCCTTGGGAAATTTACACCCCGGGCTTAGTTCAATTGCACAGTCATAACTCCTATGAGGAGGCAAGGACGCAGACTCATTCTCACTAAATACATCATAAAAGTCCGCCAAATAGTCAGGAACATCATGCGACTGAGGAGAGGTGGAAAAAACCGGAGCCTCACTAAAGGCACACCGACAACCCCAACTCACCACAGACACAGATTTCCAATCCAAAACTGGATTATGAATTTACAACCAGGGAAACCCCAGAACAACGGCATCATGCAGACCATGCAACACCAAAAATCTGCAATTTTCTTGATGGTCTGGGGCGACCCGCATGACCACCTGGGTCCAAAACTGAGGTTTATTTTTAGCCAAAGGAGTAGCATCAATCCCCCTCAAAGGGATAGGCGTCTGCAGAGGTGTCATCGTAAATCCACAACATTTAGCAAAATCCAAGTCCATTAGGTTTAGCGCTGCTCCCGAATCCACAAAAGCCTTGGCGGAAAATGTGGACAGGGAGCAGATCAGAGTAATTGCCAGAAGAAACTTAGGTTGAACACCACCAACAGAAAACGTGTGTGCAAAGCGTTTCTCTCATTTAGGACAAACAGAAATAATATGCGAGGCATCTCCACAAAAAAAACACAGCTTATTACGCCTTCTGAACTCCTGACGTTGCGCCTTAGACAAAACTCTATCACAGACGTCTGTTTAACCGGTGGCAACACCTCTCGTGCAATCCTGCGTTCACGTAAACGCCGACCAACCTGAATGGCTAATGACATAGAATCGTCCAGACCAGAGGGAACAGGAAATCCTACTATAGTATCTTTTACGGCTTCTGACAAACCCTTCCGAAAGAGAGCAGCCAAGGCATTATCATTCCAGGTAGTAAGGACAGCCCACTTTCGGAACTTTTGACAGTACAACTCTGCAGAATCTCGACCCTGGTTCAATGCCAACAGGGTCTTTTCAGCCTGATCAATAGTATTAGGTTCGTCATACAACAACCCCAAAGCTTGAAAGAATGCGTTCACATTAGTCAGAATAGGATCATCTGGTTTCAAAGAAAACACCCAATCCTGGGGATTGCCACGCAGCAAAGAGATGATGATTTTATCCTCCTGCGCGGAGCTCCCTGACGAGTTAGGCTTCAAGGCAAAAAATAATTTACAATTATTTTTGAAACTCAAAAATTTAGATCGATCCCCAAAAAATACATCAGGTGTAGGGATCTTTGGTTCAACAGCATGCGAATGAGCAAGGTAGGCGGAAATTCCCCGCACTTCCGCAGCGAGCTGCTCCACACAATCAGACAATTGCTTTATCTCCATTGAGAAAAAAAAAAATTCCCCCCACGGCCTCAGAGATATAGAGGAAAGAATATACACACACCTTTTTTTTGCACAATTCTTTCCTGCTATTGAGTACCCTAGGATCTGCGGTATGGCGGGTGATTCTGTTATGATTGAGTCACCGTAGGAGGCAAAAACAGAAATGCTAGCTAAGTCCAGAAAACCAGAGAAGTTGGCAGCTATCGGATTGCAGACCCCTGAACTTACCAACACAACTATCAGTAGCCGTGGGGGGTTCCTACGATGCCCTAGACCCCTCGATCACAGCTGGAGAATTAAATAGGCTTAAAGAAAGAAAGGGGAAATCTAAACTGCCCCAGAGCAGACCCCAAAGCAATAGGCAGCCCCCCACATATAATGACGGTGAAGCAAGATGAAAACACTAACACAGACAGAAAGATAGACTGAGCAAAGACGGGGCCCAAGCTAACTACATAGGAAAGGACAGGAAGGCTGCTGTCTGCAATCCGTGAAAAACCCTATGAAAATAAGAGCCAACAAACTGACAGTGAAAAATGCCCTGAAGACGCTAGGCTTCAAAAAGCTATGTCAGTACTCAGGAATATTCTGAAGACAGAGCAACAGGCAAAAGGAGATTCAGCTCACCCCAGCAGGGAATGACAGAATCCAGAAAAGCAAGGAAAACAAAAACAAAACACAAATGCAACAGGCAAAGCAAAAAACTTAGCTTTAGAGAAGCAGGAATCAGACTGGTGTCCTAGAAGTCCACAGAGAAATCACCCGCAGGGCAGAAGGGCGTCGGAAGCCTTATATCCAGTCCGTGACTCCACTCAGCCAGTCATCCTCATTAGACTCAGGTGCCTGATAATCAGGCTCATTACCTTCCTTTACCAGAATAGGGAGTTCACAAGACCTCAGTGACGAAGGGGAAAATGAACTCACAACAGACTCCATTTTGAGTGTTGTGAAGATTTTGACTCCAGAGGTGCTTTCCAGAAATAAGCACACAGCTGATATTGGAGAGTGGAAACTGCAGTTAGTGCCTTTACATTTTTCCCAGCTTCTACAGACACACAAAATAAATTGTAATACAGTAATGCCTTCCATCAAATGTTGACTGTATTGTAGGCACACTGTGGGGTTCAGCAATGATTGGCCATTTGGATTTAGGAGCACCTATTTTGATGGAGTTTTTTTGGAGGGAGCCATGTTGCTTTTAAAGAGCCTTTCTGGTATCAGTGGAAACTCCATATATTTCTACATACAGTTGACGGACATACGTCGTAACTTGTTTTTCGTGAGTTGAGTTAATGTTTTTTGGCAGTGCTTAAGGAAACAACATTTTGGACAAATTCTAAGGTGAGGTTCACATTTACTGTATCCCTTGTTCTATGTTAACCACTCTGACCAGGTTTTTTTTTGTCTAAATCTCAAAAAAAGTGATTCATACAGCACCACAGTGGATCCATTGTGATACAGGTAGAGCTATTCTGCACTCTGGATGGCCTCATTTCCAGCATTGTATATATTTTTAAAGATACATAAAAACATAGTTAACTGAGAATCCCTAAAAAGATGGGACACAATGAGAGTAGAAGCCATACAGAGTCAAAAGTCTTTCTATCTTCAACATTGCAATGACTGGTTCTGTTGAGGGTTTTTTCTGAATTACATTTTTTGGACTTAAATCCAGTGAAAAGTGTTCAACGTAGAGCACAGATAAGTGTGGACCTGGCCTTATTGAGATTTGTTTGGGAGACAGAATAAACAAATCATAAGCAGTTCAAGAACTTCTACATTATTCTTAGTTGTTTTCCTTCATGTAGAATTAACCTACAAGGAAAGTAAGGGTTTATTTTCCTTCCGATATTTGTGTCCCTTTGACTTGCATTGGTTTCCGGTATCGGAATCAGCGATATCCGATATTTTTGGGGTATCGATCTGATCCAGTCCGATCCGATATTTCCCGATATCGGAAGGTATCGCTCAACACTAGTCTGAGGTTAAGGAGTATGTCTGCAGATAACGCGAGGTGAGGGGTAAGAGGGTGGGGGGCTAAGAGAGAGGGGGAGATAGTTATTTGGTTCGAGGGTGCAGGGGTTGGGGGATAGCGAAGGAGAGTGAAGATTAGTGGAGCAAAACCGGTGAGGGCAAGTGTGAGCATAGTTGAAGAGCAGAGTAAAAAAAAAAAAAATCAAGTAAAGTAAGTAAACAGTGGTTAGTCTTACCGTCTGACTGATTTCTGGACTATTTCTGGTATATTTCTCATGTATCACTTCAAATGATGTCATATCTGACCTGCTCTGTTCAAACTTATACCATTCAAATGTCCATGAAATGAAGCCAGGTGAGGGAGGGAGGAGGAGAAGGGAGCTGGAGGACGGTTCACAGCAGGGAGCAATTAACAGATTGCAGTTAATGGGACATTTGACTAGCATCAAAGTTGAAGAAAGAGGTGGGATAAGATGGAAGGATGGGTTTGAGGAGCATGGGTATATCAATATGCATACAGTCAATTTGAAGTATGATACATGGAATTAAAGTCAGGGGAAAAAACAGAGTGCAGACATACCAATTAAAAACAGAGGGTGAACAATGCATGAGGGTTCAGGCGTTCAGTGAGAATTCAGCAGACATATCTGTGGATGAAAGCAGATGGATCAGGACATGGCAGCATGAAGGAGAATATACCATGGTTTATCAATCTGGTATATTTCTCATGTATCACTAAAAAAGATTTGAATGCCCTCAAAATTTTGAATCACTATATTTTGAGAGCTTTTCTTTTTTTTGCCACGAGTCGGTTTGCAGGGTTAAATTGAAGTTTCCATTTCTGCCATTTATTGCTTTTTAGTCTGGTATTTGAGAGCGAAAATGAATAAAAATAGCAATCAATTATTTTTTAATGCCATTTATTGTGTGGTAAAAAGTGGTAAGACAACTTTACCCTTCAGTTTAGTATTATTACTAGTGATGAGTGAGTATACTCGTTGCTGGGGTTTTCCTGAGCATGCTCGGGTGTCCTCCGAGTATTTGGGCGTGCTCGGAGATTTAGTTTTCGTCGCCTCAGCTGTATGATTTGCGGCTGCTAGCCAGCCTGAATACATGTGAGAATTCCCTAACAAACAGGCATTCCTCACTTGTATTCAGCTTGTCCAGCAGCCGCAAATCATGCAGCTGCGTCAACAGAAACTAAATCTCCGAGCACACCAAAATACTCGGATGTCACCTGAGCATGCTCGGAAAAACCCGAGCAATGAGTATGCTCGCTCTTCACTAATTATTACTAGAGATGAGCGAGTATACTCGTTGCTCGGGTTTTCCCAAAGCAGCTACATGATTTGCGACTGCTAAACAACCTGAATATATGTGGGGATTCCCTAACAAACAGGCATTCCTCACATGTATACAGCCTATCCAGCAGCCGCAAATCATGCAGCTACGTCGACACAAAATAAATCTCCGAGCACGCCAAAATACTCGGATGACACCCGAGCTACGAGTATACTCGCTCATCACTAATTATTACAGTTATTCCAACTTTTATTTATATATTACTACTTTGGCACACTAAATACTATTTTACAGTAAAGAAAATTGTTTGTACCTTGCCATATTCAAAGACCTATAACTATTTCTTCCACTGACAGAGCTGAGTGAAGTTTTCTTTTTTTTGTGGGTTGAGATGATGCTTTCAGTGATACTATTTTCTTGCAATATACAAATATAGAGAAGAAGAAGGAATTGCAGCACTCACTCGGTCCTTGAAGATAAAGATCTTTATTTCTTTATGCGGATAACATCATAAAGTGTGGTTGTGTAGGTGACGGGAGTTTTTGCGAGGAGAGACAATAGACTTGACAGACAAGACTGTGCACCACCCTAAATAGATCCTTACAAGAGGTTCATGAAGCATACTGGGTTTTATTGACAAGTATAAAAATCCCAAAAGTAAGTGGTCAGCGTAGAGCACTGGATAAATGTGATCCCTAACGTTATGTAAAATGTTCCCAAAAAAGCTTCAACTAAATCCACAAAAAAGCAAGTCTCCACTCAGGTCTGTCGTCTGTTAGCGGAAATATAGGAGGCTTCCACGTTACTAGTAGCACAAAGGCTCTGGAAAAGCTAAATGGCTTCATGCTCCTCAAAAGAAATTCAGCAAATTCTGCAATCCCAAATCCAAATGCCCCCCTCTCCCTTCTGAGCCCCACAGTGTGCCTAAACCACATATAGCATCCACATGTTTGGCATTTCTGTAGTGGTGAGAGCCCGCCTAACTTACCGGTGCATGTCTTCAGAAGCAGGATCTGGACGTAATGTACTGGTCACTGCAATGTACTTGTCACTACAGCATACTGGTCACTACAACGGCAGATTGCACTTTTCACTCAGCAACATCCACTGCTGCCTGTTTCTGGAAAACACCCATGGAGTCAAAATCATCACTACATCTGTAGATATATTCCCAAAGGGTTATAATTTCCAAAATGTGGTCACTTGAATGGGGATTCTGCTTTTCTAGCACTTAGAGGCTCTCTATATGGAATCCGCAAAATAGTCTAGGAAAATCTGCGCTCCAGGAGGCAAACAGCTCTCCATCCCACCCAAGCCACTCCATATGTCAAAGAAGTACTGTAGAGCCATATATGGTGTATTTCTACATTCAGCAGAAATTGTGGGAGAAATTATGTTGCCATTTTTACCCATTTCCCTGAGTGAAAATGTAAAACTTGGGGCTAACACACAATCTTGGTGGTAAAAATGTTAATTATTTTTTCTTCACTGACCAATGTTAAAAAAAAGTATGTGACACACCTGTGGTGTCAATATAATCATTGTAACTCTAGAGGAATTCATTGAGGGGTTTAATTGATAAAATGGGTTCACTAATGGGGGGATATGCTGTGTTGGCACCTCAGGGGCTCACTCTGCCAATGTAATATGGCAACCTCAAGCAAGTGCAGTAAGTTCTGCACTGTAATATGGCGCTACTTACCTTCTGAGCTTTGCACTGTGCCTCAAAATTTGTTCTCGACCACATATGGGGTATCAGTGAGCTCAGGAGAAATTGCACAACAAACTTATGGGTCTATTTTCTCCTGTTACCTTTATGAAAATGCAAAATTTGGAGCTAAAAAAGATTTATCTTTGAAAAATGTGTTTTTTTTTATTTTCACGTACGAACGTTATAAACTTCTTTAAAGCACC
Organism: Dendrobates tinctorius; assembly: GCF_039654945.1. NCBI lineage: Eukaryota > Metazoa > Chordata > Amphibia > Anura > Dendrobatidae > Dendrobates > Dendrobates tinctorius. The sequence continues at coordinate 59,038,238 of NW_027361917.1, forward strand.
TGGGGGTTCAAGGTGCTCAATACCCATCTAGATAAGTTCCCTAAGGCATCTAGTTTCGAAAATGGTGAGGGTTTCCACTGTTTAGGCTGACCAGGGGCTATTCAAACTTGACATGGCGACTGCTAATTATGCCAGCAAATTTTACATTCAAAAAGTCAAATGGCACTCCTTCCCTTCCAAGCCCTGCTGTGTGCCCAAACTGTAGATCTCCCCCACATATGGTGTATTGGCAAGCTCAGGAGGAATTGCACAACAAAATATATGGTCCATTTTCTCCTGTTACCATTGTGAAAGTAAAAAAAAATTAGATCTAATGGAAATTTTTTGTGAAAGAAAAGTAAATGTTTTTTTTTCTTCCAAATTCCAAAAATTCCTGTGAAATACCTGAAGGGTTAATAAACTGCTTGAATGTGGTTTTGAGTTACTTGAGGGGTGCAGTTTTTAGAATGGTGTAATTTGGGGGTATTTTCTGTCATATAGGCCCCTCAAAGTCACTTCAAATGTGAGGTGGTCTCTAAAAAAATGGTTTTGCAAATTTTTTTGCAAAAATGAGAAATCGTTGGTCAAATTTTAACCCTTATAACTTTCTAACCAAAAAATTATATTTACAAAATTATGCTGATGTAAAGTAGACGTGTGGGAAATGTAATATATTAACTATTTTGTGCGATATGACTCTGATTTAAAGGCATAAAAATTAAAAGTTTGAAAATTGCTAAATTTTTGCCAAATTTCCATTTTTTTACAAATAAACACAAGTCATATCAAAGAAATTTTACCACTATAATAAAGTACAATATGTTACAAGAAAACATTCTCACAATCACCGTGATCCCTTTGAAGCATTCTAGAGTTATGACCTCATAAAGTGACAGTGGGCAGAATTGTGAAAATTATCCTGGTCGGGAAGGTGAAAACAGTTTTCAGGGTGAAGGGGTTAAATATTTCATAGCCTGACCAGTCATCTAATGCCTGGCTACTCTCTTTCATTCCCCAGTATTAGACCTGTCAATGTCACAATTACAGGAGGTTGTTGTACCATACATGGCAGATCCAGAAAACATTTTTTGTCCTTCAATGTCCATGACAGCTATTGAGACCCTGCAATCAAGTCATGCGGGAAGGCAATGAGATGATAGAGGGAAACCTTTCTCTTTGGAACCATCTAAATGTGGTAATTAGACAGCTAAAAAGCTAATAAATGTTCTAGTACTGGCTATGGCCAGTTTCACACGTCCAGATAATTCCAGTACCGGTAAACACGGTACCGGAGCTGTCCGTGTGGATACGTGGTACCTCCGGGTTGCGCACATGGAGCAATCGTGTGCCGCATCAGGACCACACGGACGGCTGCCGGGAAGAAGCGCTACAGTAAGCGCTGTTCCCGGCGGCTGGTGCTGAACTCTGTTGTCATTCTGCTCTCCTGCTCTGCCGGAGAGCAGAATGAATGAAAACCCGATATGTGGTCCCCCTCTGTTTGTGAACAACCAGACAAAACTTACAGCTGGGGGCTGCAGCCCTCAGCTGTCAGATTCATCAAGGTTGGTTCTCAAGAATAAATAATTTAAAAAGACGGCGTGGGGTCCCTCCTACTTTTGACAACCAACCTGACTAAAGCTGACAGCTGAGGGCTGATATTTTCAGGCTGGTAAGGGTCCATTGATCTTGGCCCCCCGCAGCCAAAAAACAGCAGCCCCCAGCTGCTCAGAAAAGGCACATCTATTAGATGCGTCTATTCTGGAGCTTTGCCCGGTTCTTCCCACTTGCCCTGTATCGGTGGCAAGTGGGGTAATAAGGGGTTAATGCCACCTTTCTATTGTAAGGTGACATTAAGCCCGGATTAGTAATGGAGAAGTGTCAATAAGACACTTCTCCATTACTAATACTATAGTAATTAAAGAGTTAGATAAACACACACAATAAGAGCAAAGTATTTTAAAGAAAGAATACACTACACACAGTTTTAAAATCTTTATTACACTGCTAATTCCATTGCAACGCCATCGATCTCCTGTAAAAAAGGTGAAAATAATAAAGCAACAATATACATTACTTGACCGGTGTTCAGTCACGTCCCACAACGTAAATCCTTCTCGGGGGGGGTTAATAAGTTTACAGCCGGACCGCTGCTAAAACAGCCGATCCTGACTATAAGCTACAGTAGAATGAATGGAAGGAGCCGTCGCATGCTCAGTAACTAGCGTGACATCACCGCTCATCACTGATGAACTATGGAATTTCTTTTCACCATTTAGATAAAAAAGAACCTAAGCATGTTTGGTGTCTTTGAACTTGAAATGACCTGGATAATCATAATGGCAGGTCAGTTTTAGCATTTAGTGAACATCGTAAAAAAACAACAAAAAAAAAACAAGTGTGAGATTGCACTTTTTTGTAATTTCACCGCATTTGTAATTTTTTTCCCGTTTTTGAGTACATAACATGGTAAAACCAATGGTGTTGTTCAAAAGTACAACTCATCCTTCAAAAAACAAGCCCTCACATAGCCATTTTGACCAAAAATAAAAAAGTTATGGCCCTGGGAAGAAGGGGAGCAAAAAATGAAAATGCAAAACCAAAAATACCTCTGAGTTATAAACTCATGTCAGATAATTATAGTAGGCAGGCTAAGTCTCAGTTAATTCGGTCTGCCACCAGCACTAGACAATGCAACACAGAAACTATAGAAGACAAATGGTGCGAATTTATTTTTTTTTAATTAAGCTCAATGGCAAAAATGATGTTTAGCCCAAATTGTACACAATTATGAAAAAATAATTATTCTCAGTGGTGGACAAAGATTTAAAACAATTCCGATTCAGTACACAGTTTTTATACACAATTTTTTAAGCCAAAGTCAGAAGGGTTTTAAATTAAGAGAAAACTTTAGAGGGAAGATTAATATTTTTCCTTCCTTTCACATCTTTCCAGCCTAATAATAGCATATTGATTGCAGGAAAGGAAAGAGAGAAAATAAATTCAAAAATCACTTAAAAGACATGAAACCTGCAGTGTTTTCTTCTCTCTTTCTGGTAGTCATTCAATGTATATAAAACATAGTTTAACCTCCTTCCTTGCTGGGTGATTTTCCAATTTTAAACTTTTAATTTCTCTTTTCTATCTACCAAGAGCCATAACTTTTTTTTTAAATTTTCCAACAAAGCCTTATGAGTAGGTATTAGTGATGAGCAAGCACTAAAATGCTCGGGTGCTTGTTGCTCAGGTCAAGCAAATTGGAATACACGGGTGCTCGACCCGAGCAATGAGCCCAATAATTAACCCAAAACAAAAATGTTCCTACACCACTTGGGCTATGGTCACACGTATCGTTTTTGATGCATTTTTCAACTTTGGCATGACTTTCAATAAAAAAATGCGTTCACTGGGAAATGTCATTTTAACAATTTACAAACTTCTTTGGCCATGTGGTGTGTGACACATCATCAGACACATCCTGTTTCATTTATGAAGGAGAGACTCTTAAAGTCACAGTCTATTTTTAGAGAGCCAGCAGTCAGCCCTCCCTATTCTTAGAGAGCCATTAGTCAGCTATGCTTTGCTGTTCCCATTATTAAACATTGGATCTCTTATACTGTTATTGCGTATGCAGTGATTGGCAGACCTGCCCAAAATTTGGACACACCCCAACAACCCATTGAACAGATGTCATGAATGACCACATGCAACCATAGTTCCCAGTATACATTTGGTACTCCCATACTGTTTTCTTATGCATTGAATCCAAGCCCTGCCCTGCAGCAAAGTTACACGCACCTCAATAAGTCTTTGAAGCCACGTACTGGATGGCCATAGGAAAACCCACTTCACATTATTCATTTGGTACACTCATACTGTTTGCTTATGCATTAAATGCAAAGCCAGCCCTGCACCAAAGTTACATGCACCCCAAAAAGACTTTGAACCCATGTATTGGAAAGCCACATGCAACCAGAGTTCTCAGTGTTCATTTGGTACTTCCATACTGTTTGCTTATCCATTGAATTCAAGGCCTGCCGTGCACCAAAGTTACACGCACCCCAAGTCTTTGAAGCCACGTATTGTATGGCCACATGAAAACCAAGTTTACATTATTCATTTGGTACTCCCATACTGTTTGCTTATCCATTGAATTCAAGGCCTGCAGTGCACCAAAGTTACACGCACCCCAATAAGTCTTTGATGCCATGTACTAGGTGATCACATGAAAACAAAATTCCCAGTATTCATTTGGTACTCCCATACTGTTTGCTTATGCATTGAATGCAAGGCTTGCCCTGCACCAAAGATACAAGCACCCCAATAAGCCTTTGAACTGAGGTACTGGATGGCCACAGGAAAACCAAGTTCACATTATTCATTTGGTACTTACAAACTGCTTGCTTATGCATTGAATGGAAAGCATGCCCTGCACCAAAGTTACATGCACCCCATTAAGCCTTTGAAGCCACGTACTGGATGGCCACATGCAACCATAGTTCCCAATAAGCATTTGGTACTCCCATACTGTTTGGTTATGCATTGAATGCAAGGCCTGCTCTGCATCAAAGTTACATGCACCTCAGTAAGCCTTTGAAGCCACCTACTGGATGGACAAAGGAAAATCCACTTAACATTGTTCATTTGGTACTCCCATGCTGTTTGCTTATGCATTGAATGCAAGGCCTGCCCTGCGCCAAAGTTACATGCACCCCAATAAGCCTTTGAACTGAGTTACTGGAAAGCCACCGGAAAACCAAGTTCATATTATTCATTTCGTACTCCCATGCTGTTTGCTTATGCATTGAATGCAAGGCCTCCCCTGCACCAAAGTTACATGCACCCCAATAAGCTTTCGAACACACGTTCTAGATGGCCAGGTGAAACCAAAGTTTCTATTATTCTGATTTTTTTTAAGTCACCTAAAGTTTGCCCATGAAGTGAATACAAGTTCTGCCCAAAATTTGCACAAACTCCAATCCCCCAAGGAAGAAATATGGAGAATGGTCTCCGAAAAATGTTTCCCCAGTTTCCCAGAGCAGGTCTCCTATACTTGTAATGCCCATACACTAAGTGTATTGGTTGAAAAGCATTTTTGCCTGGGGGTTACACATCAACCTACTGTGTAAATATTTTTTTTTACACCACCCTTGCAAAAAACTATAGTGGCTGTTGCATCACTGAGTACGATCACCCTGGTGATCTAGAAATGGTGTCGGAAGAGACGTGGAGAAGATATGTTCCAAACAATTTCAAAATGAGATCTCCCTTACTGTATGACATTAGTAACAGGAGAAAGAATTGTTTGAATGTGGATGAGGCCTTTATGAAACAGAAGATATGCGCCAAACAATTCTCCAAACAATTTCGAGGTGAGATTTACCCTACTGTTGTATGTTAGTAACAAGAATTTTTTGTGTATGTTAATGAGGCCTGTATAAAATAAACTAGATGTTCCAAACAATGTCAAAGTGAGATCTACCATACTGTACGACATTAGTAGCAGAAGATTTTTTTTTGTTTGTGGGTGAGGCCTCTATAGCATAGAATAGATGGTCCAATTTCAAAGTGAGTTATACCCTACTGTATGATGTTAGTAACAGAAAAAAATTTTATTTTGTGTGGATGAGGCCTGTATAACATAGACTTGATGCTCTAAACAATTTTAAAGTTATACTTCCCCTAGAGTTAAACATAATTAACAAGAAAAATTATTTTTATTGTGAATGAGGCATGTAAAAAATAGAGTAGATGCTCCAAACAATTTCAAAGTGAGATCTACCCTAGTGTTTGATGTTAGTAACAGAAGATTTCTTTTGCGTGTGGGTGAGGCCTGTATAAAAACGATTAGATTCTACAAACAATTTCAAAGTGAGATCTACCCTACTGTATGACGTTAGTAACAGAATTAACTTTGGGGGAGTTGTGGATGAGGCCTGTGTAACATAGACTAGATGTTTCAAATAATTTCAAAGTAAGATCTCCCCTACTATAGAACCTTAGTAACTGGATAATTTTTTTTTTTGTGTTGATGATGCCTATTTAAAATAGACTAGATGCTCCAAACAATTTCAAAGTGAGATACACCTTACTGTATGATGTTAGTAACCAAATAATTTTTTTTTACAGTGGATGAGGCCTGTATAACATAGACTTGATGCTCCAATTTCATACTGAGATCTCCCTTACTGTAGAATGTTAGTAACTGAAGAATTTTTTGCTGTGGATGAGGCTTGTATAACATAGACTAGATGCTCCAAGCAATTTCAAAGTGAGATCTACCCTACTGTACAACATTAGTAAAAGAATAAATGAAGAATTTTTTTTGTGGGTGAGGCCTGTATAAAATAGACTATATGCGCCAATCAATTTCAAAGTGAGATCTATCCTACTGCCCAACACCGTGCAGGACGCTTGGCATTTGCCACAGAACACCAGGATTGGCAAGTTTGCCACTGGCACCCTGTGCTCTTCACAGATGAAAGCAGGTTCACACTGAGCACATGTGACAGACGGGACAGATTCTGGAGTAGCTGTGGAGAGCAATCTGCTGCCTGCAACATCCTTCAGCATGACCGGTTTAGCAGTGGGTCAGTAATGGTGTGGGGTGGCATTTCTTTGGAGGGCCGCACGGTGTTGGGCTGTGAGCACAAGCCCCATCTGTGGACGTCGGGCCCTCAGACCATCCTCATGGAGTCGATTTCTAACCGTTTCTAACCGTTTGTGCAGACATATGACATTTGTGGCCTGACGGAGGTCATTTTGCAGGGCTCTGGCAGTGCTCCTCCTGTACCTCCTTGCACAAAGGCAGAGGTAGCGGTCCTGCTGCTGGGTTGTTGTAGAGTCTGTCTCATGCTACCACAAGTGTGAAAGCACAACCAACATTCAAAAGTGACCAAAGCATCAGCCAGAAAGCATTGGTACTGAGATGTAGTCTGTGGTCTCCACCTGCAGAACCTCTCCTTTATTGAGGGTGTCTTGATAATTGCCAATAATTTCATTCTGTTGACTATTCCATTTGCACAACAGCACGTGAAATTGATTGTCAATTAGTGTTGCTTCCTAAGCGGACAGTTCAATTTCACAGAAGTTTGATTTACTTGGAGTTATATTCTGTTGTTTAAGTGTTCCCTTTATTTTTTTTGAGCAGTGTATATTATTATTATCAAACCTTTAGTTATTTATTCATATTGAAAACATTGATTTAAAGTGAACCTGACAGCAGGATTGTGCTCAGTAACCTACAGGCACTGTCAGGTTGTTGCCGTTATACTGATTAAAATGATACCTTAGTTGATAAAATCTGTTTTGTGGTTGTTGTTTAACCCCTTCACCCCCAAGGGTGGTTTGCACGTTCATGACCGGGCCAATTTTTACAATTCTGACCACTGTCCCTTTATGAGGTTATAACTCTGGAACGCTTCAACAGATCTAGGCGATTCTGAGATTGTTTTCTCGTGACATATTGTACTTCACTTTAGTGGTAAAAAATTTTCGCTATAACTTGCGTTTATTTATGAAAAAAACAGAAATATGGCAAAAATTTTGAAAATTTTGCAATTTTCAAACTTTGAATTTGTATGCCCTTAAAACAGAGAAATATGTGACACAAAATAGTTACTAAATAACATTTCCCACATGTCTACTTTACATCAGCACAATTTGGGAAACAACATTTTTTTTTGTTAGGAAGTTATAAGGGTTAAAATTTGACAAGCGATTTCTAATTTTTACAACAAAACTTACAAAACCATTTTTTTTAGGGACCACCTCACATTTGAAGTCACTTTGAGGGGTCTATATGGCAGAAAATACCCAAAAGTGACACCATTCTAAAAACTGCACCCCTGAAGCTACTCAAAACTACATTCAAGAAGATTATTAACCCTTCAGGTGCTTCACAGGAGCAGAAGCAACGTGGAAGGAAAAAATGAACATTTAACTTTTTAGTCACAAAAATAATATTTTAGCAACAATTTTTTTATTTTCCCAAGGGTAACAAGAGAAATTGGACCCCAAAAGTTGTTGACAAATTTGTCCTGAGTACGCTGATACCCAATATATGGGGGGAACCACTGTTTGGGCACAAGGCAGGGCTCAGAAGGGAAGGAGCCCCGTTTTACTTTTTCAACCTAAAATTGGCTGGAATTGAGATCAGACGCCATGTCGCGTTTGACGAGTGTCTGATGTGCCTAAACAGTGGAAACCCCCCACAAGTGACCCCATTTTGGAAACTAGACCACCTAAGGAACTTATCTAGATGTGTGGTGACCACTTTGAACCCCCAAGGGCTTCACAGAAGTTTATAACACCCGGGCGTGAAAATAAAAAATCATATTTTTTCCACAAACATGATCATTTAGTCCCCAATATTTTGTTTTCCCAAGGGTAACAGGAGAAATTGGACCCCAAAGGTTGTTGTCAAATTTGTCCTGAGTACGCTGATACCCAATATGTGGGGGGGAACCACTGTTTAGGCACATGGCAGGGCTCAGAAGGGAAGGAGCCCCGTTTGACTTTTTCAACCTAAAATTGGCTGGAATTGAGATCGGACGCCATGTCACGTTTGACGAGCGTCTGATGTGCCTAAACAGTGGAAACCCCCCACAAGTGACCCCATTTTGGAAACTAGACCCCCGAAGGAACTTATCTAGATGTGTGGTGACCACTTTGAACCCCCAAGGGCTTCACAGAAGTCTATAACACCCGGGCGTGAAAATAAAAAATCATATTTTTTCCACAAACATGATAATTTAGTCCCCAATATTTTGTTTTCCCAAGGGTAACAGGAGAAATTGGACCCCAAAGCTTGTTGTCAAATTTGTCCTGAGTACGCTGATACCCAATATGTGGGGGGAACCACTGTTTGGGCACATGGCAGGGCTCAGAAGGGAAGGAGCCCCGTTTGACTTTTTCAACCTAAAATTGGCTGAAATTGAGATCGGACGCCATGTCGCGTTTGACGAGCGTCTGATGTGCCTAAACAGTGGAAACCCCCCACAAGTGACCCCATTTTGGAAACTAGACCCCCTAAGGAACTTATCTAGATGTGTGGTGACCACTTTGAACCCCCAGGGGCTTCACAGAAGTTTATAACACCCGGGCGTGAAAATAAAAAAATCATATTTTTTCCACAAACATGATCATTTAGTCCCCAATATTTTGTTTTCCCAAGGGTAACAGGAGAAATTGGACCCCAAAGGTTGTTGTCAAATTTGTCCTGAGTATGCTGATACCCAATATGTGGGGGGGAACCACTGTTTAGGCACATGGCAGGGCTCAGAAGGGAAGGAGCCCCGTTTGACTTTTTCAACCTAAAATTGGCTGGAATTGAGATCGGACGCCATGTCACGTTTGACGAGCGTCTGATGTGCCTAAACAGTGGAAACCCCCCACAAGTGACCCCATTTTGGAAACTAGACCCCCTAAGGAACTTATCTAGATGTGTGGTGACCACTTTGAACCCCCAAGGGCTTCACAGAAGTTTATAACACCCGGGCGTGAAAATAAAAAATCATATTTTTTCCACAAACATGATCATTTAGTCCCCAATATTTTGTTTTCCCAAGGGTAACAGGAGAAATTGGACCCCAAAGCTTGTTTTCAAATTTGTCCTGAGTATGCTGATACCCAATATGTGGGGGGGAACCACTGTTTAGGCACATGGCAGGGCTCAGAAGGGAAGGAGCCCCGTTTGACTTTTTCAACCTAAAATTGGTTGGAATTGAGATCGGACGCCATGTCACGTTTGACGAGCGTCTGATGTGCCTAAACAGTAGAAACCCCCCACAAGTGACCACATTTTGGAAACTAGACCACCTAAGGAACTTATCTAGATGTGTGGTGACCACTTTGAACCCCCAAGGGCTTCACAGAAGTTTATAACACCCGGGCGTGAAAATAAAAAATCATATTTTTTCCACAAACATGATAATTTAGTCCCCAATATTTTGTTTTCCCAAGGGTAACAGGAGAAATTGGACCCCAAAGGTTGTTGTCAAATTTGTCCTGAGTACGCTGATACCCAATATGTGGGGGGGAACCACTGTTTGGGCACATGGCAGGGCTCAGAAGGGAAGGAGCCCCGTTTGACTTTTTCAACCTAAAATTGGCTGGAATTGAGATCGGACGCCATGTCGCGTTTGACGAGCGTCTGATGTGCCTAAACAGTGGAAACCCCCCACAAGTGACCCCATTTTGGAAACTAGACCCCCTAAGGAACTTATCTAGATGTGTGGTGACCACTTTGAACCCCCAAGGGCTTCACAGAAGTTTATAACACCCGGGCGTGAAAATAAAAAATCATATTTTTTCCACAAACATGATCATTTAGTCCCCAATATTTTGTTTTCCCAAGGGTAACAGGAGAAATTGGACTCCAAAGGTTGTTGTCAAATTTGTCCTGAGTACGCTGATACCCAATATGTTGGGGGGGAACCACTGTTTAGGCACATGGCAGGGCTCAGAAGGGAAGGAGCCCCGTTTGACTTTTTCAACCTAAAATTGGCTGGAATTGAGATCGGACGCCATGTCACGTTTGACGAGCGTCTGATGTGCCTAAACAGTGGAAACCCCCCACAAGTGACCCCATTTTGGAAACTAGACCCCCTAAGGAAATTATCTAGATGTGTGGTGACCACTTTGAACCCCCAAGGGCTTCACAGAAGTTTATAACACCCGGGCGTGAAAATAAAAAATCATATTTTTTCCACAAACATGATCATTTAGTCCCCAATATTTTGTTTTCCCAAGGGTAACAGGAGAAATTGGACCCCAAAGCTTGTTGTCAAATTTGTCCTGAGTATGCTGATACCCAATATGTGGGGGGGAACCACTGTTTAGGCACATGGCAGGGCTCAGAAGGGAAGGAGCCCCATTTGACTTTTTCAACCTAAAATTGGCTGGAATTGAGATCGGACGCCATGTCACGTTTGACGAGCGTCTGATGTGCCTAAATAGTAGAAACCCCCCACAAGTGACCCCATTTTGGAAACTAGACCACCTAAGGAACTTATCTAGATGTGTGGTGACCACTTTGAACCCCCAAGGGCTTCACAGAAGTTTATAACACCCGGGCGTGAAAATAAAAAATCATATTTTTTCCACAAACATGATAATTTAGTCCCCAATATTTTGTTTTCCCAAGGGTAACAGGAGAAATTGGACCCCAAAGGTTGTTGTCAAATTTGTCCTGAGTACGCTGATACCCAATATGTGGGGGGGAACCACTGTTTAGGCACATGGCAGGGCTCAGAAGGGAAGGAGCCCCGTTTGACTTTTTCAACCTAAAATTGGCTGGAATTGAGATCGGATGCCATGTCACGTTTGACGAGCGTCTGATGTGCCTAAACAGTGGAAACCCCCCACAAGTGACCCCATTTTGGAAACTAGACCCCCTAAGGAACTTATCTAGATGTGTGGTGACCACTTTGAACCCCCAAGGGCTTCACAGAAGTTTATAACACCCGGGCGTGAAAATACAAAATCATATTTTTTCCACAAACATGATCATTTAGTCCCCAATATTTTGTTTTCCCAAGGGTAACAGGAGAAATTGGACCCCAAAGGTTGTTGTCAAATTTGTCCTGAGTATGCTGATACCCAATATGTGGGGGGGAACCACTGTTTAGGCACATGGCAGGGCTCAGAAGGGAAGGAGCCCCGTTTGACTTTTTCAACCTAAAATTGGCTGGAATTGAGATTGGACGCCATGTCACGTTTGACGAGCGTCTGATGTGCCTAAACAGTGGAAACCCCCCACAAGTGACCCCATTTTGGAAACTAGACCCCCTAAGGAACTTATCTAGATGTGTGGTGACCACTTTGAACCCCCAAGGGCTTCACAGAAGTTTATAACACCCGGGCGTGAAAATAAAAAATCATATTTTTTCCACAAACATGATCATTTAGTCCCCAATATTTTGTTTTCCCAAGAGTAACAGGAGAAATTGGACTCCAAAGGTTGTTGTCAAATTTGTCCTGAGTACGCTGATACCCAATATGTGGGGGGGAACCACTGTTTAGGCACATGGCAGGGCTCAGAAGGGAAGGAGCCCCGTTTGACTTTTTCAACCTAAAATTGGCTGGAATTGAGATCGGACGCCATGTCAAGTTTGACGAGCGTCTGATGTGCCTAAACAGTGGAAACCCCCCACAAGTGACCCCATTTTGGAAACTAGACCCCCTAAGGAACTTATCTAGATGTGTGGTGAGCACTTTGAACCCCCAAGTGTTTCACTAAAGATTGTAATGCCCAGGCGTGAAAATATAAAATCCTGTTTTGTTCCCACATAAATGATCATTTAGTCCCCAATTTTTAATTTTCCCAAGAGTAACAGGAGAAATTGGACCCCAAAAGTTGTTGTCCAATTTGTCCTGAGTAACCTGATACCCCACATGTGGGAGAAAACTACTGTTTGGGCACACGTCAGGGCTCGAAAGGGAAGTAATGACGTTTTGGAAAGCAGACTTTGATGGAATGGTCTGCGGGCGTCATGTTCCATTTGCAGAGCCCTTGATGTTCCTAAACAGTAGAAACCCCCCATAAGTGACCCCATTTTGGAAACTAGACCCCCTAAGGAACTTATCTAGATGTGTGGTGAGCACTTTGAACCCCCAAGTGTTTCACTAAAGATTATAATGCCCAGGCATGAAAATATAAAATCCTGTTTTGTTCCCACATAAATTATAATTTAGTCCCCAATTTTTAATTTTCCCAAGAGTAACAGGAGAAATTGGACCCCAAAAGTCGTTGTCCAATTTGTCCTGGGTACTCTGGTACCCCACATGTGGGAAAAAATTGTTTAGGCACACGTTGGGGCTCGAAAGGGAAGTAGTGTTGTTTTGGAATGCAGACTTTGATGGTCTGCTGGCGTCATGTTCCATTTGCAGAGTCCCTGATGTGCCTAAACAGGAAAAAAACCCACATATGACATCATTTTAGATACTAGACCCCCAATGAACAAATCTAGATGTGCCCCCAACTAATCTAATGTAAATTAGTAGTGCATGGAGGTGTGGTACAATTTGAAGCAATCCTTCATGCACAGGCCAGGTTTTTCGGGGCAGGTGTCGCACTGGTAAATGGTGTCCCTGCATATTCCTTTTTTGTAACACACTCGACACCTTTTTTGCGGCTTACCTGACCTGGGACAATACGAGCACCTTCAGTTCCTGAAGTACTGGGGCCCGCTCCTTCCTGAGCGCCAAACATCATGGCCTTAACCACTACCTCCTGGAAATGAAGGTACGACGTATCGCTGGGGCATGCACATTGTGACAGCAGGAATGCGTTGAGCATTGCCATTTGGACGATGTGCACGGCCAGCTTTTTGTACCACACCTTGGCCTTCCTCAATGCATTGTACGGTTGTAGGAGTTGATCGGAGAGATCAACTCCCCCCATTTTTTTGTTGTACCCCACTACACATGTCTGTTTGAGGACCTGTGTAGAGGTACCCCGTACAGTGCAGAGGGTACTGCCATCACCGTGTATGGTGGTCAAGAGATGGACATCTCTCTTGTCCTTGTACTTGACCACCAGCAGGTGGTCGCTACATTGGGCTCTGCTCTCACCTTTTCGGAGCATCTGCCCAAGTAGCGTCTTCGGGAGGCCTCTCTGATTTTTGCGGACAGTACCGCAGGCTGCGGTATGTCGCTCAGAGAGGGATTTGTAGAGTGGGATGCTGGTATAAAAGTTATCAGTGTAGAGGTGATAACCTTTATCCAGCAGTGGGTGCACCAAATCCCACACAACTTTCCCACTCACTCCCAGGAAAGGAGGACACTCAGGGGGTTCAATCCGGGTGTCCTTCCCTTCGTAAACTCTAAACTTGTGGGTGTACCCTGAGGTACTCTCACACAACTTATAGAGTTTGATTCCGTACCTGGCCCTCTTACTGGGCAGGTATTGACGGAATCGCAGCCTTCCCTTGAAGTGAACCAAGGACTCATCCACGCAGATGTCCCTTTGGGGCACGTACACTTCAGCAAACTTTTTGTTGAAGTGTTCGATGACCGGCCGAACTTTGAACAGACGGTCAAAGTTGGGGTCATCTTGTGCGGGACACTCTGCATTATCAGTATAATGCAGAAACTTGTGGATGGCCTCAAAACGCGTCCGGGCCATGACCATTCGGAACACTGGAGTGTTGTATAAAATATCAACACTCCAATATTGCCGAATTTCCGGCTTCTTCAGTATCCCCATATGGAGGACCAGGCCCCAAAACTGCGTCATTTCAACTGCGTCTACAGGAGACCAGTTTGAAAATGTTGAACGCGGGTTTTGCTCCAAAAATTGACGAGCGTACAAATTAGTTTGCTCCACCATGAGGTTAACAAAATCCTCAGAGAAAAAGACTTTGAAAAAGTCAATTTCTGTGAGGCCGGTGGTGTCAAACTTGATTCCTGATTCTGCCACAAAATCAGGAATCAGTGGCTCGTAATTTTCGGGGGGCGAGGTCCATACGGGGAGCACTGGGTCAGCTGCGGGCATGGTGGGCGCTGCCTCATCTTCTGTCCTGGAGCGTCTGCGTGGCGGTTCCGCAGGACCTGAGGAGGAAGATGAGGAGGGGGAAGAGGAAGAAGAAGAGGATGAAGAATCCGAAAAATAAAGAAAAGTCGGATCGTCATCCAAATCGCTATCAGTTTCGGAGGCAAGTAAAGCATATGCCTCCTCCACTGAATAGCGCTGTTGGGATGAATTTGATGACATTTTTGTGTAAATATGGTGCTTGGGTGTACACTTTATTGAAAACTGTATGTGTACGTGAGGGGGGGGAGTGATTGGTGTAAACTTTCTGTAAAGAAAAATCTGTGGAAAAAAGTCTAAAACAGCAGGCCCTAGCTGATAAGTGTCACTTGTCAAAACTAGGCTGCTGGATGTGTGCAAGGGGGGGTGGAAAAAAAAAAAAAAGGAAAACGGCAAACTCTGATAAGTGAACTGTGTCACTTATCCAAGTTTCGCAGCTGCGGGATGTGTGTACGGAGGGGCTAAGGAAAGAAAAGCGAGCTCAAGTGTTGATCGGTGAACTGCGTCACCAATCAACGCTCGGCGGCTGCGCACGGAGGTGGCGCAAAAGTGGGGTGGAGGGGGGTAAAAATAGGGGGAAGGGGGGGGGGGTTGGGGTGGATGAAGAGAGATTGGGCAGGGATAAACAGTTAGGGTTGTAGTTAGGTGGCACAAAGGGGGGTGAAAAAAATGAAAAACGGCAGGCACAAGCTTGGATAAGTGACGTGTGTCACTGAAGATAGATTGGGGGGGTGAAGATAGATTGGGCAGGGGATCAGGGATCAATTAACACTTACAATTGTAGTTTTCTTTCTTCTTCTTTCTTCTGCAGGGATTGTGATGCTACAAGCTGTGGCACCACAATACCCAGCACAGGAGCTCTTGCTGCGTCCGACCTCTCTGCAGGAATCCTCAGCTAGAGTGAGGACCCCTGCAGCCAGGTCAGACAGGTCAGAGGCAGGTCAAGGGGCAGGTCACAGAGCGGTCACATCGCTGCTGTGACCTGTCATTGGTGGGATCGAATGATTACATCGATCCCACCAATCCCTGATCTGCCTGGTGACCATGGCAACTGCCTAGAATCGGAGCTCACAGCTCCGATTACTAGGCAGGTCAAGCCCAGGTCACCAGCAGGGCACAGAGCGGTCACATGGTGACCGCAGCTGTGCCCTGTGGTTGGCGCGATCGCCGATCTAATCGATCGCGCCAGCCAACTCCTGCAGGCCCTAATATAGCACCGATCCTGGCCGGTACTGGCAGGGCACAGCGGCGATATAGCGGCGCTGTGCACTGCGATTGGCGCGATCGATCAGATCGGCGATCGCGCCAATCCGGGTGCTTTTTGCCAGTGCCTGGCGTTGCCAGGCACCGGCTCTAGGATCGAGTACATCGGTACTCGATCCCAGCCTAGGACATCATTGTTTCAGCCAAGCTGATTGGCTGAAACAATGAGAAACGCTGCGATTGGCTGTTCAGAATTTAACAGCCAATCACAGCGCTCTGGATGCCGGGGGGGGCGGGATCGCAGCCCGGGATGCCGACGCCATCTTTTCTAAGGTGAGATGGCGTCGGAATTTTAATGCGATCACCGCGACTTTAGTCGCATTAAAGGGCCCGACGTACTATCCCGTCCACGGTCATACGGGCCCGGGTACCGTGGACGGGATAGTACATCGGATGTCAGGAAGGGGTTAATCTGTATTTGTAGTTTTCTGTTAATGAGATTCTGGTGCTCTGGGGATGGGCAGTGAGGTTGGCTTTATTGGTGCTCTGTTACATTCACATTTGCATATGTATGGGTTTATGGCAGGACCCTGATCCCTCAGAGACCTGTCCCCTATTTTACACACTGCATATACTATTGTCAGGTTAGAAAAGAAAAGAAAATGAAGAAAAAAAAAAACTCCAGCGTGTATACTGGGAAAAGTTAAAATTCCAGTTTAATTCAAAACATCATTAAAAAATATGTAAATGCATTACTGAGTAGTACACATGATGGATGGAATCCCCAGTATAACCAATGCTTTTAAACCAATAAAGGTCTTTAGTCATGGTATAAGGATTTATATATTTTTTTAATGATGTTTTGAATTAAACTGGAATTTTAACTTTTCTCACTATACACTCTGGAGTTCTGTTTTTTTTTTCTTTATTCATTTTGGACTATGCCCTTGATCAAGGTGCCTCCGTGTGTGTCTGATAACCAATTTCCTGCAGAGATTGGTGAGCTGACTTTTCCCTTTACCTCTACCTTGCTATTTTTTCAAAAGAAAATAAAGTAACTTCATTAACAAGGCGCCGGCGGCGGTCCCTGTGCTGTATCTTTATACATGCCCATATGCCTTTATGCTTTATGCCTAATGCCTATACTTGCCTATATGCATTATGCCTATACTATTGTGGAGTAAAAAAACTATCTTCATTAAAATGGCGCCTGCACAGTAGCATCTATTGCATTCTGATAGATGCTACTGTGCAAGCTCTATGCAAGTCTGAGAGCCATAATGAGGTTCTCATAGACTTGTAATTAGTTGTGACCTCTGGCTCTCTCCATGAAACACTGACGATCTGGCAGGTCACAAACTGCCAAAGACAGACGGGAGCGGTGATGATACAAGAGGAAGACATCAGCAGGTGAGTATAAGAGTAGGGTCAAGGACGTTAGAGTGAAAACACCCTTCCAGTGGTAAAATAAAAGAAATGCTGGAGTGGTGCTTTAACCCCTTAAGCCCCAAGGGTGGTTTGCACGTTAATGACCAGGCCAATTTTTACAATTCTGACCACTGTCCATTTATGAGGTAATAACTCTGAAACGCTTCCATGGATCCCGGTGATTCTGACAATGTTTTCTCGTGACATATTGTACTTCATGATAGTGGTAAAATTTCATTCAAATAACTTGCGTTTATTTGTGAAAAAAACGGAAATTTGGCGAAAATTTTGAAAATGTCGCAATTTTCCAACTTTGAATTTTAATGCCCTTAAATCACAGAGATACGGCACACAAAAAACTTGATTAGTAACATTTCCCACATGTTTACTTTACATCAGCACAATTTTGGAACCAAAATTTTTTTTTGTTAGGAAGTTATAAGGGTTAAAAATTGACCAGGGAATTCTCATTTTTGCAACACCATTTTATTTTTACGGACCACATCACATTTGAAGCCACTGTGAGGGGTCTATATGATAGAAAATACCCAAAAGTGACACCATTCTAAAAACTGCACCCCTTAAGGTGCTCAAAACCACATTCAAGAAGTTTATTAACCCTTTAGGTGCGTCTCAGGAATTTTTTGAATATTTAAAAAAAAATGAACATTTAACTTTTTTGCACTAAAAAAATACTTCAGGTTCAATTTTTTTTATTTTACCAAGGGTAACAGGAGAAATTAGACTGCAAAAGTTATTCTGCAATTTGTCCTGAGTACGCTGATACCTGATATGTTGGGGGGGCACTGTTTCGGCGCATGGCAGACCTCAGCAGGGAAGGAGCGCCGTTTGACTTTTTCAATGCAAAATTGGCTGGAATTCAGATAGGACGCCATGTCGCGTTTGGAGAGCCCCTGATGTACCTAAACAGTGGAAACCCCCCCCAAGTGACCCCATTTTGGAAACTAGACCCCCCAACGAACTTATCTAGATATGTGGTGAGAACTTTGAACCCACAAGGGATTCACAGAAGTTTATAACGTACAGCGGTACAATTAAAAAATCATTTTTTCCACAAAAATGATCTTTTCACCCCCAATTTTTATTTTTCCAAGGGTAACAGGACCCTAAAAGTTATTGTGCAATTTGTCCTGAGTACGCTGATACCCCATATGTGGGTGTAAATGACTATTTGTAGACTCACACAGTATGGAGGGCACCGCTGTATGGGATCACCAATTACATGCTAAGAAACTCCAACATAGACCAAAAAAGAGGCATGTAAATGATAGGGATCACCAATAGAATGTATAAAGATGCAAAATTAATAAACTTTTTATTGAAACATCCACAAAAAACAACACGCAATATAAATAAAAACAATTAAAACCTCACAATGCGTTCATTTGACATGCCCAAAAAGGGTAAAAACCTCTAGCACATAACCCACATAATTCATATAGATAGCATATGTACTAACAATATGACAATAATGGTAATATGCTCACTATCAAATAATGGTAAAACCCAAATATGGCACCTAGCCCCTATATGATTATAAGTGCAAAATAGCTAATGAATCCAACAAGAAGATAGGATATGCATGTATACAATAGAATAGTAAATAGATCCTGGAAAAAATGCCCCTAGAATAAATAAAGAGTGCACATTCCACAGTATATGCACAAAGTATGGAAATTAGATATACTGCTGCTATAAAATAAGCAAGCAAAAGATCTAAGGGCCCAATGAAAAAATGGCCCCCTGCATACAACCTGTTGGAGGCACAATAAAGCCGGCAAGCGGGAACTAGGTCCAATAGACAGTGTGGGTAAAGTGAAGAGGGATAAGGCAGAGGCACAAAAGCCCGACGCGTTACGCCAGAACAACTGGCTTCATCAGGAGCGGTGGCATGTTGTGGATGAACGGTGTATAAATACCCAAAGTATAAACTCATAGCCAGTGGAAACAGGTGTGGAGTAGATGAGTCATGCGAGGTCCGGACGCAGAGCAAGTGCTCACACGCCGGAAGGGGATATCCGGCCCTGCGCAACCGCAGTAGGCCGAGATGAGGTATAATAAATGGTGTACCAAGATGGCGTCAAAAAGGATCTATTGCGCATGCTCGAATCCGCGCAACTGCCGGAGACAGTCAGCTGACGAGCCCGGACACAAAATGGTGCTCATGCACCGGAGAATAAAGTAAAGTGCCCACCTTTTTGCAGCCGCAATAGGCCGAAATAGACTGCATTTGATAATATATAGAACATAGCATCAAGTAGAACATGTTACGCATGCTAAAGACAATGCGACTACTAGATACAGACTGCCATAAAGATAATATATCACCCACATCAGTTAGAGTATGCACAATACCTACGAGAATTAGAAGCTAATATATATATATAAACTCATAATTTAACCAATAACTAGAGCACATACCTATATATATATTCGGTAAACACTCTATACTTTTCTTTTAAAAAACCATGTTTTTTTATGCAGATCGAATGCAATTCATCTGCAGAGTTTAGAAGTAACACCAAAATATGTATATACTCCTTATATTTTTATTCAATTATATTTTGTTTAAAATTATACCACCATGAGTCTCTATAGACATATAGTCCGAATAATATACATACTTTATGGGTATCAATATAGCAACTGTCATCAAAAAACCCACAAAAGTGTATAACAAATGCGTCCGTCGAAAAGCCAGATATTTGATTGCAGTAGATATAATTCTTGGCCGAAGAATATGTCTGCGCTCAGGTGTTTGCCAGATTTTCAGAAGGCAGTTCCAGCCAATTATTAATAGATTGTATCCCAATTCAGTATTTCACGATATACCAAGAGCATACACGTGGACTAAATAGAGGGTAATGGAGATGTCAATATCCAATTGGATCAGACGAAGGGCGGAGCCGAAAGGGCTGTTGAAAAAAGACATATAGAGATATATAAGGACCATAAATGGCTGAGAGCAAACCATGAGAGAATGACCCAAGAGGAGCCGAACAAAGAATCATACAGTAATTGTTTGTAAAACCCTGTAAAGAGTAATTCTTCATTAAGACCTCCTGGAGAGAGACTGCCCAGATTATGGATCCATTTGGATTCACACCTGAGCAGCCTCAGACCTACATCCCCCCCTCTGATGTTTAAGGGCACCTCTTCCAAACCCATTACTCTTAGTCCCGTAGAACGTCCATGATGTACCTCTAGAAAATGTGCTGCCACTGAGGTAATGTGTTTGCCTTTGTCCCGATCCCTATTAGCAGTAGAAATATTAGACAGATGTTGTTGTAGTCTCCTTCTAAGTTCTTGGGTTGTCTGTCCCACATATATTTTTGGACAGTTGCATACAAGAGCATAAACTAAATTGCGTGACTTGCAATTGAAATATGTCTTTTTGGGTACAATCTGAAAAGGATAAATGGGCAAAACAATGCCATGTTGAGCAACCATGTACTGGCAAACATTACAATCCCCACAAGGGTAGGTCCCCAGAATCCTAGCCCCCCTATTGAGTCTAACCGTGGGGCGTACATAATGGCTCTGACAGAGCCGATCCTTAAGGTTACGAGCTCGTCGTGCTACCAAACTAGGTGAATTAGATATATGTGGAACCAACTTGGCTTCACTCAGTAGGATACCCCAATTTTTGCTCAAAATTTTTTTTTTGTACATCCTGCCACTGGTTATTAATAACCAGTGGCAGGATGTACGAAAAATTTTGAGCAAAAATTGGATCGGCTCTGTGAGAGCCATTATGTACGCCCCACGGTTAGACTCAATAGGGGGGCTAGGATTCTGGGGACCTACCCTTGTGGGGATTGTAATGTTTGCCAGTACATGGTTGCTCAACATGGCATTGTTTTGCCCATTTATCCTTTTCAGATTGTACCCAAAAAGACATATTTCAATTGCAAGTCACGCAATTTAGTTTATGCTCTTGTATGCAACTGTCCAAAAATATATGTGGGACAGACAACCCAAGAACTTAGAAGGAGACTACAACAACATCTGTCTAATATTTCTACTGCTAATAGGGATCGGGACAAAGGCAAACACATTACCTCAGTGGCAGCACATTTTCTAGAGGTACATCATGTACGTTCTTCGGGACTAAGAGTAATGGGTTTGGAAGAGGTGCCCTTAAACATCAGAGGGGGGGATGTAGGTCTGAGGCTGCTCAGGTGTGAATCCAAATGGATCTATAATCTGGGCAGTCTCTCTCCAGGAGGTCTCAGCTCCAGGAGCTGAGTGTGACCTGAGTGTAAGTGCGAACTGTGGTAAGTGTGTGACTTGAAATTCAGTGACTTTAGATTCAGGGAGTTTCCAAGGGAGGTCTTACTGAATTGCTGTTATATTAATACTTTTTTTTTTAAATTAATTTATTTTTGCTTATCTTATTGTCTGGTGCAATCCCCATTAGGATGTGCTCCACTATTGCCAATGCCATCCAGTGCACGTCTTGCCGCATGTATGAAATCCTTGAACAGCCGGTCGAGGGTGCATACTGCTGTGCAAGATGTGAGCACGTTGTGCATTTGGAAGCCCAGATACTGGATCTAAATGTGCAGCTGGCAAAACTGAGATCCATAGACAATATGGAAAGGAGTCTTCTGCTCACTGAGCAGACGCTCAATGGGATAGATGAGGGGGGGATGCTAGGTTGGAGCTGCAGGACAATGAAGCAGCTAGCTGGGTGACAGTTAGAAGGTGGGGTAGAGGGAAGAGCACCAGGGAGGCTAGTCCTGATCTGGCACACCCCAATAAGTTTGCTAAGTTGGCAGATGAGGGGAGTGTTAGTGCAGGAGTAGCACTGCTGCAGCAAGGCATGTCCTCTGAAAGCCGGAGGAGTGTCTGCTCCAGTAAGGGGGGAAATAGGAGAGCAGGGCAGGCCAGACAGGTTCTGGTAGTGGGAGACTCAATTATTAGGGGAACAGATAGGGCAATCTGTCACAAAGACAGGGATCGTCGAACGGTGTGCTGCCTACCTGGCGCTCGAGTCCGACACATCGCTGATCGGGTTGACAGATTACTGGGAGGGGCTGGAGAGGATCCAGCGGTCATGGTGCACATTGGCACAAATGACAAAGTTAGAGGTAGGTGGAAGGTCCTTAAAGATGATTTCAGGGAATTAGGCTGTAAGCTTAAAGCAAGGACCTCCAAGGTGGTATTTTCGGAAATACTTCCTGTACCACGTGCCATGCCAGAGAGGCAATGGGAGATTAGGGAGGTTAATAAGTGGCTCAGGAATTGGTGTAGGAAGGAGGGGTTTGGGTTCCTGCAGAACTGGGCCGACTTCTCAGTTGGCTACAGGTTCTACGCTAGGGACGGGCTGCACCTCAATGGGGAGGGTGCAGCTGTGCTGGGGGAGAAAATGGCTAGAAGGTTGAAGGAGTGTTTAAACTAGTGATGGGGGGGGTATTCCTTTTATAGGAGGGGAAGACAGTGCAGATAGAGACCTGGGCACAAATAATGACATTGGGGGTGGAGGTGGCATGGGGGGTGGGGTTAGAACAGTTAATAATTTAAGAAAGAATAGCGGTACAGAGAGATACATAAAGTGCATGTATACTAATGCCAGAAGTCTCGCCAACAAAATGGAGGAATTGGAGTTAATGTTGTTGGAACATAATTATGACATGGTGGGGATATCTGAGACATGGCTGGATGAGAGCCATGACTGGGCTGTTAATTTACAGGGCTATAGTCTGTTCAGAAATGACCGTACAAATAAGCGAGGGGGAGGCGTGTGTTTATATGTAAAATCATCCTTAAAACCTATCCTTCGTGATAATATATATGAATCTAATGAAAATGTAGAGTCCCTGTGGGTAGAGATAAGGGGAGGGGGGAAAAATAATAAATTACTGATAGGGGTTTGTTATAAAACTCCAAAAATGATGGAAGCTACAAAGAATATCCTCATAAAGCAAATAGATGAAGCAGCGACTCAAGGAGAAGTCATTATTATGGGGGACTTCAACTACCCTGAAATACATTGGGGAACCGAAACCTGCAGTTCCAGCAAAGGTAATAGGTTTCTGACAACGATGAGAGACAATTACCTTTCACAACTGGTTCAGGACCCAACAAGAGGGGGGGCACTGCTAGACCTAATATTAACCAACAGGCCAGACCGCATATCAAATGTAAGGGTTGAGGGTCACTTGGGTAATAGTGATCACAAATTAATAAGTTTTTATGTATCCTTTAATAAGATGTGTAGTAGAGGGGTTACAAGGACACTAAACTTCAGGAAGGCAAATTTCCACCGGATGAGAGATGATCTTGGTGCAATTAACTGGGACGATATCCTGAGACATAAAAATACACAAAGAAAATGGGAGACGTTTATTAGCATCCTGAATAGGACCTGTGCACAATATATACCCTATGGGAATAAACATGCGAGAAATAGGAGGAAACCACTATGGCTAAATAGAGCTGTAAGGGGCGCAATAAGAGATAAAAATAAAGCATTTAGAGAATTAAAGCAAGTAGGTAGTGATGAGGCATTAAATAAATACAGAAGATTAAATAAATTCTGTAAAAAGCAAATCAAGACAGCAAAGATTGAGACAGAGAGACTCATTGCCAGAGAAAGTAAAAATAATCCCAAAATATTCTTTAACTACATAAATAGTAAGAAGCTAAAAAATGATAGTGTTGGCCCCCTTAAAAATAGCCTGGATGAAATGGTGGATGAGGATGAGGAAAAAGCCAATATGCTAAATGACTTTTTTTCAACAGTATTTACACAAGAAAATCCCATGACGGATAACATGATCAGGGTTAAAAATTCTCCATTAAATGTCACCTGCTTAACCCAGCAGGAAGTACGGCGGCGTCTACAAATCACTAAAATTGACAAATCCCCGGGCCCGGATGGGATACACCCCCGAGTACTGCAGGAATTAAGCACAGTCATAGATAGACCACTATTTTTAATCTTTAAAGATTCCATAATAACAGGGTCTGTACCACAGGACTGGCGTATAGCAAATGTGGTGCCAATATTCAAAAAGGGGACAAAAACTGAACTTGGAAATTATAGGCCAGTAAGTTTAACCTCAACTGTGGGTAAAATCCTGGAGGGTTTTCTAAGAGATACTATACTGGAGTATCTGGAGAAGAATAACCTTATGACCCAATATCAACATGGGTTTACAAGAGACCGTTCCTGTCAGACTAATCTGATAAGCTTTTATGAAGAGGTAAGTTCCGGACTGGACCAAGGGAATGCAGTGGACGTGGTGTACATGGACTTTTCAAAAGCTTTTGATACGGTGCCACACAAAAGGTTGATACATAAAATGAGAACAATGGGGATGGGGAAAATATGTGTAGGTGGGTTAAGAGCTGGCTCAGGGATAGGAAACAAAGGGTGGTTATTAATGGAGCACACTCGGACTGGGTCACGGTTAGCAGTGGGGTACCACAAGGGTCAGTTTTGGGCCCGCTTCTTTTTAACATATTTATTAATGACCTTGTAGGGGGCATAGAGAGTAGAATTTCAATATTTGCAGATGACACTAAACTCTGCAGGGTAATTAATACAGAGGAGGACAATTTTATATTACAGGAGGATTTATGTAAACTAGAAGCTTGGGCTGATAAATGGCAAATGAGCTTTAATTGGGAAAAATGTAAGGTCATGCACTTGGGTAGAACGAACAAGTTGTATAATTATGTGCTTAATTGTAAAACACTGGGCAAAACAGTCACTGAAAAAGACCTGGGTGTATGGGTGGACGACAAACTCACATTTAGTGGCCAGAGTCAAGCAGCTGCTGCAAAGGCAAATAAAATAATGGGATGCATTAAAAGAGGCATAGATGCTCATGAGGAGAACATAATTTTACCTCTATATAAGTCACTAGTGCGACCACACTTAGAATACTGTGTACAGTTCTGGTCTCCGGTGTATAAGAAAGACATAGCTGAACTGGAGCGGGTGCAGAGAAGAGCGACCAAGGTTATTAGGGAACTAGGGGGTCTGCAATACCAAGACAGGTTATTACACTTGGGGTTATTTAGTTTGGAGAATCGAAGGCTTAGGGGTGATCTTATTACAATGTATAAATATATGCGGGGACAATACAAAGACCTTTCTAATGATCTTTTTACTCTTAGACCTGTGACGGGGACAAGGGGGCATCCTCTACGTCTGGAGGAAAGAAGGTTTAAGCATACTCACAGACGCGGATTCTTTACTGTAAGAGCAGTGAGACTATGGAACTCTCTGCCATATGATGTTGTAATGAGTGATTCACTACTAAAATTTAAGAAGGGACTGAATGCCTTTCTTGAAAAGTATAATATTACAGGGTATATACACTAGTCTCCTTAATATTGCGTTGATCCAGGGAGCTAGTCTGATTGCCGTATGTGGAGTCGGGAAGGAATTTTTTTCCCCAATGTGAAGCTTACTGTTGCCACATGGGGTTTTTTTGCCTTCCTCTGGATCAACATGTTAGGGCAAGTTAGGATAGGATATGGGTTGAACTAGTTGGACTTAAAGTCTCCCTTCAACCTTAATAACTATGTTACTATGTAACTATGTTAATGAAGAATTACTCTTTACAGGGTTTTACAAACAATTATGATTCTTTGTTCGGCTCCTCTTGGGTCATTCTCTCATGGTTTGCTCTCAGCCATTTATGGTCCTTATATATCTCTATATGTCTTTTTTCAACAGCCCTTTCGGCTCCGCCCTTCGTCTGATCCAATTGGATATTGACATCTCCATTACCCTCTATTTAGTCCACGTGTATGCTCTTGGTATATCGTGAAATACTGAATTGGGATACAATCTATTAATAATTGGCTGGAACTGCCTTCTGAAAATCTGGCAAACACCTGAGCGCAGACGTATTCTTCGGCCAAGAATTATATCTACTGCAATCAAATATCTGGCTTTTCGACGGACGCATTTGTTATACACTTTTGTGGGTTTTTTGATGACAGTTGCTATATTGATACCCATAAAGTATGTATATTATTCGGACTATATGTCTATAGAGACTCATGGTGGTATAATTTAAAACAAAATATAATTGAATAAAAATATAAGGAGTATATACATATTTTGGTGTTACTTCTAAACTCTGCAGATGAATTGCATTCGATCTGCATAAAAAACCATGGTTTTTTAAAAGAAAAGTATAGAGTGTTTACCGAATATATATATAGGTATGTGCTCTAGTTATTGGATAAATTATGAGTTTATATATATATATTAGTTTCTAATTCTCGTAGGTATTGTGCATACTCTAACTGATGTGGGTGATATATTATCTTTATGGCAGTCTGTATCTAGTAGTCGCATTGTCTTTAGCATGCGTAACATGTTCTACTTGATGCTAAGTTCTATACATTATCAAATGCAGTCTATTTCGGCCTATTGCGGCTGCGAAAAGGTGGGCACTTTACTTTATTCTCCGGTGCATGAGCACCATTTTGTGTCCGGGCTCGTCAGCTGACTGTCTCCGGCAGTTGCGCGGATTCGAGCATGCGCAATAGATCCTTTTTGACGCCATCTTGGTACACCATTTATTATACCTCATCTCGGCCTACTGCAGTTGCGCAGGGCCGGATATCCCCTTCCAGCGTGTGAGCACTTGCTCTGCGTCCGGACCTCGCATGACTCATCTACTCCACACCTGTTTCCACTGGCTATGAGTTTATACTTTGGGTATTTATACACGGTTCATCCACAACATGCCACCGCTCCTGATGAAGCCAGTTGTTCTGGCGTAACGCGTCGGGCTTTTGTGCCTCTGCCTTATCCCGCTTCACTTTACCCACACTGTCTATTGGACCTAGTTCCCGCTTGCCGGCTTTATTGTGCCTCCAACAGGTTGTATGCAGGGGGCCATTTTTTCATTGGGCCCTTAGATCTTTTGCTTGCTTATTTTATAGCAGCAGTATATTTAATTTCCATACTTTGTGTAAATGACTATTTGGGCGCATGGCAGAGCTTGGAAGGGAAGCAGCGCCATTTGACGTTTTTGGCTGGAATTGAGATTGGACACCATTTCGCGATTGGAAAACCCCTGATGTACCAAAACAGTGGAAACTCCCCACAAATGACACCATTTTGGAAACTAGACCCCCTAAGGAACTTATCTAGATGTGTGGTGAGAACTTTGTACCCCCAAGGGCTTCACAGAAGTTTATAACATACAGCCGTA
The DNA here is from genome assembly GCF_039654945.1 of Dendrobates tinctorius. Classification (NCBI taxonomy): domain Eukaryota; kingdom Metazoa; phylum Chordata; class Amphibia; order Anura; family Dendrobatidae; genus Dendrobates; species Dendrobates tinctorius. The sequence goes on from NW_027361917.1 coordinate 59,065,589, forward strand.
CAATTAAAAAATCATATTTTTTCCACAAAAATGATCTTTTCACCCTCAATTCTTATTTTTCCAAGGGTAACAGGACCCTAAAAGATATTGTGCAATTTGTCCTGAGTGCGCTGATACCCCACATGTGTGGGTAAACCACTATTTGGGCGCATGGCAGAGCTCGGAAGAGAAGCAGTGCCATTTGACGTTTTTGGCTGGAATTGAGATCGGACACCATGTCGCGCTTGGAAAGCCCCTGATGTACCAAAACAGTAGAAACCCCCCACAAATGACACCATTTTGGAAACTAGACCCCCCAAGGAACTTATCTAGATGTGTGGTGAGCACTTTGAACCCCCCAGTGCTTCACAGAAGTTTATAACGCCCGGCGAGAAAATAAAAAAATCATATTTTTTCCACAAACATGATCTTTTAGTCACCAATTTTTTCATTTTCCCAAGGATACAAGGAGAAATTGGACCCCAAACGTTGTTGTCCAATTTGTCCTGAGTATGCTGATACCTCATGTGTGGGAGAAAACTACTGTATGTGCACACGTCGGGGCTCGGAAGGGAAGTAGTGACGTTTTGGAATGCAGACTTTGATGGAATGGTCTGCGGGTGTCATGTTGCCTTTGGAGAGCCCCTAATGTACTTAAACAGTGGAAACCCCCCACAAATGACCCCATTTTGGAAACTAGACCCCCCACGGAACTTATCTAGATGTGTGGTGAGCACTTTGAACCCCCAAGGGCTTCACAGAAGTTTATAATGCCCAGGCATGAAAATAAAAAAATCGTATTTTTTCCACAAACATGATCAATTAGTCTCCAATTTTTTTATTTTCCCAAGGGTAACAGGAGAAATTGGACCCCAAAAGTTGTTGTCCAATTTGTCCTGAGTACGTTGATACCTCATATGTGGGAGAAAACTACTGTATGGGCACATGTCGGTGCTCGGAAGGGAAGTAGTGACTTTTTGGAATGCAGACTTTGATGGATTGGTCTGCGGGTGTCATGTGCGTTTGGAGAGCCCCTGATGTACCTAAACTATTGAAACTCCCCACAAGTGACCCAATTTTGGAAACTAGACCCCCCATGGAACTTATCTAGATGTGTGGTGAGCACTTTGAACCCCCAAGTGCTTCACAGAAGTTTATAACGCCTGGGCGTGAAAATAAGAAAATCATTTTTTTCCACAAAAATGATATTTTTGCCCAAAATTTTTTATTTTCCTAAGGGTAACAGGAGAAATTGGACCCAAAAAGGTGTTTTGCAATTTGTCTTGAGTAGGCTGATACCCTATATGTGGGGGTAAAACACTGTTTGGGTGCATGGCAGAGCTTGGAAGGGAAGGAGCACCATTTGACTTTTTAAATGCAGAATTGGCTTGAATTGATATCAGACGCCATGTTGCATTTGGAGAGCACCTGATGTGCCCAAACAGTGGAAACCCCCCAATTATAACTCCAACCCTAACCTCAACACATCCCTAACCCTAATCTGAGCCCTAACCCTAGCCCTAACCCTAGCCCTAATCCTAGCCCTAACCCTAGCCCTAGCCCTAACCCTAACCCTAGCCCTATCCCTAACCCTAGCCCTAACCCTAACCCTAATGGGAAAATGGAAATAAATACATTTTTTTTTTATTTTATTATTTTTCCCTAACTAAGGGGGCGATAACGGGGGGGTTTGATTTACTATTTATGGCGGTTTTTATGTTTGGCGGCTGTCGCACGCTAAAAGCCGCTTTTTATTGTAAAAATAGTTTTTGCATCACCACATATTGAGAGCTATAATTTTTCCGTATTTTGACCCACCGAGTCATGTGAGGTCTTATTCTTTGCGGGACGAGTTGACGTTTTTATTGATATCATTTTCGGGCACGTGACATTTTTTGATCGCTTTTTATTCCGCTTTTTATTTATTATTTTTGGGACGCAGAGTGAACAAAAACCAGCGTTTCATGAATTTCTTTTGGGGGGGTACGTTTACACCGTTCCGCGTGTGGTAAAATTGATAAAGCGTTTTTATTCTTCGCGTCGGTACGATTACAGCGATACCTCATTTAGGTCTTTTTTTATGTTTTGTCGGTTTTTTGCAATGAAAACAATTTTATATAAAAAATAATTATTTTTGCATCGCTTTATTCTGCGAGCTATAACTTTTTTATTTTTTTGCGGATGATACTGTATGGCAGCTCGTTTTTTGCGGGACAAGATGATGTTTTCAGCGGTACCATGGATATTTTTATGCGTCTTTTTGATCGCGCGTTATTGCACTTTTTGTTCGGTGGTATAATAAATCATTATTTTTGCTTCGTTTTTTATTTTTATTTTTTAAGGGGTTCGCTAAAGGGGTTAACTAATGGGACAGTTTTATAGGGCGGGTCGCTACGGACGCGGCGATACCAAATATGTGTACTTTTATTGTTTTTTTGTTATTTTCAAAAATTGAATTTATTGGGGAATATTTTTTATTTTTTTTTACTTATTTATTTAGCGATTTTTTAAAAATTATTTTTACACTTTTTTTTATTTTTACTTTATTACATAGTCCCAGGTGGGACATCACTGTCCTGTGACAGATCGCTGATCTGTCACATCACAGATCACTGTGACAGATCAGCAATCTGTCACAGGCAGTTCTGCAGACTTCCTCATGTCTGCGCTTTGCAGGCAGTGAGGAAGTCAGCTCCCTACAGGCCCCCGAAGGCCCCCGTCGCCAACTTGGATCCTGGGACCTGTAGGGAAAGAGACCCCCGCAGCAGCGCTGCACATTGCGCTGCCGTGGGGGGCTCAGGGAAGCACGGAGGGAGCGATGTGACCGCTCTGTGACCTGCCCCTGACCTGCCTCTGACCTGTCTGACCTGTCTGCAGGGGTCCTCACTCTAGCTGAGGATTCCTACAGAGAGGTCAGATGCAGCAAGAGCTCCTGTGCTGGGTATTGTGGTGCCAGAGCTTGTAGCATCACAATCCCTGCAGAGGAAAGAAGAAAGAAGAATGAAAACTACAACTGTAAGTGTTAATTGATCCCTGATCCCCTGCCCAATCTATCTTCGCCCCCCCAATCTATCTTCATACCCCCATCCCCCTCCACCCCCCCTTTTACCCCCTTCACCCCCTTTTACCCCCCTCCACCCCCCCTTTTGCGCCGCCTCCATGCGCAGCCGCCGAGCTTTGATCGGTGATGCAGTTCACCGATCAGCACTCGTGCTCGCTTTTTTTCCTTAGCCCCCTTTGCGCCACCTCCGCACACACATCCCATTTTTCATTTTTTTCACCCCCCTTTGTGCCACCTAACTACAACCCTAACTGATCCCTGCCCAATTTCTCTTCATCCACCCCAATCCCCCATCCCCCTTCCCCCTATTTTTACCCCCCTCCACCCCACTTTTGCGCCACCTTCGTGCGCAGCCGCCGAGCGATGATCGGTGATGCAGTTCACCGATCAACACTCATGCTCGCTTTTTTTCCTTAGCCCCCTTTGCACCACCTCCGCACACACATCCCGCAGCCGCAAAACTTTGATAAGTGACGCACATCACTTATCAGAGCTTGTGCCTGCCGTTTTTCATTTTTTTCACCCCTTTTTGTGCCACCTAACTACAACCCTAACCCAATCTGTATACATCCACCCCAATCCCCCCAGCCCCCTCTTCTCTTTTTACCCCACTTTGCACCATTTCCGTGTGCACATTTAGCAGCCGTCAAATTTTGATAAGTGACGCAATTCACTTATCAAAGTTCGTGCCGGCTGTTTTCCATTTTTCTTTTTCACCTCCCCCTTTGAGCCACCTCTGTGCACACATCCAGCAGCCACTAAATTTTGCTAAGTGACGCCGTTCACTTATCATATCTAGGACCTGTTGTTTTAGACTTTTTTCACAGGTATTTTGCTCCCCATTTCCTTTTAGCTTTTTCTTACAGGATAGTGTGCACCATTCACTAGCCCACCCACCACATACACAGTTATAAATAAAGTACACCAAAGCACCATATTTACACAAAAAAATGTCCCGCCCATCACGTTCCTCCCAACAGCGCTATTCAATGGAGGAGGCATATGCTTTACTTGCCTCCGACACTGATAGCGAGGATGACGATCTGACTTTTCTTTATTTTTCGGATTCTTCATCCTCTTCCTCTTCCCCCTCCTCATCTTCCTCCTCGGGTCCTGCAGAACCGCCACGCAGATGCTCCAGGACAGAAGATGAGGCAGTGCCCACCATGCCCACAGCTGATTCAGCAGACCCTGTGTGGACCTTGCCCCCCGAAAATTACGTGCCAGCGAGTCCTGATTTTGTGGCAGAATCAGGAATCAAGTTTGACACCACCGGCCTCACAGAAATTGACTTTTTCAAAGTCTTTTTCTCTGAGGATTTTGTTAACCTCATGGTGGAGCAAACTAATTTGTACGCAATTTTTGGAGCAAAACCCGTGTTCATCCTATACTAACTGGTTTCCTGTGGACGCAGTTGAAATGATGCAGTTTTGGGCCTGGTCCTCCACATGGGTATCCTGAAGAAGCCTGAAATTTGGCAATATTGGAGTGTTGATATTTTATACAACACTCCAGTGTTCCGAATGGTCATGGTCCGGACGCGTTTTCAGGCCATCCTCAAATTTCTGCATTATAGCAATAATGCACAGTGTCCCGCACGAGATGACCCCAACTTTGACCGTCTGTTCAAAGTTCGGCCGGTCATCGAACACTTCAACAAAAAGTTTGCTGAAGTGTGCGTGCCCCAAAGGAACATCTGCGTGCATGAGTCCTTGGTCCATTTCAAGGGAAGGCTCGGATTCCGTCAATACCTGCCCAGTAAGAGGGCCAGGTATGGAATCAAACTCTATAAGCTGTGTGAGAGTACCTCTGGGTACACCCACAGGTTTAGAGTGTACGAAGGAATGGACACCAGGATTGAACCCCCTGAGTGTCCTCCTGACCTGGGAGTGAGTGGGAAAATTGTGCGGGATTTGGGGCACCCACTGCTAGACAAAGGTTATCACCTCTACACTGATAACTTTTATACCAGTGTCCCACTCTACAAATCCCTCTCTGCGCGAGGTACCGCAGCTTGCGGTACTGTCCGCAAAAATCAGAGAGGCCTCCCGAAGACGCTACTTGGGCAGATGCTCCGAAAAGGTGAGAGCAGGGCCCAATGTAGCGACCACCTGATGGTGCTCAAGTACAAGGACACGAGGGATGTCTTTCTCTTGACCACCATACATGGTGATGGCAGCGCCCTCAGCACTTTACGGGGTACCTCTGCACAGGTCAGCAAACATGAATGTGTGCTGGGGTATAATAAAAACATGGGGGGCGTTGATCGCTGCGATCAACTCCTCCAACCGTACAATGCTTTGAGAAAGGCCAAGGTGTGGTACAAAAAGCTGGCCGTGCACATCGTCCAATTGGCAATGCTCAACACATTCCTGATGTCACAATGTGCACACCACACCGATACGTTGTACCTTGAGTTCCAGGAAGATAGTGGTTAAGGCCCTGATGTTTGGCACTCTGGAAGGAGTGGGCTCCAGAAATTCTGGAACTGAAGGTGCTTGTATTGTACCAGGTCAGCATTTCCCGGGGGAGGTCCCGCAAACTGCAAAAAGAGGTAAATTGCAAAAAAGGTGCCGAGTGTGTTACAAAAACGGAATACACAAGGACACCATTTATCAATGCGACACCTGCCCCGAAAAACCTGGCCTGTGTAAGAAAGATTGCTTCAAATTGTACCACACCTCAATGCATTACTAAATTACTTTACCGGAAACATTAGATTAGTTGGGGCACATCTAGATAAGTTCCTTGGGGGTCTAGTTTCCAAAACAATGTTACTTGTGGGTTTTTTTACTGTTTAGGCACATCAGGGGCTCTGCAAATGGAAAATGACGCCCGCAGACCATTCCATCTAAGTCTGCATTCCAAAACGTCACTCCCTTCCGATCCCCGACGTGTGCCTAAGCAGTTTTTTCCCACATATGGGGACCAGCGTACTCAGGAAAAATTGGACAACAACTTTTGGAGTCCAATTTCTCCTGTTACCCTTGGGAAAATTAAAAATTGGGGACTAAACAATCATTTTTGTGGGCACAAAATAGGATTTTTTATTTTCACGTCTGGGCAGTATAAACTTTAGTGAAACACTTGGGGGTTCAAAGTTCTCACCACATATCTAGATAAGTTCCTTAGGGGGTCTAGTTTCCAAAATGGGGTCACTTGTGGGGGGTTTCTACTGTTTAACCACATCAGGTGCTCTGCAAACCGAACATGACGCCCGCAGACCATTCCATCAAAGTCTGCATTCTAAAGCGTCACTTCTTCCCTTCTGAGCCCCGACGTGTGCCCAAACAGTAGTTTTCTCCCACATATGGGGTACCAACGTACTCAGGACAAATTGGACAACAACTTTTGGGGTCCAATTTCTCCTGTTACGCTTGGGAAAATTAAAATTGGGGACTAAAAAATCATTTTTGTGGGCACAAAATAGGATTTTTTATTTTCACGCCTGGGCAGTCTAAACTTTAATGAAACATTTGGGGGTTCAAAATTCTCACGACATATCTAGATAAGTTCTTTAGGGGGTCTAGTTTCCAAAATGGGGTCACTTGTGGGGGTTTTCCACTGTTTGGGCACATTGGGGGCTCATCAAATGCAACATGGCGTCCAATATCATTTCCAGCCAATTTTAGGTTGAAGAAGTCAAACGACGTTGCTTCCCTTCCGAGCCCTGCCGTGCGCCCAAACAGTGGTCTCCCCCAACATATAGGGTATCAGCGTGCTCAGGACAAATTGGACAACAACTTTTGGGGTCCAATTTCTCCTGCTACCTTTGGGAGAAAAAAAAATTGGGGACTAAATGATCATGTTAGTGGAAAAAATATGATTTTTTATTTTCACGCCCGGGCGTTATAGACTCCTGTGAAGCCATAGGGGGTTCAAGGTGCTCACCTCACATCTAGATAAGTTCCTTAGGGGGTCTAGTTTCCAAAATGGGGTCACTTGTGGGGGGTTTCCACTGTTTGGGCACATTGGGGGCTCGTCAAACGCAACATGGCGTCCAATCTCAATTCCAGTCAATTTTAGGTTGAAAAAGTCAAACGGCGCTGCTTCCCTTCCAAGCCCTGCCGTGCGCCCAAACAGTGGTCCCCCCCAACATATAGGGTGTCAGCGTACTCAGGACAATTTGTACAACAACATTTGGGGTCCAATTTCTCCTGCTACCCTTGGGAAAATTAAAAAATTGTTGCTAACAGATCATATTTGTGACTATAAAGTTAAATGTTAATTTTTTCCTTCCATGTTTCTTCTGCTCCTGTGAAGCGCCTGAATGGTTAATAATCTTCTTGAAAGTAGTTTTGAGTATCTTGAGGGGTGCAGTTTTTAGAATGGTGTCACTTTTGGGTATTTTCTGCCATATAGACCCCTCAAAGTGACTTCAAATGTGAGGTGGTCCCTAAAAAAATGGTTTTGTAAATTTTTTTGTAAAAATGAGAAATCGCTGGTCAACTCTTAAGGCCTCTTTCACACTTCAGTTTTTTACAATCAGTCACAATCCGCCAGGTTTTGAAAAAAACGGATCCTCAATTTTCTTTTGAGGATCCGTTTTTTTTCCCCATTGACTTCCATTAATGGCGGATTGTGACGGATTGCTGTCCGTTGCATCGCTTTTTTTCTCTGGCGGATCCTCCAGACACTCATTTAACCCGAAACTCTTTCTGGTTGCCGGACAAAAAAATCTCTCTCTCTCTCTCTCTCTCTCTCTCTCTCTCCTTCCCGGCCAGCGGTTCCTTTAAATTTCCTCATTTTCAGGATCCGTCTGAAAACGGATCCTGTGCCATCTGTTCTCATCAGTTGAGAACGGATCCGCTTGTCTGACTTTATGGCGGATTTCAACTGATGCAAAAAACTGAAGTGTGAAAGAGGCCTAACCCTTATAACTTCCTAACAAAAAAAAATGTTGTTTCCAAAATTGTGCTGATGTAAAGCAGACATGTGGGAAATTTTATTTATTAACTATTTTGTGTCACGTAACTCTCTGGTTTAAGGGCATAAAAATTTAAAGTTTGAAAATAGCAAAATATTCTAAATTTTCGCCATATTTCCATTTTTATCATAAATAAACGCACATTATAGCAAAGAAATTTTATCACTAAAGTGAAGTACAATATGTCATGAGAAAACAATGTCAGAATCGCCTAGATCCGTTGAAGCGTTCCAGAGTTATTACCTCATAAATGGACAGTGGTCAGAATTGTAAAAATTGGCCCGGGAGTTAACGTGCAAACCACCCTTGGTAGTGAAGGAATTAAGGGGTACAGCTTGTTTTCTTTTATTAAAGAAGTACAAATATCTATTTTTATATTTTTGGGTGGAGGGTGGTTGCATTACAGCAAATTCCGTTCAGCATCTTTTTTTTGTAACATGACTTCTATCATTATGCATTGTTGTTATAAAAATCAAATATTAATGTGTTCATGCATTAGAAAACATTTTTTTTATATGGGGTTTCCTTACTTTTTCACATAACTGTATATAGAACCCAAGTAATAAAATGTCATACTTGAGCTTGAAATTTAGCTAAATTAGGAATGAATCTTAAATGAAAAAGAATCTAAAAACTGTGGTACTGAAGATCTCGAAGCTGCTGCTTTATTGTTTAAAATATTGATTTTCTTTCTTGGTTGCTTTAAAACTGTTTTTCATTTTTCTACACCTCATTTTTCTACACAGCAATTTCATGATGTCTTTTTATGTGTATTGAAAGTCCTCAGTCATTACTATTCCACATTCATGGAGTTTTTATGATTGCACATTTGATTTTATTTCAAATCTGATATGATTGATTAATTCAATTATTTATTTCTGCGGCATTCTCTGCATTACCTGATAATCTGTAGCAAACACTAGTATAATAGGTAGACATACTGGACAACAAAAAAACTACATTAATGATAACGCAGTGTAATGAAAATGGATAACTCCTGCAAAGTAGTTTTAGCAACAGTTCAAAATATATATGAAGGTGTAAGAAATGACTTTATAATTTGGGGAAAAAGTTCCAAGCAGAGCTGTCTGAGCATATTTGAAGTCAATTAGTTAAAATATACAAACTTTGCTATATTTAAAAAAATACAGACATATAGACAGGGATGTAAGTTCTTACATTTAACCATCTAAGGACTATAAGTTTATGCAATCAAATTGGTTTCAGTTTAAAACTATGAAACAAATATGACCATTGGTCCTCAAAGGCTTGAATACCCAGAATGTTTTTGTGCCCTCTTTCTTTTATCCCTTTGCTCTAAGAGACAAAATATTTTTATTTTCCTAAAAACAGAAAAATATTTAAGGGTCTGCTTTTTAACTTCTTTACCCCTAAATATGGTTTGCATGTTAATGGCCAGGCCAATTTTTACAATTGTGACCAGTGTCAATTTATGTGGTAATAACTCTGGAAAGCTTCAACAAATCTCGGTGATTCTGATATTGTTTTTGGCATGATATATTGCACTTCATGATAGTGGTAAAATTTATTTGATATAACTTGTGCTTATTTGTGAAAAAAATGGAAATTTGGCAAAAAAATTAAATTTTCATGCCCTTAAAGTTTTTAATTTTCCTATGAGCTAATAGGAATATTTTTTAGCAAACTGAGGTCCATTTGTTCCTGAGTGGAAGAGCCCATGAGGTGCCAGAAAAGCAGAATCTCCCATAAGTGACCCCATTTTACAAACTACACCTCTCAGTGAGTTCATCTAGGGATGCAGAGATCATATTGACACCACAGGTGCATCACAGAATTGTTTACCATTGGGCAGTGAAGAAAGAATAACTAAACTAAATTTTTACCACCAAAATTTTGCTTCCGACCCAGATTTTCACACAAGAAGTGGGTAAAAATGGCACCATAATTTGTCCCATAATTTCTACTGTACACTTAGGTAGGAAGTAAGGATCATTCTTGCGCTGCTGCAAGAAAAATTCCAAAAATTGTAGCGGTTTCAACGTTGAAACCTCTACAATTTTTGGAATTCTTCTTGCGGCAGCGTGGAGATGATCCTTCCTTCCTACCTAAGTGTATGCTTCAATGAGGTCCTGCACTGACCTGTGGATCTGCAGCAGCTGCCATTAATATATGTCTTTCCTTCACTCTCACCAGGTGAGTAGTTGTCTTGGTGGGCAACTCTGTGTAACGTTTGATAAGACCCGATTTGCGCTTTTGTGTCTCCCGCTTTTCTCTGAATAATTTCTACTGAACATGGCAATACCCCATATGTGTCTCTACAGTACTGTTTTGCCACATGGCGATGACGTCGCGCGAATGACCGCGAGACTTCGCGATCCCACGAGAACAGATGTCATCGCGGGCATTTTTGCAAAGGATTACTGGGAACGAGAGCGTGGAGAGAAGCGGAAAGGCTGCGCGGGACGCTGGAAGGTAAGAATAACAATATTTTTTATTTTAAATTCTATTTTTTACAGGGATATGGTACCCAAAGCGCGGAGGACAGTCTCCTCTCCTCCGGACCGTGGGTACCATCCGCAAATGTTCTGCTTACTTTCCGCATGGTGTGCACAGCCACATGCGGGAAGTAAGCGGAACAATGCATTCCTATGGGTGCGGGATCGCCGCGATTCCGCAAAATTAATGAGCATGCTGCGGTTTTTACCGCGAAGCAATTCCGCCGCGGTAAAAACCGCAGCATTAGCACTGCATTGCGGAATCCCATAGGAATGCATGGGATGCTTATTTTTCGTGTTTTCGCGGTTAAAACCGCAGCGGAAAAGCGAAAGAAACGCCACATGTGAACTCAGCCTTACTTTGGGGTTTCCATCCAAATCTCTGAGTGACGTGATTCAAATGAAACCCTGGATTTTGTTCAAAGAACACTGGATTTTGGCCATTGCAGCTGAAAGAAGGACATCGGTAAATCAGAGGAGGAGCCCTGAGGATATAATTTGCATATTCCTAGTGGATTCTGAGATAAGTGAAGAGTCTCCGCGAGCTCAAAGAACACTGGATATTGGCTGTTGCAGCTGAAAGGAGGACATCGGTAAACCGCGAATTTTGGCATGTTGGAGGAAAAGTTGCAAAATCTATTAAAGAGGTTAACTACATTGAAAATCTTTTAGGAAGGTGAATAATTCTTAGACTGAGCATAATTATCTCTTCATGTTACAGAAAGAGAAGAAATTCAAAGAGCACCTGAAGAAACAGATGAATGGAAGCATGTGATCCAGAGAAGCAGGAGGATTGGAAGGCATTCGGCACCCATACTTCTCAGGAACCAGTACCCGGCTCTCACGCAGGAGAATGATGATTGTAAGAAAAAGTCCTACTGAGAGCTGGAAGAGTCGGGAAGAAGTTCCACAGACGATCTCTTATCAAGCTGAGGTTGAAGGTTTATTCGGAGATACACAGCAAGACAGATACAGAATAACAGAGGAGCTGGAATATGCGGGCAAAAACAGGAATACAGACAGGCAGAGATTCGCTAGGAAGTCTGGCGATGATAAGGCTCTGTGCCCTGGCCATGGTGAGGCACAGTGGCATGATGGCGATGGAATGGCCCCGATCGACAGTAACAGGGGCTTCTTATACATTACCAGAACAAAGAAAGCTGCATTTTGCCGCAGAGGGCGTTATCATTATAATTCTAAGGCGTTTTCATGTAATCTACAGAAACGTGGTTTAGAACAGAGAATATAATGACATAATACAAAGGTATTAATTAACATTTCTCCAAGCAACACTAAAACCCATAAGTCATTGGTATCTATGGCTACTGTCCTAAAATCTTATCATTGTCTCCAATCTATGTCCATAAATTCTTACATCCTGACATTTTAACTACTCCACACTTCGCTACCACACTATCACGTATAAGCATACTGACCATATATTTGGTGACCCTATTCCCCTATTCATCCAATCTTCCTCTACGCACATCGGCTGAGGTTGCTAGGAGACATGATCTCATTTTCCATCCTCCATTTAGTACATTTTATCAGCTCTTTTGTAAAAGTTGAATCTTCTCTAACTTTCAACAAAATAGCTGCTAGAGACAACATGGCCGCTCAGTATATTATGGCTGACCATTCTCTTACAAGTCCCCCTCTTGGACTCTATCCAGAGTACAACATACAGGACTGTAATATTCTTTGGTGAATTACTGAAAATAAGAATATTGAGGTAATTCAGCACTTTATGAACGTGTGTGTGTGTAAGGCAAAAGTCCCTAAAAATAGAACAAACACATAATACAAAAAATAATTCAAATAGTCCCAAAAAAATAAGTTGCACAATAGTCAAGTCTTTTGGTCTTTTTCTTCTCATTCTTTGTCTTCTGGATTTTCATGATCTTCTCCCCCTCTCACACTATCAGAGTCCCACTGTATAGTGTGAAACATCTTCTCCTGATCATCCAATAGGTTCATGGTCCCAGGAGTCGAATATGAAAATCTTCAGCGGACCTGGAGAAAATAGAAAAAAAGAGTGGAGTATCAGTCCTTACCAGAAATTTCAGTAAAATAATTAAGAAGTCTACACTGATTGATATGAACCATTTTAATCACCTTTTTAGCTTGAAAATTTGAGCAAAGACTTAATCATTGTTGTTGGGATGTAAAGCACTAGTCTGTCATTAACCCGTTTGTAGTACAAGCACTCCCCCTCAATGGGCAGGGACTCGAGGGAATTGAACAGGGATGAGTCACCCTCCTTCTCCTGTGCCTTTATGAGATCTTGCAGAGGAGAAAAGACAAGGGGGGGCTCTCGGGGTTTCTCAGTGACTGCAGCGATGACTTCTTGAGGATATTTGTCATCGCCTGTGAGTGCAGCCTCCTTGGCCGCATGATCTACATATGCATTGCCAAGGATGTGGGGGTCAGGAATCAACCTCTGGTGTCCTTTGATTTTACAGAAGGACCATAATTTTGTGAATTCTTTACCCCGTTGCTCAATTTGTGTTAGAATGTCTGCATGCTGCAAGGGCTTGTTCTGAGAATCAACCATCCCCCTAAGGGCCCATACATTAAGATATAGAGTGAGTGACGACACGACATATGCGCTATCACTGAAGATATTCATTGGCTCTGGACACACGAGAATGACCTGTAGAGCTGCTTCCAACTCAGCTCTTTGAGCGGAGAAATGACCAGGGAGTTTATACTGCAGCAGCAATGGCTTAGCTGGAAACCACACAGCGAAGCCTGTGACGTAATGCCCCTCATGCCAATAGCGAGCTCCGTCAATATAGGCACAGGGGATTCCCTCTTGAAAGTCTGCTCGGAAGGGAGAGGGAGTAACATTAGCCTGTTCAATTTGACATTCGTGACTTTTTCCTGCATATTGCATCATCTGGGCTAAATGATATTTCTCACCCACTTCGATTTGTAAGTCTCTAGTCTCAAAATCAATGATCCATTGGGCCATTCTCTGTGAATTAATACCTGAAGCTTTTCCCTTCAGCAAAGTTTTTAAAGTGACATGCAGGGTTTGTAGAATTAAAGGAGCAAATCCCACTATATGCTTCACTTGATTCATAGTCCAGTGCACGCCCAGTAGGTGCTTCATGCACTGAGTGAATCCTTTTTCCACGGGGGTCAGCAACCTGGAGTAATAACCTAGGGCATACAACTGACTAGACACTTCTGGGCTTTCTTTGGGCCATTTTTGTAGGAGCACAGAAGAAATAGAGATATCACCGGTGTGAGTCTGAATGTAGAAAGGCTGGGAAGGGTCAGGGTTAATTAATGCAGCAGCTGCCATAAAGGCGCTCTTCAATCCCTCAAAAGCCTGTAAGGCGGTTCCCTCTACACTAACAAGGTCAAAGTCATTATCAACATTTTTCAATAAATCATACAGTGGTTTAGCCAAATAAGCAAAATCTTCAATGAATTCTCTGGAAAAATTAATAAGACCCAAAAATTTTCTGAGTTCAGTAATGTTAGTTGGTATGGGGACAGCCTGAATAGCTTTAACCCTATCATGCATGGGCTTCTTTCCTTCTGCTGAGACAGACACACCCAGAAATTTAACCTCTGATTTCATCAATTGTACTTTATCTAGACTCATTTTGAGTCCTGCCTCTTGTAAAGCCTGACAAACATTTTCAAGGGTTTCTCTGTGTTCACATTCATCGACAGTTTGAATCAATAGATCATCCGCATACTGTAAGACTTTGTCTCCGTAACCCAGGGGTTCTAACATCTGAGCCAATGCCTGATGGAAATACACAGGAGAACTGTGAAATCCCATGGGCAGCCGCGTGAACAAGTATTGCACATTTTCAAAAGTGAATGCGAAGCGGAGTGCAGATTCAGGTGTTAGGGGTACTGAGAAAAAGCCATTTGCAATATCCAAACAAGAAAATACTTTACAATCACTCCTCAGCTGTGACATAACTTCAGGGACAGATGCAACAAGGTGAGCAGCTGAGGGAGTGTACTTATTTACAAGTCTCAGGTCTACTACCATTCGAAAACTGCCATCTTCCTTTTTTACAGGTAGAATAGGACTGTTACATGGAGAATTACCTTTCACAACAACACCTTGTTTCTCCAATTCACTGACTGCTACCCTTATGTAAGGGATTGCGTCCTCCGGAATACGGTACTGACGCTGGAAAGGTGGCAGGTTTTCACCATCAATTTTAACCTGAGTTTGCATTAACCCACAATCAGTTTTCTTTGAGATCCACAATTCAGGGAACTTTTGCTTCAATTCATTCTTTAAAGCATCATTGTCAGCATTTTCAACATTTTCACCAGTACATGCTCCGAAACTAGCAATGGGTAATTTATGACTCTCCTCCTCCTCCTCCTGTACAGGGACAATTACAGAACAGATAGTGGCTTCTTTGTTCCGCCACAAGACTTTGTTACATAAATCAACAACAATTCCCATTGCTCCCAAAACATCAGTTCCCAAAATAGTGTACCGTAACTGTGGGTTTACCCAAAAAGCACATCGAAGACCCCTTTGCTTCGATCCCCCTGTGTCCTGAAATCTCAGGTTTACTGGACGACTTTTTACTGCCTCAATACAGGAACCTTCGAATCCTACCAAAGTTGTAGTTTCAGGCAGTCCAGGGGGTGACTGCAATTTGTGTCGTGTTATTGAAACTGAGGCTCCTGTATCGATGAGGATGTCTTCCCAAGGCAGCCCCTCTATTCTCCCTCTGACATAAGGTCTACCGTCCCTGCCCAGGGAAAGGGGAGCAAGGAGGGTGAGGGGAACAGGGGGAACACTCCATCAATCAGTGTTACCTGCCGTGGGAAGCCCGAAAAATCCATCATCCCCATCTGGGCACGGCTTCCGTCCAACAGCTGCCACCTCCGCCCCAAAGAGATCCTTAGTCAGGGTCCGGTCCTCATGTTCCCGTAGCTCCTTAATCAGTGGAGCATAGGGACGAGGAGGAGTGACCCCCTCCCTGAATAGCATGGACCTCCGGGCGCGGATGAGTGAAAGCTATTGGGGAGGGAGCAGGAGCAGAAGGCTACTGTGAGACTGGGTTAACCATTTGAAGACCGTTGTACTGCTGATACTGCCTAGGGTCATTCACTGCTGGATACGGAGGTCTAACTCCGAAAGGTGGTCTAGAGAACTCCCGGGTCTGTTGGGGGTTAAATGGTGCCCGGGGTTCTTGGGGAACAATCCCTGGCACAAAGAGGGGACAAAACCGTTTAAAGTGTCCCAACTGCCCGCAAAGATAACACATGGGAGGACCTCTCATGGGATCCCTTGGGGGCTCTGCCGAACGGGACCTGCCCATTCTCGGCAGCTGGCCGTACCCCCCCGGAACTCCTGGCCTCCCGGAATCAGCAGATATACCCCGAGGTGAATGGTACGCAAAAATATTAGACTCATCACCCTTCAGCTCGGATTGCATCGTTCTAACATTGGTTAATAAAGCCTCCACCACGTCCTCAATTGATCCCGCATTTTGCAAAACTCCCGATTTAAAAACTCCTTCCAGGGGCACCTTTTTTACAAATTGTTCCGTCATGGCAAATTTATCACCCTGGTCCATCCTATCTAAGGTCTTATCAAACACAACGCACCAGGCTGCAACCCATTTATCTGCCTCAATCCTGAGATCACTCCCCTTTTTAATTTTAAAGGAATCTAACAATGCCGGGGAGGGCTTTCTCCCCCCTAACTTCTGTGAAATCACAAACTTCATTCTTCCCTGCGGCTCTGTCAATTCACACTGAACACCCTTCGCTTGCTGGGCTTTCAGATGGGACATGAACTCAGGGGGCACAAAAGACATGAAATAACGGGAAGCACCTTCCTTAGATTTAATTTGAAATTTATCTAGCCATGATTCAAAGCCAAGGACATTACGAAATACTCCCTTACTTTCCTCCCAATTAGGCAAATTTTTGATAAATTTAAGATGGACCAGAGACATTTGGGTAGGGGTTTTTCTTGGGGTAGAGGCAGTGTCATCGTTAAATTTAAAATCTACCTGTGATGAATCATCCCCTTCCTCGATCAATTCTTTACTTAACTGTGCCTGCATAAGTTGAAGCTGCCGGGACAACCTATCCTATGTAGTTGTATATTCTCTAATCCAGTCTCCTAACATTGACTTCCATTCTGAGACTGTGTCTACGTCAGCCCCGCACTTCCCCACTGCAGACTCCATCTGTGCTATAAGTGCTGTCAAAGGCTCCAACTCAACCCCCTCCTTTTGTGTTTCCTCTGCTCGTCTCAACGTCTCATTCAACTGTTCTAATCTCTCCCCATACACTGCCCCTGCCTGGGTGACCCCATATACATACTGTGGTGTAGACTGTCTATCAAGAGCCTGATCAAAGGTTATGACTGTCTTACACAAAGCCGATACCCGGCTGTTATTTTTCCCTAGCGAATTCTTTCTATCTAGTTCCCTGTTTTCTGTGGTAAACCATCGCATACAATTTAACCACGTGGTTTCCACATTAACCCCCTCCAGCTGGGGTGTGCCAGCATATTTCTCTGCCTGCTTCCGTAACCACTCCATATTTACAGTGGTCTACAAGGACGAGTTTTACTCTGTCCTAGTATCAACAAATGCAATTTAAGCAAAGTTAGATACTCACACCTCTCTTGAATGGAAGACCTCCTGCAGGCTGGGTCGACCAGATATCAAAAGAGGTGCAGCCGTGATTCCAGCCTCACTCGTTAGCTTGCCAGGCGTCTCCCCACGCCCTTTTAAAGCTTCTTGCTACCGGGCACAAAAAAAATTCTCACATCCTTGTAGATAGCTTCTTCTTAGTTACTCATCTTTTTATAGTCTTTTTCTTTGTCTGTTGTTTTCTTATAAAAAAATCGGGCAGGCGGTCTCGGAGCGATCACGAGAGGTTCTCCTTCAGGCTGGCTTACTTTGATCGGTTTCACGTGTGGCCACACGCATTTCTTTTATTTTTTCTCTTCCTCTTCCCACCTCCAAGCCCTCATCTGCAGCCTCTTCCGGTGGTTCTTCTGGAGGCAGCTCTCCGGAGCTGTTCCTCCTGGCTGGCAATCGCCACTTGTAAGAAAAAGTCCTACTGAGAGCTGGAAGAGTCGGGAAGAAGTTCCACAGACGATCTCTTATCAAGCTGAGGTTGAAGGTTTATTCGGAGATACACAGCAAGACAGATACAGAATAACAGAGGAGCTGGAATATGCGGGCAAAAACAGGAATACAGACAGGCAGAGATTCGCTAGGAAGTCTGGCGATGATAAGGCTCTGTGCCCTGGCCATGGTGAGGCACAGTGGCATGATGGCAATGGAATGGCCCCGATCGACAGTAACAGGGGCTTCTTATACATTACCAGAACAAAGAAAGCTGCATTTTGCTGCAGAGGGCGTTATCATTATAATTCTAAGGCGTTTTCATGTAATCTACAGAAACGTGGTTTAGAACAGAGAATATAATGACATAATACAAAGATATTAATTAACATTTCTCCAAGCAACACTAAAACCCATAAGTCATTGGTATCTATGGCTACTGTCCTAAAATCTTATCATTGTCTCCAATCTATGTCCATAAATTCTTACATCCTGACATTTTAACTACTCCACACTTCGCTACCACACTATCACGTATAAGCATACTGACCATATATTTGGTGACCCTATTCCCCTATTGATCCAATCTTCCTCTACGCACATCGGCTGAGGTTGCTAGGAGACATGATCTCATTTTCCATCCTCCATTTAGTACATTTTATCAGCTCTTTTGTAAAAGTTGAATCTTCTCTAACTTTCAACAAAATAGCTGCTAGAGACAACATGGCCGCTCAGTATATTATGGCTGACCATTCTCTTACAATGATGAAACATATCAAGATAAGACTTGCCAACAAAGAACAATCTTGTACGCCCTCAGAGTCCTCCTAGATGGAGAAAGAAAAATGTTGTGAAGAAGAAATGGAGAGTTGTGGTGGCGGGGGATTCCCTGTTGAGAGGAACAGAGGCCGCTATCTGCAGATCTGATTCAACCTCAAGAGAAATGTGCTGTCTTCCAGGTGCAAAAATTAAAGATTTGTCTGACAGGAAATCAGGATACTTCAGACCTACAGATGACTACTCCTTCCTGATAACACTGGTCAACAGCATTTTTGGTGCCAAAGATATTTCATCGAATTTAGGGTATTTTTGGGGTGCTGATTCTGAATATGTCATCAGTTTTGCCAGATTGGCTCAAGTTTTTGAGATTTTTGGTATCTTATTTATAGCACTTGTTGGTAAATGCGACGCATCATCTCATTAATTTCTTTGGATTAGTACTTGAACTGAGCAGTTCTCAATATAGTTTTGTGTTAATTAGTGTTCTAAAAGTTTGTTCATAGCTTGATTTTTGCACTAACTTTATGTTGTTGTCTGTTTTCCAGTGAAAAGCATGAACTCATCATGAAGAAGTTGTCTTAACGATCCAGACTCATTCTGTTACATTTGTGGTGAATATACACTGCCAAAACATAGAAGAAACATAACACACTTCGTAAAAAAAGTGTATTTTGCCTATTTTGGGGTTATGCTTGGGGACCAAGACAAGTTTTGGGCACCACACATAGTGTGCAAAGCATGTATCGAATTATTACGAAAATGGAGCAAAGGACAAAGAAAAAGCTTCAAATTTGGTGTTCCAATGGTGTGGAGAGAGCCAAAAAATCATCATGATGACTGTTATTTATGGTAAACACAGGTACAGGCACATCTTCACAATGAGGGACAGGCCTTCTTGCAGATTCCATGTTACTCCCATTTTCGTTTCTTATGCTTATTGAATCCTTGCACTTGCACTGCACAGAAATAACAGTCATCATGATGATTTTTTGGCTCTCTCCACACCATTGGAACACCAAATTTGAAGCTTTTTCTTTGTCCTTTGCTCCATTTTCGTAATAATTCGATACATGCTTTGCACACTATGTGTGGTGCCCAAAACTTGTCTTGGTCCCCAAGCATAACCCCAAAATAGGCAAAATACACTTTTTTTACGAAGTGTGTTATGTTTCTTCTATGTTTTGGCAGTGTATATTCACCACAAATGTAACAGAATGAGTCTGGATCGTTAAGACAACTTCTTCATGATGAGTTCATGCTTTTCACTGGAAAACAGACAACAACATAAAGTTAGTGCAAAAATCAAGCTATGAACAAACTTTTAGAACACTAATTAACACAAAACTATATTGAGAACTGCTCAGTTCAAGTACTAATCCAAAGAAATTAATGAGATGATGCGTCGCATTTACCAACAAGTGCTATAAATAAGATACCAAAAATCTCAAAAACTTGAGCCAATCTGGCAAAACTGATGACATATTCAGAATCAGCACCCCAAAAATACCCCAAATTCATTAAAATATTTTGGACACCAGAAAAAAAAATTTTTTTCGTTGACCTGTGTAATACATGTGGGGACAAATGACATTGAAAGAAAGGAACTGGAAAGCAACTGCAGTGAGTTTGAAAACTTAGGTAAGAAAGTAAAAGAACTGGGAGCGCAGGTGGTCTCCATCCTCCCAGTGGACGGCCATGGAACAGGGAGGTGGAATAAGATTCTGCAGGTGAACAACTGGCTACGTCAATAGTGCCATCAGCAACAATTTGGATTTCTGGATCACAGAGCAAATTATTTATACAATGGACTACTTGCTAGAGATGGGGTGCACCTTATGAAGACTGGAAAATATGCATTTGGAAGTTGCCTTGCTACACTCATCAGGAGAGCTTTAAACTAAAACAATGTGGGAAGGAAAGCAAAAGGCCTGAAAAAGCCATACACCTGACAAATACTATTGAGACCTCTGCTATTAGAAGTGTAAAGGGAGAACAAAGACCAAAAAAATCTAAATAATGAAAATATTGGAGAAAGAGAAACTGTCACGATAATATGAATATGCTCATATCCTAAGTACATGTCGAGAGCTTTCCACTGCATTTACTGGGACACATACATGCTTCCCTTCCCCCATTAGATTTGTGTGAAGTACTCATGCTGTAGCCCTTCTCCTCTACCTGCCTGTGTGTGATTCTATCTCCCCCTTCCCCCCTTCCTCAGGAATGTGTGTGATTCCTCTCACCCCTCCCGCCTGCATACAGCTGGGAAACGTAGGAGCACATGGCTTCAGATCTCTTTGTTCCTTTAAACTGGTATATGATGGTTGATGAGGTAAGAGTGGCAGGGACCCTAGGAGGTAGTGACCATCCTATTTTAGAATTTTGGATAACTAGAGGAGGAAGTCCTTTGAAGTCTCAGACTTCAAGTTTAGATTTCAGAAAGGCAGATTTTAAGGGACTCAGAAAGAGAATTGGAGGGATCCAATGGCTGGATATATCCTTAAGGACAAAAAATGTCCAGGAAGGATGGGAAGCACGGTGGCTCAATGGTTAGCACTGCAGCTTTGCAGTGCTGGGGTCCTGGGGTCAAATCCCACCAACAACATCTGCAAGGATTTTGTATGTTCTCCCCGTGTTTGCGTGGGTTTCCTCCAGGTTCTCTGATTTCCTCCCACACTCTAAAGACATAATGATAGGCAATCTAGATTGTTAGTCCTAATGGGGATAGTTCCGATAATTTCTGTAAGGCGCTGTGGAATTACTGGCACATATAAGAGAGTAAAATACCGTAATCTTTGGATTATAAGCTGCACCCCAAATTTTGAGGAGAAAAGTATGAAAATTTTATTTCTATAATAAAATGGTGGTGCTTCTTATAATCCATGCGTCGTATTGCTTACCAGGGGTGGTGGCTGCATTGAAGTGTGGTCCCAGGGTCGCTACTGGAGGAGGCAGGAATGGGGTGATGCTTCAGGCTGCAGGCTGGGATGAAGGGGTGTTCAATGTGCAGTCCGCCGCTGCGGGTGTCCAGGGCTACGGGTGTCTGGTGCTACAGATATCCTTGGCGGTGCTGCTGGGGTGCCTGGCGATGCTGCGCAGGATGCCTGGCGCTGCTGCTGGGGGTGTCCTCCGCTGCTGCCCGGGGTGTCTGGTGCTGCGGGAGGCTCTGCTGACATTTTATGAAAGGCCAGAGCCCCCCGCAGTCCTGTGGTTTCCTGTTCAGTGGACTCCAGCTCTGAAATCTTATCTCCCGAGATCTTGATGCCGAGATCTCCATCTGCACATGCAATGCCCTTGGTGGTTATTTTCCCGGAGTCCGCAGCACCGGACACCCTGGGCAGCAGCGGCGGACACTCCGGGCAGCAGTGGCAGACACCCTAGGCAGTTGCGCAGGACACCCCGGGCTTCACCGCTGGTCAACCCCTCATCCCAGCCTGCAGCAACAGTACCGGTAAGGTATATAAGCATTATAAGATGCACCCCCATTTCCCCCCCAAATTTGGGGAGGAAAAATACATCTTATAATGTGTAAAATATGGTAAATAAATAAATTCCAAAAAAAGGGAAGAACAGGATGCATTTAAGAAACTAGGATGGATGAACACACATCTTAAACACATGCTAAAAAAGGAAGAAATAAATGTTTATCAATTGGAAAGAGGGAGGCATATCTAAAGAAGAATATAATGCTGTCTGCAAAATCTGCAGGGCACAAATCAGATTATCTAAAGCTGACAATGAATTAAGGCTTGCAAGAGACGTCAAAAGCAATAAAAAATGATTTTTGGGATATGTCAAAAGTAAAAGAAAATTCAAAGACGCTATATGATTTTTACCAGATGAAAATGATGAAATGGTAAGAAAGGATGTTGAGAAGGCCGAACTTTTAAATTCCTATTTTGCAACTGTTTTCTCTCAGAAAGTAAATGTAACATCAACTGATCTTCACTGTCCTATTCAAGGAATAGAAGAATCCAGGATAGTGAGGAAATAGTTAGCTAACATAAATGAATTTAAGTCTCCAGGTCCAGATGAATTACACCCCACAGTACTGAAGGAGACAACAGAAGAAATTTTTGAACCACTCTCCATAATCTTTGAAAATTCGTGGAGAACAGAAGTCCCAGAAGACTGGAGAAGAGCAAATGTTGTCCCGATCTTCAAAAAGTGGAAGAAGGTGGACCCAGGGAACTATTGGCCGGTGAGTCTAACTTCTATACCTGGAAAGATCTTTGAACAAATTATTAAACAACATGTATGCAAGTACCTGGATAAGAATGAAGTGATTAACCAGAGTCAGCATGGGTTTGTAAATAATAAGTCCTGTCAGACTAACTTATTTGCCTTCTATGACAGAATCACTGACTGGGTGCATCAGGCAAATGCTGTAGATATAGTATATCTTGACTTCAGCAAAGCAATTTGACAAAGTATCTCACACAATCCTTATAGAAAAAATGACTAAGTATGAAATAGACAAGGCAACTGTTAGGTGGATTCATAACTGGCTTAGAGATCGGAACTAAAAAGTGTTCGTAAATGGCTGCACATCCAGTTGGAAGAATGTCTCAAGTAGGGTACCACAGGACTCACTCTTGGGCCCTTTATTGTTCTACATCTTTATCAGTGATTTAGATGAAGGAATTGAGGGTAAACTGATTAAGTTTGCTGATGATGCAAAGCTAGAAGGGATAGCTAATACTAGAGAAGAGAGAGAGGTTTCAAAAAGATATAAATAAACTGAAACTGTGGGCAGCAACTAACAGAATGGTTTTTAACAGGGGAAAAATGCAAAGTGCTACATCTGGGCAATAAAAATGAAAAAAGCATATACAGAATGAGAGGAATAGGGCTAAGCAACAACACATGTGAAAAGACTTGGGTATACTAATAGATCACAGACTAAACATGAGTCAACAGTGTGATGCAACAGCAAAAAAGGCAAATACAATTCTGGGATGTATTAGCAGAAGCATAGAGTCTAGATCACATGAAGTCATTATCCCCTTCTACTCCTCCTTGGTCAGACCTCATCTGGAATACTGTGTCCAGTTTTGGGCACCACATTTTAAAAAAGACATCAACAAAAATTGGAGCAAGTTCAGAAAAGAGCAACCAGAATGGTGACCGTTCTGCTAACTATGGCCTATGAGGAAAGGTTACAGGATATGGGAATGTTTAGCTTGCAAAAAAGAAGACTGAGAGGAGACTTAATAGCTGCCTACAAATATCTCAAGGGCTATAACATTGTAGAAGGATCATCTTCATTCTCATTTGCACAAGGAAAGACTAGAAGCAATGGGATGAAACTAAATGGGAGGAGACACAAATTAGATACTAGAAAAAACATTTTGTCAGGGTGATCAAAGGGTGGAACAGGCTTCCATGAGAGGTGGTGAGTTCTCCTTCAATAGAAGTCTTCAAACAGAGGCTGGACAGACATCTGTCTGTGATGATTTAGTGCATCCTACTTTGAGCAGAGGTTTGGACCAGATGATCCAGGAGGTCCCTTACAACTCCACTATTCTATGATTCCATGATTCTATGAAACCCCCCAGGGATCCATTCACTATAATGAGGCAGCAGAATTACTCTGAACTCCATCTGGCCTCTGTTCTGCAGTGTCATTATTTTCAGAAGTGCACAAAACTGTGGACATGCCACTTTTATACAAACCTTAAAAGACAAACAATGCCAGATCACAGATCAGATGTTATTTACATGCCTCTATCTGGCTCATTAGAGGGAAACTTCCGTCAGGGGTCTGTCTGAATAACGTATTTCAGAGATTTACATGTAATGGAAACATGTGCATTGAGCCTTACTGCGATCTTTGGGAGGCAGAATGAAAAAATCAACAGCAGGAGAAGAATTGGTTTATTTATTAATAAATGCCGTTAGTGTGTAACAAACTCTCCTTCATCCATGACTTCTTCCTTTCTAATTTTCTTAACCTTCTGGCTCTTACTGAAACCTGGATCCAGCAGTCAGACATTACCGCTGCTACTCTTTCATATGGTGGACTACACTTCTCTCATACCCCAAGATCAGACAATAGAGCAGGTGGAGGCGTTGGTCCGCTCCTGTCACCAAAATGTAACTTTCATGTTATCCCTCAACTACCCTCACTTGTTTTCCCTTCTTTTGAGGTCCATGCCGTCAGACTCTACACCCCCTTCTCCATGTGAGTGGCGGTGGTGTATCGTCCTCCCGGCCCCTCCCATCAGTTCCTGGATCATTTTGCCACTTGGCTTCCACATTTTCTCTCCTGTGACATCCCTACCCTCATCATGGGCGATTTCAACATCCCCATTGCTCTTCCCCTCTCCCCATCTGCTACTCACCTTTTATTTCTAACTTCCTTGATTGGCCTTTCGCAGCTTACTAATTCTCCAAATCATGAAGACGGAAACTCCCTCAACTTGGTCTTCTCTCGGCTTTGTGCAGTGGATGATTTTGCAAACTCCCTTCTCCCGCTCTCTGACCACAACCTTCTTTCATTCTCTATCAAGAACTGCCAGTCCGCTTTGGTCACCCCCACTGTCCATACTTACAGAAACACACAGGCCATTAACACCCAGAAGCTTATGAAGAACTTGCAGTCTTCATTGGCCCCTATCTCCTCCCTCTCATGTCCTGACTCTGCATTGAAGCATTACAATGAAACACTTCAAAGTGCCCTGGATGAATTTGTAGGATTTTAGAATTTGGATTTTAGAATTTTGGATTTTAGAATTTTGGATTTTAGAATTTGTAGGATTTTAGAATTTTTAGAATTAGGATTTTAGATTTGTAGAATTTGTAGGATTGTAAAATTTGTAGAATTTATAGGAGTATAAATAGAACACCACAACTGTTGTGAGTTCATTCTCTGGTTCACCAGTTGTGAGTTCCCCTTCTGGACTCCCTCTGGTGGTGACGGGAGGTGGTGCGGCTGGTTTGATCGGTGGAGATCTGCCACCTGAGAATGAGGATGATGATTGGATCTCAGGATTCTCAGATTGGATTTAAAACAGCTGATGCCCTATTCAGTTGCTGGTGATTCCTTCTGGCTGGTCAGCTCTTGGTTTTCAGCTCTATTCCAGTCATATAAAGCTAAGTTTTTCTGCTAATGTTCACACTTGATTTTGTTGGTCTATTCAGTTTTTTGTTTGGTCTGCTAGCCCCGGCTGGGGGCTGAGCTGAATTTCCACTCTTATTTATCAGTATTTTGCCAATTGTCTTTTTGTCCCTTACTAGTTCGGTCTCTTTTTGCTCTGTCTCGGAATATTTCAGAGTGCTGATATAGTGGGAGAAGTCTAGTGACTTCAGGGTTAATTTTGCTATTAGAAGTGTTGGACATTATTTTTGTAGGGTTTTTTGCAGGCTGCAGACAGTGTCTCTCCTTTCTTTTCCTGTCTAGTTAGTTTGGGCCCCATCGTTTTCTCAGCCTATTTTCCTGCCTGTGTTTGTGCCTTCATCTTGTTTCACCGTCAATACATGTGTGGTGGCTATCTATTCCTTTGGGGTCTGCTCTGGGGCAGTTAGTTTTCCCTTTTCTTGCTTTAGGCTTATGAAGTCCTCCGGAAGTGACGAGGTGTCTAGGTTCATCGTTGGCACGCTCCACGGCTACTGCTAGTTGTGTGGTAAGATCAGGGATCTGCAATCTGCATAGTGACCAACCACTCTGGTTTTCTGCGGCTTAGCTTGTTTTGCTTTTTTCTCCTCGGTGACCCATTCATAACAGAATCACCAGCCATACCGCAGCTTCTAGGGTACTCAAAAGCAGGAAAGAATTGTAAAAAAAATAAAAGAAAAAGTGTCAGAATTTTTTTTTTGTAATATGTATAATTTTTCTTCTTTTTCTCTGGGGCCGTAGGAGGATTTTTTTTAATGGAGATTAAGCAATTGTCTGATCGTGTGGAGCAGCTCAGTGCTGAAGTGCGGGGAATTTCCGCCTATCTTGCTCATTCACATGCTGCTGAGCCAAGGATCCCTACTCCTGATGTGTTTTTTGGGGATCGGTCTAAATTTTTGAATTTTAAGAATAATTGTAAATTATTTCTTGCCTTGAAGCCTAATTCATCGGGGAGCTCTGTGCAGCAGGTTAAAAATGTCATCTCTCTGCTGCGCGGCGATCCCCAGGATTAGGCGTTTTCTTTGACACCTGAAGATCCTATTCTGACTAATGTGGATGCATTTTTTCAAGCCTTGGGGTTGTTGTATGATGAAACTAATGCTATTGATCAAGCTGAGAAAGCCCTATTGGCATTGAACCAGGGTCAGGATTCTGCAGAGTTATACTGTCAAACATTCCGAAAGTGGGCGATCCTTACTACCTGAAATGATGGTGCCTTGGCAGCTCTCTTTCGGAAGGGTTTGTCAGAAACTGTAAAAGATGTTATGGTGGGATTTCCTGTTCCCTCTGGTCTTGACGATTCTATGTCATTAGCCATTCAAATTGATCAGCGTTTACGTGAACGCAAAACTACACGAGAGGAGTTGCCACCTTTTGGACAAATGTTTGAACCTATGCAATGTGATAGAGTTTTGTCTAGGGCGCAACATCAGGAGTTTAGAAGGCATAATAAGCTGTGTTTTTTCTGTGGAGACGTCTCTCATATTATTTCTGTCTGCCCAAAACGAGAGAAACGTTTTGCACACACATTTGCTGTGGGCAGTATACAACCTAAGTTTCTTTTGGCAATTACTCTGATCTGCTCCTTATCCACATTTTCCACTTTTGTGGATTCAGGAGCAGCGTTGAATCTGATGGATTTGGACTTTGCTAAACATTGTGGTTTTTCCATGACGCCTCTGCGGACGCCTATTCCTTTGAGGGGTATTGATGCTACTCCTTTGGCGGAGAATAAACCTCAGTTTTGGACCCAGGTGACGATGCGGGTTGCCCCAGACCACCAAGAGAATTGTAAATTTTTGGTGCTGCATAATTTGCATGATACTATTGTTCTGGGTTTTCCTTGGTTGCAAACTCATAATCCTGTTTTGGATTGGAAATCTGGGTCTGTGGTGAGTTGGGGTTGTCAGTGTGTTCTTAGGAACGCTCCTGTTTTCTCCACCTCTCCTCAGTCTCATGATATTCCTGATTATCTAGCCGATTTTTCTGATGTATTTAGTGAGAGCAAGTCTGCGTTTTTGCCTCCTCATAGGAGTTATGACTGTCCAATTGAGTTGATGCCTGGGTGTAAATTTCCCAAGGGTCGGCTTTTCAACTTATCAGTACCCGAACATGATGCTATGCGATCCTATATTAAGGAGTCGTTGGAGAAGGGTCATATTAGACCATTAGGTGCTGTTTTTTTTTGTGGCCAAGAAAGATGGTTCAGTAAGACCGTGTATTGATTATCGTTCCCTTAACAAGATGACGGTTAAATATCAGTACATGTTACCTCTGATGTCTGATTTATTCTCCAGAGTTAAGAGTGCCTGCTTGTTTACTAAGCTTGACCTCAGGGGGGCGTATAATCTTATTCGCATCAAGCACGGGGATGAATGGAAGATGGCGTTTAATACTCCAGAGGGACATTTTGAGTACCTGGTGATGCCTTTTGGGCTCACTAATGCCCCTTCTGTCTTCCGGTCCTTTATGAATGATATTTTCCGTAACTTTGTGGATAAGTTTTTGATCATCTATCTGGATGATATTTTGATCTTTTCTAGTGAATGGGATTCTCATGTGGAACACGTCCGGACTGTGTTCCGGATTTTGAGAGAGAATTCCCTGTTTGTTAAGGGATCGAAATGTCTCTTTGCTGTACAGAGGATTTCATTTTTGGGATTTATCTTATCTCCATCGACTATTGAAATGGAACTGGCCAAGGTACAGGCCATTTATGATTGGGTTCAGCCTACTTCTTTGAAGGCCCTCCAGAAGTTTTTGGGTTTTGCTAATTTCTGTTGTAAATTTATAGGTAATTTTTCTGGTATTGTCAAACCACTGACTGATCTGACCAAGAAGGGCGCTGATGTGCTGAATTGGTCTCCTGAGTCTATCTCAGCATTTCAGGAGCTTAAGCAGAGATTTACTTCAGCTCCAGTTTTACGGCAACCTGATGTCTCACTTCCATTTCAGGTGGAGGTAGATGCTTCTGAGATTGGTGCAGGAGCTGTTTTGTCCCAAAAAGACCCTGTGACTTCTAAGATGAATCCCTGTGCCTTCTTTTCTCGAAAGTTCTCCCCATCTGAACGCAACTATGACGTGTGGAATCGGGAATTGTTGGCCATGAAGTGGGCATTTGAGGAGTTGAGATATTGGTTGGAGGGAGCTAGACATCAAGTTGTGGTCTTCACCGATCACAAGAATTTGATTTTTCTGGAGTCGGCCAAACGCTTGAATCCTAGACAGGCTAGATGGGCCTTGTTTTTCATGCGTTTTAATTTTGTGGTCTCTTTTCTTCCGGGCACTAAGAATGTTAAAGCAGATGCCCTTTCTAGGAGTTTCTTTGCAGATTCTCTTAGTGTGACCGAGCCTACTACCATCCTAGGTGAGGGGGTAGTCCTTTCTGCCATTTCGCCCGATTTGAGACGCGCCCTGGAGAAATTTCAGGAGGATAAACCTGAGCGTTGCCCTATGGGAAAATTGTATGTTCCTGACCAGTGGATAAAGAGAGTGATGTCTGAAATTCATTGCTCCGCATTGGCTGGTCATCCAGGTATTTTTGGTACCAGAGATTTGGTGAGTCGGTCCTTTTGGTGGCCTGCCTTATCTCGTGACGTCAGGAATTTTGTACAGTCCTGTGGGACTTGTTCTCGGTCTAAACCTTGTTCTCGTTCTAATGGGTTGCTGATGCCCTTGTCGGTGCCCAAGAGGCCATGGACCCATATCTCAATGGATTTTATTTCTGATCTTCCTTTCTCTCAGAGAATGACTGTTATCTGGGTGATTTGTGATAGATTTTCGAAGATGGTCCATCTTGTACCACTCCCAAAGTTGCCATCTTCTGCTGAGTTGGTGCCCTTGTTTTTACAACAGGTGGTTCTGTTACATGGGATTCCTGAGAACATTGTGTCGGACAGAGGAGTCCAGTTTGTTTCCAGATTCTGGAAAGTCTTTTGTTCCAGTCTGGGAATTCAGTTATCCTTCTCCTCCGTGTTTCATCCCCAGACCAATGGACAGACTGAGAGAACAAACCAGACCTTGGAGTCTTATTTGAGATGTTTTATAGCTGACGATCAGGATGATTGGGTCTCATTTTTGCCCTTGGCCGAATTCGCACTGAACAATAGAGCTTGTTCTGCCACTTTGATGTCACCCTTTTTCTGTAATTTTGGGTTTCATCCTCGATTCTCTTCAGGGCAAGTGGAATCTTCGTCCTGCCCAGGTGTGGACACTGTGGTTAAGAGAATGCAGCAGATATGGGACCAAGTGGTGGATAAGTTGTCACTCTCTCAGGAAAAGTCCCAGCGATTTTCCAACCAGCATAGGACCATTGGTCCCCAGTTTAAAGTAGGTGATATGGTTTGGTTGTCGTCTAAAAATATTCCTACGAAGGTTGCATCTCTAAGTTTAAGCCAAGATTAATTGGTCCTTATAAGATTTTGGAAATTTTTAATCCTGTTTCGTTTCGATTGGCTCTTCCAGTTACGTTCAAAATCCATAACAAATTTCACAAATCTCTGATAAAGAGGTTTGTTGAGCCAGTGGTTCCTATGGCAGCACCTCCTGACCCTGTGTTGGTCGAAGGCAATGTGGAATATGAGGTAGAGAAAATATTGGATTTTCATTTGGTTAGATGGAGACTCCGGTATTTGGTCAAATGGAAGGGTTATGGTCAGGAGGATAATTCTTGGGTCTCTGCCTCCGATATTCATGCCAATAGATTGGCTCGTGCTTTTCACCGGGCCCATCCTGATCATCCTGGTGGCATGGATGAGGGTTCGGTGACCCCTCCTCCATGGGGGGTACTGTTGTGAGTTCATTCTCTGGTTCACCAGTTGTGAGTTCCCCTTCTGGACTCCCTCTGATGGTGACGGGAGGTGGTGTGGCTGGTTTGATCGGTGGAGATCTGCCACCTGAGAATGAGGATGACGATTGGATCTCAGGATTCTCAGATTGGATTTAAGACAGTCGACGCCCTATTCAGTTGCTGGTGATTCCTTCTGGCTTGTCAGCTCATGGTTTTCCGCTCTGTTCCAGTCATCTAAAGCTAAGTTTTTCTGCTAATGTTCACACTTGATTTTGTTGGTCTATTCAGTTTTTTGTGTGGTCTGCTAGCCCTGGCTGGGGGCTGAGCTGAATTTCCACTCTTATTTTTCAGTATTTTGCCAATTGGCTTTTTGTCCCTTACTAGTTCGGTCTCTTTTTGCTCTGTCTCGGAATATTTCAAAGTGCTGATATAGTGGGAGAAGTCTAGTGACTTCAGGGTTAATTTTGCTATCAGAAGTGTTGGACATTATTTTGTAGGGTTTTTTGCAGGTTGCAGACAGTTTCTTTACTGTCCTTTCCTGTCTAGTTAGTTTGGGCTCCATCATTTTCTCAGCCTATTTTCCTGCCTGTGTTTGTGCCTTCATCTTGTTTCACCGTCAATACATGTGTGGTGGCTATCTATTCCTTTGGGGTCTGCTCTGGAGCAGTTAGTTTTCCCTTTTCTTGCTTTAGGCTTATGTAGTCCTCCGGCCATGATGATGCATCTAGGTTCATTGTAGGCACGCTCCATGGCTGCTGCTAGTTGTGTGGTAAGATCAGGGATCTGCAATCTGCATAGTTACCAACCACTATGGTTTTCTGTGGCTTAGCTTGTTTTGCTTTTTTCTCCTCGGTGACCCATTCATAACACACAACACAGTTGGCGACAACCCTGGCACACCATGCAAACAAGTTTCCTGCAGCGGTGCTCCAGGCACGCCGAACGTCTGTGGAGAAAATCTAATCTAC
This sequence comes from Dendrobates tinctorius, assembly GCF_039654945.1. Lineage (NCBI taxonomy): Eukaryota > Metazoa > Chordata > Amphibia > Anura > Dendrobatidae > Dendrobates > Dendrobates tinctorius. The sequence continues at coordinate 59,096,772 of NW_027361917.1, forward strand.
ACGAAGATTTCATCAATTATAAGTTTATGCTTAGAACATACAAGACTGCCCTTCACCTCTCAAAACAAACCTATTTCAACACCCTCATCATCTCACTGTCCTATAACCCTAAACGTCTCTTTGACACTTTTCATTCTCTACTCAACCCAAGAGTACAGGCCCCAACCACGGAGCTTCAACCTGACGATCTGGCCAATTACTTCAAAGAAAAAATTGACCAGATCCGACAGGAAATTATCTCCCAATCACCTCATACCATGCACTGTCCTCCCTCCCCCACTGCATCTAGCTCACTCTCTGATTATGAACCAGTCACAGAAGAAGGAAGCAGGCTCCTTGCATCTTCTCGCCCAACCACTTGCAACAGTGACCCATTTCCGTCACATCTCCTCCAGTCCCTTTCCCCTGCTGTCACACCTCACCTAACTAAAATATTTAACCTCTCTCTTCTGGTATTTTTCCCTCCTCATTTAAGCATGCCATCATACATCCACTACTTAAAAAACCATCCCTCGACCAAAACTGTGCTGCTAACTATAGACCTGTCTCTAATCTTCCCTTCATCTCTAAACTCCTGGAACGCCTAGTCCACTCCCATCTTATCCGTTATCTCTTTGATAACTCTCTTCTCGACCCTCTCCAATCTGGTTTCCGCTCTTTCACTCTACTGAAACTGCCCTCACTAAAGTCTCTAATGATCTACTAACAGCTAAATCAAATGGTCATTACTCCATGCTAATTCTCTTGGATCTCTCTGCAGCATTCGACACTGTGGATCATCAGCTCCTCCTCACTATGCTCCGTTCCATTGGCCTCAAGGACACCATTCTCTCCTGGTTCTCCTCCTACCTCTCTGACCGCTCCTTTACTGTATCTTTTGCTGGTTCCTCCTCCTCTCATCTTCCCCTTACTGTTGAGGTTCCTCAAGGATCAGTACTAGGCCCCCTCCTCTTCTCTTTGTATACTGCCCCATTGGTCAAACAATCAGTAGATTTGGTTTCCAGTACCATCTCTATGCTGATGACACCCAATTATACGCTTCTTCTCTTGACATCACACCAGCCATTCTAGAAAACACCAGCGATTGTCTAAATGCTGTGTCTAACATCATGTCCTCACTATATCTGAAACTGAACCTGTCAAAGACTGAACTCCTTGTGTTTCCTCCCGCTACTAATGTACCTATACCCGACATTGCCATTTCTGTGTGTGGTTCCACTATTACTCCCCAGCAACATTCCCGCTGTTTTGAGGTCATACTTGACTCCGAGCTTTCCTTTGTCCCCCACATCTGATCACTGGCTCGCTCTTGTTATCTGCACCTCAAAAACATTTCTAGAATTCAACCTTTTCTTACTTTTGACTCTGCAAAATCCCCTACTGCTTCTCTTATTCATTCTCGTCTCGACTATTGAAACTCTCTTCTAATCGGTCTCCCTCTTACCAAACTCTTCCCCCTCCAATCTGTCTTGAATGCTGCAGCCAGGATCATATTCCTCACCAATCATTACACCGATGCCTCTACCTTGTGCCAGTCATTACAATGGCTACCCATCCACTCCAGAATTCAGTATAAACTTATTACCCTCACCCACAAAGCTCTCCATGGCTCAGCACCACCCTACATCTCCTCCTTTGTTTCAGCCTACCACTCTACCCGTGCCCTCCATTCTGCTGATGACCTGAGGTTAGCATCCTGAATAATCAGAACCTCCCACTCCCATCTCCAAGACTTTACACGTGCTGTGCCAATTCTTTGCAATGCACTTCCCAGGTCAATATGATTAGTCCCCAATCTCCACAATTTTAAGCGTGCCCTGAAAACGCATTTATTCAGACTGGCCTACCGCCTCAACACATTAACCTGATCTATCCCTGTGTGGCACAGCCAAAAGTTTTATCATAACCAGGTTCCCCGCATCATGTTCCCACATGCTTTATGCATCCATTAGCCCTCTGTGTCTGTACTGTTGCACACTTAACATTGTGGCTGCTCCATACAATCAGCGCAACTGTTACCACCCACTTTTCGTGTCTACCTTTTTCCTCATAGACTGTAAGCTTTCGAGCAGGGCCCTCATTCCTCTTGGTATCTGTTATGATCTATGTGATTATTGTTATGCTGTAATGTCTATTGTCTGTACAAGTCCCCTCTGAAATGTAAAGTGCTGCCGAATATGTCAGCACTATAGAAATAAATTTATTATTATTATTAAATGTATTATCCTCGTGTGGTGTAAGTAATTAGGCGACTTTATTCTTTTGGTCGGTGTGATTAGAGCGATACCAGATTTATATTGGGTTTTTATTTTTGGCTGCTGTCACACATTAAAAGTTGCTTTTTATTGCAAAAACTAGTTTTTTGCAACACCATATTTTGAGAGCTATAATTTTTCCATAGCTTGGCCCATAGTCATTTGAGGGCTTGCGTCTTGACGAGTTGACGTTTTTATTAGTACCATTTTGAGACACATGATATTTTTTGATCACTCTCTATTCCAATTTTTGGGAGGCAGAATTAATAAAGACCAGCAATTCAGGAGTGTTTTTTTTTTTTTTTGGGGGGGGGTTATGTCATTCCGCGTATGGTAAAATTGATAAAGCAGTTTTATTCTTCAGGTCAGTACCACTACAGCGATACCTCATTTATATTGTTTTATGTTTTGGCACTTTTACACAATAGAAACTATTTTATAGAAAAAAATATTTTTACATCGCTTTAATCTCAGAGCTATAACTTTTTTTATTTTTCCACTGATAGAGCTGTGTGGTGGCTTGTGCTTTGCAAGACTAAATGACGTTTTCAGTGGTACCATGCTTATTTACATCTGTCTTTTTGATCGTGCTTTTTTCCACTTTTTGTTCAGCAGTATAGTGAGAAAGCTTTTTTTTTTGCTTTGTTTTTTATTTATTTTTATCGTGTATACAAAGGGGTTAACTAGTGGGACAGTTTTTTAGGTTGGGTCATTGTGGACGCTGTGATACCAAATATGTGTACTTTTATTGTTTATATTTTTTTCATACAAATATTTATTTATTGATACAATATCTTTTAATTATTTTATTATTTTTCTTTTTTTTTTTTAAATATTTTTATAATTATTTTAAAAAAATGTTTAATTTTTTCACTTTGTGCCACTATGGGACTAACATTTTTTTTTGTAGGCTGATCGCTTGTACAGCTCTGCACAGACAGAGAAAGTTGCTGATCATGCACTGTGCATGATCAGCAACTTTCCTAGCACTAGTGACGCGGATGTCATCATGACGACATTTGGTCACCATGGCAACGATCAGGACCCCACGTCATGCAGTGGGGTCTCTGATCCAAAGGCAGAGGGGCTGTCATACCTCTGCCGGCTCCCTGAATGCTAGGATCGTGTTCGATCACAGCATTTACGGGGTTAAAGTGCTGGGAATGGCACTTGATTATATAACTGTATCTTGAATTTGTTTTGATAAACAGCTAAAATTCCAAAACTTGGGTCACTGTCCAAATATTTCAGGATTTAACAGTGTCTGTTTATGCAAAATTGTACTATTTATTATTGTATATTATATTATTGTAGAAAAGATTTTACAGCTCTGCTTAACTTTAAACAAATTAATTCTCTGGCTTCTTTTGCCAAGCTTATGATATGATAGAACAAAGAAAAGCTACATATGTTCAGGATAATCAATACATAATTTATTTAATCATCAATCAACATGCTAACTTGAATTGAGTTTGCTGAAATTAATTTGATGTGATTCCTAAAAGGTGAGCTTTACCATTTTTCAAAGTAGAGTTAAATATTTATGATGGAATTCATGTGGGACTTAAAGTCAAAAAGACTTAAATCTAATCATACTCGTCTTAAAATTCCTGGCTTCATCTTCTGAAGCTAAGAGATTAAAACACCCATCCAATTGAGCCAGATTTCTCAAAGAAAAGTCTAAGCTTTCAAGACATTCCAAATGTTCCAGAAAAAAGAATATATATAAATACAATAAAAAAAATTAATAGAAAAAAAATGCTAAACTCACATTCATATACAGTGGGAAAAAAGTTTTTGATACATAGTAAATGTTATCGTAGGTATACTCCAACTATGAGAGAGACAATGTAAAATTAAAAAACAAAAAAATCTCATTGTATGATTTTTACAAAATTAATTTGCTTTTTATTGCATGAAATAATTATTTGATCACCTACCAACCAGCAAACATTCTAGCTCTCACAGACCTCTCACTTTTTTTTTTTTTTTAAGAAGCCCTCCTACTCTGCAAACATTTTCAGTAAAAATTGCACCTGTTTGAACTCAAAACTTGGGCAAAAGACACCTGTCCACACACTCAATCAATCACACGCCAACCTCTCCACTATGGACAAGGCCAAAAAGCTGTCTAAGGAAATAAGGGACAAAATTGTAGACCTTTACAAGGCTGGGATGGGCTACAGCACAATGGGCAAGCAGTTTGGTTAGAAGGCAACAACTGTTGGTAAATTGTTAGAAAATGGAAGAAACACAAGATGACTTTCAGTCTTCCACAATCTAGGGCTCCATGCAAGATCTCACCTCGTGGAGTAAGAATAATTCTGAGAAAGATCAAGAATCTGCCCAGAACTACACGGGAGGACCTGCTCAATAACCTGAAGAGAGCTAAGTGAGACTATAGTCTCAAACATTACCGTAAGTAACACACTATGCCGTCATGGATTAAAATTCTGCCTTGTACGCAAGGTCCTGCTGCTGGACACCAGCATATGTCCAGGCCCATTTGAAGTTGCCAATGACCATCTGGATGATCCATAAATGCCATCGAAGACGGTGATTTGGTCAGATGAGACCACAATTGAATTTTTTGCTATCAACTCCACTCGCCGTGTGTGAAGGAAGAAAAAGGATGAGTATAACTCCAAGAACATAGTCCCAACCATGAAGCATGATGGGAGAAACATCATACTTTGAGGAGCTTTTCTGCAAAGGGGACAGGATGATGACTGCACCATTTTGAAGGGAGGATGGATGGGGTCATGTACAGTATTTATTTGGTCAACAACCTCCTTCCCTTAGTAAGAGCACTGAAAATGTGTCATGGCTGGGTCCAGCATCAGAATGACCGGAAACACTCAGCCAGGACAACTAAGGAATGGCTCTATTAGAAGCATTTTAAGGTCCTGGAGAGGCCTAGCTAATCTCTAGACCTAACACCAATCTAAAATCTTTGGAGGGAGCTGAAACTCAATATTTCCAAGTGACAGCCCTGAAATCTGAAAGATTTGAAGAAGATCTGTATGGAGGAGTGGGCAAAAATCCATGCTCAGGATATAAATCCAGCTCACCAGACATGGCATTCCATCATCGGAGCACGAGACCGCTGTGTCCAGGCGCTCAATCCAAGATAATGAAGATAAATGTCCAGCTCCATGATGTAGTGAAAATATAATTCTTTACTCACTTAATCCATACAAATGAGGTTAAAAGCCAGCATGAAATACAAGGCATGCAATCTACGCGTTTCAAGTGACTAGGCACTCTTAATCATGATACGCAGCTTTGTCTGTGAGTGGATCTTATATACTCTATCCGGTCTACACACCGGTAAAATAATTAGTTTAAAACACATATAAAACAAACGAAAAAGAAAGAAAAATATTTTTTCTTTAAAATATCACAATTAGATATAATTAGATTTAAATCATTCAATGTTATTAAAGATGTTTAAATACAATATTATCGCCTTAATTTTATTTCATTATATTATTCTATTTCTTAATTCTTTTTCTCTTGTTATTATCCATGAAATGAAGCAAATTTCTGAAATAGAAGAAGAACACAATGATCTAAAATGTTGCAGCCATTCACAACAGTAAGATTTACATACATGCGTTTTCTTCATATATACATGCGATTTTTCTATTACATATAATTGGGAAAAAAAAACATCAGATTTTTATTTCCTTTCTGTGCATTAAATATACATATAAGCACAGCACACCCATTTTTTAATATGTATGTATATATAAAAAAAAAAGGAGCATGATCAAAGTTTTTTTTTTTTTAAATTTCTTATTTATACACTAAATGTACAAACGGCCACAACATAACCATTCAAAAGGAGATGGAAGACTTTAATTTACACTGCTACAAAAATTTCGTTACATATAATTTTTTTCTTGGTATATATATAACCAAGAAAACACTACATTCTTATGTTTCCCCTTCATGCACCAAATGTAAAAACAGCCCTAATATGATCGTTCAAAATCTTATCACAAAATTTCTTCAAATACAAAAAAACTTTTTTATGGCTGAAAAATAGAAAGGGGGAAAAACGGAGACAATAATGACATTTTCCATTTGCTAAATATCCAGACATAAAACATGTCATACATTTTGATTTTCCAAATATTGAATATGCAAATCCAAAAAGCATCATAAAGATACAATTTGGTGCACACCACAATAACCCTGCAAAGAGCTACCACATTCCCTCATATTTATAGTATTTATTTAACCACAAATGGGAAAAAAAGGTGAATGGATACTTTCTATGAAGAGCACATAAGATTCATAATGGATGTAATGTACGCAACAAAAGCTGCGATCAGAATTAATTCAATATTATTTATAGCTATAATTTTAAAAGCATCCAGACAGAAGGAAAAATTAATTATATATACAACTGTCTGGATACTTCAAAAAGGGAAAGGGGTGAAAAAAGCTAATTTAACCCCTTCCTGACATCCGACGTACTATCCCGTCCATGGGACCCGGGCCCCTATGCCCATGGACGGGATAGTACGTCTACCGCGATCAGCGGCGCCCACGTGGTGAGCGCCACTGATCGCGGCCGGGTGTCAGCTGATTATCACAGCTGACACCCGGCACTATGTGTCAGGGGCAGTCACGGACCGCCCCCGACACGTTAACCCCTTGCACACCGTGATCAAACATGATCGCGGTGTACCGGGGGTTAAAGGGAAGCATCGGCAGGGAGGGGGCTCCCTCCGTGCTTCCCTGAGCCCCCCACGGTAGCGCAATGTGCAGCGCTGTTGCGGGGGGCTCCTTTCCTCCAAAGCGCAGGCAAGAGTAAGTCTTCTTCAATGCCTGTGACAGATTGCTGGGACTATGTAATAAAGTTAAAAAAAAAAAAAAAAAAGTGTAGAAATAATTTTAAAAAAATCGCCAAATAAATTAGTAAAAAAAAAAAAATATTCCCCAATAAATTCATTTTTTGAAAATAAAAAAACCCCAAAACAATAAAAGTACACATGTTAGGTATCGCCACGTCCGTAACGACCCGCCCTATAAAACTGTCCCATTAGTTAACCTCTTTAGCGAACCCCTTAAAAAATAAAAATGAAAAACGAAGCAAAAAATAATGATTTATTATCATACCGCCAAACAAAAAGTGTAATAACGCGCGAACAAAAAGACGCATATAAATATCCATGGTACCACTGAAAATGTCATCTTGTCCCGCAAAAAACGAGCCGCCACACAGCATCATCAGTGAAAAAATACAAAAGTTATAGCTCGCAGAATAAAGCTATGCAAAAATAATTATTTTTTTATATAAAATAGTTTTCATTGCATAAAACCGACAAAACATAAAAAAACGACCTAAATGAGGTATCGCTGTAACCGTACTGACCCGAAGAATAAAACCGCTTTATCAATTTTACCGCACGCGGAACGGTGTAAACGCACTCCCCCAAAAGAAATTCATGAAACGCTGGTTTTTGTTCATTCTGCGTCCCAAAAATCGGAATAAAAAGCGATCAAAAAATGTCACATGCCCGAAAATGGTACCAATAAAAACGTCAACTCGTCCCGCAAAAAATAAGACCTCATATGACTCGGTGGGTCAAAATACAGAAAAATTATAGCTCTCAATATGTGGTGATGCAAAAACTATTTTTACAATAAAAAGCGTCTTTTAGCGTGCGACAGCTGCCAAAAATAAAAACCGCCATAAATAGTAAATCAAACCCCCCATTATCACCCCCTTAGTTAGGGAAAAATAATAAAATTAAAAAAATGTATTTATTTCCATTTTTCCATTACGGTTAGGGTTAGGGCTAGGGTTAGGGCTAGGGTTAGGGTTAGGGCTAGGGTTAGGGTTAGGGTTAGGGCTAGGGTTAGGGCTTGGGTTAGGGCTAGGGTTATGGCTGAGATTAGGGTTAGGGGTGTGTTGGGGTTCGGGTTGGAGTTAGAATTGGGGGTTTCCACTGTTTGGGCACATCAGGGGCTCTCCAAATGCAACATTGCGTCTGATCTCAATTCCAGCCAATTCTGAGTTGAAAAAGTCAGATGGTGCTCTTTCCCTTCCAAGCTCTGCCATGCGCCCAAACAGTGTTTTACCCCCACATGTAGGGTATCAGCCTACTCAGGACAAATTGCAAAACAATTTTTGGGGTCCAATTTCTCCTGTTACCCTTAGGAAAATAAAAAATTGGGGGCAAAAATATCATTTTTGTGGAAAAAAATGATTTTTTTATTTTCACGTCTGAGCGTTATAAACTTCTGTGAAGCACTTGGGGGTTCAAAGTGCTCACCACACATCTAGATAAGTTCCGTGGGGGGTCTAGTGTCCAAAATGGGGTCACTTGTTGGGAGTTTCAATAGTTTAGGTACATCAGGGGCTCTCCAAACGCACATGACACCCGCAGACCATTCCTTCAAAGTCTGCATTCCAAAATGGCACTGCTTCCCTTCCGAGCCCCGACGTGTGTCCATACAACTTTTGCGGTCCAATTTCTCCTGCTACCCTTGGGAAAATGAAAAAATTGAGGACTAATTGATCATGTTTGTGGAAAAAATACGATTTTTTTATTTTCATGCCCGGGCATTATAAACTTCTGTGAAGCCCTTGGGGGTTCAAAGTGCTCACCACACATCTAGATAAGTTCCTTAGGGGTTCTCGTTTCCAAAATAGGGTCATTTGTGGGTGTTTCCACTGTTTAGGTACATTAGGGGCTCTCCAAAGGCAACATGACACCCGCAGACCATTCCATCAATGTCTGCATTCCAAAACGTCACTACTTCCCTTCCGATCCCCGATGTGTGCCCATACAGTAGTTTTCTCCCAGATATGGGGTATCAGCATACTCAGGACAAATTGGACAACAACTTTTGGGGTCCAATTTCTCCTGTTACCCTTGGGAAAATAAAAAAAATGGTGACTAAAAGATCATGTTTGTGGAAAAAATACGAATTTTTTATTTTCACGCCCGGGCGTTATAAACTTCTGTGAAGCACTGGGGGGTTCAAAGTGCTCACCACACATCTAGATAAGTTCCTTGGGGGGTCTAGTTTACAAAATGGTGTCATTTGTGGGGGGTTTCCACTGTTTAGGTACATCAGGGGTTTTCCAATCGCGACATGGTGTCCGATCTCAATTCCAGCCAAAAACGTCAAATGGCGTTGCTTCCCTTTCGAGCTCTGCCATGCGCCCAAATAGTGGTTTACCCCCACATGTGGGGTATCGGCGTACTCAGGACAAATTGCACAATAACTTTTAGGGTGCTGTTACCCTTGGAAAAATAAGAATTGAGGGTGAAAAGATCATTTTTGTGGAAAAAATATGATTTTTTAATTGTACGGCTTTATGTTATAAACTTCTGTGAAGCCCTTGGGGGTTCAAAGTTCTCACCACACATCTAGATAAGTTCCTTAGGGTGTCTAGTTTCCAAAATGGTGTCATTTGTGGGGGGTTTCCACTGTTTAGGTACATCAGGGGTTTTCCAATCGCGACATGGTGTCCGATCTCAATTCCAGCCAAAAACGTCAAATGGCGCTGCTTCCCTTCCGAGCTCTGCCATGTGCCCAAATAGTGGTTTACCCCCACATGTGGGGTATCAGCGTACTCAGGACATATTGCACAATAACTTTTAGGGTGCTGTTACCCTTGGAAAAATAAGAATTGAGGGTGAAAAGATCATTTTTGTGGAAAAAATATGATTTTTTAATTGTACGGCTTTATGTTTTAAACTTCTGTGAAGCCCTTGGGGGTTCAAAGTTCTCACCACACATCTAGATAAGTTCCTTAGGGGGTCTAGTTTTCAAAATGGGTCATTTGTGGGGGGTTTCCACTGTTTAGGTACATTAGGGGCTCTCCAAAGGCAACATGACACCCGCAGACCATTCCATCAATGTCTGCATTCCAAAACGTCACTACTTCCCTTCCGATCCCCGATGTGTGCCCATACAGTAGTTTTCTCCCACATATGGGGTATCAGCATACTCAGGACAAATTGTACAACAACTTTTATGGTCCAATTTCTCCTGTTACCCTTGGGAAAATAAAAATAATGGTGACTAAAAGATCATGTTTGTGGAAAAAATACGAATTTTTTATTTTCACGCCCGGGCGTTATAAACTTCTGTGAAGCACTGGGGGGGTTCACAGTGCTCACCACACATCTAGATAAGTTCCTTGGGGGGTCTAGTTTACAAAATGGTGTCATTTGTGGGGGGTTTCCACTGTTTAGGTACATCAGGGGTTTTTCAATCGCGACATGGTGTCCGATCTCAATTCCAGCCAAAAACGTCAAATGGCGCTGCTTCCCTTCTGAGCTCTGCCATGCGCCCAAATAGTGGTTTACCCCCACTTGTGGGGTATCAGCGTACTCAGGACAAATTGCACAATAACTTTTAGGGTGCTGTTACCCTTGGAAAAATAAGAATTGAGGGTGAAAAGATCATTTTTGTGGAAAAAATATGATTTTTTAATTGTACGGCTTTATGTTATAAACTTCTGTGAAGCCCTTGGGGGTTCAAAGTTCTCACCACACATCTAGATAAGTTCCTTAGGGGGTCTAGTTTCCAAAATGGTGTCATTTGTGGGGGGTTTCCACTGTTTAGGTACATGAGGGGTTTTCCAATCGCGACATGGTGTCCGATCTCAATTCCAGCCAAAAACGTCAAATGGCACTGCTTCCCTTCTGAGCTCTGCCATGCGCCCAAATAGTGGTTTACCCCCACATGTGGGGTATCAGCATACTCAGGACAAATTGCACAATAACTTTTAGGGTCCTGTTACCCTTGGGAAAATAAAAATTGGGGTGAAAAGTTCATTTTTGTGGAAAAAATATGATTTTTTAATTGTACCGCTGTACGTTATAAACTTCTGTAAAGCCCTTGTGGTTCAAAGTTCTCACCACATATCTAGATAAGTTCCTTGGGGGGTCTAGTTTCCAAAATGGGGTCACTTGTAGGGGGTTTCCACTGTTTAGGTACATCAGGGACTCTCCAAACGTGACATGGCGTCCGATCTGAATTCCAGCCAATTTTGCATTGAAAAAGTCAAACGGCGCTCCTTCCATTCTGAGCTTTGCCATGCGCCGAAACAGTCATTCCCCCCCCACAAATCAGGTATCAGCGTACTCAGGACAAATTGCTCAATAACTTTTGCAGTCCAATTTCTCCTGTTACCCTTGGTAAAATAAAAAAAATTGAACCTGAAGTATTTTTTTTGTGAAAAAAAGTTAGATGTTCATTTTTTTTTAAATATTCAAAAAAATTCCTGTGACGCACCTAAAGGGTTAATAAACTTCTTGAATGTGGTTTTGAGCACCTTAAGGGGTGCAGTTTTTAGAATGGTGTCACTTTTGGGTATTTTCTATCATATAGACCCCTCAAAGTGACTGCAAATGTGATGTGGTCCTAAAAATAAAATGGTGTTGTAAAAATGAGAAATCGCTGGTCAACTTTTAACCCTTATAACTTCCTAACAAAAAAAAATTTTGGTTCCAAAATTGTGCTGATGTAAAGTAAACATGTGGGAAATGTTAGTTATCAAGTTTTTTGTGTGCCGTATCTCTGTGATTTAAGGGCATAAAAATTCAAAGTTGGAAAATTGCGAAATTTTCAAAATTTTTGCCAAATTTTCATTTTTTTCACAAATTAACGCAAGTTATAAATTTTACCACTAACATGAAGTACAATATGTCACGAGAAAACAGTGTCAGAATCACCGGGATCCATAGAAGCATTCCAGAGTTATGACCTCATAAAGGTACAGTGGTCAGAATTGTAAAAATTGGCCCGGTCATGAACGTGCAAACCACCCTTGGGGGTGAAGGGGATAATAAAAGAGCATGGTGTCTTTTCTTTTATTCAAGCCTCGTGGCATACTAGTGTTCAATTTAAACATCCACCACGCCTCCCTATTCCTGAGCACAGATTCTAAATCCCCACCTCTAATCCGATTGTGGACTTTTTCAATCCCATATACTTTCAATGAGTCCAGCTTCTTGTTTTGGGTCTCAACAAAATGTTTGGAAAGCTGCGATATGTTTCTATTCATATTAGCGTTCTCTATATCGAGGATATGCTCCCTTATTCTAGTTTTTAGTGTACGTTTTGTGCTACCCACATATTTTAATCGACATAGAGTGCATTCCATGATGTAAACTACATTTTTAGTATTGCAGTTTATAAAATCTTTCAAGTCAAATAAATTGCTATCGTCAAAGTCTCCAAATTTATCATATTTTTTGGTATAGGTACACATCTTGCACTGACTAGCAGCACATTTAAAAAAACCTCTTGTTTTTAACCAATTACCCACATGTTCCTGCCGAGTGCAAAGAAAACTTGGTGATAAACAATTTTTTAAAGATCATGCTTTCCTGGAGTCCTTTCTTTATTATTCTTTCAATATCTGGATCTTCTTTTAGGATTGCCAAGCTATCCTCAACTATTTTTTTGATATTAGAAAACTGATTACTAAATTGTAACACCATTGTTATGGGATTGGCAGAATCTTTAGACAATTTATGTGAATCTTTGAAGCAGGATTAAGAGAAAAAGAATTAAGAAATAGAATAATATAATGAAATAAAATTAAGGCGATAATATTGTTTTTAAACATCTTTAATAACATTGAAACATTGAATGATTTAAATCGTTATATCTAATTGTGATATTTTAAAGAAAAAATATTTTTCTTTCTTTTTCGTTTGTTTTATATGTGTTTTAAACTAATTATTTTACCGGTGTGTAGACCGGATAGAGTATATAAGATCCACTCACAGACAAAGCTGCGTATCATGATTAAGAGTGCCTAGTCACTTGAAACGCGTAGATCGCATGCCTTTTATTTCATGCTGGCTTTTAACCTCATTTGTATGGATTAAGTGAATAAAGAATTATATTTTCACTACATCGTGGAGCTGGACATTTATCTTCATTATCTTAAAAATCCATGCTGCAGTGTGTGCAAACTTGAACTACAGGAAATGTCTGACCTATGTAATTGCCAAGAAATGTTTGTGTACCAAATATTAAGTTCTGTTTTTCTATTCTATCAAATGCTCATTTCATGCAGGAAAATGCAATTTAATTATGCAAAAACTATACAAAGTGATTTTATGCTTTTTATTTTTTTATTCTGTCTGTTACAGTTGAAGTGTACCTACAATAAACATTACAGATCTCTCTCTTTCTACGTAGGAAAACTTGCAAAATCAGCAGAGTATCAAATACTTATTTTCCCCGCTGTATATATTTGCCACTTCCTAATTTCTTCTGTTTTTGCAAATTTGTCACAATTGAATGTTTTATATGCTCTTCAAACTAGTTTTAATATTATACTTATTAGTTAACTCAAGATACCACACAAATCTTTGTATTAAATGATTTCATTTTTGAAGGAAAAATGCCTCTCAGCCCCACCAAGACCTAGATGAAATATGAATTGCCCCTTTAGTAAGGGTCAGTGTCAACACCTGGAAAACTTGGACAAGTGTTTGTTCCCATGTTACTTGTGAGGGAAATTCTACTCAGCTTGTGATATCCAGCTTCATGAGGTTACTGCATACAACATGGGTGCCAGCAGTGTTGTGCTGTCAACCTTTAAATCTAACCACTGCACATTGTGTTATCACCAATCACAGCAATTTCACCTCTCAGTTGCGACTGTCATAATTGACAGTGATATTTCAAATGTTGTAAATGGGAAATGTGTCCCTTCCGACTTCTATTGCCACCCCTTCATCCCCTGCAACATGACTGAAGGGTGCAAAGGGTTTTGTCATGGTAGCTGGGGAAGGGAACATGCCAATACAACATATTTTTATACCAGTAAAGCCCAACTTGGCTGAGGTCTAAAGGAGAATTTGCAATGTACAGAAATATTGCATGTATTGTATAAGTGATTAAGAGATCATATGTCATCAAATCTTCTAGGAGACCAATAAAAAGTATGAAAAGAAAATTTTAAAATATTTAAAAAATATATATTTAAATGATATTTTCAAATTATTAAGTTTCTTTCATTAGCTAGCATGAAAATTAGAAAATGAATTACTTTTGTATCAGCTGTTATTTTACTGCTGTCTTTTATCTTTCAAAATGCACAGCGAGTTTTCTTGGAGTTTGGCCACTGAATGCCTGCCCAGTCCCTAGCTGAAAGCATGCAGCATTTACATTCTAAGATAGAATTTTCTATCAGCTTTTATTTTTCAATATGTATAGCTACTTTTCATGGAGTTTAGTCAATGGTGACTGTTCATATCCAACTGAGAGCGTGCAGTAGATACATTCCAGGAGAAAATTAACTTATAACATACCAGTCACCTCTCTTAAACACAGTGTTTTATATGCAACATTTAGCTAGTCACCTCCCTCTCAGTTCCTGACTAGCTGCTGCTATACAGTTTGCAAAATCACCTGTCCTCACCATCCACAGCTTTCAGAGGACGTCTCCCAATTATGGCTATTGCTGAGCAATGTGCTTCTTCAAATGTACATTCAGGACAAACCACTGATAAATGAATGTGTTACAGCAGCATTTGTTCTCAGCTTTATGATTGTATTAATACTACATTTCTCCTGATCACCAGAATTTTCATGCAAGTGGTAGTGCCTTCCCTACCAGAAACCAGGAAGTCAGACTGTATAGCTCCCAGCTAATTTGAGAATAACTCTTTAAAGTCATTTCTCTTTCACTGGAACAAATAATATATGCAAAGTATATATAAATATATTTGGTATGTGCGTAACTATTTGAAATAATAAAACTTATAAAATTTTTGGATCTGTGGCAGATCTGCATTCTCATATATAAACTTTTTTCCTTTCAGGCCATCGGGGGTTAATATCAGTTTTCCCCCCGGTGGCTGCTGGTGTAATTACATGGCTGTTTACGTATGGGTGTCCACCAAAAAACATCCAGTGGAAGTGTGCTGCTCGGGCCTAGAGTTCTTGGGTGATTGGGCCGTATCGGGTGTTGGCCATTCTCGGCCTGGGGACTTACCAGCTGGAGCTACCCACAGTAATGCCCTCACACAACTCATTCCCCAGGTCAGCGCTCAGGAGATCTGTGGCGCCTCTGAAGCATACGTTGTCACTCCATCAGTCCACATTTTCCATAAACCAGAGAGTCAGGTGACTTCCAAGGTGAATTCTGGTGGTTCGAGGTGTCCACGTTATAGGTTGTTTTCCGGTGAGGTGCGGTGGTGAGGGTCCAAAGGCGCCTCATTGAGTGAGGGGTACTGTCACGATCCATTTTTGGATCTGTGCCAGATCTGCATTCTCAGTTATAAACTTTTTTCCTTACAGGCCATCGGGGGTTAATATCAGTTCCCCTGGTGGCCGCTGGTGTAATTACATGGCTGTTTACGTATGGGTGTCCACCAAAAAACATCCAGTGGAAGTGTGCTGCTGGGGCCTGGAGTTCTCGGGTGATCGGGCCGTATCGGGTGTTGGCCATTCTCAGCCCGAGGACTTACCAGCTGGAGCTACCCCCAGTAATAGCCGCACACAACTCATTCCCCAGGTCGGCGCTCTAGAGATTTGTGGCGCCTCTGAAGCATACGTTATCACTTCCATCAGTCCACATTTGCCATAAACCAGAGAGTCAGGTGACTGCCAAGGTGAACTCTGGTGGATCTAGGTGTCCATACTGTTGGTTGTTTTCCAGTGAGGTGCAGTGTTGAGGGTCCAAAGGCCCCTCATTGAGTGAGGGGTACTGTCAAGATCCATTTTTGGATCTGTGGCAGATCTGCATTCTCACTTATAAACTTTTTTCCTTACAGGCCATCGGGGGTTAATATCAGTTCCCCGGTGGCCGCTGGTGTAATTACATGGCTGTTTAGTTTGCTGATGCAGGTGGTGACCACTCCCACCTTCCTTTAAAAGGTCACCTGATACATCAGCTGACTGTTGGTTATACAGGTCCTTTTGAATACCAACCGTGCTGAAGACAGGAGGTTGCTGGTGCAGTGGTGCTTCAGCTGAATGCTGTTATCTAGTGCCTTACTCTGCTGTGCGGTGCATTGCAGCAGAGAAAGCTGAGTGTGGTTTGTTTTTACCCTGTTTCTTTTGCTGTCTGTCTATCCTTACCTTGTGTTGTATTAGTGCAGCGGTGGGACCAATGTCTTCACTTGCCAATTCCCTACTTAGGGATAGATGCAGGGCAAGTGAGGACTAAGGTATCCTACTCAGTGTCAGGTTGAAAGAACCTGTATAGGGACACTAGTAAGAGCAGGGCACATCCTCAGGAGAGTGCAGGAGGTGTCTATTTCCCCATTCCCTATCGCAGGGCCCACAGTTGTAATAGTTTCCCCGGTGTTCCCTTGTTTGTTTTACCGTTTAGTGACCGACCAATTGTTGGATCGTGTCACACAGGGCCTGTGACTCCGTGACAAAAATTTAGTCCATGTATTGAATGCTGAAATAAAAAAATAACAAAAGTTCAGAATAACTGTTCAGTTGCCGCCAAATAGTGAGAATTACCGTAAAAGAGTTTAGGAAGTTATATGGACGTCAAAATGATAATTATAAAAAATGCAGCTCGTACCTCCAAAAACAAGCCTGATAAAACTATTGATCAAATTTATAAAAGCTATATCTCGTCGAAGTTGAGGAGAAAAAAATCCTAAATCATTAAAGATAAGGAGGTCAAATGGAAAGCTAGCATAAGAAAAATTCAAAAAAATTACATATGAAAGGTAGACTCACCAAACCCTGACTGATGCACTAGCAGGATGCAGCAGGCCTCCATTGATAAAGGCTTAAGGCAGTACAGGTGCAACCCACTGATGAAGACAACCAGTATCGAAGAAAAAAGAGGAGCTAGTGGCCTAGTGGGAAAAATGCACACTGATAAGGCTTGCATAGGACCTCAGTCACACAGTGTGGTGCAAAGTGTCTGAACAGCCTATTGATCATGCCCATAGTATTAGCAGGCGGGCTGTTCTGCACTACATGCATCACACAGAAAAAAACCAAGCCAACATAAATAGGCCCAGCTGCATCCTGCAAAAATGATAAAAAGTGCTAAAACATAAAAATACATGGGGTATTAGTTACTATTTTGGCCAAGACAGATAAGCTCGCAATCCAAACATCAAGGATCCCTAGATTTTTCAAGTACCTAACACTAAATCTGAACAGCTAACAAAAGAAAATTTCAAAAAACTTACATATGAAAGGTAGACTCACCAAACCCTGAACGATGCACTAGCAGGATGCAGCAGGCCTCCATTGATTCTTAGTATTACCTTAATAATGATTCCAACACCTGTGTAAGACTAAGGAGATCCTGAAAACATGATCAGCTGGGGGCCGGGAGGACTGGATTTGGAAAACACTGAGTAAGGCCTCTTTCACACATCAGGTTTTCGCCGTCAGGCGCGATCCGGCGCTTTTGACAGAAACCGGATCCGGCGAAATGCAATGCCAGATCCGGTTTTCCCCCCATTGACTTGCATTTGCGCCGGATCACGCCGGATGGCCATGCGTTTCATCCGGTTTTCGCCAGATCCGGCAATGTGTCGCGATCCAGCGTCTGGAAAAAACGGCTACTGTAACGTTTTTTGTCTCCGGCGAAAAAGCCGGACACGCCGGATCCGGCGCGTCCGGCTTTTTCACACAATGAAAGCCTATGAGCGCCGCAATGCGCCGGATCCGGTTTTTTGGTCTGAGCATGCTCAGTAGCTCTGCCCACAAGACATATATAAAAGCAAGACAGTGGGACCCACAGCCACACCCAACATGCCACCCAAGAAAGCAACCAAGCGAAGCAGGAGAAGGCAGGAGACCACTGCAGCACCATCAGCACCACCACCACCCCAAATGGAGCAGCAAATGGAACATGCTGAGGAGGGGAGGCCAGCAGCAGATGAGAGACGGTAATTATCAAATCCCCCATTCCTCCAAACTAGGGCTATTGAATATCAAGATATTCATTGGCCCTTTGTTTCTCTTTATTCAACAGCCGCCCAATAGATGCAGCAGCAGCAGCAATGGCAGCAGCTGGAACACCACCCACAGGCATGGAGTGTGGCCACCAGGAAGACAGCACATCATCTTCTGGGAGCCCTCCCTCGCATCGTCAGCGTTTGACGGTAAGTTTTTATTTCCAAAATCCATCTTCTCTGTAATATATGTCTATTCATTGCCTTTTATTTCAAAACAGGATTCACAAGATGAAGAGGAGCTCCCCGAAGAAGAAGGAAGGGGTGGACAGACACCTGGAGTGGGCTCACAATTGGTAAGTTTTTTGCATCAAACGCAGAAACACAACATCACACTACACACAACACATAGAAAACAATGTTCTGCAGACCACACACAGCAAACAAATGCCTACATCCAAAGACATAACATTTTTTGTTTTCTTCTCTAGTCTTCCCAATCTGGTGCTCGGCCAAGAGGTCCTCGCAGTGCCTCCCAGGGTCGTCGGCGACAGCAACGCGGCGGTCACCAGCGTGTAAGTATAAATATTTATGCTTTGTTTTTTTGCACTTTTTATTTCATTTCTTATGTGGAGGCTTGTTATTTTTGTCTTTTTCTTTAACAGCCTTCACAGCGTGCTCCCGACTCTGACGGTGAGGATGGAGGACTCGATGTGGACCACCTCATCGATCTCGTCCGAGAAAGAGAGCCGCTCTGGAATATGGCTGACCGCCGCCACGCTGACCTTATCGTTACCCGACGACTCTGGGAGGAAATCTGTTCACTCCTTGTGGGCCGCTGGGAGGACCTCGATGTTCGGGCCCAGATTACAGAGCGTAAGTATATACAGTACCGGTTGCTTGATGTAAAACAGTGTTTCCCGAACTCCAGTCCTCGTGGTCCCCACGGATCATGTGTTCAGGATTTCTATTTACTATGGAAATCCTGAAAACATGACCCCTGGGGACCATGAGGACTGGAGTTTGGGAAACACTGATGTTGTATACTAACCACTCCTTTCTCGTTTCAGGGAACAGAATTGTGAATCGGTGGCGGTCTGTGAGGGATCGTTTCAAGAAGGGGTTCAATAAAGAGATGCAGGCCCCGAGTGGATCTGGAGGACGCAGGAGCAAGTACAAGTGCGCAGAAGCCCTGTCGTTCCTCCGGGAAACAATGGTCACCAGAAGGTAAATATTACACACCACATGTGAAAAAAAATGTTAGATGTAAATTTTTTTTTCAGCCAGGGCCATAACATGTCAGTATTTTAATTGTTTTTTTTTCTCTTTATTCCACAGCACGGTGAGCAGCACTCGGGAGCCTGCACGATTGGACCCTTCTGAGGCGATCCATGAGGAGACCGGCACCGAGGGACACTTCGACCGCCCCGGTACATCTGCACCTTCCCAGCCTTACCACACATTCGACCCATCTGTCCCATCCACCAGCACAGGAGCATCGTGGCCGCCTACATTACATGAAGCTGCTGGTGAGGAGATCGCTTTCCCTTTAGCCCACCCTTCTGCCCCTGCCACCTCTAGTACACCTGCGGGTACTGGGCGGCAGCGGCAGAGGGGTCAGGAAAAGACTTATGCGCCAGAGTTCTTGCATCTGAATGCATCTTTCCAGAACTGTCTAAAAGTCTTGTCAGAGCAAATCTCCGCAGGCTATCAGCAGATCAACTCCAGCATTCTGGAGGTGAAGACACTTCTGCAAACCATGCATTCAGAAGCAAGATCTTCGCCAAACCACACCTTTTTCAGGTCTGTTGTGGAGCGCATGGAAACGCTCTCTCCTGCCCAGCAGATGCATGTAATGCATTCATGCCACGCTGCTCTCCAGCAAGTTACCTCCCAACCTCCTCCTCCCACCACAGTAGTTCCTCCACCTGCACCCCCTACAGCCACTTTCCATCCTCCCCCTCCTATTACATCTACACCCCCTCCAGCCACTTTCCATCCTCCCCCTCCTATTACATCTACACCCCCTCCAGCCACTTTCCATCCTCCCCCTCCTATTACATACCATCCACCTCCCCAGCACCATCCACCTCCCCAGCACCAGCAACCTCCCCAGCACCAGCAACATCCCCAGTACCTGCAAACTCCACAGTACCAGCAACCTCCCCAGTACCAGACATCTCCCCACTTCCAGCAACCTGCCCCGTACCAGACATCCCCCCACTTCCAGCAACCTGCCCCGTACCAGACATCTCCCCACTTCCAGCAACCTGCCCCGTACCAGACATCTCCCCACTTCCAGCAACCTGCCCCGTACCAAACTCCTTCCCCATACAACTTGCCATCAACATCATCTGCTCCTACAGTCCCTGCCCAACCCTCCACTCCACCACCCACCACCTCTTCTGCTTCCCACATGTCCACCCATTCTGTAGTTTTTTCCACACCTTCACCTCTAACTGTTCCTTCCCCACCACGATCCCAGTCCTCTCTCCACACTCCCAGTGTCGAAGTGTCCCGCAGCCCCTACAGCAGTATTTCCACCACACACTACACAGATTTATAATGTGTGTATTTAAATAAAAATGACCAGTTTTATGGTTTCAGTTTTATAGTTTCAAAGCTTTATTAAACAAGTTTATTAAAATTTTAAAAAAGTTTACTAAGAAAAACATTTTTCAATAAAAGTTAAATTATTTTACACTGGTTGTGTCATTTCTTTCTGCGGCGAAAAAGGTTAAATACAGGGTATTTAAAAGGTGAAATGGTATTCAAAACTAGGTATATAACTGTGGGTAAATTTTAGCTTTTTGCCACAGTTGTGTTCCTGGTTGTGTTTGAAGCAAAGTATTTCACCTAAAAAGTTGTGTTTATTGTTGGTGATTTCCTAACAATGTACACAACTTTTGTTAAAAGGTGAAATACTTTGCATAAAACACAACCAGGTACACACCTGTGGCCTAAAGCTAAAAATAGAGACCATGACAAGATAGCCAACTTTGGTTGGCAAAGGTATATACTGTTGGTACAGAAGGTACACAAGTTTGGTTAGGGCACAAATCTTTCACACTCTGTCATCCTGCCAGTGTACTCTGCCTTGAGGTGACATAAAGTATAGTGCAAAATTGTCCCTCATTACTGAAACCGTCACAGAACTTCTAGTGGTAATGTCATGGTAATCTTGCAAGGTGGTTTCTTCAGAGGTGTCCTCAATGGTTCCTTGCAGATAACAAAATTGTGGAGTACCACGCATGCTTTGATCACCTCGTCCACAGTTTCTGTCTTGAGGTTGATCGCAGTCAATAGGACCCGCCATTTGGCTGTCAGAATACCAAAGGTACATTCAACCATTCTTCTTGCTCTTGTGAGGCAGTAATTAAAAATGCGTTTTGGTCTTGTCAATCCTCTGCTAGAGTACGGTTTCAAAAGGTGTTCTGACAGCTGGAAGGCTTCATCCCCTACACAGACAAATGGCATAGGTGGACCAGATGTTTGTGGCAGCGGTCTAGGTGGTGGGAACTGGAAGGTGTTTCCATACAGTTTACGCCCCATGGCAGACAGTTTGAAAACTTGAGAGTCATTGGAGCGGCCATAGGCCCCAATATCAACCGCAATAAATTTGTATTCCGCGTCAGCGATGGCCATGAGGACAATTGAAAAATATTTCTTGTAATTGAAATATTCCGATCCCGATCCAGCTGGCTTTACAATGCGGATATGTTTCCCGTCCACAGCGCCCAAGCAGTTTGGAAACTGACATATCTGTTGAAACTTGTCAGCAATTTCAATCCACCTCTCTGTTGTGGGCACTGGTAAAAACTCTTCAGCTAAGGAGTCCCACAGTGCACGGCATGTGTACTTCACAATTCCAGATATGGTGGAAATCCCGAGTCTGTGCTGGAAATGCAGTGACGAAAGGGATTCTCCAGTTGCAAGAAATCTGTGGGGAATTAAAAAACAATAAATTAGTTTTAAATCACAGCATTACATACCAAAACTGACCTATAACACTTGGAGATACAAACTACCACCAACAAGATTGCAGTGAAAGTGTGCTCTGATGCGAGCATATCCAATAAATGTGGCTTACCTTAAAGTCACCATCAGACGCTCTGCGGGTGAAACAGAGAAGCGGCAATAGGTGTCCACTTTTCTTATGAGGTGTGCAATGCGCTCCACCAAGTAATCAAAATTCTCCATTTTCATCCTAACATATCCAAAAAATTTATCCGGGTTTCGTCGAAGGTCCATGCATAGTGTAGAATAGACTCCATGCGTCATTCTCTTGGCTGTGATGGGGTGGATCCACAAACGTCGTCTACGATGCCTGATGCGCTGCTGTCTCGCTCTCTCCTTCTCCAGAACAATCACCCTCAAACGATTCGCCTCCGCTGTAAAATCTGCCAAATTCTTCAAAATATTTCCAATGACAACATCCATCTTCGCCAGTAACTTGCTCTTCTCTCCAACCTGCACTTTCTCCTCTACAACCTGTCAAAGAAGGGCTGTAGGAACATGCTATATATAGTTTTCCAGTAGCCAATCCCGTTCGGAAGGCCACAAGGGTCAATTTTAAAAACCGGATCCGGCGTAATCCGTCGAAAAACGGATAGAAAAACGGATGAACCGGATGAGACGGATCCGGTTTTGTCTGTCAAGAAAAAGACGGATCCGGCAGAAAACCGGATCCGTCACATCCGGTTTTACGAAACATTTGCCGGATCCGGCGTTCCGGCACGACGCCGGATCGTGCCTGACGCCGAAAACCTGATGTGTGAAAGTAGCCTTAGACTGTCTGAAAATAAGCAAGTTTGCAACTGACTTGCTTTTACTATTGGCTATCATTCTCCAACAACGACAGATTTTTTCTTTCATATTGTACAGTTGATTTTCATGGAGCTTGTACGACACTTTTTATCACATTACAAGTAACAATTATTCAGGAACCTATATTTTGCTTATTTTTTATATTTTTTTATACTAGGTAGCTTACCTTCCTGAATTTGTTATTACAAAAGGAGAGCACAAATCATAAAACTATTGCCAGCATGTATTATGAAGACACTGCAGGTAACTTAGGTCCATATATATTTGGAGAGAGACAACATTTTTCTAATTTTGGCTCTAGACATTAACATGAATTTTAAACAAAACAATTCAGATGCAGATGAAGTTCAGACTTTCAGCTTTCATTTGAGGGTATCCACATTAAAATTGTATGAAGGGTTTAGGAGTTTCAGCTCCTTAATATGTGCCACCCTGTTTTTAAAGGGACCAAAAGTAATTGGACAGATTAAATAATTGTAAATAAAATGTTACTTTCTAGTACTTGGCTGAAAACCCTTTGTTGGCAATGACTGCCTGAAGTCTTGAACTCATGGACATCACCAGACGCTGTGTTTCCTCCTTTTTGATGCTCTGCCAGGCCTTCACTGCGGTGGTTTTCAGTTGCTGTTTGTTTGTGGGCCTTTCTGTCTGAAGTTTAGTCTTTAACAAGTGAAATGCCTGCTCAATTGAGTTGAGATCAGGTGACTTACTTTGCCATTCAAGAATATTCCACTTCTTTGCTTTAATAAACTCCTGGGTTGCTTTGGCTTTATGTTTTGGGTCATTGTCCATCTGTAGTATGAAATGATGACCAATTAGTTTGGCTGCATTTGGCTGGATCTGAGCACACAGTATGGCTCTGAATACCTCAGAATTTATTCGGCTGCTTCTGTCCTGTGTCACATCATCAATAAACACTAGTGACCCAGTGCCACTGGCAGCCATGCATGCCCAAGCCATCACACTGCCTCCGCCATGTTTTACAGATGATGTGGTATGCTTTGGATCATGAGCTGTACCCAGCCTTTGCCATACTTTTCTTTTCCATCATTCTGGTAGAGGTTGATCTTGGTTTCATCTGTCCAAAGAATGTTCTTCCAGAACTGTGCTGGCTTTTTAGATTTTTTTTTAGCAAAGTCCATTCTAGACTTTTAATTCTTGATGCTTATGAGTGGCTTGCACCGTGCAGTGAACCCTCTGTATTTACTTTCATGCAGTCTTCTCTTTATGGTAGATTTGGATATTGATATGCCTACCTCCTGGAGAGTGTTGTTCACTTGGTTGGTTGTTGTGAAGGGGTTTCTCTTCACCATGGAGACTATTCTGCAATCATCCACCACTGTTGTCTTCTGTGGGCGCCCATGTTTTTGTGCATTGGTGAGTTCACCAGTGCTTGCTTTCTTTCTCAGGTTGTACCAAACTGTAGATTTTGCCACTCCTAATGTTGTAGCAATTTCTCAGATTTTTTTTTCTGTTTCTGCAGGTTAAGGATGGCTTGTTTCACCTGCATGGAGTGCTCCTTTGACCGCATGTTTCCTTCACAGCAAAACCTTCCAAATTCAAGCACCACACCTCAAATCAAGTCCAGGCCTTTTATCTGCTTAATTGAGAATGACATAAGGAAGGGATTGCCCACACCTGTCCATGAAATAGCCTTGGAGTCAATTGTCCAATTACTTTTGGTCCCTTTAAAAACAGGGTGGCACATGTTAAGGAGCTGAAACTCCTAAACCCTTCATCCAATTTTAATGTGGATACCCTCAAATGAAAGCTGAAAGTCTGAACTTCAACTGCATCTGAATTGTTTTGTTTAAAATTCATTGTGGTAATGTCTAGAACCAAAATTAGAAAAATGTTGTCTCTGTCCAAATATATATGGACCTAACTGTAGTTTTTTATACAGGCCGTTATTCTCCATGCAGTAAAATCTATAAAATATTGTACCAGAATGTGCATACTTTTCGCCTAGTGTTCTGGAAAAATGTGGTCGAAGCCATGTTTTCTTTAGTCTGTTCCCACGTTTTCCTGTAAATTTTATCTGTCATCTTTTGCAATATTTTAACTCTTACTGCCAATTGCTGGCCATAATGGGCAAATTTACTTATGCTTAAAATATGCTAAATTTATCATACTGGCTTTGGATAAATGATCAATTTAAAAAACTGGCAATTATCCCGTCTTCTGCAATGTCAAATTTATTAAAATGGTAGTGCTTTTTATAAATTTAGTGCATCTTATTGATATATGCATGCCAGTAAATGGAATATATGCCAGCATTAAGCTAATGTACAGTAGATTTCAGCTAGAATGTGTGGTGGCTTTCTATCATATATTATTGTAAACTTGAGTGGTAGAAGACCGCCGAAGCCCCTCTCAATTTTCAACAGAGCTGCTAGAAAGGTAAAAACGTCAAAAATTGCTGCACAAAAATAGCATGCACTATAGTTTTAAGTTTTTATACGCTAGAAAGCTGGCATAGGGATGGTAAATTTCCTTTTACTTTAGACCACTTTTTAAGCCCAAAAATGAACATCTTTAGTAGATGTAGAATATTTTACAAATACATTTTGGCACCCCCTTTCCTAGATACTAAGGGGAAATTTCTCGAGACAGGAATTTTTGAAGTCTGCTTTGCTTCTTACTGAGTTCTTGTTATATGTAACACATTTATGAAAGTGTTGTACAGTATTTGATACATTTAGGGCATCGTTAGCTGTAAAACTTATGACTAGAATCAATTATTCACATTTTCTGCCACACCTCTTCTGGAGCGATTTTCCAACTTTGTATTCAATACTTTAAATAGATGTTTAGCATAAACATGCAAAATGGAAAAATGCAGCATCCATATGCCAAAAAGTATAAAAAATATCTTATTTGTTGCAAAGTAATTAAAAGAAATTTGATACATAATAAACCAAAGACTAAAAGGAGCAAAAGCATTGTAGAGGAACCTCGTAAATCATATAGTCAAGAGAAAATGCAAGTTAAAATCTTATTTCTTATGATCACTTGCTCTATGCCTTTCACAACTTTTCTAATTATTTGCAGATAAAGCAAATTTAACCCTGTATTTGATAATAGATATCAAAGGTCTTTTTCATTATTTTTGGGGGATCAATGTTATGGCTTATTGGTTTACTACTAACCCTCTCCCTTTCTCTCCCTATTTTTGCTAGTTTGCAACATTTTTGCACCTTTTCAGAAAGTTGCAATTCATACTTTACATCTGTCTTACTGCTCATTGTCACTTTTAGGCTGGTTTCACACTTGCGTTTTTTTGCACTTGTTTTTTGTGCAAAAAACCGCATGCATTTTTTTTTCCATATACTTTACATGGGTGCGCATACACAAGCGTTTGTACGTGTTTGTATGTGCATGCTTTTTTTGTAGTGTGTGCTCGGGCGCACAAAATGCATCTTGTTGCATTTTTTGTGCCAAAAAAAGTATGCGCACGCAATGTGGTTTTTTTCACCCAAACACCCATTATAGACTATGGGTGTGCTGACGTGCGCATGGTAATGCGCAAGTCAGCACAAAAAAATGAATGCTTTTTTTAAAAAAACATGCTCAAAACCGCAAAAAATGCACACAAACGCATTATGTGTGTTTGCACTGCGCACCGCAAAAAAACGCAAGTGTGAAAGTAGCCTTATACCTACCTTTAAAAAAATGTTAAAATCAGCATAAAATCGCAGAAAGTCACAAATTCTTGAGGAAAAAAAGGCATGTTACAAAATTTTCAAACTTTGATGTTGCAATTAAAATTACACAGGTAAAAATGCATTATGCAGTATATATAAAAAAATGAATTTGTCTTTATTAATTGAGATTTCTTTTCTAAATGATTTATAGAATTTTCAGAGATAGACTAAAATTCAGTTTTTTTAGAAAATAAAAAAATAAGTTCTAAAATTACCTGGCTCATGAAAATATATTATCCTTTTTTGGCACAAGGTCTCAGATGAACCCTTGGTAGAATTCATAGCAGAAAAAAAGTATATACGGTAATCCATTAAAATTCTCAGACTGTTGTCAGGGCAACCAAACAGTAACAATGGCCTACTTGAAAAGCACTTACTGTCTTACGATTGTATTGAGCATTTCTAAGGAAGAGCACAAATATAAGTATTTCTTAGGATTAATGGCACAGTAAGACAAAGTGACATTTCGTTATCAAAAAGAGATGTTGCATAGAATGTAAATTAATCACAGTATGATTGCATTTTGTTTATTATGTCTCTATTTAATGATCTGTGGAATCCATTTCAAATGCTTTTAATATATTAACAAGATATTACTTATTATGGGATGTGGCATATTTTATCAATAAGAAAATGTGAGGCTATTAAATACATTTTTTTCTGAAATGCTGCAGTGTTTCAGAGTCAAACATATCTGGCTGTGATAATACAGCTGTCAGGATTCCTCCTATCAGTGTGTCTGGACGTAGAGAATGACAGTTCAACTGTCCAATCAGGACAGAGGCGTGCTGAGCTGTCAGTGTGGTGATTGAAAGCTCAGCTGTCCAATCAGATGCTGGGGCATGCTAAGCTGTCAGTATCTTGACTGACAGTTTAGCAGTCTAATCAGGCCCATGGTGTACCGAGACTTCATCATGTGTCTTCTGTTTGGAATAATTACCTGGCTATTTAGCGAGCTCTCTGTGTTAGATTACAGCCAATTGTAGCATAACTTAAGAGGTGTGTGTATTCTCTTTGCTCCTGGCCTTGTATTCTGATCTTGGCTGTTCAATCTTGGATTTGTCTTGATCATCCATTTGCCTAGCCTTTTGTCCAATCCCAAGGTCAACTTCTTTGAATTCTGACCTTGGACTGTTACCTGACTACACATTTCGCTCACCCCTCTGTCTATGACATTCCCACCAGGCTTTTGACCTTGGACTTCTTCACTATCCAGCCTCAAATCTTGTCCATGAGTAGTGGCTAGAGTCACATTACAACTGGGCTGTACATTTGTCTTTTTTGTCAATATGTATCCTGTTCACAAGCGCTGTGACGAGGTGTTGAATCTGACAGGATCAGGATCTGAACAAAGAATACCAGAATTTTGAATTGTTGCAATATAAGTGGGTTCCCCTCCCAGGGCTGTGAGGTACTCGGTACTGGGCTGGTGTCGGCGGGATGTGTCACAGCAGCGGTGACCCGGTCCGTGGCCCTGCGCGCCCAATTAATGGGGGAAATTGAATGGTCGAATGTAGTGAATGGAATAGTTCGTGATGCCACCTGTGGTGTTCAGCAAGTGAGATGTTAGGCCGACGCTGCATGCAGATCCTCTGGGGCTGGTGGTGTGTTGCAGCCTAGATGGTGAAGCTCCCCACAGGTGGAGCTGTAGCCCCAGGGCAGTGTAGATGTAGGAGAAGGGGAGAGGCACAAGCAGTGTAGAAGCTGGTACCCAGATGTAGCGGTGCTGGGTGCGTTGGCGCAAGAATGAATGGAGGACACCAGGGCTTGTAGTTCCAAAGATTTACTCACAGTCTGTAGTACACACAGGTGCCTGTCTCCGTGCCGTGTCCTCCGGGTCAGGGACTCAGTCAACCTCCACGCAAGATGGAATGCTCCCTTCCCACACTCTGCCAACATGTACCTTTCTGAACGTCTCCTCTTATAGCGCCTTTAAGTGTGAAGTGAAGTGCATGTGGTTTGACTGCACCCTGTAAACAGCCAAGACAGACGCTAGGTCATGCAAAAAGAAAAACCTGCCTCTCTAAGGAAAACTAGGCATTCATAAAAGCCGACAGAGCGGCACAGTCTCCACCCACACACATGACGCAAATGATGCTAGCGCACCGGCGTGCGCCATTGAAACTCTTTTATACCTTAGCTCAAGTCCAGACCGACTGTCCTAGGGACAGTTAGGTTAGAAAGACACATTCAAATTCTTGCTGTTGACAGGATACTGCTACTTCAGATCCTTGTCGAGCTGGTAAAGGTGGAACACTTCACTCTCAGTCTATCTACTGCTTTGTTTTGGATCATTTTTATGTCCGGACGGTATTGGGGTATCCAAGGATGCATTTTCAAAATCTTGTTATTAATTTGTGTTAGAATGAGATTGTTGAGTGGAGCCCCAACTGTCATAAGGAATGTCTTATTTATGTACAAATGTACAAGTCTGGAGGATCTACCTGGGTACATGAAAGACTTCAGAGATTTGTTCTCAGAAAAAGAGGCAGAGATGTTACCTCTCCATTGTCTTTGTGACTGTGCTATTAATACTAATACCAATGCCAAATTACCTAAAACACGCTGGAATAATTTGCCGGATCCTAAACATACCAATGTGAAAGAAAATGTAAAGGAAAGCTTACGAGAGAGTCATATCCATCCTTCCTCCTCGATCGGAAGCTGCTGGATTTTTCTTTGTTAATAAGAAAGATGGAAGTCTCCGTCCTTGCCTTGATTTCCATGAATTAAACAAAATTACGGTTAAGAATACCTACTCACTTCCGCTCATCCCCGATCTATGCAATCAGCTTACTGTGGCTAAATAGTTTTTTTTAAACTTAATCTTAGCAGGGCCTATAATTTAATACACTCGTCATAAGGGTGACGAGTGGAAAATATCATTTTTAACGTCTGAGGGTTGATTTGAAAATCTTGCCTTGCCTTTTGAGTTAATCAATGCACCAACAGTTTTTCAAAACTTTCTAAATTATATATTTTCTGATTTTATTGGAAGGTTTATTGTGGTATACTTTGATGACATTCTGACTTTTTCCCTTGATCT
Organism: Dendrobates tinctorius; assembly: GCF_039654945.1. Taxonomy (NCBI): domain Eukaryota; kingdom Metazoa; phylum Chordata; class Amphibia; order Anura; family Dendrobatidae; genus Dendrobates; species Dendrobates tinctorius. Next base: position 59,126,482 of record NW_027361917.1, read on the forward strand.
GGATTTGTACTATGAACATGTCTGTTTTGCTTTATAAAAACCTAGGGAAATTCTTTGCCTGCTAAACTGGAGAAATGTACTTTTTCTGTTCAATAAATATTGTTCCTGGGGTTAATTGTATCGACTGTAGGGTCTAAGATTGATCCTGGGAAGGTGCAGGACATAATTGATTGGGTTCAACCTCGTGACCTTAAAGCATGGCAATGTTTTTTAGAATTCACCAATTGCTACAGAAAGTTTATTAGGGTTTTTTTGCAGATCATTAAACCTTTTACTGATCTCACTTGTAAGGAGTTGGATATTAAGGTTTGGTAGTCAGATATTATTGAGGCATTCAATAAATTGAAAGAGTGGTTCATGTCTGCTCCAGTTTTAATCAAACCAGATCTTCAGAAAGTGTTCATTGTGGTGGATGCTTCAGAGGTCGAAGAAGGGGCTGTATTGTCTCAAGATTCCAATACTCTGACCAACTTGCAGCCATGTGTGTTATGATTGAGTCACCGAAGGAGGCAAAAATAGAAATGCTAGCTAAGTCCAGAAAACCAGAGAAGTTGGCAGCTATCGGATTGCAGACCCCTGAACCTATCAACACAACAACTAGCAGTAGCCGTGGGGGGCTCCTATGATGCCCTAGGCCCCTCGATCACAGCCGGAGGACTACATAGCCTAAAGACAGAAAGGGAAATCTAAACTGCCCCAGAGCAGACCCCAAAGCAAAAGGCAGCCCCCCACATATAATGACGGTGAAGCAAGAAGAAAGAACAAAACACAGACAGAAAGATAGACTGAGCAAAGATGGGGCCCATGCTAGCTTAGATAGGAAAGGACAGGAAGGCTGCTGTCTGCAATCCGTGAAAAACCCTATGAAAATAAGAGCCAACAAACTGACAGTAAAAAAAGCCCTGAAGACGCTAGGCTTCAAAAAGCTATGTCAGTACTCAGGAATATTCTGAAGACAGAGCAACAGGCAAAAGGAGATTCAGCTCACCCCAGCAGGGAATGGCAGAATCCAGAAAAGCAAGGAAAACAAAACACTAATGCAAAAAGGCAAAGCAGAAATCTTAGCTTTAGATGAGCAGGAATCAGACTGGTTTCCTAGAAGTCCACAGAGAAATCACCCGCAGGCCAGAAAGGCGTCGGCAGCCTTATATCCAGTCATTAACTCCACTCAGCCAGTCATCATCATCAGCCCCAGGTGTTTGACAATCAGGCTCACTACCTTTCTTCACCAGAAGAGGGAGTTCCTCGGGCCTCAGTAGTGAAGGGGAAAATGAACTCACAACACATGTGCATTTTTTTCTAGGAAACTTTCAGTGATAGAAATTATGATTTTGGGAATCGTGAACTTCTCGCTGTTAAATTAGCTTTTGAAGAATGGATACATTTTCTGGAGCGAGCTATTCATCAGACCACTGTGGTGACAGATAATAAACATTTAGCTTATATTGAATCAGCTAAACAGTCAATCCCAAGACAGGCCTGATGGTTTTTCTCTTTTTCTCGATTCATTTTTTTTATCATGTTCAGGCCTGGGGTCCAAGAATGTGAGGGCTGATGTCTTTTCATGCAGCCTTAATTCCATTTATCCTCCAGACTCTCCATCCTCCATTCTTCCTTAGGGTATCGTGGTTTCTATGGTATTCTCAGAGTTGGAAGAGGCAATCTGTAGAGTCCAGTCATTGGTTCCTTCCGCTCCTCCAAGCTCCAAAACTTTTGTGCCCTCGTACTTAAGATTACATCTGTTGCAGGAGTTTCATGATTCTGTCTTCACTGGTCATCTTTCCTTTATGACCTAATTGCTCACTTGCTCATGTCACCTGAATCTTAAAACACCTCCAGTATATGAACTTTTCTCATCTTTAAACCCGCTAAAACTCTTACTGTCACTCTTCTTTCTCGTCTAGATTACTGCAACTTTCTATTCTATTGATGGATCTCCCTCTAACCGAACTTTCTCCTCTCTAATCCATCCTTAATGAGGGTAGCTAAGGGTCATATGCTTTTCCAGCTGCTTCACTGAGGCATCCACCTTATGTCAGTCATTGCACTGGTTGCCCATTTGCTTCAGAATACAATATAAACTTATCCACAAAGCTGTCCACAGTTCTGCACTACCCTATATCTCCTCCCTCATCTACCTAACACGCTATATGTGCCCTCCATTCTGTAAGTGACCTAGGACTAACATTCTCCATAATCCGAACCTTGCACTTCTGCCTCCAAAACCTTTCTCATGCTGAGCCAGTTTTCTGGAATGTACTCTTTGATGTACAATGCCCGAAGATATGTTTTCTGTTGCAATGTGCTAACAAATCCTCCATCCTAGGACATTGTAAACTGTCAGTAGTAGGAATTCTTTCCCCCCAGGTTTTATCAACCCTGCCACTTCCTCTGGAAGAGCAGGAATGTTAATTAGCTAGACCATCTTCCTCACACCATTTGGCTTCTCTTAGCTGAAAGAGAAAAAAGTGCGGGAACTAAACTCTTTGTTTGAAACCAGGAGTTTGAATAAAACAATAAGGGATTGTCCCGCGAAAACCATACCCAGCAGAAATATAAAAATCATATTTCTGCGATCCGAGCAGACCCAGCTTCGCTGTGGTGCCTGTTGCAAAACTCTCGGATGTCCAGAACCTGAGATATGATTTGCGCCCAAATGGACGGTCATATCGCATAGATGTTTGATGTTTTCTTGATGGGCTCATTACGCTGGGAAACATGATACCACTGATGAGTCCATACCAGCTTCTCCCATAAAGTTATAGCTAATCTAAGTTTTGTAGCCAAAACATAACTTGGATAAGAGAGGTGGGATCAACCCAGAATGCACCTCTCTGTGATGTCACATAGGAAAGTCTATAAGGCATTCCCTGGCAGAACCAGCTCACAACAGCTCAAGTCGTCGTGCTAGAAAGATCCAGATGAGCGGAGAAGTGCAGCTCCGCCTCCACCCACCTTAGCCGCATGGTCTGCCTAAGGAACAATATGGAACTGTGAGTGTAATCTCTTTGTTTTCTCCACTTTTATTTTATACCTGTACTGTACATATTTTATGTCTCAATTTTATAGCAACTTTTATCTGTAATCACTGTCCTCTTTCGGAAAATAAATGAAATTATTTAGATCTGTCTCCATGCTCTAAGAATCGAACTATACGCCTTTGATAGATAATCGCTACTAATTCAAGGGGTTTGCCACGGACCCTCTTAATTTAACACTGTGAATTAAGTAACCGTGACTGGTGGCAGCGCGTTGTGTACGGCTATTACGGCTTGCTGGCAGTCTAGAAGGGTCTTATATTGCTGAGTAAGGGGCTTCAGCCACAGCATTGATAATTCCCTTACTGCAGAAGCCTAATTGCCGGTTCACAACAGGCAGCCCGTCCGGCGACTAATTATCCTAGGTGCAGTTCCCTGACTGACCTGAGGGTAAGGGGGGCGCCGGAGAGCTGCGAGTTCCAAAGTGGAACTGAGAAAGTGGGATATACATAAATCCCCGCAGTACTTGGAAGATTGATAGCAGTGGTGGGGCATCCAAATTAAACTCCCCCTGCGGCAAATTGTAGAGCGAGATTAGCTTGCTGGATATTTTTGGTCACATGGTGCCAGTGTTGGGATAACTAAGATAAGCCCCACTGCGCCTGTGATAGCCGTGTGCCGGCATTGTGTCACGCCCCTCCGTCCGCTGATACACCCGTGTCAGTGGTGGGACTGTGACATAGTGGTGACACAGGGTCCGCTGTCCGTCGCGTTTTGGTGGCAGCGGGACTCCCGTTAGTGTCGCCCGTAAGTGGACGAACGGCGGTGGGCTGTTCGTCACATATTGGTGGCAGAGCGGTGGGATAATCCTAGAGCATTAGTGATTTGGTTTGAGCAATCATTCCTCTCACTAAAAACCTGCACGGTTCCTGCGGGAATCCTGCATCATAGGTTTTGGAGAACAGACTCAGTGGTTACTAGTTCTGAGACATTTGTGTGTACATACAAGTATTCCCTCCCATTTCTTCGTTTTTCTTTTTCTATCTTTTATTTGGCAACCATGGCGGCAAAAGGAGAACCTTGGTACAACCGGCAGACAAAGGAAGTTCTTGCTGGGTTATGCACGTACCAAGGCCTTGACGCCACGAACAAAAACAGAGCTCAAATGATCGCGGCTCTAGTGCAGCTGGACAATGACCAGAATCCAGCGAGCGCAGAAGTTGGCCCAAGTGGCAATGGGGCTGCAGCAGAGGCTCCACTCCTGAGCGCTGGCCCCACATTCAACCAGGACGGGGTGGACCCCTATCTGCAAATGGCCTTGGACGCACTCCCCGCCGAAGACAGTGATGGGCGGGTGAGGCTGATCCAGCAATATCGGCAGGAGGCCCAAGCCGAGCGTCAAGCCCAGGCTGAGAGAGCTGAGCGCCGAGCGGAGGCTGAGAGAGCAGAGCAGCGAGCCGAGAGGGAGGCGCAGAGGGCCCATGAACTGGAGGTACTCCAGCGGGGTGGGAATGCCCCCACAGCCCGAAGCAGTGAGCCCAGCAGCGTCCAGACTCCTAAACCCCGGCCAGAGCATTTTCCCGTGATGGAAAAGGATGGGGACTTGGACACATTTCTGCGAGCCTTTGAGAAAGCCTGCAGACAGTACCAGCTGCCTAGAGACCAATGGGCAAGGTACTTGACCCCAGGGCTAAAAGGCAAAGCCCTGGAGGCATTTGCTTCTCTTCCGCCAGAAGCCGATGACGACTATGACGCCATAAAGCAGGCGCTGATCGCCAAATACCGGCTGACACCTGAGGTATACCGAAAGAAGTTCCGACACCTCCAACGTGGCCCACACGATAGCTACAGTGATGTGGTGCAAGGACTCAGGACCCACTTTGACCAGTGGATCCATGGACTGTCCGTTGAAACCTTTGAGCAGCTACGGGACCTGATGATCAAAGACCAGTTCCTGCATCTCTGCCCAGCTGAGGTCCGACAGTTCATCCTGGACCGCGAACCAACGAACGCGGACAAAGCGGCGCAGATCGCCGACAACCACGAGGCCAACCGGAAGCCCGAGACGCAGAGGCCAGTCGCCACCAGCTGGAAAGGGGGTAAGCCAGCAACCAACCCCAATGCCCCAGCTAGCCGTCCCTCCGGAGGCCCTGTCCCTGTTGCCAACAACAGGCCGGTTACTGACAGTCGCCTGTGTCACCACTGCCAGCGGCCTGGTCACTTCTTTTACACCTGTCCGAACAGGCCGAAGAACCCCCCAGCCAAGGCCCCCGGGCCCAATGCCTCTGTTCTTTTGGTGGGAGGTGTGGTTGGGAGGGCTGACGACAACGTTCAACCTGTTCAGGTGGGGGCCCGTCTTGCTACAGGCCTCAAGGACACCGGGGCTGAACGAACCCTCATCCGTCCTGGACTGGCGGCCCCTGAAGAGTTTGTTGAGGGGAAAACCCTGACTGTCACCGGGATTGGAGGCACCCGTTGTCCCTTGCCAGTGGCACGAGTTTTTCTTGACTGGGGTGCCGGGAGCGGGTTGAGGGAGGTGGGAGTGTCTGAAAATTTGCCCACTGATGTTTTATTGGGGACGGACTTGGGGAGGATGGTTGCATACTATGTCCCTGACACCCTTCCCCAAACTGATAATAAGGGTAACGTTAACCCTGATGATGTTGATGATGGGAAACTGAATGTGTTACCTGCTAATGCCTTGATGAGTAATGATGCAACTAACAACCATTCTTTCCCCAGGTACGATGCTGATGCTGATGTGAATGTACCAAAGCAAACTGATAACCACTCTTCTCCTAGGAAGGATGATGATGATGTTGATGTATCTGTGCCGACTGAACCCGTTAACCCTTTCTTTGAAGCGGTAGATGTGTCCACAGGTACCGAAGTGCTCAGCCCCGTCACTCTGCGGAGTGAGACAGCTGAGGAACCCCTGGCAGGAGTAAGCAACGGTGCTCAAGGAAATGGGGAGGTGCATGGGGACCATGAGGAAGGTAATGCCATGCAGCTGACCAGTGCCACCGAGGAAGGTAACTGGCCCATAAGTAGCACTGCTCCTGAAGTGTTGGGGGTGGATGGGGAGGTAGAGCCCAGGGCAGCACCAGCTGGTGGGTCTGCAGAAATCCCCAGGGAGACAGCATACATAGCAGCTGTCACACGCAGTCAGAGTGCCCAGATCGCAGGTAACGCACTGTCTTCTGGACCCTCTGCTGCTACAGGAGAGACTGAACCAGAGGTGAACCCAGAGCCGGTTCCAGAGGGTCCCAGTAAAAAGGGGACCCTGACGTCACTTCTGGCAGCCTCCAGCATGGAGTTCCAGGCTGCTCTGCACTCAGATGCCAGCCTGGAGAAATTGAGAGGTCTCGCCGAGACGCCCACCTCCAAGTCTGATAAGGAGAGGGTGTTCTGGGAACGAGGAAGGTTGTACCGGGAGACAGTACCCGGAGATCCTAAAAAGGAGTGGTTGAGGGAAAGACAGCTGGTCGTCCCCTATCAGTTCAGAACTGAGTTGTTGCGGATTGCCCATGAGATTCCACTCGCTGGACACTTGGGGATCAGCAAAACAAAGGCACGGCTGTCTCAACACTTCTATTGGCCCAAGATGGGGACAGATGTAACACACTACTGCCGCTCCTGTGCCACCTGTCAAAAAGTGGGTAAGGCGGGGCCTGCTCTTAAGGCTCCCCTTATTCCTTTGCCGGTGATAGAGGAGCCTTTCCAGAGAATCGCGGTGGACATTGTAGGACCGCTGTCCGTCCCCAGCAGCTCCGGAAAGCGATACATTCTCACCGTGGTAGACTACGCTACCCGGTACCCAGAGGCAGTAGCTCTGTCTTCAACCAGGGCAGATAAGGTGGCTGACGCACTGGTGACCATCTTTTCGAGAGTAGGATTTCCCAGGGAGATGCTTACCGATCAAGGGCCCCAATTCATGTCTCGCCTAATGGAGGCTCTCTGTGAGAAAATGCAGGTGACGCAGCTGGTATCGAGTCCGTATCACCCACAGACTAACGGTTTGTGTGAACGTTTCAACGGTACCCTCAAACAGATGCTCCGCATACTGGTTGAGACCCAAGGGCGCGACTGGGAGCGGTACCTCCCACACCTGCTGTTCGCTTACAGAGAAGTTCCGCAGGCTTCGACCGGGTTCTCCCCCTTCGAGCTCCTGTATGGCAGGCGAGTCCGGGGACCCCTTGGGTTGATAAGAGAATCCTGGGAAGATGAGCCAAACCCCACAGAAGTGTCCATCGTGGATTATGTCATGCGCTTCCGTGACAAGATGCAGACCTTGACGCAGTTGGTGCATGACAACATGACGCAGGCTCAGGCTGACCAGAAGCACTGGTACGACCAGAACGCCCGGGAGCGGACCTACCAGGTGGGTCAAAAGGTGTGGGCGCTGGTCCCTGTACCAACGGATAAGCTTCAGGCAGCCTGGGAAGGCCCGTACGTCGTCCACCAACAGCTCAACCCGGTCACCTACGTGGTCACGCTTGACCATGCTCGGGGTAGGCGCAAGGCCTTTCACGTCAACATGCTGAAGGCGCACTACGAACGTGAAGCTTGCGTCCTACCGGTCTGCAATCTGCCAGAGGATGGGGAGGAAGATTCCCTCCTGGACATGCTGGCCCAGGCCAAGGCCAATGGGTCCATTGAGGACATGGAGATAAGTGGTTCGCTCACCGTGTCCCAGCGGTTGCAGTTGATGGCCACCCTGGAACTCTTCCGGCCCGTGTTCACCAACCGTCCTGGGAGGACGGAGTTAGCGGTTCATGAGGTGGACACCGGGAATCATGCCCCATTACGGCGAACACCTTATCGGATCTCTGAAACGGTGCAACAAGTCATGCGCCGAGAGGTCGATGAGATGTTAAGGCTGGGAGTGATTCGACGGTCAAAAGGTGCGTGGGCTTCACCTGTAGTCCTCGTTCCTAAAAAGGATCGAACCACCCGGTTCTGCGTGGACTACAGGGGGCTCAACGCCATCACAACCTCTGATGCCCACCCAATGCCGCGCATCGAGGATCTGCTCGAGCGGTTGACAAACGCCAACTACATATCCATCATGGATTTGAGTCGGGGATACTGGCAGATTCCCCTGAGCCCTGAGGCGCAGGAGAAATCCGCCTTTATCACCCCCTTTGGACTGTACGAGTCCACGGTCATGCCCTTCGGCATGAAGAATGCCCCTGCCACTTTCCAGCGGATGGTCAACCACCTGCTTCGGGGACTGGAGGAGTACGCCGTGGCGTACTTAGACGATATTGCCGTCTTCAGTTCCACCTGAGAGGAACACCTTCAGCACCCCCAGGAGGTGCTCAAGCGTCTTCACCAGGCAGGCCTGACCATCAAGCCGGGGAAGTGCCAGATAGGCATGCGCAAGGTCCACTACCTGGGGCACCGGGTAGGCGGGGGTTCCATGAGTCCGGAGCCAGGAAAAGTGGACGCAATCGTGTCCTGGCCCACCCCCAGGACCAAGAAACAGGTGAAGTCCTTCTTGGGCACTGCAGGGTACTATAGGCGGTTCGTACAGGACTATAGCGCCCTTGCCAAACCCTTGACTGACCTCACCAAGCAGAGGCTACCCCAAACAGTCAACTGGACAGATGACTGTGAGGCGGCTTTCCAAGCTTTGAAAGCAGCCCTGTGCAACTCTCCAGTGTTGAGAGCAGTCGACAGCAGTCGCCCGTTTCTGGTACAGACCGACGCCAGCGAGTTTGGCCTCGGTGCTGTGCTTAGCCAGGTCGACTCGGGGAACCAAGAGCACCCCGTGTTGTACCTGAGCCGGAAACTTCTGCCGAGGGAAGTGGCATACTCGACCATCGAGAAGGAGTGTCTGGCCATGGTGTGGGCACTGCAACGTTTGCAGCCCTACCTGTACGGGCGCGCCTTCACGGTGGTAACCGACCACAACCCTCTGAGCTGGTTGCACACAGTGTCCGGAACCAATGGAAGATTGCTCCGCTGGAGCCTTGCCCTTCAACAGTACGATTTTACTGTAAAACACAGGAAGGGCAGTGAAAACGGCAATGCCGATGGGTTGTCCCGCCGGGGCGAACCCGCTGAGGTGCGCATGGCAGATTACCGAGAGGTAATGCCTCCTTAGCGCCCTCTTAAGGGGGGAGGTGTGATGTACAATGCCCGAAGATATGTTTTCTGTTGCAATGTGCTAACAAATCCTCCATCCTAGGACATTGTAAACTGTCAGTAGTAGGAATTCTTTCCCCCCAGGTTTTATCAACCCTGCCACTTCCTCTGGAAGAGCAGGAATGTTAATTAGCTAGACCATCTTCCTCACACCATTTGGCTTCTCTCAGCTGAAAGAGAAAAAAAGTGCGGGAACTAAACTCTTTGTTTGAAACCAGGAGTTTGAATAAAACAATAAGGGATTGTCCCGCGAAAACCATACCCAGCAGAAATATAAAAATCATATTTCTGCGATCCGAGCAGACCCAGCTTCGCTGTGGTGCCTGTTGCAAAACTCTCGGATGTCCAGAACCTGAGATATGATTTGCGCCCAAATGGACGGTCATATCGCATAGATGTTTGATGTTTTCTTGATGGGCTCATTACGCTGGGAAACATGATACCACTGATGAGTCCATACCAGCTTCTCCCATAAAGTTATAGCTAATCTAAATTTTGTAGCCAAAACATAACTTGGATAAGAGAGGTGGGATCAACCCAGAATGCACCTCTCTGTGATGTCACATAGGAAAGTCTATAAGGCATTCCCTGGCAGAACCAGCTCACAACAGCTCAAGTCGTCGTGCTAGAAAGATCCAGATGAGCGGAGAAGTGCAGCTCCGCCTCCACCCACCTTAGCCGCATGGTCTGCCTAAGGAACAATATGGAACTGTGAGTGTAATCTCTTTGTTTTCTCCACTTTTATTTTATACCTGTACTGTACATATTTTATGTCTCAATTTTATAGCAACTTTTATCTGTAATCACTGTCCTCTTTCGGAAAATAAATGAAATTATTTAGATCTGTCTCCATGCACTAAGAATCGAACTATACGCCTTTGATAGATAATCGCTACTAATTCAAGGGGTTTGCCACGGACCCTCTTAATTTAACACTGTGAATTAAGTAACCGTGACTGGTGGCAGCGCGTTGTGTACGGCTATTACGGCTTGCTGGCAGTCTAGAAGGGTCTTATATTGCTGAGTAAGGGGCTTCAGCCACAGCATTGATAATTCCCTTACTGCAGAAGCCTAATTGCCGGTTCACAACAGGCAGCCCGTCCGGCGACTAATTATCCTAGGTGCAGTTCCCTGACTGACCTGAGGGTAAGGGGGGCGCCGGAGAGCTGCGAGTTCCAAAGTGGAACTGAGAAAGTGGGATATACATAAATCCCCGCAGTACTTGGAAGATTGATAGCAGTGGTGGGGCATCCAAATTAAACTCCCCCTGCGGCAAATTGTAGAGCGAGATTAGCTTGCTGGATATTTTTGGTCACATGGTGCCAGTGTTGGGATAACTAAGATAAGCCCCACTGCGCCTGTGATAGCCGTGTGCCGGCATTGTGTCACGCCCCTCCGTCCGCTGATACACCCGTGTCAGTGGTGGGACTGTGACATAGTGGTGACACAGGGTCCGCTGTCCGTCGCGTTTTGGTGGCAGCGGGACTCCCGTTACTGTCGCCCGTAAGTGGACGAACGGCGGTGGGCTGTTCGTCACATACTCCACCAGATGATCCACCTAATACCTAGCCCCCATGTTTTTAAGCATGTTTTAATCCCTTACTTGTCAATGATGGAATAGTACGTCATCGGTAAGTATCCCCTGCTTTGAGGTGGGCTCCGGCGGTGATCCCACCTCAAAGCCATGACATGTCAGCTGTTATAAACAGCTGACGTGCCCACAATAGGCGCTAGCGGAATCGTGATATGCTCGCGCCTATTAACTAGATAAATCCCACTGTCAAAGCTGACAGAGGGCATTTAACTAGCGCTTCCGGCCGCCGGGACGGAAGTGAGCGCATCGCAGACCCCCGCCATGTGATCGTCACATTCTTACGATGGCTACCAGGTACACATGAATTGGCCAATTTATGTGCTAAGCATTCTCAATTTTTCATATTTCTATTGCAGTAATGCAATTCAATTTTCATGCTTCATGTTTGCATGCTATAGCGCTGCAGAGTGCTGCTTTGTTTGTTTGATGCACTCCTATTCATCTGTCTCCACACCCTCAATGCACCTGATAACTGCACTTAAATATACTGACTAATTACTGGATCATGCAGTTTTATATGAAAACCCCTATTTACTCTAATGCCTGGACCTGAAATTACAATCACTTTTCACCTATTCTGTTTCCCCCTATTTCCTGGTAGATTGTAAGCTTGCAAGCAAGGCCCTCACTCCTCATGTAATTATTTAAACTATTTTGCCTTGTATTGAATTTGTCTGTATATGTCATTGCTTAATTGTGAAGTGCTGCAGAATATGTTGGTGCTATATACATTTAATCATTGTTTACTATTATGCTAGGATTCCAACTACACAGAAAGCTACTGATAGACTGTTTTGATGTTCATCTATGATTAATGATATTAAAGATTTTGTATCCGCTTGTGAAATTTGCGTAGCGCTAAAGTCCCCAGCCAGGGAATTGGCTCCATTGCCAATTCCAGAATGACCTTGGATTTGTTTGTCCATGGGATTCATTTGCCTTTGTCTGGAGAGAAAACTTTAATTTGGATGGTAGTTGAAATGTAATTTTGTTCTGTTATCTGGGTTACCAAATACAGAAACACTTTCCAGGTTGTTTATCAATAACATGGTGAGAGTGCATGGAATCCCTCTCAACATTGTATCTGAATTCGTGTCCAAATCTGGAGAGCGTCTTGCAGGAAATTGGAGATTGATTTGATATTTTCATCTGCTTACCACCCTAAAACCAACGGTCAGGCAGAAAGGACAAATCAAGCATTGGAACAAATTTTAAGGTGTTTCGTTGTGGCTCAGCAGGAGGACTTGTCCTCATTTTTACCTCTTGCTTTGAACAGTTGGGCCAATCAGTCCACTGGAACCTCACCTTTTTTTGCAATTATGGTTTTTAAACGCATTTTTGTGAATTTTCCAAGATGAGTTCTGGGTGAAACTTGGATGTTGTTTTTGATAATAATTAAAGTCACTTACAGCTAATTTGCAGAAAACTTCAAGTGCTGATTACAGAAGAACAACAAAGCGGATTTCTTCCAAAAGATATCAATGTAATCAGTAAGGTATCAATGTAATCAGTATTAAACTTCCTTTACAGCCACATCTTTAATTTACTTTACACAATCATGCTGAAAGGTTTTCTTTAAATAGCAGTTACATTTGTAAGCAAAGCACTTAGTTGGAGGACGTATTCACTCTAGGTCAGTCCTTTCAGCCGTAAGTAGACCTTAAATCATGTGCAATTAACATTGGCGCCTCCTTTTAGTTAGAAGTTCCAACCTAGCGTGAACACTGGACCTGATATGAGGTGCAATGGAAAACAGGAGAGTTGGCAGGGAGCAGCACAGTTGGCCGAAGAGGTAAGCGGCCAGCAAAAGGTTAAAAAAATTTAAAAAAAACATATTCAAGTTATTGCTTACCTTTTCTGCCATAATTGCTTTATATCTGGTCCTCTGCATCTCCATTGTGTCGCATCTCTGTCTTGGTCTTCACTCTAAGCCGGGGATTCTGGCTGAAAGTAGGTGGTAGAGCAGGCGTAGCGAATAGTGATAAGCGAGTTTGTTCAGAAAACGATCGCCCAACATAAATTCAGCACGAATATGGCACATTCAGATTTGTAATCGGAAACATGAGCAAAATTTTATAAAATCGGTAAAAATTGGTGACATTCGGTAAAAGTGCGGGAAAATATTTGCGTTGCCACAAAAACATTTTCAGCACATTAACAGCGATAATGGTGGTGTATCATGAGCGCTTGGCACGTGTTTGATGAGGGGAGGGTGTTTGCAGAGCTCAGAGGTGCGGCGTTCTTGTAAACACAGCAATAATTTTTTTTCTAACCTTATGTGTGCACATTGCAGCTAGCCAATCAGGGTGTAGAAAACACCCACAATGTCCTGACACTATGACTTGTGTCATTGGCTGCTGAAATCACATGTCCCTTTCCATATGAATAGCAGACATGTTGTTTTAGCGCCATTTTGACACTGTAAGGCTAGTTTCACACTTGCTTTTTTTTGCAGCGCGTTTTTCCCGCAAAAAAACGCATTGAAAAAACGCATACAAACGCATACAGATGCTGCGTTTTTTTCAAGCATTTTTATGAGCATGCATGAAAAAAACGCAGCGTTTTTATGCGTTAGTATGCGTTTTTAGTGCGTTTTTACCGCGTTTGCGTTTTTTTCCAACATTAGGTGGCCCCTCACACTAACCCAAACCATGACTTTACTAACCCTAACCCTAACCCTAGCCCTGACCCTGACCCTAACCCTAACCCTTAACCAAACCATACCCTGATCCTAACCCTAACCCTGACCCTGACCCTAACCCTAACCCTGACCCTAACCCTAACCCTAACCCTGACCCTAACCCTAACCCTAACCCTGACCCTAACCCTAACCCTGACCCTGACCCTAACCCTAACCCTAACCCTTAACCAAACCATACCCTGATCCTAACCCTAACCCTGACCCTGACCCTAACCCTAACCCTTAACCAAACCATACCCTGACCCTAACCCTAACCCTGACCCTAACCCTAACCCTGACCCTGACCCTAACCCTAACCCTTAACCAAACCATACCCTGATCCTAACCCTAACCCTGACCCTGACCCTAACCCTAACCCTAAACCCCTTAACTAACCCTAACTCTAACCCAAACCCCTAAATTCCATTGTCTAAACTAATGGTAAAAAAAAAAACGCATGTGCAAAAAAACGCATACATAAGCATGCCAATGCGCACATATGCTCACCATAGACTTATAATGGGTGTCTTGCTGTAAAAAAATGCATTGCGCGCGCATGCTTTTTTTGAGGCAAGTCGGACGCCCAAAAAATGCAACAGGTTGCATTTTGTGCGCCCGAGCGCAAACCGCAAAAAAACGCATGCACGGAAAAACGCGTACAAACGCATGTGTATGCGCACATAAGCGCATCCCATGCAAAGTATAGGAAAAAAAAACTCATGCGCTATTTAGCGCTAAAATACCGCGAAAAAAACGCAAGTGTGAAACCAGCCTAACAGCGCTGAAATGCTGCTCCTGGTGCTGCCACTGTTAGCAGCAAGATTTTAGCTAGTTAGTTAGTTGTATATCAGTCAGATAGTGTAGCTAGACAGTGTCCAGTGTGGTTATAAAATTTACCTTCCAGAATTTTTTTTTTTGTTGGGCCATTACTGAGGACCACAGACAAAGCCACCAGGGCACATGTCCTACAAGTGTGTTGTGCACTGCATCTATAGTGCTCCATGCACGAGTATAGCATTCTAAATATTTTTTTCAGTAGCTAAATGTGAAAACGCCTGCTGTATCCCACATTTTAGCTAGTTAGCTAGGTGGCTGTATATAAGTCAGATATTGTAGCTAGCTACTGTACAGTGTGACTGTTAAATTTACCTTCTAGTATTTTTTTCTTTTTTGGACATTACTGAGGTCCACAGACAAATCCAGCAGGGCAACATGTTGTGCACTGATTCTATTGTGATCCATGCAAGAGTACCGCATTCAAATTCACATGTAGCTAGTGAAAAAATATTAAACAACCTGCTGTATCCCACTTTGTTATTTAGTGCTGTGGTGATATGAAACTGTCTGCAGACCTAAAGCACATTAAAAAAAGTTATAATTTTTTCTGTTTCTAAATGTGAAACAGCCTGCTATATCCCATGCTGTCATTTTATAGCAGTGCTATGAACCTGTCTGCAAAGTAAAAAGACACGTCACTCCTTATTACAAGAGGGGTACTCAGAAAGGGATATCAACTCCAATCACATGCAAAAATAAATCTGGCACTCCCTTTAAGAAAAAATAGGATTTCTCATTCACATTGAAGCAATCCACAAAGCCATTTTCATATGATGCACTTCCGTTCCTGCGATCCACAGCTTTTCACCTGCCCTGATTACAATTCTGCTATTTTCTCACAATAGTGCCCAAACAAGCGGTGTCTCTGACCCTTTTGCTCAAGGTGACATACGGGGCTATTCTAAGGGTTTGTATAGGTAAGGCTCATGTGACTTATTACATTCTTATTTCTCATTTATTCTCATTTTTCCTTTAGAGGTGGGTCATTCTTTTGTCTCATCCTATTTTTTTCATTTATTTTTACATTTTTCATCATGCATGTATACTAAATATAATAGTCTCCATACCCCTCTATTATTTTCTCTCTGATAATTAGTCTGTATTGATTGTGGAGAGAGAGACAATATGGTATATGTACTATTGTTTACTATATGACCTATGTATTGTAACCCATGTTTTGGGCTCATCAGTTCTTTTTGAGCTATGCTATTACTATCTCTTTATTCCTTTTATTCTTTTTGTCTATCTGTCAAGATCTGTAAATTTATTCCATTTAAATTGAATTATTGTTTTCTCTATGAATTTGTCTTTGGGGTCTATTATTAATCCGCCCAGCTGTCGTTGTATATACAGTGATATGAAGACTGCACATGATACCAGCAAGACTAATGATTGGTTTTGTATTTTTTCTGTTTATTTTCTTATACTTTACATATAGTCTGAAGAAGGTCAAGATTGTGACCGAAACATTACAAATAAACCTTGTGGATTGCTTCAATGTGAATGAGAAATCCTGTTTTTCTTAAAGGGAGTGCCTGATTTATTTTTGCATGAACCTGTCTGCAGACCTAAGCAAAAGAAAGCAGACAGGGAGCGCACGTGAAAAGGACCTGGTGGTCTAGAGGGCTATATTTCTGCTTGGGCCAAAGGACCATTCACCTCTTGGGGTTGTGCACCCCTGTACAAGCCCTGTTTTAGTGTGGAGGTGAGGAGGATGGGAACTCCGTGCGGTGCAGCTCTTCCTGGTAAGATCACGGGGTCCAATCACGTGACCGTGAGGAGGCGCCACAGGAATCCACATCACCGCACGTCCGTAAGCTAGATAGAAGAGGATGCCGAGCCCAGAGCTGCTCCTGCAACATACCCTCAAAAGGGACATGAGCATGAAAAAAAGAATAGCATCCTGTCAGACTAATCTGATGAGTTTCTAGGAAGAAGTAAGTTCCAGACTGGACCAAGGGAACACAGTGGACATGGTGTATATGAACTTTTCAAAAGCTTTTGATTCGGTGCCACACAAAGGGTTGATACATAAAATGAGAGCAATGGGGATAGGGGAAAATATGTGTAAGTGGGTTAAGAGCTGGCTCAGGGATAGGAAAAAAAGGGTGGTTATTAATGGAGCACACTCGGACTGGGTCACGGTTAGCAGTGGGGTTCCACAGGGGTCAGTTTTGGGCCAGCTTCTTTTTAACATATTTATTAATGACCTTGTAGGGGCATAGAGAGTAGAATTTCAATATTTGCAGATGACACTAAACTCTGCAGGGTAATCAATACAGAGGAGGACAATTTTATATTACAGGAGGATTTATCTAAACTAGAAGCTTGGGCGGATAAATAGCAAATGAGCTTTAATGGGGATAAATGTAAGGTCATGCACTTGGGTAGAACGAACAAGATGTATAATTATGCGCTTAATTGTAAAACACTGGACAAAACTGTCACTGAAAAAGACATGTGTGTATGGGTGGATGACAAACTCACATTTAGTGGTCAGTGTCAGGCAGCTGCTGCAAAGGCAATTAAAATAATGGGATGCATTAAAAGAGGTATAGATGCTCATGAGGAGAAAATAATTTTACCTCTATATAAGTCACTAGTGCGACAACACTTAGAATACTGTGTACATTTCTGGTTTCTGGTGTATAGGAAAGACATAGTTGAACTAGAGCGGGTGCAGAGAAGAGCGACCAAGGTTATTAGGGAACTGGGGGTTCTACAATACCCAGTCAGGTTATTACACTTGGGGTTATTTAGTTTTGAAAAACGAAGGCTTAGGGGTGATCTCATTACAATGTATAAATATATGAGGGTACAGTACAAAGACCTTTCTAATGATATTTTTATTCTTAGACCTGAAACGAGGAAAGAAGGTTTAATCATAATCACAGACGCAGATTTTTTACTGTAAGAGCAGTGAGACTATGGATCTCTCTGCCGTATGATGTTGTAATGAGTGATTCACTACTAAAATTTAAAAGGGAGATCGCTACAGTATTGCAAGACAGCAACATCATCAAAGGTCATTGTCGTATGGCATCCCTGGGAACGGGACTTGCCTCGCTGAGGCCTGGTGACGCTGCGAGGGACGCCGGAAGGTGAGAATAACACGATTTTCTATTTTTTTATTACTTTAAACTTTATATCTTTTTACTACTGATGCTGCATAGGCAGCCTCAATAGTAAAAAGTTGGTCACACTAGTCAAACACTATGTTTGACAAGTGTGACCAACCTGTTAATCAGTTTTCCAAGCGATGCTACAGATCGCTTGGAAAACGCCAGCATTCTGCAAGCCAATTACACTTGCAAAATGCTATTTTTCACGGGAAATACACGGGAATTGCAAATGTGGGTTTCTCGCGTATTTCCCGCGGCATGGAATTGCGGAATTTTTGCGGAAATTCCAGACGTGTGCACATAGCCTAAATACTATGTTACTATGTTACTATGCTAAGGCAGAAGGAGATGTATTAGAAATGGTTGAAGGCGCAAACCTTTATTAAAAATTCTTTGCACTCCACAATGCGTTTCGATAGCGAGATGCTATCTTCCTCAGGCGCTATTCTTGCTTCCATGTCTGCAGACTTCAGGCACATTAAAAAAAATTATCATTTTTCAGTTACAAAAAGTTAGACATCCTGCCGTATCACACTTTGTCATTTGGTTGGGTTGAAATTAAGCTGTAGAGGCTTGATCCAGAGGCCACAAAAATTCATCTGTTATTAAAATCATACAGTAACAGACCTGACTTTAAAATAGTTTGTAGCATCTAGTGTGTTATAGAGGCCTGATCTATAGGCCACAAAAACTTCTATTATTAACGTCATACAGTAAGAGACCTGACTGTAAAATAGTTTGCAGCATTTAGTGTGCTATACAGGCCTGATCCATAAGCCACAAAAATTCTTCTGTTATTAATGTGATAAGGGACCTGACCTTAAAATTGTTTGTAGCATAACTTCTTTGTCATACAGGCCTCATCCACACTCCTTTTTCTGTGACTAGCACGAAACAGCACGCCATATTTCAACTTGGAATTTACTGTCGCTGAAATTCAGCTGTTTGCAGAGGTGGTGCAGAGTTTAAAATTTATTTTGTGTTGCTAATACTGTGCTCCTACCACACTATCTGAGCAACTGGAAAAAGCGCGGCCATGATGGAAGGGGAATTAGGCTTGGTGTTCAAGGTGTACGTGGGGTAGGTGGTAATGATTGTGGAAAAAGCACGGCCATGGTGGAAGGGGAATTAGGCTTGGTGTTCAAGGTGTACGTGGGGTAGGTGGTAATGTTTGTGAAAGTGCTAGTGAAGCAATGTCACGTCCTATGCAAAGACAGCTGACAACTTATGTTACTGGACAGGTTACACCACTACCTTTCTTTGGCAGACGCACAGGGGTACACCTTATCGATGATGTCCAGAAAGAGCATGTATTCGAGGGGATGGCAAGTGCAGCTTCAAGTGGCCTCTCCTCCTCTTCCTCCACCTCAACATCACACCCAGAACAGTCCACAGATGTGGCACCAAAATTCCCCTTGCTTCCCCCCATGTCCCAACTATCCAACCATTCAACTGACTGTACGAACCACAGTCTGAAGAGCTGTTCACATATTCCAAGCCATGTCCATCAGACGTGTATTCAAAAGTTTCACAGAGTAAAGAGGAGGAAATCTGCACCGATGCCCAAAATATTTTTACTTGGATCTGGGGCAGGAAGAAGTACAGGCCGAACAGCATCCTGACCCTTGTCATCAGATGTTAACCCCTGGGGGGAGGTGATCCTGAAGAAACTCAGATATCTGATGTTCACGTGGACTGTACTGTGCTGTCAGGGCATTAGGAGGATGAGGATCACTCCAATGGTGAAGAATGCGATAACACAGAGGATGATGATGATGTGTTAAATCCCACTTGTCATGAACATAGAGTACAGATGTGGCGCATATCACGTTCACAGAGTGGGCACAGATTAAGAACCTCTGCACCCTTCTGCACAGTTTTGAAATGGCTACTAAGATGGTTAGTGTTGTCAATGCCATCATTAGCATCACTATTCTGGTCATCTATATGCTGGAGCAGACTTTGAATAGCCTGCAGGAGGAGATGGTGGTCTCAAAAGAAGAGGAGGAAGCAGAACAGGCTGCGAAAAGGATAACATTGTCTCTTAGTTCAAGACTGTCATCACACAGGCAGGTGCCAAGGGAGGGTGGATTACTGCGATCTCAGGGGGCTGGTGATAACAGACAAACTATTATCGAAGATGCAAGATTTTAGGAACAAATGGAGGAGGAAGAAATGATGGGCGAGCAACTGTTGGATGAAAAGGATAATCCTCCCCTCTCTGTTATTCGTGGCTGGCGTGAGGGAACATAGGAAACAGGCCTCATTCTTACTCAGCCACCTACACAGCATGGGCTTGGACCTCATAGTAGAACCCGACATATTAATGCCTACTTGCTGCAACATGATCCCTGTATAGCTATTATTAGGAATAATGCTGACTACTGGGTTGCCACTTTATTAGATCCACGTTAAAACAAATTTTGTCAAATGATTCCCACCCTAGAAAGGGACTGTGAATGCTGGAGTATCGAAATATGCTTTTACACAACCTTAAGAGAGCTTTTCACCAAGACATCAGTGAAGCACACAGTTCGCATCGCAGCTGTAGACTTCCAACCTCCGGCCCATCTATTTGTCAGTGCCAAAACATTAGCAGCACCAGCAGCAGCAGTGGTGGAAGTGAAAGAAGCAATTTCTGTGAGTCCTTCGACACTTTTTTAAGACAAACTAATGCACAAGCACAACAGAGTCCAAGTCTTACACATCATGAACGAATGGAGAGAATGGTGCAGGAGTATCTAGAGCTGCGTATCAATACCATCAGGGAGGGCTTGGCTCCTTTCACATTTTGGTCTTCCCAAATGGATGAGAGGCCTGAGCTCGCCTCACACACCTTGGAGGTTTAATCATGCCTGGCTGCCAGCATTCTCTCAGACCGTGTCTTCAGCGCTGCTGGTGGTGTCTTGATGGATAAGCACATCCGGCTGTCCTCTGAAAGTGTAGACTGCCTAACTTTCATTAAGATGAACAAGTCATGGATCTCCAAGGACTTTTGCACACCATCGTAGACTGTACAGACAAGGTGATATTGCATTTCTTAGTGTGATGCATTAAGGTCATGTAACTGCACTCTGTGATATCTTTAGTGTGGCTTCTGTGCCTGCTGTGGCTGCTGCTGATGTTAACACAAATTTTTGGAAATTTGAACAGTCATTGTTGGTCTACATCTGCAGGGTTAGCTGGAGTGGAAGACGTGTCAGTCCCAAATATAATATTTCTATTCTCGTCACAGTTATTCCATTTTGGTGGTGTCAGGCCCTCATTTTTTAAAATGTGAACACTCCTGGTTGGGTGTCCATCTGCTGGTTGGGTGTAGTGGAAGAACTGTCGGTCCCTATTATGCTACAGGGAGGGCTATTTATATGGATACACCTAAATAACATGGGAATGGTTGGTGATATCATCTTCCTGATTGTGGCACATTAGTATATGGGAGGGAGGAAACTTTTCAAGATGGGTGGTGACCATGGTGGCCATTTTGAAGTCAGCCATTTTGCATCCAACTTTATTTTTTCCAATGGGAAGAGGGTCATGTGACACATCAAACTTATTGAGAATTTCACAAGAAAAACAATTATTTGCTTGGTTTTAACATAAATTTATTATTTCATAAGTTATTTGCAAGTTTATGACCACTTATAAAATGTGTTCAAAGTGCTGCCCATTGTGTTTTATTGTCAATACAACTGTCTTCTCCCACTCATGACACACTGATAGCAAAACCACAGAATAAATGCAAGTCTAAGGGGGTCAGATTCCCTGTAGGAATGCTTGGACCTGACACCCATAATGTGGTGGTGCACCATCTTGCTGGAGAAACTCAGGGAACGTGCCATCTTCAGTGTATAAAGAGGGCAACACATCATCACGTAGCAATTTCAGATATCCAGTGGCATTGAGGTTTCCATTGATGAAGAATGGCCCCACTATCTTTGTTCCTCATATACCACACTATACCATCAATTATGGGTGTCAGGTATGAGCATTCCTACATGAACAGTTTCCTGGAAAGTGGATTGGTTGTCGTGGGCCAGCTGAATAGTCACCAAGGTCTCCCGATCTGACCCCCTTAGACTTTTATCTTTGAGGTCATCTGAAGGCAATTGTCTATGCTGTGAAGATACAAGATGTGCAGCATCTGTAACAACAGATACTGGAAGCCAGTGCTAGGATTTCTTCTGCGGTGTTGCAATGGGTAGCACTTTGAACACATTTTGTAAGTGGTCATAAACTTGTAAATAAGTCATGAAAGAATAAAGTTATGTTAAAACCAAGCACACCATTGTTTTTCTTGTGAAATTCTCAATAAGTTTGATATGTTTAATGACCCTCTTCCCATTAAAAAAATAAACTTGGTTCCAAAATGGCTGACTTCAAAATGGCTGCTATAGTCAACACCCATCTTGAAAAGTTTTCCCCCTCCCATATACTAATGTGCCACAAACATGAAGTTGATATTACCAACCATTCCCATTTTATTTAGGTCTATCCATATAAATGGCCCCCCTGTATATCTACTGTGGTGAAATTGATGCCACTTCTGTGGTGTAAGTCCCTCATTTCTTTAAATGTGAACATTCCTTGTAGGGTGTCTATCTGCTGGATTGGGTGTTGTGAAAAACCTGTCAGTCCCTATTATACTATTTCTACTGTGGTGAAATTGATGCCACTTTGGTGGTTTCTTGCAATAACTTTTGGAAATGTGAACACTCCTGGTTAGGTCTCATTCATGCGTGTTGCCTGTAGCAGTAGGCCTCCGAGACCATCAGGCCTCCACTATCTTGGACTCAACTACCCGTGTTACTCTCTTTAAATTTTTCTGACAATGGTAGTCTACAAAACTGATAATTGTACCACCTGAGTATGCCACCTGATCCCTCACCCATCTCATCTTACTGTGACATTCAATTGAATGCTGTAAATGCTGTCCCAGATACCTCATGTCTGGCTGATTGCTGAAGTGTCATGCTAAAATCTGTATTGTGGGTGAAATGAGGCCCCTTTCCTGGTGTCTGTCCCTCATTTGATGTGTTTTGGCAGCATTTAGAGCTGTTATAAGATTTTGTGCATGCGTTTGTTTTTGCCTCCCATTGACGTGAATGGCGTTGCTATGTTCGGCGAATATTTGATAAATTAATCGGCGAATATTGCAAATTCGGTGAATTGAAATATTCGCTCATCTCTAGTAGGGAATTGTAAGTCCAGTTCTCACCAGGAAACAATAGCCTAGAGTGAACATTAGGCCAAAGATAAGAAACAAAGAAGACACATATGACTGGACAGTGGGCAGGTAGCATGACGTGTGGCCAAGAGATGAAAGGTGCATATATTATTTTTTTCTTTCCAGTCTTTTATTCACCCTCTATTGTTGGCTGTCATTTTGCTGATTTTACACAGAGTAAATCTTAAAAAAATCCATGTTCAAGAGAATGCAGAATTTTTTGTATGATTCAAAGGAAACTTAAATCCACTCAAAACAATCTGTCCATCTTTATTTGGCAGGATTATTTGTTTTATAAGAAGGATTCAAATTTTAGCATCAATTTTCACTTTTACAAGTAAGTTTATAAATCTTGTTTTTATATAATTTGTTAAGCTTTGAAATGGTTTACTTGGACCTACAGTATACATTGGAAAATTGATACAATTTAAAAAATGACATCCCTTAATTTATTAAAAACTTCTTTCTACAAAATTTGTTAACCCTAAATGTGGTCAAAGGAATTCATGAAAAAAGGGAAATGAAAAAAAAAACAAATAATCTTAAAAATTTTTTCCTGAAATATTGATTTCATACTAAATTTGTAATTTTCACAAGTGGAAATAGGAGACAATAGATTAAAAAAATAAAAAAATTTAAAAAAAATGACATCCCATTTTGGAAATTATAGCCCTCAAAGAATTCATTTATGGGTGTGGTAAAAATGTTCAACCTGTAGGTGCTTCACAAAACTTTATAACATTTGGATGAGAAAACAAAAGATTACATTTTTTTTCCAGTAAAATGTTTTAGCCCCAAAATTGTCATTTTTACAATGGGTAATAGGAGAAAGTGGAACAAACAATTTATTATGCAAATTCTCCTAAATGTGGTGATAGTTTACATATTATTAAAAACCAATGTTTGGGTGCGTGACAGAGTTCAGAATGGATGAGCACTATTTGATTTTCAGAGTGTAGATCTGACTGGATAGATTGTGGATGCCATATTGCAATTTTTGAGTCCTCAAAGGGCCAAAATATTCAAAACCCAGGTGCTGACAGGGGTTGTCCACTATTCAGACAACCCCTTCTGAATCCCTATGTTTCTCCCTGATAAAATAATAACACTTATCCCCTTAGTGACCAGTCCAAATTTTTAAAAACTGACCAGTGTCCCTGTTAACCCCTTCACGACCTATGACGCCTACGTAGGCGTCATGAAAAGCAGTGCCCAAATGACCTATGACGCCTACGTAGGCGTCATGCTATAAATAGCCCCCCTGCGGGTCGGGTGACCGGGGTCACTGAAAGGTCACCCGACCCGCACACAAAGGACCCTTCAGAGTTAACACCTGGGGGTGTGGCTTAGCCCCCACGTGCCTACGATCGCTCTGATTGGCTGTTAAAAGTGAAACTGCCAATCAGAGCGATTGTAATATTTCACCAATGAAAATTGGTGAAATATTACAATCCAGCCATGGCCGATGCTGAAATAGCATCGGCCATGGCTGGACACCGAGACCCGACCCCCCCACACCGACTGACGGCACCGATCGGCTGCCGCCACCTTGTGACGGCACCGATCGGCAGCCGCCGTCATGATCTGCCCCCCCGCCTTCTCTCCGCCCCCCCAGCCCTCCGATCATCCCCTCTCACCCTCCGATCACCCCCTCACCCTCCTTTGTGCCTCCGATCTCCCGCTATCCGTCCCGGTGTCCTGCCGTCCAGCGTCATGGGCGCCGCCATCTTGCAAGATGGCGGGCGCATGCGCAGTGCGCCGATTCGAATCTGCAACGCAGCAGATTCATTCATTTATTTTGATCACTATGATAAACTTTCATAGTGATTAAAATAAATAAAAAGTAAATCACCGCCCCCTTTATCACCCCCATAGGTAGGGACAAATAATAAAATATATATTTTATTTTTTTCCATTAGGGTTAGGTCCAGGGCTAGGGTTAGGGCTAGGGTTAGGGCTAGGGTTAGGGTTAGGGTTAGGGTTGGACTAAGGGTTAGGGTTGGACTAGGGGTTAGGGTTGGACTAGGGGTTAGGGTTGGACTAGGGGTTAGGGTTGGACTAAGGGTTAGGGTTGGACTAAGGGTTAGGGTTGGACTAAGGGTTAGGGTTGAATTTAGGGTTAGGGTTGGAATTGGGATTAGGGTTGGGGTTGGGATTACGGTTAGGCTTGTGGTTAGGGTTAGAGTTGGGATTTCGTTAGGGGTGTGTTGGCATTAGGGTTGTGGTTAGGGTTTTGATTAGGGTTGGGATTAGGGTTAGGGGTGTGTTGGCGTTAGGGTTGGAGATACAATTGAGGGGTTTCCACTGTTTAGGTACATCAGGGGCTCTCCAAACGCGACATGGAGCCACCATTTATTCCAGCCAATTTTGCGTTCAAAAAGTCAAACGGTGCTACCTCCATTTCGAGCCCCGACGTGTGCCCAAACAGTGGTGTACCCCCACTTATGGGGTATCAAGGTACTCAGGAAAAATTGCACAACAACTTTAGGGGTCTAATTTCTCCTGTTACCCTTGGGAAAATAAAAAAATGGGGGCTAAAATAATTATTTTTGTGGAAAAAAAAGATTTTTTATTTTCACGGTTCTGCGTTATAAACTTCTGTGAAGCACTTGGGGGTTCAACGTGCTCACCACACATCTAGATAAGTTCCTTGGGGGGTCTAGTTTCCAAAATGGGGTCACTTGTGGGGGGTTTCCACTGTTTAGGTACATCAGGGGCTCTGCAAACGTAACATGACGCCCACAGACCATTCCATCAAGTCGGCATTTCAAAACGTCACTACTTCCATTCCGAGCCCCAACGTGTCCCCGAACAGTGGTCCCCCCCCATATATGGGGTACCAGCGTACTCAGGACAAACTGGACAACAACTTTTGGGGTCCAATTTATCCTGTTACCCTTGTGAAAATAAAAAATAGTTGGCTAAAAATCACTTTTTGAGGAAAAAAAATTTTTTTTTTATTTTCACAGCTCTGCGTTATAAACTTCTGTGAAGCACTTGGGGGTTCAACGTGCTCACCACACATCTAGATAAGTTCCTTGGGGGGTCTAGTTTCCAAAATGGGGTCACTTGTGGGGGGTTTCCACTGTTTAGGTACATCAGGGGCTCTGCAAACATAACATGACGCCCACAGACCATTCCATCAAGTCGGCATTTCAAAACGTCACTACTTCCCTTCTGAGCCCCAACGTGTGCCCAAACAGTGGTCCCCCCCACATATGTGGTACCAGCGTACTCAGGACAAGCTGGACAACAACTTTTGGGGTCCAATTTATCCTGTTACCTTTGTGAAAATAAAAAATAGCAGGCTAAAAATTTATTTTTTGAGGGAAAAAAAATATTTTTATTTTAACGGCTCTGCGTTATAAACTTCTGTGTAGCACCTGGGGGTTCAAAGTGCTCACTATGCATCTAGATAAGTTCCTTAGGGGGTCTAGTTTCCAAAATGGGGTCATTTGTGGGGGAGCTCCAAAGTTTACGCACACAGGGGCTCTGCAAACACAACATGGTGTCCGCTAACGATTGGAGCTAATTTTCCATTCAAAAAGTCAAATGACGCTCCTTCCCTTCTGAGTCATGCCGTGCGCTCAAACAGTGGTTATCTCCCACATATAGGGTACCAGTGTACTCAGGACAATCTGGACAACAACTTTTGGGGTCCAATTTATCCTGTTACCCTTGGGAAAATAAAAAATAGCGGGCTAAAAAATCATTTTTGAGGAAAAAAAATTATTTTTTTATTTTCACTGCTCTGCGTGATAAACTTCTGTGAAGCACTTGGGGGTTCAAAGTGCTCACCACACATCTAGATAAGTTCCTTCGGGGGTCTAGTTTCCAAAATTGGGTCACTTGTGGGGGAGCTCCAATGTTTAGGCACACAGGGGCTCTCCAAATGCGACATGGTGTCCGCTAACGATTGGAGCTAATTTTCCAATCAAAAAGTCACATGGCGCTCCTTCCCTTCCGGGCCTTGTGGTGCACCCAAACAGTGGTTTATGACCACATATGAGATATTGATGTACTCAGGAGAAATTGCCCAACAAATTTTAGAATCCATTTTATCCTGTTGCCCATGTGAAAATGAAAAAACTGAGGCCAAATAAAATTTTTGTGAAAAAAAAAAGTACTTTTTTTTTTTACAGATCAATTTGTGAAGCACCTGGTGGTTCAAAGTGCATACTATGCATCTAGGTAAGTTCTTTGGAGGGTCTAGTTTCCAAAATGGGCTCACTTGTGGGGGAGCTCCAATGTTTAGGCACACAGGTACTCTTAAAACAAGACATGGCAACCGCTAAACATTCAAGCATATTTTACATTCAAAAAGTAAAATGGCGCTCCTTGTCTTCTGAGCCCTGCCGTGCGCCCAAACAGTGGTTTATGACCACATATGAGGTATCAGTGTACTCAGGAGAAATTGCCCAACAAATTTTAGGATACATTTTATCCTGTTACCCATGTGAAAATGAAAAAACTGATGCTAAAATAAAATTTTGGTTGGAAAAATTAAAATGTCCATTTTTTCATTCCATGTTGCTTTAGTTCCTGTGAAGCACCTGAAGGGTTAATAATCTTCTTGAATATAGTTTTGAGTAGCTTGAGGGGTGCAGTTTTTAGAATGGTGACACTTTTGGGTATTTTCTGCCATATAGACCCCTCAAAGTGACTTCAAATATGATGTGGTCCCTAAAAAAAATGGTTTTGTAAATTTTGTTGTAAAAATGAGAAATTGCTGGTCAACTTTTAACCCTTATAACTTCCTAACGAAAAAAAATGTTGTTTCCAAAATTGTGCTGATGTAAAGTAGACATGTGGGAAATGTTATTTATTAACTATTTTGTGTCACATAACTCTCTGGTTTAACAGAATAAAAATTCAAAATTTGAAAATTGCAAAATTTTCAAAATTTTTGCCAAATTTCCATTTTTTTCACAAATAAACGCAAAAATTATTGACCTAAATATACCACTATCATGAAGCCCAATATGTCACGAAAAAACAATCTCGGAATCGCTAGGATGCGTTGAAGCGTTCCTGAGTTATTACCTCATAAAGGGACATTGGTCAGAATTGCAAAAAATGGCCAGGTCATTAAGGTCAAAATAGGCTGGGTCATGAAGGGGTTAATAACTCTGGAATGTTTTAACCTATCCCAGTGATTTTGAAATTTGTTTTTCATAGCACATTATAGTTTATGATAATGGTAAATTTAGGTCATATGTTTTGTGTTTATTTATAAAAAATATCAGAAATGTGACAGAAATGTAAAAATATTTTTAATTTTCAAACTTTGAATGATTATCCCTTTAATCTAGAAAGTCATACCATACACAAACAATAGTAAATAACATTTCACTCATGTCTACTTTACATCAGCACCATTTGTAAATTGTTCTTTTTTTTATAGCATTTTTAAAGGTTTAAAATGTAGCTATAATTTTTCATTTTTTCAAGGAAATTTACAAAATTTATTTTTTAGGGCCAGTTCAGTTTTAAAGTGACATTGGGGGTCGTATATATTTGAAACCCCTAAATGTGATACCATTTTATAAACAGCATCCCTCAATATATTCAATATTGCTTTCAGGTTATTTAGTAACCTTTCAGGTGCTTTTCAGGAAATATTGAAAGTGGCATGACAGGAATGAAAAAAATTAGTTTTACCACCTAAATGTTGATAACTTCTGAACAGGTCACTATATCTGGCACACTCTAAGGCTGTTATTTGGCCTTGAATTGAAATGGTAGCCATCAGGACCACACAATCATAATTTCAAAATGCCGATGGAGTTAAAGAAGAAGCATCCACACTCTTTCAACCATCTAGATGCTTTAGTCACTATTGATAGCAGCATCTAAGTAGTTAAATAGTTATAGTCGGGGTAAACACTGATCGTGGCTGAAGCAGCAAGTTGTCAGCTATATTGCAAAGCTGACAGCAGCTGGATTACTGTCTGTCGGAGGCTGCTATATCTCAGGTCAGTAAAAAGACATATTGGTGGTCATTAAGAGGTTAAACTCACCTCATGCATCAAAAATATTCCAGTGGTGCCAGCACTAACTTTCTTAAGCTAGTGTAACGTTGTTAAGTCACAAGATCCCTGCAGCCAATCAGTGGCCATTTTACTGTTCCCGTCTTTGGACATAGCTGACTTCCAGAGAGAGTCAGAACTGCAGCTACTCTATCACTTCCTCGGGACATCTGATTTGTTCAAAGGAGAGAAGAGTAAAGCAGTCACTGATTGGCCGCAGGGATTGCATGACATAATGGATAGCCAGTGCTGAACCCAGTGGAACAGCACCTGCACAGGAGGTGAGTATACATATTATAATTTCACTTAGTGCAACTTAGTGATTGAGAAAGGGTTGTCCATGTATGTTATAGGGAAGCTAAAAATTATGTTTTTTCTATAAATGTAATTTTAGGCTCAAAATTTCCATTCTCACAAGGAGTAATATTGGAAAATGGACAACATAATTTGTAATGTAAATTCTACTGAACATGGAAATAATCCATATTTAGTTTTACTCTATTTTTTGAGCACATGACAGGTGTGGAAAGAAGGAGCACCATTTGCTAGAAAACATTGTGGGAGCCATTAACAGAACCCCAAAGTTGCCAGACGAACCCCTGTCCCTAAACTGCCAGTCCATAAACTGCTTGTGAATCTCTGAGAGTTCTTAGGAAACATCATGATTAGTGTTGAGCATTCCGATACCGCAAGTATCGGGTATCGGCCGATACTTGCTGTATCGGAATTCCGATACCGACTTCCGATATTTTTTCAATATCGGAATTCTGCATCGGAATCGGAAGTTCAGTTGATTGACGGCCTGACGTCATCATGATGCGCGGTGTGTGCGCATCATGATGCGCCGTCATTTCGGGCCTTCCGGGGGTCTCTGCCGGCCTGCCGGGGGGCTGTGCCGGCCTGCCGGGGGGCTGTGCCGGCCTGCCGGGGGGCTGTGTGGACTGCCCGGGGTCTGTACCGGCCTGCCGGGGGGCTGTGCCGGCCTGCCGGTGGTCTGTGCACCCTGTGGGGGTCTGTACCGGCCTGCCGGGGGGCTGTGCCGGCCTGCCGGGGGGCTGTGCTGATGTCCGGGGGTCTGTGCAAGCATCGTCCGATGGGACTACAAGTCCCATCGGGCGATGCCTGCTACCATGACAGTGATTGACACATTAGCCAATGATGGGACAGTAGTAGTCCCATCATCCGGCTAATGTGTTAAATGTTAAAAAAAATAAAAAAAAAAATACTACATACATACTACATGCATGCTACATACATACTACATGCTACATACATACTACATGCTACATACATACTACATACATGCTACATGCATGCTACATACATACTACATGCTACATACATACTACATACATGCTACATACATACTGCATGCTACATACATACTACATACATACTACATACATACATACATACTACATACATAATACATACATACTACATATATACTACATGCATGCTACATACATACTACATGCTACATACATACTACATATATACTACATACATACTACATACATGCTACATACATACTGCATGCTACATACATACTACATGCTACATACATACTACATACATACTACATGCATGCTACATACATACTACATGCATGCTACATACATACTACATGCATGCTACATACATACTACATGCTACATACATACCACATACATACTACATACATACTACATACTACATATATACTACATGCATGCTACATACATACTACATGCTACATACATACCACATACATACTACATACATACTACATACATACTACATGCTACATACATACTACATATATACTACATGCATGCTACATACATACTACATACATACCACATACATACTACATACATACTACATACATACTACATGCTACATACATACTACATATATACTACATGCATGCTACATACATACTACATGCTACATACATACCACATACATACTACATACATACTACATACATACTACATGCTACATACATACTACATATATACTACATGCATGCTACATACATACTACATATATACTACATGCATGCTACATACATACTACATGCTACATGCATGCTACATACATACTACATACATACTACATGCTACATACATACCACATATATACTACATACATACAATACATTCATACAATACATACATAGACATACAGTACATATAACATAGAGTAACATACTTACCAATACTTGTCACATTGTTCCCCGAAGCCATTGTCTTTTCCGGGATAAATATTAACATAACAAACCACAAAAATACTCACCCACGATCCGAAGCAGTCCACGAGTGTGTCCCACGACGATCTTGGGTAGAGAACGGCAGCATCAGATGATGCTGCCGTTCTCTACGGGCTGCAGGAATCCAATGACGGAAGGTAGGTATCCTTCCGCACTGTATTCCTCCGCCACTTAAAAAAAAAAAAGTCCCTAGTCTCACTTTATGCCATTGCTGCGTGGGAAATTCCCACACAGCAATGGCATAAAGTGAGACTAGGGACTTTTTTTTTTTTAAGTGGCGGAGGAATACAGTGCGGAAGGATACCTACCTTCCGTCATTGGATTCCGGCAGCCCGTAGAGAACGGCAGCAACAGCTGATGCTGCAGTTCTCTACCCAAGATCGTCGTGGGACACACTCGTGGACTGCTTCGGATCGTGGGTGAGTATTTTTGTGGTTTGTTATGTTAATATTTATCCCGGAAAAGACAATGGCTTCGGGGAACAATGTGACAAGTATTGGTAAGTATGTTACTCTATGTTATATGTACTGTATGTCTATGTATGTATTGTATGAATGTATTGTATGTATGTAGTATATATGTGGTATGTATGTAGCATGTAGTATGTATGTAGTATGTATGTAGCATGTAGTATGTAGCATGCATGTAGTATATATGTAGTATGTATGTAGCATGTAGTATGTATGTAGTATGTATGTAGCATGCATGTAGCATGCAGTATGTATGTAGCATGCATGTAGTATATATGTAGTATGTATGTAGCATGTAGTATGTAGCATGCATGTAGTATATATGTAGTATGTAGCATGTAGTATGTATGTAGCATGCATGTAGTATATATGTGTTATGTATGTAGCATGTAGCATGCATGTAGCATGTAGTATGTATGTAGCATGCATGTAGTATATATGTAGTATATATGTGGTATGTATGTAGCATGCAGTATGTATGTAGCATGCATGTAGTATATATGTAGTATGTATGTTGCATGTAGTATTTATGTAGTATGAATGTAGTATGTATGTAGTATGTAGTATGAATGTAGCATGTATGTAGTATGCATGTTGTATGTATGTAGCATGTAATTTTTTTTTTTTTTTTTACATTTAACACATTAGCCGGATGATGGGACTACTACTGTCCCATCATTGGCTAATGTGTCAATCACTGTCATGGTAGCAGGCATCGCCCGATGGGACTTGTAGTCCCATCGGACGATGCCTGCACAGACCCCCGGAGCCTGCACAGACCACCGGCAGGCCGGCACAGCCCCCCGGCAGGCCGGCACAGCCCCCCGGAGCCTGCACAGCCCCCCGGCAGGCCGGCACAGCCCCCCGGCAGGCCGGCACAGCCCCCCGGAGCCTGCACAGACCACCGGCAGGCCGGCACAGACCACCGGAGCCTGCACAGACCCCCTGGCAGGCCGGCACAGCCCCCCGAAAGGCCCGTACAGACCCCAGAGAGGCTGTACAAGGGCAGGAAAGGGTTTTTCTTATTCCGATACCGGAAGTCCCATAGACTTGAATGGGACTTCCGGTATCGGAATCGGCGATACCGATACTTTTTTTAAAGATCGGCCGATACCATCCGATACGATACTTTGAAGTATCGGACGGTATCGCTCAACTCTAATCATGATTCATTCTTGGCCAGACATCCTGGTAATAAAGCCACCACAGATATCCTTACTCTGTGTTTTTGGTGGTCAGGGTACAACAGGATGTCTAGGAGTATGTAGCTGCCTGCAGTGTCTGTGCGAGTTCTAAAACCACTGATACTTGTCCTTCTGGGTCTCTCCAACCATTCGCGATTCCCAGTAGACCATGGACTCATTTATTAGTCAATTTTGTCACTGATCTACCCATGTCGGCAGGTAGTTTTGGTGATAGTGTACAGATACAGTACTAAGTTACAATTTATTGCGCTACCAGCCTTGTCTAATGCCAAGACCTTGACACAAATTTTTATCAGAGAGATAGTGAAATTACATACTATCCCAACCGATATTGTTGCTGACTGAGGAATGCAGTTTATTTCCAAATTTTGGAGGATGTTTTGCTCTCGTTTAGGGATCCATCTGTCATTCTCTTTAACATTTCACTAACAATCTAATGGACAAACTGAACGATTATTCCAGAATCTTGAGACTTATCTTAGGTGTTGTATGTCTGAGAATCCAGAGGATTGGGTTACCTACTTAACTCTAGGTGAATTTTCTGTAAATAACTGTTGTCATGAGTCTACTGGTAAATCCCCATTTTTTGAGGCATAAGGATTTCATCCTTAGTTCAGTTCATTTAATAGTAATCGTTCTAGTATACCTCAAGAAAAATGGTTTTCATCATCAATAACATTTGTAATTGGCAAGGTTTTCTTGATAATTGAGGAAGATGGGGTTCAAATATAAGAGTGTGGCTGATCAGAGATGTTTGGTGGGTCCGGACCTGTGTGTTGGTGACTGGGTGTGGTTGTTCTCAAGGAACATTAAGTTGAAGGTTCCCTCTTGAAAACTGGGTCCCATGTTCATTGCTCCTTATAAGATAGTAGCCGTCATCAATCCCGTAGCATTCCGTCTTTGCTTTCACCTATCTCTACTCAAGAAATACATTGCGTCCTCTGTATCATCACTGCTACTGCCATCTCCTATCATTGTGGATGGAAAATTGGAATTTCAGATAGATAAGATCATTGATTCTCACTTAGTTCATAGGTAGATTCAGTATCTGGTGCACTGGAAGGGATACGGTCATGAAGAGAGGATGTGAGTACTAGCATCTGACGTCTATGTGGCTGGGCTGATCCATTCTTTTCATGTGGCAAATCCTGATAAACCTGGATTTGAGGTCTCAAAGGTACCTTGTAAAAGGGGTATACTGGTATTGATTTACCATAACAGAGAGGAGCCATAAAACCACAACATCTTATTTATCCTACTCCTGCACTGATTAGAAGCACTTCACCTTTTTATTAAATGGTGTAAATTTATTTCAGCAGTACAGGGGTTAAACAGCTCAGTTGAAAGCTCCTGGAAGCTTTCCTGTGTTTAGGAACTCAGCTGGGAACTGTTAGCCACTCCCATCTCCTATATAATTTGGGCCCTGGCTAGTACTCATTGTCAGAGTTAGCTTATGCTGCATGGCTGGAAGTTGTTGGTGGTTATTGGAGAAGGTGGTTGTGGATTTATTTGTGACTGTTGCCAAGTTATGAGTGTGTGATAATTCCCTTTCTTCTTATACTTTGGTTTAACCCCATCCCCCACTCCCTGGAACATTTCTCTGTTGTATGTGTGAGTTTATTTGTATGTTTGATATTTTTCGTTACCCTGTTCATATTACCTTGTTAGTCTGATTGGTGCATTACGGTGTACACTAGCTAATCCCCTCTTCCCTGGGTGGGGTAAGGGTACAAACTGAGGGTAGATTCAGGAGCTAAGGCAAGGTACGTTGCCCCGGCATCTTCACCATCAGAAGTAGTCCAGGGAACAGGGTGAGCTAGGGTGCCCCTAGTGTTAGAGACAGGGAAGGAGCTCCTGGTCCCATGACCCCCAACAACAGAGTCATAACATCAAGAGAGAACCTATTTTGATAATTCAACCCCTTAATTAATTCATCTGTGGGTGCAGTGACTATTTAGACCCCAAAATTGTTTTCCAGAAAAATTATGCAATGGATGTTGCAGGGGAAAATTGAAAATATGACACATTACTGCCTACTTTGTGCTCAGATTGTGCTTCTGTAGACACACACCCCTTTATAGTTAAAAGGGTTTTCCCACAAGCAAAGTTAATTTTAATCAATAAATCTTGGCATAATGATAAGTTCTACATTTGAATATGTTTAAAATAATGTTATTGTGCTGAGATAATCTTATAAATGTGCCCCTGCTGTGTATTGTGTAATGGCTGTGTTTGACCGTACAGGGACATGGTCTGATCATACCACTGCTCCTGGTCACAGGAGGAAACCTGTTGAAAATGAACTTTTGCGTGTGGAAAAACACTGTAAATGGATTCTTCTGACTACAGTAATACCATGTATGTGGAGACTAATCACAGGGTTCAGTATTGAGGTGAACATTCAGCTTTGATAATGCAGATTTCACAGGATTTTTGGGTGCAGGAGCCATGCCACTGTTCCAGAGCCTTAGTGCTATTAGTATCATGGAAGCGCACTTTATTTTTGATTGGCTGATGATGGACCTGATTAATGGATTGTTTCTTTGCAAGACAAATTGAAGTTGAAATTTGTAACATTTTAGGTAATATTTTTGTATCCATTTTAAGATAGATGTACTTTATGCTGGACACTTTCATCTACTTACATAGGTCCCCAAAAAATGCGATTCACCAATGGAACCAATCACTAAAGTGGGTAAGATGGAGTCACTTTATACTCCATCGGTCCTCTGTCCCGGCAGTGAACTATCTTTTTAAGCATACAAACTTTTATAGCCAAAATGATGGAAACTGCAGGAATTGAGGCCATTTGGAGTCCAGAGTGAATCAGTTTGCCTCATTATAGTGAATCATTCCATTAGAGCTTTTGTAAAATCATATATTTGGGGGATTTAGATGAAAAGCCCTAACGTAAGTGATAAGTATAAAGTGCACAAGTTGTACGCAGTTCTACATAGTTCTGGTATATCCCACAGTATAACAATGCAGAATTTCATGCCTCTGGGAATTTTTTAAGTCATAACCCCATGGTAATCTCCATAAAAAATAGCATAAAATAAAAGTACAAAAACTTTTGAAAAGGTCGTCTTTATAAGATTGTTATTGCATTGTACCATAAAACCCTTCAGAGCTTCTAATCTATTCCTAAATGTGTCAGTGCCGTATCGACAGCACAATGATAACTAAAAGTGAAACCACAATGGAGGTTTTAATGTTATAGATGATCAGTATGTGTGTACATGTATATACAGCATGTGCAAAATACAAATGACCCTTGTCATAAGAACAAAGTCAGCTATATCTCACATTTCTATCAATAAGGTCTGCACCTCAATCTTGTGACCATAAACTAATATTCACTAAGTAGAATCACAGACTCCATGCATGATGAATGGCTGTCTTTAAAAAAATCAATAAAATATAATTGACCAGAGGAATGTATAGATTCAAGTGAAAGTACATTCGTCTAGAAATCTGGTGGTGCAGGATTTTTGTGTAATTTTTTTTCCCATTCTTTCCTAGAATAATAGAAAAATCACTTTAAAATTGCTTACAGTGCAAATCTCAGTGTATCTGCAATCTAAGACATTAGTCCAGAAGTGAGATATACAGTGTATTTGAGAAAGTAGTGATATAATATAATGGAAGAAAGTGTTCACATGATTGTCAGCAATGCTTAGCAGCAGTTGTGTGATAATGGCTCTTTCATGAATGTAGCACTATGTAGTTCCTCTAATGAAGAGAACAAATTGAAGAGTGATATCCATGGAAAATAATTTTTTGATAATGTAATAGAACTCTACATTTCTAAAATAGACTAGGAGAAACAGGGTGATTGTCCTCATACCGTTATTTATTTGCCTTTTTTTTTTCTTTCCATCAATTTCCTCCAAATGGATGTCTTATCAATTGAATTCACAATTATAACTGCAAATAGATTGGAATTTGAATAAATGTTAGATAGGAAATATATTAATTAACATATGCAAAGAGTAGTACTTAAAAAAGAGTACTCAAGTAAGCATTGAGGGAATAAAACAAAGCAAAAATTGGTCACTTTTGACCCATCAACTCTTTAAAGTGAGATTCATCCGCGATAATTTTATGAGGTGATCATTATTTTGTAGGAAACAAAAATTAGTTATACACATGATCATGCTTATAATTTAAGGAGGGACGAGGTCCATAGAGTAAATATGTTTCCAAAGTGCTTTTCATTGCATCCCCATACTGCCTAAGATGACTTACTTGGATGTATCTGTTTCTGTTACTCATGTGCCATAGAGAATTGATAATGGGCTCAAGCATCTTTAGCTAATATTCAAGGCGTCTTATGTGACTCATTAAAAATGATGAAGTGCAGTAGTGTCGGGTTGTCCTGACATGACTGCACAGTGACAAGGTAAAGGAATGAGATGTAAGCCATGAGTGTTATAGATGTAAGACATGACTGCAATGTGACAAGGAAAAGCAATGAGATGTAAGCCATGAGTGTTATATGGCTACCAGATAACAAGTGTCCTTTATTTACTATAATACATGGTAATGTTTAGAAAATCTAATATTTGATTCATTGGCAAAAATGATTAATGTTTCAGCCCTTCCATTCCTTCTATATTATTGATATAATTTAAATAAAAAAAACATAAAACACGCTGTGACTGACAACTAAATACAAATAATGTGACTGAGGCTGGAGTCACACTAGAGAGGAATACAGACGAGTGCTACACGATACAACATCGCATAGCACTGGGACCAGTATTCATCTATCGGGCAGCTCCCATAAACGTTATTTATCTCTGCCGTTTTCAGCGTTCGAGTGAAATCGCAGAATGCTGCTATTTGTACCAACACTCGACCAAGTCTCGGCGCACTCACAGTCGTATAAGCATAAGGGTGCGAGTGACACAGCGCACATCACTGGGATATCATCCGAGTGCTGTGCAATATATGTCGACGCCGGCAAAGGAGGAGATAGAGAAATTAGTTTCTCTGCCTCTTCGGCAGCTGTGCTCTGGTTCTCTCTGTGCGAGAGGATCGGAGCACAGTAGCATGACACTCGGCTCCCGTTCGCAGCAGAGCAGGAGACGAGGGTCATTAACATATCACATCCGATGCTCTCGCATCGGATGCCATACACAAGTGTGACTCCGGCCTAACAAATATATACATATATACTTTTTTTCTAAACTACATAGACTACATAACTGTCAATGTCAGGGATAATTAATAGTGTGTTTCTATTGCAAGTATTCACAACGGATGCCCACCTTAGTGTCAATAAAGATAAGAAAATTGCCTTTGCATGTGGAGTAATTATAAGGTATCACGCTGTAATCTAAAAATTCTGTGCTGTGCAAGTACCAATAAAATATTATAGGAAATCTAGATACAAATGGAAGATAGGAATAACAAAGAAATCTGGGACATTAAACTCCAAAAATAGGCTGAACTAAAATTGTGAGAGTGTAAGAACTATTATCTAAAGACAAACTCAAGTTAATGTTTTTAAAGTGATGTGGCATATGGTACTGTATATAAATAAAATACAAAAATGACAGGAAATCAGTATTCAATTCTGTTAGTGGAATGTAATGATTTACACAACTGTGTGAGATAAATGTTGGACATAAGGACAGGAGGAGAGTAATTACTTGGAGGAGAAATGGCAAAAAATAGGAGAAAACTGCCACACAGTGTGAGGATAGCCAGCTAGTCGCTATCAAGGCCGGATCATGACAA
Organism: Dendrobates tinctorius; assembly: GCF_039654945.1. Classification (NCBI taxonomy): domain Eukaryota; kingdom Metazoa; phylum Chordata; class Amphibia; order Anura; family Dendrobatidae; genus Dendrobates; species Dendrobates tinctorius. Next base: position 59,164,770 of record NW_027361917.1, read on the forward strand.
AGTGAGGCCCTGGGGAAAAGTATAAAGTGGAAACCCAAATGTTAACATAATGCACCATCACAAAGAAACATTTAGGTTGCATTTACATGAGCTAAGTTCAGGCAGTTAGTGTGACCTCTCGCGGCGCCGTTACTCTATGGGGAGGGCGGGGTGCATCGCTCACCAAACTGCGCTCTGCCCTCTGTTCGCGCCAAACTGTCCTGCTGCACGCGCTTCTTCTTTCTATCTCCCCACCCCTCACTGTCAGGAGGTTGGTCTGACACGCTATTGCTTCCCCCAGGGAACAGGGGATGCAGCCTCATCAGTTGCAGACCCGGCACACAGGTACCCACGGTCTGAGTCTCCCTTACAGTTATGCACATTCAATTATATACACTGCATGCTACAGACATACAAGTGCTTCTCACAAAATTAGAATAGGAAGCCTTTGCAGGTGTTTTTGTTAATTATCTTAATTTACTGAGATAATGACTTTTGGGTTTCAGTGGCTGTAAACCATAATAATCAACTTGAACAGAAATAAAAACTCTTAAATTGGATCACTCTGTTTGGAATGACTCTATATAATATGAGTTTCACTTTTTGTATTGAAAAACAGAAATAAATTAACTTTTTGATGACATTCTAATTTTATGAGAAGCATCTGTATATGTATATACACACAGCATGCATACACATATATATACACTCACTGGCCACTTTATTAGGTACACCATGCTAGTAAGGGGTTGGACCCCCTTTTGCCTTCAGAACTGCCTCAATTCTTCGTGGCAGAGATTCAACAAGGTGCTGGAAGCATTCCTCAGAGATTTTGGACCATATTGACATGATGGCATCACACAGTTGGCGCAGATTTGTCGGCTGCACATCCCTGATGCGAATCTCCCGTTCCACCACATCCCAAAGATGCTCTATTGGATTGAGATCTGGTGACTGAGGAGGCCATTTGAGTACAGTAAACTCATTGTCATGTTCAAGAAACCAATCTGAGATGATTCGAGCTTTATGACATGGCGCATTATCCTGCTGAAAGTAGCCATCAGATGTTGGGTACATTGTGGTCATAAAGGGATGGACATGGTCAGCAACAATACTCAGGTAGGCTGTGGCGTTGCAACGATGCTCAATTGGTACCAAGGGGCCCAAAGAGTGCCCAGAAAAAATTCCCCACACCATGACACCACCACCACCAGCCTGAACCGTTGATACAAGGCAGGATGGATCCATGCTTTCATGTTGTTTACGCCAAATTCTGACCCTACCATCCGAATGTCGCAGCAGAAATCGAGACTCATCAGACCAGGCAACGTTTTTCCAATCTTCTACTGTCCAATTTCGATGAGCTTGTGCAAATTGTAGCCTCAGTTTCCTGTTCTTAGCTGAGAGGAGTGGTACCCAGTGTGGTCTTCTGCTGCTGTAGCCCATCTGCCTCAAAGTTCGACGCACTGTGCGTTCAGAGATGCTCTTCTGCCTACCTTGGTTGTAACGGGTGGCAATTTGAGTCACTGTTGCCTTTCTATCAGCTCGAACCAGTCTGCCCATTCTCCTCTGACCTCTGGCATCAACATGGCATTTCCGGCCACAGAACTGCCGCTCACTGGATTTTTTTTCTTTTTCGGACCATTCTCTGTAAACCCTAGAGATGGTTGTGCGTGAAAATCCCAGTAGATCAGCAGTTTCTGAAATTCTCAGACCAGCCCTTCTGGCACCAACAATCATGCCACGTTCAAAGGCACTCAAATCACCTTTCTTCCCCATACTGATGCTCGGTTTGAACTGCAGGAGATTGTCTTGACCATGTCTACATGCCTAAATGCACTGAGTTGCCGCCATGTGATTGGCTGATTAGAAATTAAGTCTTAACACACAGTTGGACAGGTGTACCTAATAAAGTGGCCAGTGAGTGTATATATACTGTATATATAAATATATATATATGAGAGAGAGCACACAGGTACAGTTACACGCATGCACATGCATCACATACATATATATTTATATATACATTGGGGTACATCGGCTCACTCAGCTGCACATAGAGGTAGACACAGGAACACTGTCTCTTTAAATCTTCCACTGGTATCAAACCAGTGCATTGTTAGCAAAAACGTACTGAAAGAGTTAGCACTGATAGAGTTAGTACTGAAAAAATTAGTCGAGGAAATTGCAGAACCGCTAGGCAGGATCACACTGTTACCTTTTGTCAAGGGAAAGCAACTCTGCTGTTAGGCATCAGGTTTCTGCGTCTGCTCTGCAGGAATCCAGAGCCTCACATTCCACGGTCTCCTGCTGTCTATCTACTGCAGAGAAGATTACTTTGCAGCAGACCGCTCCAGAGACTAAGTTCCTCTGTGCTCCTACTGGGCATGCTCACGAGACGATCTCCCATTGGAGATCGGGAGTCATGTGCCCAGGTCCTGCTCCAGATCTCATTGGTCCATCTCGGAGATCTGGAAGGTCCCGCATGGCTATATAAAGCGCGCATGAGCGTTCGGCCATGCGCTAGTTTAGATTATACTTGCTATGTGTGAATGGTGACGGATGTATGGTTCTGGTGACTGACTCATTATAAAACCCCTTCCCTCTGATATTACGCATGTGGATAGGGAATTAGTTTAGCAGTCGGCGCCAGTCAGTGGCAAGCCTTAAGCCACTGTGCACACCGCACCGCTACGCTAGCGTCCGACATTGCGCTTGCTTTCTGGCTTTGTCGTCGAGCAGCAGTGTCCTACGCCGCGCTGCAGTTGCAGCCCTTCTTGGTGTTCGCAGAAGCGACGCCGCACACACGGTAGGTCTAGAGGGACGCAGCTCCTCTGTCTTGGGTTCTGCTCCTGTGACCAGATACCATGTGTGCCTTTACCTGAGGCCTGTGTCTCTAACAGGTTCAGCATTTTGTATGTTTTTGTTGCGGCACCTCTGTGTGTGAACAGAGCCTGCTCTGCACACTCCGGATGAAGATGAACCCGAGCACATTATACCGCCATATTGCTCCTCTGTCATTACCTAGCAGCGGTGTAACACCTACTGCACGGTGGACCCCGAGCGGCGAATGCACTTTATTATTTATTTTTATTTATTTCGTTCTGCTGTTCCTAACATATGCTGCCTCCAATTGACAGGACAATATGCAATTGACCAACGATTGATGGATGCAATGACGGCTGCTTCCACTACAAGTGTGTTATTGGGTAGTTACCGTGTGGTTTACACACCTCCGATTTCAAAGCATGGCATATATACCCCCCACTGCCAGCTCCACAATAACAAAAAGAAAGACCAGCTGCCACCACTATTTGTTTATACAGGCCGATTGGACACCCATTACAGGTAGTGTATGGCTTCAGGGGTGCAGTTTACAGAGCAAGAGAATCAAAGCGATTACATTTTACAATTAGTCCAGAAAAATAGGCAGTGTTTATATTAATATGCAAAAGATTTTACAATGACAAAACAATACAGCATATACAATTACAGAAAATAAAAAGAAATAACAAAAGAAAGTTACTAAATCTGGTCACGGAAATGGCTCAGATTTATGGAGGGAAGAACTCCGGTGAAAACGCTGATCACTCCTACACAGCAATGTACAGGATCTTCCTGGCACTGGACAAGGATCATAATTGCAATTGACTTTTTATAAGCACAAATAAGACCCCCACACCTCCCCTGATGTGACTCATTACTATAAGATATGTCTTAGTCTTAAAAAATTGCGAGACTCACAACTTTTACAATATCTTTTCCCCTGAAGGTCCCTGTTTGGGAGATCTCACCATCATGTGTCCTATCACAATTTTATCTGTTCATAGATAGGTGACATGGCATAGATATTGTTATTAGTGATGGGCGAGCATGCTCGGCATTGCTCGATGCTCAATCGAGCACCGGATTGCTTGGACATGCTCATTATTTTATCGAGTATCACGGGTGCTCAAGAACCATGCTTGATTCTCTCTCTCACCTGTTTGGCACCTTTTAGACAGCCAATAAACATGTGGATGGAGCGCCCTGCAGGGCCAGTGGTTACTCGGTACCGGGCCAGCTCTTTTAAAGGGGAAGTGTGTCACGGTGGTGATAGTGACCCGGTCCGTTGCCCTGGGTGTCCAGTGGTGATGATGGAAGTTCAAATGAGGGGGAAGATGGTAGGAAAAATTATACGGAAAGGGGAATCGTGACGCCACCCGTAGTATTCGGCTAGGGGTAGCCGACGCTGCTATACAAATCCTCTGGAATAGTGGTGCTGTAGCAGCAGAGATGGTGTAGCTCTCCATGGGCAGAGCTGTGTCCCAGGGCAGCTAAGATAGTAATAGTGAGCCAGTGATGGTGAAAGCAGTGTATGGCAGGCGAGAAGTAAATGACACAAAGGACACAGTTGGGTGCAGTTTCAGGGTCTTTACTCACAGTTCCTGCATGCGGTAGCCCACTTGGTACTGTGTCCTCCAGGTAAGGGATCCAGCCAACTCCCAGGTAGATCAGGAACACCTTTTCAGGACTCCTCTTTGTTAGAGTTGAGCAACTTTTGGTTTTTTAGGGTCGAGTTTCGTTTCGTGAAACCCGACTTTTCCAAAAGTCGGGTCGAGCAAGATCGTCCGATTATAGGGAAAAGTCGGGGTCGTCCCGAAACACGAAACCCAATGTAAGTCAATGGGGAATAAAAGTCGGCAGTGAGAGGAGGACAGGAAACACACCTAAAGTGCCCATTTGAATGCCAAAAGCATCAATTCTTCTTACTTAAGCTTGTCAACCTTAATTAACTTCATAATACAAATTACGCACTGAAAAATGGGGGTTATTTGGCTAAAGTTGTGGGGGGGAGGGCTGGCTGCAGGTTTTCATGTGCCCTGGGTGAAAGAGCGCCCCTTTAACACATACCACAACTCATCATGCTCCGATACGGCAGAGAAATAGCGGTATAGTACAATGAAAAATACTTCACTTTTTACATCTCATGACGAGGCCCATCAATTTCTCCATACAGAATCATTGGTCCCATATAATGTTTGAAACAGTATATGTTGAGCTCCACATAATGCTACAGTATATGTTGGTCCCCATGGATGAAGTTCCACTGTCTTATGGGCCCAAATAATGCTCCAAACATAATGGGCCCCATTTCTAATGCTCTAGTGTATAATGGGCCCTGTAAATGCTGCTCCAGTGTCTGATGTCCACCTTTGGAATGTTCCAGTGTATGGTGGGCCCCATCTATCATTCTCCAGAATATAGTGCTCCCCAAAAATTGCTGTCCCAACATTGAAAACAATCAAATAAGTCTCCTCGCTAGGGAATCCCTGTACTTGTCTGGACTCCTCGTCGTCCCCATCTTCCATCTCACTGCACAGTATTTCAACTTTGCAAGTGCTGTGATCCTGAGCAAGCAGGGGGGGCCCACTCGTTGGCGACGGCACTGGCACAGGGCCCCTGATAGTATGGTGGTGTGTCTGATGGCGGGTGGGCCGAACCTGCACTTTCATCTGCAGCTTCCTCTTTGTCACCGTGTAAGATGGAACTGTATATGGGAAGGGTAACCTGAGTTTCATCAGGGTCAGATTCAGGTCGTGTAGCGTGCGAGGGGAATGTAGTGGTCTGGGTCAATGTACCAGCAGATTCATCGAGCAGTGGCTGGGCATCAGTGCACTTGTGTCGCCCCCAGGAGTACGGTCGCCACAGTGGCATTACCTTCTTCCTAGGGAGTGTGATGTCATGCCTGGGAGCAACGAACGATCTCTCTAGCAGGTTAACTGATTGGGCGGCGTTATTCCCACGAGTCATGACCCTCCAAACAGCGTTCATGAAGGCAAAGTGTTTGTTTTACGTGGGCAGTATGGTTGCAAAGCTGAACCTTAAAGGAATGTCCAGAAGGGCACCACCAGGAGTGGAGCCTACGGTTAAATTCGACTCCACCTGGGAAACCTCAACCATGCCAGCTACAGAACAGATGCACACATTGCAAGCTTAATTCCGTTAACGAACGAGACTCCGTCATGCCACGCGGTCCGAGTCCGGCTTACTAGAGGGACACGTGAGGCTCTGGCACATGAGATTGGCCAATAACTGGTGTGTCATGCCCTTACATGTCCGTGGCTGCATGTGCGCTACACTGAAAAGGCCAGCGTTTGTCGCTTACAGGTGCAGATAACCCGCTGAACAACGTTAGTGATGGGGATCACTGATTACAATTATTACCCGCGAACAATGATTTCCCAGTAAGTGCAGGTCAACCGCAGTTCCGGAATTAGGCCTAACCGTCATTCCTGAAAAAATGAAAAACTTACGTGTGCAAACCACAGGTGCTGTAGCTTGCTTAACAGCTCGCCAGCCGTTCTCACGCCCAGTATGGATTACACGTGATTGCACAAAGGTGAGAAAGGGTACCGTATCCCCAGATAACATGTATGGATAGCGTACACATTCAAAATATATGTCTATACATCAGGAGGCAGGCTCAGACGGTGTTAGGCCCAGTATGGATTGCACGTGATTGCACAAAGGTTAGAAAGGGTACTGTATCCCCAGATAACATGTATGGATGGATAGCGTACACATTCAAAATATATGTCTATACATCAGGAGGCAGGCTCAGACGGTGTTAGGCCCAGTATGGATTGCACGTGATTGCACAAAGGTTAGAAAGGGTACCGTATCCCCGGATAACATGTATGGATAGCGTACACATTCAAAATATATGTCTATACATCAGGAAGCAGGCTCAGACGGTGTTAGGCCCAGTATGGATTGCACGTGATTGCACAAAGGTTAGAAAGGGTACCGTATCCCCGGATAACATGTATGGATAGCGTACACATTCAAAATATATGTCTATACATCAGGAGGCAGGCTCAGACGGTGTTAGGCCCAGTATGGATTGCACGTGATTGCACAAAGGTTAGAAAGGGTACCGTATCCCCGGATAACATGTATGGATAGCGTACACATTCAAAATATATGTCTATACATCAGGAGGCAGGCTCAGACGGTGTTAGGCCCAGTATGGATTGCACGTGATTGCACAAAGGTTAGAAAGGGTACCGTATCCCCGGATAACATGTATGGATAGCGTACACATTCAAAATATATGTCTATACATCAGGAGGCAGGCTCAGACGGTGTTAGGCCCAGTATGGATTGCACGTGATTGCACAAAGGTTAGAAAGGGTACCGTATCCCCAGATAACATGTATGGATAGCGTACACATTCAAAATATATGTCTATACATCAGGAGGCAGGCTCAGACGGTGTTAGGCCCAGTATGGATTGCACGTGATTGCACAAAGGTTAGAAAGGGTACCGTTTCCCCGGATAACATGTATGGATAGCGTACACATTCAAAATATATGTCTATACATCAGGAGGCAGGCTCAGACGGTGTCAGGCACAGTATGGATTTGACGGCCCAGACTACACAGCGGAGGAGCAGGGATAGGTAAAGATTGCAAATGCTGGGGCCCTGCCCAAGCAAGGGGGGCCCACTCGTGGGCGTCGGTACTGGCACTGGGCCCCTCATAGTACGGCGGTATGTCTGACGGCGGGTGTGCACCTCCACCGTCAGAGACACTTGATTGCACTATGAAGGATCCTGTGCCAGTGCCCGCGCCCAAGAGTTGGCCTACCCACCTGTCCAGGGCAACGGCACTCGCACGGTTGCGTGCGCTAGGTGGTGACCCCGGCCATGGGGGGGAGGCAGCACAGTTAGGGAGTTTTAGAAAGTGGCATATGTTGATGTTGGACATTCAGCTGATGCAAAAGGTGAAATAGGTCAAGTCCCAGGAAGAGGTGGACCAAAGCAAGCCATTTTTCTGTCACCCTAGGTGTCATCAGGGGAAGGTGGGACAAAATCCTTGGAAACCCATGCGTGGTTCATTTTAATGAAGGTTAGATCATCCACATTTTGGGTTGACAGACGGGTCCTTTTTTCTGTCAGGATTGATCCAGCTGCACTGAAGACTCTTTCCGATAGCACACTTGCAGCTGGGCAAGCGAGCTCCTGTAAGGCATATTGTGCCAATTCAGGCCAGGTGTCCAGTTTAGCGGCCCAATTGTACAAGGGGGAATGACCTGTGTGGGAGAACATCGATATGGGAGGAAAAGTAGTTTGTAACCATTGTTGACAACTGCTGTCTCCTGTCACTTTCCATCGATGCAGTATTACCAGTTGTGTGAGCGGTACTTGAAAAATCAGTCCACAACATTGTCATGAAACCCCTTTCTCCAACGCCACTTCTGCTGTGTGCACCACGAACACCTCTGCCTAGCTGCCCCCGGCCCGTACGGCTCGTGTGAGAACCATCACCGCTGCTGTGTGCTGGGAATGCCTCAAGCAACCGATTTACCAGAGTTGCTTGTTTATTAGCCAATATTAGGTCAAGGTTCTCCTGTGGCATGATGTTTTGTAATTTGCCTTTATAGCGTGGATCCAGGATGCTGGCCAACCAGTAGTCATCATCGTTCATCATTTTGGCAATGCGGGGGTCCCTTTTTAGGATCTGCAAGGCATAATCTGACATGTGGGCCAATGTTCCCGGTGTCAATGATGCACTGCGAGTGCTGGTTGGAGGAGCACTTTCTGGCAAATCCACATCCCTCCAGTCACGCACAAACCCTGTACCAGACCTTGCCACGCCAACATTTTCACTTGCCCCACGAGATGCATCCTCCTCCCCTAAGTAATCATCCCCATCATCCTCCTCCTCCTCCTCTTCTTCCTCCACCTCGTCCAGGAGAGGTCCCTGAGCAGACAATGGCTGAATGTCATCAAGGATTCCCTCCTCCTCTTCCTCCTCATCAACATTGGCTGCAGAAGCCTGCTCCTTAAGGTGCATCAAAGTTTGCATGAGCAGATGCATAAGTGGGATGCTCATGCTTAGGATGGCGTCGTCTGCACTTACCAGCCGTGAGCATTCCTCAAAACACTGAAGGACTTTACAGAGGTCTTTCAGCTTCGACCACTGCACACCGGTCAACTCCATGTCTGCTCTCAAAGTGCCTGGCCGTGTATCCTCCCACAAATGCATTATGGCCTGCCTCTGCTCGCACAGCCGCTCCACCATGTGCAGGGTGGAGTTCCACCTTGTTGCAATGTCGATAATGAGGCGGTGGTTGGGAAGGTGGAGCAATCACTGCAGCTTCTGCATACGAACGGAGTGTACAGGCGACCGGCGGAGGTGCGCGCACTGTCTTCGCACCTTCTGGAGCAGGGCTGTTAACTCCGGATAATTTTTGAGGAAGCACTGCACCACCAGGTTCAAGGTGTGAGCCAAGCAAGGTATGTGGCTGAGTTTTGAAAGGGCTATGGCTGCCACAAAATTACGCCCGTTATCACTAACTACCTTGCCTGCCTCAAGATGTACACTGCCCAGCCATGACTCAGTTTGTCGCTGAAAGTACTCGGCCAGCACCTCGGCGGTGTGTCTGTCGCCCAAACACATCATCTGCAACACTGCCTGCTGATGCTTTCCACTAGCTGCTCGATAGGGGGACACCTCGTGTGCAACAGTGGCAGCTGCAGATGGAGTGCTCGTACGACTGCGCTCTGTGGACGAGCTTTCGCTTCTGGAGGAGGAGGGTCGAACACCTACAGCCAACTGTTTCCTATACCGTGGGCTAGGCAGCACTGTCCCACCACCGCTGTCCCCTGTGGACCCTGCATCCACCACATTAACCCAGTGCGCAGTGATGGACACGTAACGGCCCTGGCCATGCCGACTGGACCATGCATCAGTTGTGAGGTGCACCTTTCCGCTCACTGACTGCTTGAGTGCATGGACAATGCGGTCTTTCACATGATGGTGGAGGGCTGGGATGGCTTTGCGAGAGAAGAAGTGGCGACTGGGTAGGTCATAGCGTGGTACTGCGTAGGCCGTGAGTTCGCGGAAAGCTGCGCTTTCAACCAAGCGATAGGGCATCATCTCTAACGAGATTAGTTTGGCAATGTGGGCATTTAAACCCAGTGTATGCGGATGAGAGGATGAGTACTTTCTTGTCCTACTCATAGTCTCTGGTAGGGTGAGCTGGACTTGAGAGCTGCATATGGTGGAACTAGAACAACGGAGAAGAAAAGGAGCGAAACGATGATAGCAAAATTCTCATAATTTATTAAATGTTTTACAAAAAGTGCCCAAAATCATGATGAGGTGTCAATATAAAACAGATGAATGCACACCTAGAAAAAATCCCCTCACCAACCTAGATGGAAAAAGTGTCCACCTGTATATAATGTTGTCAGCGTGTCCACAGTGAATAGCTTGGATGAAGACACAATCAAAATGAATGTACCCACAGACAACTGATACTGGTCCAAGTCCTCCTATATATATATATAGTGTTAGCAACATGTCCAACATAAGAGGGCACCAATATAAAGCCATGTTGCACCATTATATAATCATGAGGTGCAGTAAAAGTAAGTATGTCCAAGAGTAACTGCTGTAGAGGACAATATGATGAGGCTATATAATATAATGTTGTCAGCATGCCCGCAATAAACAATTACACGCAGTGCTATTTTGACCATCTGGCCAAGCTGTCCTGTGACTATTTTGGTTTTTGTAACCTGCTTTTGGACTGCTCTGGGCCTGCCAGATAACAGCTGTTGCGATGTCGATGCCTGCTGCGGATGCTCCTCCTCCTCTTCTGAGCTATTGGCAGCGGCACCCTCTTCCCCCAATGGATGCCAATCTGGGTCAACAACTGGGTAATCCATCACCTCCTCTTCAATGTCATGTGCACCTTCCTCTGTGTCACCGTGTTTGGTGGTATAGTATGCGGGAAGGGGCTCCTGAGTTTCATCAGGGTCAGATTCTGGCTCAGTACACTGCGAGGACAATGTAGTGCTCTGAGTGAATGTACCAGCAGATAAATCTAGTAGTGGCTGTGCATCAGTGCACTCCATGTCAGATTCATCTTGGCCTGGGTAATTCACAATTTGACTTGATAACCCAGGCATGGTATGTGAAAACAGCTCCATGGAGTAATCTGTAGTGTGGCCTGCCGCATCCTTCAATTTTGGTTGGGGTGAAGGACACAAGGAAAGGTGTGGTTCATGACCATGAGCCTCCAATGACGACTCAGTGCTTTTATTTTTTAAAACTTCAGAAGAGGAGGCGATAGAGCTGGAGGCTGAGTCAGCAATATAAGCCAAAACTTGTTCCTGAAGCTCCGGCTTTAAAAGCGGTTTACCTACCCCCAGAAAAGGGAGCCTTCGAGGCTTGGTGGAGCCAGATGGTGACGCAGGCTCAACACCTCCTGCATTTGGTGCTATTTTGCTTTTGCCACTACCAGCAGATCCACCACCAACACCAACACCATCATTACCAGTTGGCAACCCCCGCCCACTTCCACGGACTCTTCCACCACACTTCCTCATTTTTGGGGAAAATGTACCCAAAATACCACCAACTATATGGTACTGTAAAACAAGGAACAAGGTGTATATAGTAGTGGGGAGTATTTGAATCTCTCTATAGACTTCAGGACACAGCTGTATTCTGTCAGGCCCTGTGTATATTACACCTCAAAGTAACAGGCTGATTCTTGATGGTGTAAAAAAGGTGTATAGAGGACTGGGGAGAGATGGAATCTTTCTACAGACTTCAGGACACAGTTGTATTCTGTCAGGCCCTGTGTATTTTACACCTCAAAGTAACAGGCTGATTCTGGATGGTGTAAAAAAGGTGTATAGAGGACTGGGGAGAGATGGAATCTTTCTACAGACTTCAGGACACAGTTGTATTCTGTCAGGCCCTGTGTATTTTACACCTCAAAGTAACAGGCTGATTCTGGATGGTGTAAAAAAGGTGTATAGAGGACTGGGGAGAAATGGAATATATCTACAGACTTCAGGACACAGTTGGATTCTGTCAGGCCCTGGGTATATTGCACCTCAAATTAACAGGCTGATTCTGGATGGTGTAAAAAAGGTGTATAGAGGACTGGGGAGAAATGGAATCTCTCTACAGACTTCAGGACACAGTTGGATTCGGTCAGGCCCTGTTTATTTTACACCTCAAAGTAACAGGCTGATTCTGGATGGTGTAAAAGAGGTGTATAGAGGACTGGGGAGAAATGGAATCTCTCTACAGACTTCAGGACACAGTTGGATTGTGTCCGGCCCTGGGTATTTTACACCTCAAAGTAACAGGCTGACTCTGGGTGGTGTAAAAACGGTGTATAGAGGATTGGGGAGAAAAGAAATCTCTCTACAGACTTCAGGACACAGTTGGATTCTGTCAGGCCCTGGGTATATTACACCTCAAATTAACAGGCTGATTCTGGATGGTGTAAAAGAGGTGTATAGAGGACTGGGGAGAAATGGAATCTCTCTACAGACTTCAGGACACAGTTGGATTATTTCAGGCCCTGGTATATTACACCGCAATGTAACAGGCAGAAATTGCCTAGTGTATGACAAACTACAAGGTGTATATAGAATTGGGCAGAATTGGAATCTCCCTAGAGTGTAGGTCTGTAAGAACGGACAAACTCCTCGGCTTTTCCTTACAGAGTCACACACAGATAGCTTCAATTTGGCCGTGATAACAGCCGGTACACGATACTGTGTGAGGAGCGCACACCGCTGTATGGTGTGTGAAAAAATGAACGCTCAGTACCTCACCAGGACAAAACAATAAAATTTGGATTGCTTTTAAAAAAGCAGTTTGAACACCAGTGTGCACACAGCAATGCAGGTAGCCTTAAAAGGCAGCCTAATCACCACCAGCGATGCTGCACAAAAGCAAAAATCTTCACCTTTCACTGCACACTAACTACAGTGAAAAGCACTATCAGCAGAAGCAGTTTTTTTTTCTTTTGGCCTTCCTAATGCTCTCCCTACAGAATCAGCAGCAGCAGCTCTCCCTATTGTGAGATCAGCATAAGTAACATGGCGGTCGGCGTGCACGCCCTTTTATACCCCCTTTGACGCCACACAAAGCAAGCCAATCACTTGCATGCCCTTCTCAAATATGGTGGTGACCGCTGCCTATGTCATCACGTTGCCCACAGAATCCGTTCTTCCTGATTGGCTGAAAAAGGGCGCTAAAGCATCTTTTGAAACGTGACTTTGGCGCGATGGTCGCCGACCTCGTGGCCGACCTCACGCTAAGGTCGGGTTTCGTTTCATGAAACCCGACTTTGGCGAAAGTCGACGACTTTTGAATTTTTTTGACCCGTTTCACTCAACTGTTGCCTTAATGCCACAGAACAAAAACCCGTTTGGCGTGGCCGAAAATGTGGTACAACGTACAGATCAACTATGCCTTGTAGCCCGCCCAAGGCCTGCATTGGGGGTTTAAGACGGGTCCCCCGCATCGCACAAAAGGAAAATACCCTGGTCAGGGATGAACTGAACTTTGAAAGAAAAATGTTTTATTTAAATGAATTACATAAATGTTTATATTTTAATGTTGAATCTTTGACGATTGATAGGAGTATTTATATTAAAAAGATAGTATTTTATTAATTCAATTTTATAAGGTATATATTTAAGAGAGAATAGTTATTTTTAATGTTTAAGAAAAAGCGTCTCCCATAAAGGGAAGAAAGTTACTTGCTGACTGTTATACCTGTTGTGATGCATCGCTGAAAATTTTGTATGTTTCTCATATCTGTTTCTATTCTGTTCCAGCCTGCGGACGTGCTGTTTAACAGGGGGAATGTGGCACCCCTGAGGGTCCAGTTGCCACATAGGTACTGAACCTCATCCAGAGGTGTGGTACCCCACCCTCAGGTAAGAAGGAAGCACCACCCAGGACTCCTAACACTTGCACTCAACACACACCAGGCTGGCCAGGAAAGGGTGTTGGAAGGCGAGTGGGAAAGGTAGGTAGAGTGGGAGGAGCTTAGGAGGTGATGTGAGGTATGTGATCCAATCAGTGAAAGAGGTGACAGTTAGTGGGAGGAGCTAGTCCTGAGGTAAATAGTTTGCTCTAGAAAGAGTCAGTCAGTGGCAGGACAGCGGATGAGCAGGACAGACGTGGGGAGAGTAAGAGTCAGAGGGAGAAACATCTAGAAGAAAAGAAGCTCTCAGGAGAATAGTAGTGGTCCTAGAGGCACGGGTAGTGCGATAAGCCACGCTTGGGGCATGTATCCAGAAAAGGAAGGACCAGGCCATAGTAAGGGAGCTGACCCCTAAGCCTAGTGAAGAACAACGAACGAGGCTCAGCTAGTAAGCCAGAGGCTGAAGTAACTTTAAGTGCCTCAGTAGCAAGCCGCATTCATTCCTGGCAAAGGTAGCTATAGAGGATCCCCAGGATTCATGGCTGCTTTCTTGGGGACACTGTTTGCGAAGGCGGAGGGCAGGAAAGAGGAGGAGAGATCAGCGCAGAGAGTCCACGTGGCCTAGAAAGGTGAACACAAAGAGTAGAGTTGAGCGAAACGGGTCAAAAAATTTCAAAAGTCACCGACTTTTGGCAAAGTCGGGTTTCATGAAACGAAACCCGACCCTAGGATGAGGTCGGCCACGAGGTCGGCGACTTACGCGCCAAAGTCGCGTTTCAAAAGTTTGTTTTGCGCTCTTTTTCAGCCAATCAGGATCCACGGACACTGTGGGCAACGTGATGACATAGGCACGGGTCACCACCATCTTTCAGAAGGGCATGCAAGTGATTGGCTTGCTTTGGGGGGCATCACAGGGGGTATAAAAGGGCGTGCACGCCGACCGCCATGTTACTCATGCTGATCTCAGAATAGGGAGAGCTGCTGCTGCTGCTGATTTTGTAGGGAGAGCGTTAGGCAGGGAAGAAGACACCAAAAACTGCTTCTGCTGCTAGCGATTTTGCCTGTACAACACACCAGTCACTGTGTGTGCAGTGCAAGGGGAGGCTATATAGTGGTGTATCAGTGGTGTTGGTTGTTGGGCTGCCTTCTAAGGCTTCCTGACATTCCTGCATTGCTGTTTACCCACTGCTCCGCAAACTGCTTTTTTAAAAGCAATCCCAATTTTTTTTTTTGTCCTGCTGAGAAGAAAAAAAAACTGCTTCTGCTGCTAGCGATTTTGCCTGTACAACACATCAGTCACTGTGAGTGCAGTGCAAGGGGAGGCTATATAGTGGTGTATCAGTGGTGTTGGTTGTTGGGCTGCCTTCTAAGGCTTCCTGACATTCCTGCATTGCTGTTTACCCACTGCTCCGCAAACTGCTTTTTTAAAAGCAATCCCAATTTTTTTTTTTTGTCCTGCTGAGGTACTGAGCGTGCATTTTTTCACACCATACAGCGGTGTACGCTCCTCACACAGTACAGTGTAACGGCTGTTATCACAGCCACAGTGAAGCTATCAGTGTGTCACTCTGTGAGAATAAAACGAGGATATGTTCCGTTCTTACAGACTTGCACTTTAGGGAGATTCCTATTCTGCCCAATTCTACATACACCTTGTAGTTTGTGATACACTAGCCAATTTCTGCCTGTGACATAGCGCTGTGATATTCAGTGGGCCTCACACAATCCATAAGTGTCCAGTGTCCACAAGTGTGTGCAGAAATTCAAAATCTCCCTTATCCTCTCGTCACTTTTGTCACGGCTTGCCATCGAGCCTGTCACATAGCGCTCAGATATTCATTGGGCCTCACACAATCCAAAAGTGTCCACTCCAGTGGACTTAATGAACTCCACTTAATCACTCCACATACGACCCTTTCTCTCACTCCGTCTCTCATACTCACACTGTCATCGTCGCTACTCCATGATCCCCGACATCTTCTTCCGCCAGCGCCATCCTGGATCCCGACGTTGTCCACGCCGGCGACATGTTCTTGCGGCCATGCCATCTTGAGTATTCTGAAATCCTGCGAGTGGACATTAGTGGAGATAGTGAAAGGTGAGAGGAGTGTGTGTTGAGGAGTGGTGTGTTGAGGGTTAACATGGCAAGAGGTGTGCTGTGACATCACCAGTTACAACTGGACGGAAGTTGTTACAACCCGGAAGCTGCTTAGCGCATTTATTATAGTAGATTAAGGCCCGATGCTATCGCATCGAGAGGATAGTGACACACCTCTTGCCATGTTAACCCTCAATACACACACCTCCTCAACACACCACACCGCCTCAACACACACTCCTCTCACCTTTCACCATCTCCACTCACGTCCACTCACTCTTTCACTCCACATACGACCCTTTCTCTCACTCCGTCTCTCATACTCACACCGTCATCGTCGCTGCTCCACGATCCCCGACATCTTCTTCCGCCGGCGCCATCCTGGATCCCGACATTGTCCACGCCGGCGACATGTTCTTGCGGCCATGCCATCTTGAGTATTCTGAAATCCTGCGAGTGGACATTAGTGGAGATAGTGAAAGGTGAGAGGAGTGTGTGTCGAGGAGTGGTGTGTTGAGGGTTAACATGGCAAGAGGTGTGCTGTGACGTCACCGGTTACAACTGAACGGAAGTTGTTACAACCCGGAAGCTGCTTAGCGCATTTATTATAGTAGATTAAGGCCCGATGCTATCGCATCAGGAGGATAGTGACACACCTCTTGCCATGTGAACCCTCAACACACAGTCCTCCTCAACACACCACACCGCCTCAAAACACACTCCTCTCACCTTTCACCATCTCCACTCACGTTCACTCACTCTTTCACTCCACATACGACCCTTTCTCTCACTCCGTCTCTCATACTCACACCGTCATCGTCGCTGCTCCACGATCCCCGACATCTTCTTCCGCCGGCGCCATCCTGGATTCCGACATTGTCCACGCCGGCGACATGTTCTTGCGGCCATGCCATCTTGAGTATTCTGAAATCCTGCGAGTGGACATTAGTGGAGATAGTGAAAGGTGAGAGGAGTGTGTGTTGAGGAGTGGTGTGTTGAGGGTTAACATGGCAAGAGGTGTGCTGTGACGTCACCAGTTACAACTGGACGGAAGTTGTTACAACCTGGAAGCTGATTAGCGCATTTATTATAGTAGATTAAGGCCAGATGCTATCGCATCGGGAGGATAGTGACACACCTCTTGCCATGTGAACCCTCAACACACACTCCTCCTCAACACACCACACCGCCTCAACACACACTCCTTTCACCATCTCCACTCACGTCCACTCAGTCTTTCACTCCACATACGACCCTTTCTCTCACTCCGTCTCTCATACTCACACCGTCATCATCGCTGCTCCACGTTCCCTGACATCTTCTTCCACCGGCGCCATCCTTGATCCCGACGTTGTCCACGCCGGCGACATGTTCTTGCGGCCACGCCATCTTGAGTATTCTCAAATCCTGCGAGTGGACATTAGTGGAGATAGTGAAAGGTGAGAGGAGTGTGTGTTGAGGAGTGGTGTGTTGAGGGTTAACATGGCAAGAGGTGTGCTGTGACGTCACCAGTTACAACTGGACGGAAGTTGTTACAACCTGGAAGCTGCTTAGCACATTTAATATAGTAGATTAAGGCCCGATGCTATCGCATCGGGAGGATAGTGACACATCTCTTGCCATGTGAACCCTCAACACACACTCCTCCTGAACACACCACACTGCCTCAACACACACTCCTCTCACCTTTCACCATCTCCACTCACTCTTTCACTCCACATACGACCCTTTCTCTCACTCCGTCTCTCATACTCACACCGTCATCATCGCTGCTCCACGATCCCCGACATCTTCTTCCACCGGCGCCATCCTAAATCCCGACGTTGTCCACGCCGGCGACATGTTCTTGCGGCCACGCCATCTTGAGTATTCTAAAATCCTGCGACTGGACGTTAGTGGAGATAGTGAAAGGTGACAGGAGTGTGTGTTGAGGAGGAGTGGTGTGTTGAGGGTTAACATGGCAAGAGGTGTGCTGTGACATCACCAGTTACAACTGGACGGAAGTTGTTACAACCCGGAAGCTGCTTAGCGCATTTATTATAGTAGATAGATGTATCACACCTATGTTTTTATGTGGATAAGATATTTACATAGTGAGCCTCAAGAAGGACAGTATTACTGATGTATGTAAAGTGCTATTGAAATAATAGTACTCTATTAATAAATAAAAAATTAATTATTATTACCTAAGTTATGTAGGTATGTGTTAGGTATGTAGTTGAAATCTACGTATGTTTGCCTAAATTTTTTTTGTTTTTGCCTTTTTTTTTTTAATCTATATATACCTATACCTATGTATATTTTTATGGATTTAAATATGTCTATGACATATATGTGAAAGAGATAATTAGTGTAAGATATATCTATCTGCTTAAAATATTTATATATATAACATATATCAAGCTATGTATAGAAGTCTTAGAAGTCTATTATCTATATCTATTTAGAATGTAACTATTATTTATATATCTATATATCTATCAATTCCAGGACCAACTTAAATAGTTTAAAGTAAGACATTTTTGTAAACGACATTTCTAGTGAAGATTTTTGGGCTATTAGGTAGCAATTGTCCTTGAAGTGGTGTATCCACCACTTTGACCCTAACGTTGCTGCGTTGCTTTACTCGGGAGAATGCAACATACAATTGTCCATGGGCAAATACAGGTTCGGGCAAAAAAATTCCAACTCGATTGAGGGTCTGTCCTTGGGATTTGTTAATGGTCATAGCAAAAGCAGGTTTTAGAGGAAACTGTCGACGTTTTAATTTAAAAGGTAACCCAGTTTCTGAAGGACACAAATCGATGCGTGGAATAAACACAATGTCTCCTTCAGCTGAGCCAGTCATCACTTTAGCCTGTGTGATGTTGCGGAGTAAGGCAATGACAATGAGGCGAGTGCCATTGCAGAGACCTTTCTTGGTGTTTAGGTTTCTTAATAGCATCACAATGGTGCCAATTTTAAGTTTTAAGAGATGTGATGGCATTCCTGATGGTGTCAGAGAGTTTAAAAATTCAACTGGGTAGTTTTCACATTCCTCTGCCTCATCAGCATCGACAGAATCATCACTTGTATATACAGTATAATCACCACTAATGCGATCCATTACTTTACAGTTCAGAAAATCGACGTCATCATTTTTCGGACATAGTATAGCATGTGATGCAGCAGTGTCGAGGCTTTGTTGGTCATTAACATCAATGCAAATATGGTCTCCAAAGATCTCGGTTACTATAGAGCCAGTGCAAAGCATGTCTGGAGGAATTTCAATGACATCCTCTCCAAGGTTATGTTCAGTAGACAGCTCACCATTTCCAAGTTTAAGCAACCAAGTGCTGTATTCAGGATCAGTGGAGCGCATGTTGTTGATTAGCGGTAGTCTGGTAAAATGTTGCCAATGTTCTGAATATTTAATGCAGGAATCTACAATGTCTATTCTTGTTCCATGAGCGATGACGGGAAGACATTGTCTGAAGTCTCCTCCAAGAACAATAACTTTACCTCCAAATGGTGTTTTATTTTTTTCAGCAACATTTGTTGTCATGATGTCACGTAGAAGTCTATCTATCACATTCAATGCATGTTTTTGGACCATAGTGCACTCATCAATAATAAAGAGTTTTGTACTCTGTAAATGTTTTCCTGCATTTGTATCGTTTTTAATCCTGGAAACAGATGTTTCGTTGATCGGAATAGGTATGCCATATAGAGAGTGGATTGTTCGGCCTCCTTGTATCAATCAAGTTAGATGCTATTCCTGTAGTTGCTGCAGGTGACACAATTTCTCCTTGTCCTCTTAAATGATGTGTAAGTAGATGGTATAGGTAGGTCTTTCCACTGCCACCAGGTCCATCGAGAAAAAAGCACTTTGGTATTAAACTGCTATTTTGTAAAGCTTCAGTAATGACATCATAGGCAAAAAGTTGCTCCTGATTAAGAGTTTCTTTCATCTCTGCAGCTTTTTTTAACTCATAATCCTTATCATATTGTTTAAGGAGTTGTTTAATATTTTTTGCTGGGCGTGGTAAATTATAATCAGCAAAAGTTTTTCCATGGACTATGAGGACATCTTGGACATCTTTCATAGCATATCCTTCACAATCGATACACTCTTCAGTGTTGCTGTGGTATGTATGACAATAGTCTTGTAAAAAATGGTCCTTAAATTCATTCCACAATTCAAGTGGATTACTGGGGGGGCCAAAAATACAGATATAAGCAAACATGTCTCTAAGTTGGGAAGGCATGTTAAGAATGCAAGCATCTGTTAAAGTATGTCTCCAGATGCTATCATCGAATAATAATCCAAGTGCTAACGCAGCATCCTTAAAGGTTTCATGCATAACTCCATTGACGGTTTTAATGCTGTGAAAACTGGTAGCAGCTTTTACATGCAGTAACAACAAACGTAAATAATAGCGTTCTTGGTCTTTCACACTAACAGTATACATTCTTCCAATAACTGTGAGACCCCCTCGTTTTCTTTGTTCCCATGTGCCTTGTTTCCAAACGTAGTGTTCTGGAATTTCGCGGTAGAAATAGTTATGTGCATTGTGGTCGATCTTATTAAGGTTGAAATACGCCATAAGTGTAGAATTGGAATTGAGCTTTTGATGGATGTTGTCTGCAGAGTCATTCTCATGAAAATAGAGTGGTTGAGAATTAGGCAGATGTACGGCTAGGCGAATGATGGCATGAGATTGTTTATGCATAGGAAAAGCAAATATCCGCCATGCAGCCTCAGGTGCACTAACATATCTGGTATCCGTAAATTGGTGTGTTTCATCATGTTGGATGTTATTTTGGGAAATTTCAAGGTTGGCTTTGTCATGTCCTTTCTAAACGTATTTAAATAAATATTTTACACTTTGAATGGAAGCACATATTTCTACATTAATATGGCACTTGTATTTGGTGAGTAAAAATGGGTTATATGGAACTACCCATGAATTGTCAATCGTCTTAGAATGGTGTTCATATGTTTTGCCAATGGGTCTGCGGTAAGTGGGATAGCCATCCTTTTCTTTGATGGTATATGGTTGGTTTTGTTTTGGGAAACCTTTGCTACACTTTCCAAGATCCATACAGGGAGAATTAGGATTGTGTTCTCCACAGGGACCATGAATCATGTGTTGAAGAACAATGTTATGGAGCTGAGGGTAGATTGTTTCATCAGGTATTTCAGCCCAGACTATATTGTCTATGTCCGTCTCAGTCCGTAATTTAGACAGGCTGTCAAGAATAATTAAAATATGAGCGTGTGGGAGACCACGCTTCTGAAATTCAATGACATGGACCATTGCAGTGACGTTTCCAAATAATCCACTGCTAATGTCTTTTAAGAGGGATTCCAGTTTAATTTTAAAGACACGTGCAACCAAGTCTGGTCTGTGTTCAGCACGCTGCCACGGTTCTAAATGTGTAGTAATCTCATTCCACTTAGGATTACATGTCATGGTGATAAATAGATCTGGTCGACCATACTTTGTAACAATAGCCATAGCATCCTGGTAGCGCTGCTGCATGTTTCTTGGACTGCCTTCAAAAGAACATGGTAAAATGACAGTTTTCCCAATAGGGATGCCCTTTTGAACCGATTTTTTGAGTAGATGTTCTTGAAGGAGGCAGTAATCCTCCACTTTTAAATCTTTTTGGTGTTTGCGGATGTAATGTAGGTGATTAGCTTCGATTTTGACATAAGCATCTACTAAATATTGCTGTGTTAGCTTACCACCATTGAGGAGTGGATTAAAGTAATTTCTGACAGATAACATATAGCAATAGTATTGGAGTTGAGTGATCCTCCTCGAACTTTTGCCTTGTTGTTTGAGTCCATCATGCCATCCTTGGTCTCCATAAGGGAAAAATATTGGATAGAGGAGGGCATCCAAATTGCTATGGAGAATACTAATTTGTTGTGTTTTTGGAGCTAAAGGGTTATGGGGATCAGGTTTTAAATGAATTAATATGTCTTTATTGAAAGGTGGCTCACCATTGTCATTTTGAAACACGACTGCTACTTCACTGACAGTGGGATTATTGTAGCGTCGAGGGTCTTGAGTACGATCTTGTTTAATAGCCATAGTGATGTTTGGCATGACAGTTCCGTTTTGTAGAGATTTAATTTTTTCTTGTTCTTCCACATCACGTAACATTTGATAAGCTTCCACAAAAGGATTAATAGTTTGGATTTGAAGGGCAATAAGGATGACATTTTTGATTTTCTTTACATCGTAAGCGTTGTTCGTTTGCGGTAGTGGTATCGAGAATGTAAAGTTGGGCAAATGCGCGTTGCTGGTCATCTGAGGGATGTAGTGTTCCAGTTCTATGATAGATCTGGCCATGTATGTGGAAACTGTATGGGCCATATCCAGGAGGTGGTGAAATATTTGCACCCATGGAGGCAAAAGCAAAGGAACTGTTAATACTTCGAATATTATCCATGAAATTTTTGCTAAATTCACTTTGCCCTTTCAGCAAACGTGTAAAGACATCAGGATATTGTAGTATGGGTACATGGACTTTACCCTTCTGACAGCAGAGCGTAAAGTTGTTATCAGAAGGTATCTCTGCTACAAAATGCAAAGCTTCGCAATGCTCACATACATGGGTCATGTCACCACAGCTGTGTTCGGTAATACTATTTTCATCATTAGTGAAAATGTGAGGTTGTAGTAGAAGTGCATGTCCAACCGATGGGGTGCGCCTAGTTTTGAGACCAACGTATATTTGTCTTGGTTGCACTTTCTGCGGGCTAACTGCAGCTTGTATGTGAAGAAACTGTGCGTTGGTATTGAATGGTGGTATTGATAGGGCTGAAACAGATTGCTGATTAGTTATGTCAGTGAACGGCATATAGGATGAAGTGTGGTAGTAACTTGTTCCACATGCTGATGTGGAAGCATCCTGTTGTGAGTCTACTAATAATGATGAGGAAGAAGCCGTCTGTTGTTGGCGGTGATGGCGTGTAGAGGCTTCTTCAGCCAATGTAATAGATTTAGAGTTAGGGGATTCGTGTGTGAGACGACGGCGTTTATAAGCCTTAATCTTGTCAAGTCGATGCTGTTTTTCCTCAGGAGTCTCATTAGCACGGCGTTGTTTTTGTCGTAGTGCTAAAGCTGCTTTCCTTTCACTGGCATTGGCATACTGTGCATCGGTATTGAATGGTGGTATTGATAGGGCAGAAACAGATTGCTGATTAGTTATGTCAGTGAACGGCATATGGGATGAAGTGTAGCAGTAAATTGTTCCACATGCTGATGTGGAAGCATCCTGTTGTGAGTCTAATAATAATGATGAGGAAGAGGCCGTCTGTTGTCGGCGGTGACGGCGTGCAGAGGCTTCTTCAGCCAATCTTATGGATTTAGAGTTAGGGGATTCGTGTGTGAGGCGACGGCGTTTATAAGCCTTAATCTTCTCAAGGCGATGGTGTTTTTCCTCAGGAGTCTCATTAGCACGGCGTTGTTTTTGTCGTAGTGCTAAAGCTGCTTTCCTTTCACTGGCATTGGCATACTTTTTGTTATGACTCATGTTGGCACAGGTAAAGGAGTCTATTTGGCAGCTATCTGGCAGTGAAGAAGGCGTCCTGGAGTATTGTAGAGTAAACAGATACTAATTGACCCTGTAATTGCCCAGCAGTAGTTATGAAGTGGTAGTGGCAAATTGGCCCTGTAGTCAGACACCGGCAGAGGAGCAAGGCAGCAGTAGTTATGGCGGTAGAGGCAAATTGGCCCTGTAATTAGACACAGGCAGTGAACAGTCAGAGGAGCAAGGCAGCAGTACTTATGGCGGTAGAGGCAAATTGGCCCTGTAATTAGACACCGGCAGAGGAGCAAGGCAGCAGTAGTTATGGCGGTATTGGCAAATTGGCCCTGTAATTAGACACCAGCAGAGGAGCAATGCAGCAGTAGTTATGGCGGTAGAGGCAAATTGGCCCTGTAATTAGACACCGGCAGAGGAGCAAGGCAGCAGTAGTTATGGCGGTAGAGGCAAATTGGCCCTGTAATTAGACACCGGCAGAGGAGCAAGGCAGCAGTAGTTATGGCGGTAGAGGCAAATTGGCCCTGTAATTAGACACCGGCAGAGGAGCAAGGCAGCAGTAGTTATGGCGGTAGAGGCAAATTGGCCCTGTAATTAGACACAGGCAGTGAACAGTCAGAGGAGCAAGGCAGCAGTACTTATGGCGGTAGAGGCAAATTGGCCCTGTAATTAGACACCGGCAGAGGAGCAAGGCAGCAGTAGTTATGGCGGTATTGGCAAATTGGCCCTGTAATTAGACACCAGCAGAGGAGCAATGCAGCAGTAGTTATGGCGGTAGAGGCAAATTGGCCCTGTAATTAGACACCGGCAGAGGAGCAAGGCAGCAGTAGTTATGGCGGTAGAGGCAAATTGGCCCTGTAATTAGACACCGGCAGAGGAGCAAGGTAGCAGTAGTTATGGCGGTAGAGGCAAATTAGCCCTGTAATTAGACACCGGCAGAGGAGCAAGGCAGCAGTAGTTATGGCGGTAGAGGCAAATTGGCCTTGTAATTAGACACCGGCAGTAAACAGGCAGATGACCAAAGCAGCAGTAGTTATGGCGATAGAGGCAAATTGGCCCTGTAATTAGACACTGGCAGAGGACAAAGGCAGCAGTAGTTATGGCAGTATAGGCAAATTGGCCCTGTAATTAGACACCGGCAGAGGACAAAGGCAGTAGTTATGGCGGTATAGGCAAATTGGTCCTGTAATTAGACACCGGCAGTGGAGCAAGGCAGCAGTAGTTAAAGCGGTACAGGCAAATTGGTCCAGTAATTAGACACCGGCAGTAAACAGGCATAGGACCAAGACAGCAGTAGTTATGGTGGTACAGGCAATGCCAAGCGTCCGCACAGCAAGTCGGCGTGAGGTAAATGACGCAATTTCACGAATGCAAGATGGCGTCGGCGAAATCTCACGAGATTTCGCCGACGTCGTTAACACCTCTTGCCATGTTAACCCTCAACACACCACACCGCCTCAACACACACTCCTCTCACCTTTCACCTCCACTCATGTCCACTCACTCTATCACTCCACATACGTTCCTTTCTCTCACTCCGTTTCTCATACTCACACCGTCATCGTCGCTGCCCCGACATCTTCCTCCGCCGCGATCCAGGATCTAGACGTTCTCCAGGCCGCCGACATGTTCTTGCGGGACGCCATCTTGGATTTTGTGAAATCCCGCGATATTCAAGATAGCGTCGCCGCAACAACATGTCGCTGGCGTGGACGACATCGGGATCCAAAAAGATGGCGTCGGCGAAATCTCGCGAGATTACGCCGACGCCATTTTGGATCCCGATGTCGCCCACGCCAGCGACATATTCTTGCGGGACGCCATCTTGGATGTCGTGAAGTCCCGCGATATTCAAGATGGCGTCGCCGCAACAACATGTCGCTGGCATGGGTGACATCGGGATCCAAAATGGCGTCGGCGTAATCTCGCGAGATTTCGCCGACGCCATCTTTTTGGATCCCGATGTCGTCCACGCCAGCGACATATTGTTGCGGAGTCGCCATCTTGAATCTCGCGGGACTTCACGACATCCAAGATGGCGTCCCGCAAGAACATGTCGGCGGCCTGGAGAACGTCTGGATCCTGGATCGCGGCGGCGGAGGAAGATGTCGGGGCAGCGACGATGACGGTGTGAGTATGAGAAACAGAGTGAGAGAAAGGAACGTATGTGGAGTGAAAGAGTGAGTGGACATGAGTGGAGGTGAAAGGTGAGAGGAGTGTGTGTTGAGGCGGTGTGGTGTGTTGAGGGTTAACATGTGCGTGTGTGTGTGGTGACGTCACCGGTTACAACTGGACGGAAGTTGTTACAACCGGAAGCTGGTTAGGGCATTTATTATTATAGATATGTATAAGGCCCTCCTTTATGTCTAATACAGGCTGTATCAGAGTCTCTCTTCCTTTTAGTTTTAATTTAGTTTTTATTTATTATGAGTCTCTCCTTCATAAATTAAACAGGATGTGTCTGACCATGTCACAAACACCAAATGCCCAGTAAGGTAGTAAAATGTTAAAATTACATTTAACAGTTACTACCTTTGGGTGTAGTTTTATTTCACCCTCTACTTTGCCCTTTAAATACTATGCCTTGGCCATCTGGGTGTATCAAGTGTGATCTGACTTAGTTACTTAGTTACATAGCTATTACGGTTGAAAAAAAGACAAATAAGACAGATGTCCATCAGGTTTAACCAAGGAATAGACATCTAGAATGATGCCAGCCTGACTTGTGTTTTGGCGCAATGCCTTATTCTGGGATGATGCGTAGTAGTGTACAAATGGTGTAAGACTAAGGCTTTGCGCCAAAACGCGAGTTGGGTTTACGTGTTTATAAGTTCTTTCACTTCCACTTGTTTTTACCCTATGTAACCTTGTTATAGCTCTATTCTAGATACTAAGCAATAATATTCCCCTTATTACATGTCCTCTTTTGCTATATATGAAACCACTTTTAAATATGTACCCATATCTTTTGATTTTGGTTGTTTTTATTAAAAATATTGTTACATTAATCACTGTTTTGAGCTTATAATCACATCTTTTTCTCCTGGTCTTTCTGTGCTTCTAATGCTGGTAGTTGAATCATAGGTTATTTTCCTGTGTGTCCAATTGTTAGAGAGTTGGCAGGCTACATCTTCCAAGTAAAATTGTCTGTCCATGATAACATTTGCACCTCCCTTGTAGATAGGTTTAATAACAATATTTCTTTTGTTCAGGACTGATAGGATATACTCTATTTCCCCATGAAAAAGCTAACAGAAGAAACTGAATCTTGACTGTAGCTATATGAGTTAAGAAGTCCTCCCATCAAAGTTTTTATCCTGTTAATATATTGCAAAAATCATATTACTGTATATAGTATTGGATACTTACAATTGCTCATTTTGCCTTTCTACCAAGTTCATTTTTGCTTTTCTTGGCTCAATGTATGTGAACACTTTTCTGCCCAGTGAAGACAAAAGTATTCTCAGACTGATACCTTTATTGGCTAACCAGAAAATAATATGTTTGCAAGCTTTCAGAGCACAGAGGCTCCTTCTTCAGGCAGGATTACAAATAAATTAATAAGAAAAAGGCACAACATTTAAGGAATACTACAGTAGGACATTTGTTCATGAGGTGCGAGGGGTGAAGCCTCCTAAAGAGAAGCCAAGGAAATCAAATACAGTGGGTGCGGAAAGTATTCAGACCCCTTTAAATTTTTCACTCTTTGTTTCATTGCAGCCATTTGGTAAATTCAAAAAAGTTCATTCTTCTTTTCCTTAATGTACACTCTGCACCCCATCTTGATTCAAAAAAACAAATTTTTGCAAATTTATTAAAAAAGAAAAACTGTAAACAATAGGTCATTTTCTGATGATAGCTGCTATTTAAGGGCTTGATTACTTTATACTTTAGTAAGAAGTAGAAATTGATAAAAGGGACAAATCTGCTTTTTTAAAGGTAATATAACTTACAGTGTTCTTTACAAGACGTAATGTTTCTTTCACCTACATCAATTCCATTCTGCAAAAAAAGAGCAGAAAAAGGCAGCACCGCTTACCTGCCCAGATCTTTGAACAAATGCACTACAGGGTGCAGCCAGCCCATATAACTAAGATGTTGGCAACACAGGTGCAAAATACTAAATGAACAGCCACTCACCACCTACCCATTCCTGGAGGGGGTGACTGCTTAGTATACATTTGCACACTAAAGGCCTGTATAGGGCACTGTTCACATAAAGGTAATGCATAGTGTCTGATTCTCAGCCTATTAGTCAGGCCCCTACTACTCGATTAGGCGAAATATAATATAATAGGGAAAATGTTAAATTTTCCACTGAAATGCTCAGCATCCACATTATGCCAGAGTGGAATATGTTTTGTAACTGATGCTAACTTATATTGACAGTTTTTTCACAAGGCATTGGAGGCACTGAATTGAGATTTTACTAGATCAACACTCTTTCATTGGCTTTTGCAGTGGTTAAGAAATAGGTATATATAGGTATGACTAGGGAATACTGAAATGTACTAAGTCATGATGAGATTCACTCTTTTTATTTGGTTTCTTGTTCCTTCTTTCTTCACCGATAATACAAATAAGTATCTTCATTACAAGAGCTGTCAAGTACTGATTGAAGAACCAAAGCTCTAGCAAATAATGTCTGTGTAATTCACAGTTTGCAAGACAGAATCAGTGTCTTCTTAGAAGAACCATGTAGTTACATTTAGAAATGATGAGTTCTCAGCCAGAGTAAAACTTCAAAAGAGACCTCTCCAATTTTTGTGCTTATGCCTGAGGTGGCAAAGGTTGACGCTAATGGTTGGCTGAGCTGTAATTTTCTTGTTCTAAGAAGAAGCAAGATACAGCAGTACACAGATGGTGGAACACAAGATGTGAAGTTTAAAAATGTATCTTCACTGCTAGGTAGAAGAATGTTGTTCAAAAGTGTTTCAAAGAAACATAACATGGGTATTACGTTTTACACTGTTTCACATTAACCAAGTTCTAACCACTTAATGCGAATTTTATTTTTATGGCACATTCCTTTTCAGTGGCGTTACAGGAAGAGATAGAGAGACATCATTTCAAACAATAATCCAAAACTATGATGATTGGTAGCCTACATATAGTGTGCTATATAGGAATGGAAATTCTGTCACTAAAGAAGATATCCTAAATAAGGGTTAATATTTTTAAAAAATTCGCTTTTAGAAAAAAATAATGCTAGTGCTAATGTCAAGCATATTATTTATGTTTGTTAATCAAATTCATGGTTGAATGAAAAACTATACTTGAAAATAAGAAATATCCCAGAAGTTATTATCATTTAACATATTCTGATTCCTATCAACAGTGTATGCAAAGTGGTTTTACGTTCACATTTCTAAACAGTCCATAATTAGACCTAAGAAGAAGGAATTTTAGTAGAGAAAGAAATTTAACTCAAAATATTATTTTCAATTTTTTTTTTCTATTTAAAGGATGGTATAATAAGTTCTGAACATGCAACAGCTGGAATGTGTTGGACAGTACAGGCTCCTCTGCCAGGTACTTCTTGTATTAGAATGGTTCATTTGTTTAACAGTTGCCAAATCTGTATATCTTACAGAGCTTTTTCAATTTTATGTAAAGCTTAATCTCTATATAAAAGAAGTTAAACAATTCTTGCAAATACTTACAGGTGCTTCTCATAAAATTAGATGTCATCAAAAAGTTAACTTATTTCAGTTCTTCAATACAAAAAGTGAAACTCATATTATATAGAGTCATTACAGAGTGATCTATTTCAACTGTTTATTTCTGTTAATGTTGATGATTATCGCTTACAGCCAATGAAAACTCAAGTCATTATCTCAGTAATTTAGAATACTTTATAACACCAGCATGAAAAATAATTTTAATATCCGAAATGTTGGCATACTGAAATGTATATTCAGTAAATGCACTCAATACTTGGTTGGGCCTCCTTTTGCATCAGTTACTGTATCAATGCAGCCCACGCATGGAGGCGATCAGTTTGTGGAACTGATGAGGTGTTATGGAAGCCCAGGTTGCTTTGATAGCAGCCTTCAGCTCATCTGGGTCTGGTGTCTCTCATCTTCCTCTTGACAATACCCCATAGATTCTCTATGGGGTTAACCCCTTTCTGGCTGCTGATGGGATAGTACGTCAGCAGTCAGACCCCCCTGCTTTGAGGTGTGCTCCGGCAGTGAGCCCACCTCAAAGCTGCAACACGTCAGCTGTCATAAACAGCTGACATGTGCCCGCAATAGGCACGAGTGGAATCGCCGTCCGCCTGTGCCTATTAACTCGTTAAATCCCGCTGTCAAGCGCTGACAGCAGACATTTAACTAGCTCATCTGGCTGTCGGGCCGGAAGAGAGCTCATCGCCGACCACGTCATGTGATCGGGGGTCGGTGACACGTTACCTGGACATCCAGATATCTCATAGAGACCTCTATGGTTGTTCCAGGCCGATCGCTTTGAGCGCTGCCCTGTGGCCGGCGCTCAAAGCACAGCAGTAATTCTGCTACATATGGGCGATCTGCTCATCGTCCATATGAAGCAGAGCCGATCAAGTTGTGCATGCCTCAAGCCTCCAATGGAGGAAATTGAAGCATGCCAAAAGTAAAAAAAATGTTTAAAAATAAAAAAATAAAAAAAACTAAAAGTTCAAATCACCCCCCTTACACCCCAATCAAAATAAAACATTAAAAAAATCAAGCATACACATATTAGATATCACCACATTCAGAATCACCTGATGTATCAATAAAAAAAAGCATTAACTCTATCGCTAAACGGTGTAGAGAGAAAAAAATTCAAAACACCAGTATTACGTTATTTTGGTCACCGCGACATTGCATTAAAATGCAATAACGGGCCATCAAAAGAACATATCTGCACAAAAGTGGTATCATTAAAAACATTAGCCTGGCACGAAAAAAATAAGCCCTCACCCGACCCCAGATCATGAAAAATGGAGACGCTACAGGTCTCGGAAAATTGCCCATTTTTTTTAAGCAAACTTTGGAATGTTTTTCACCACTTAGATAAAAGAGAACATAGACATGTTTGCTGTCTATGAACTTGTAATGACCTGGAGAATCATAATGGCAGGTTAGACTTTGCATTTATTGAACCTAGCAAAAAAGCCAAGCAAAAAACAAGTGTGGAATTGCACTTTTTTTGCAATTTCATTGCAATTTTTTTCCCGTTTTCGAGTACATGACATGCTAAAACCAATGATATCGTTCAACAGTACAACACGCCCCACAAAAAATAAGCCCTCACATGGCTATATTAACGGAAAAATAAAAAAGTTATGGTTCTGGGAAGGAGGGGAGCGAAAAATGAAAACGAAAAATTGAAAAAAAGCTCCGGTTATGAAGGGTTAAAGTCAGGCGAATTTGCTGGCCAATCAAGCACAGTGCTTCTGTTGTTTTTACACCAGGTGTTGATACTTTTTGCAGTGTGGATAGGTGCCAAGTTCTGCTGGAGAATGAAATTTCCATCTCCAAAAAGCTTGTCGGCAGAGGGAAGCATGAAGTGCTCTAAAACTTCCTGGTAGATGGCTGCTCTGACTTTAGTCTTGATAAAACATAGTGAGCCTATACTAGCAGCTGACATGGCTCCCCAAACCATCACTGATTGTGGAAGCTTCACACTAGACCTCAAGCAGCTTGGATTGTGGCCTCTCCACTCTTTCTCCAGACTCTGGGACCTGGATTTCCAAATGAAATGCAAAATTTACTTTCATCTGAAAACAACAACTTGGACCACTGAGCAACAGTCCAGTTCTTTTTCTCCTTGTTCAAGGTAAGACGCTTCTGGCTTTGTCTATTAGTCATGAGTGGCTTGACACAAGGAATGCGACACTTGTAGCCAATGTCCTGGATACATCTGTGTGTGGTGGCTTTTGAAGCAATGACTCCAGCAGCAGTCCACTCCTTGTGAATCTCTCCCAAATTTTTGAATGTTGTTTTCTTAACAATCCTTTCAAGGCTGTGATTATCCCTGTTGCTTGTGCACCTTTATCTGCCACACTTTTTCCTTCCACTCAACGTTCCGTTAATATGCTTGGATACAGCACTCTGTGAACAGCCAACTTCTTTAGCAATGACCTTTTGTGGCTTGCCATCCTTGTGGAGTGTGTCAATGACTGCCTTATGGACAACTGTCAAATCATCAGGCTTCCCAATGATTGTGCAGCCTACTGAAACAGACTAAGGGACCTTTTTAAATGCGTAGGAAGCCTTTGCAGGTGTATTTTTATTATTATAATTTACTGAGATAATTAGACTTTTGGGTTTTCATTGGTTGAAATAGATCACTCTGTTTGTAATGACTCTATATAATATGAGTTTCACTTTTTGTATTGAAGAATTGAATTAAATTAACTTGTTGAAGATATTCTAATTTTGTGAGAAGCACCTGTATGTTTTTATTTAATCATTTTTAAGATATATCTAAACTGACAATGAATGAAAACACTATTGTTTAAAATCACAGGCTGAAAGTTTACATAGATCTTACCCTATTTTCAGAAGAGAAATATATTGGTACACACCTGTTCTGGGTATCCCTGGCTCCGTTTCCTTGCCCTGAGTCTGCTGCTCTCTGCTGAGCTCCACGTCGGGTTTTGCAGGTTGCCCAGAGGGAATCAGTGACATTATCTCCCTAGAACTATTTAAGACCACCTGTGTCTTGGGATTGAGATGCTAGCTACACCATCTGTGCTGTGGTGTTTTGTGCTTGCATTCATTCCTACTGGGTTCTACTTCTTCCGTCTTGCTGCTCCTTAGGGTCCTGTGTTGCCAAGTTCTCACAACCCATGTGCCTTCCTGATTGTTGCATCAATGCCCATGATTCAAGTGCCCACAGAGACCTAAGCTTGGTGATTAGACCTCATCTGGTGAGCTTAACATATATACCAGTGTATTCAGATTTGGCAATGCTCTGTGAGCTAAATGCATTGGTATCAGATACACATACACTACCATTCAAAAGTTTAGGGTCACTTAGAAATTTCCTTATTTTTTCCAATGAAGCTAACATTAACTGATTCAGATATACACTCTATACTTTGTTAATGTGGAAAATGACCATTATAGCCTCAAACGTCTGGTTTGTAATGCAATATCTTCATAGGTGTATAGATGCCCATTTCCAACAACCATGACTCCAGTGTTCTTTTGCTATTTTGTGTTTTCTAACTGTGTAAGAAGGCTAGTGGATGGTTTGAATACCCTTGAAAACCCTTGTGCAAGTATATTAGCACAGCTGAAAACAGTTTGGCTGATTAGGGAAGCTATAAACCTGACCTTCCTTTGAGCTAGTTGAGAATCTGGAGCATTACATTTGTTGGTTCCATTAAACTCTCAAAATGGCCAGAAAAAAAGAACTTTCATGTGAACCTCGACAGTCTACTCTTGTTATTAGAAATGAAGGCTATTCCATGCGAGAAATTTCCACGAAACTGAAGATTTACTACAATGGTGTGTACTACTCCTTTCAGAGGAGAGCACAAACAGGCTCTAACCAGAGTAGATATAGAAGTAGGAGGCCCCGCTGCACAACTGAGCAACAAGATTTCTAGTCTGTAGTTTTAGAAATCGACACCTCACAGGTCCTCAACTGGCAGCTTCATTAAATAGTACACGCAAAATGCCAGTGTCAATGTTTACAGTGAAGAGGCAACTCCGGGAAGCTGGCCTTCAAGGCAGAGTGTCAAAGAAAAAGCCATATCTCAGAATGGCTAATAAAAGGAAAGATTAGTATGGACAAAAAGAACACAGACATTGGACACAGGATGATTGGAAAAAAGTGTTATGGACAGACGAATCCAAGTTTGAGGAGTTTGGATCACACAGAAGAACATTTGTGAGATGCAGAACAACTGAAAAGATGCTGGAAGAGTGCCTGATGCCATCTGTCAAGCATGGTGGAGGTAATGTGATGGTCTGGGGTTGCTTTGGTGCTGGTAAAGTGGGAGATTTGTACAAGGTAAAAGGGATTTTGAATAAGGAAGGCTATTACTCCATTTTGCAACGCCATGCCATACCCTGTGGACAGTGCTTGATTGAAGCCAATTTCATCCTACAACAGGACAATGACCTAAAACACACCTCCAAGTTATGCAAGAACTATTTAGGGAAGAAGCAGGCAGCTGGTATTCTATCTGTAATGGAGTGGGAAGCACAGTCACCAGATCTCAACCCCATTGAGCTATTGTGGGAGCAGCTTGACCGTATGGTATGCAAAAAGTGCCCATCAAGCCAAACCAACTTGTGGGAGAGGCTTCTGGAAGCATGGGGTGAAATTTCTCCAGATTACCTCAGCAAATTAACTGCTAGAATGCCAAAGGTCTGCAATTCTGTAATTGCTGCAAAGGGAGCATTCTTTGACAAAAGCAAAGTTTGAAGGAGAAAATTATTATTTCAGTTAAAAATCTTTTTTTTGAACCTTGTCAATGTCTGGACTAGATTTTAAATTCATTTGGCAACTCATTTAGTTAATACAAGTATGAGTTTTCATGGAAAACAAAAAATTGTCTGGGTGACCCCAAACTTTTGAACGGTAGTGTATCTCTGATGTATCAGAGTCTGGACTGTTTAATTCACAGAGTGAATTGATTTGTAACAAACATATTTAATTACAAATGTACCAAAATCTATGGATTCATCAGAATCTAAATTTTCCAGGCTTTGATTTGCAAATGCCCATCAAGTTGGCCGCCATTTTGCTGGATTATTTTGATGGTCAGGAAGTGATGAAAATAAAAGTAAAAATGTATTTTTCTTATACCCCAACAGTAGTTTACTTCTTCTCTGCAATGCTATTCTGATTTTCCATCTATAAAATCCATAGCTTAAGCCAACCTGAGGCCTCCAGTTTCCCTCAAATTGACCGTGTAAGGTCAGTTTGAGACCTTTAATTGTCCTCATTTTGTCTCATGAAGGGGGTAACTTATCTAATACAAGCTGTTAGGGTTTGCGGATCGCACTAAATATAAATTATGATGAAGTGCGATCGCAACCCGGGCTCCACCGTGCAGTGATGTTAAGCCACAGTTAGTGAACAATGGTGGAGCGAAGATGCAAGAAAACACTTCAAATACACTGAGTTTAACGTCACTCAATGTGAACAGAGCGCAGAGTACCTAGCTCTGTTACTCCACAGAGCGGTAGTGTACAACAGTACTTCTAAAGCTCTACCCTGTTAGACAACACAGGAGTAGAGCAATTATGATGCTGGTTGAGGTCCCTATCACTTAACCCCCCAGGGAAGTCTAGGCTGGTGGTTGTGCTTGCTCTGACACGCATCTATGCTAACTGCACACACGATTTGGATTCAGATGCTAAACCAAGCGGAAGTTCCCACCCTACACTGCCTGCCTAGACAATCAATCGCTGTTATAGTAGTGGCACATGTGCACATGGAGTGGTAGCGTATCCAATCACACACACAACACACATGATGCTAGCGCGCCGGCATGCCCCCAAGAGAACCATTTATATGTTCCACTCAAGTCCAGTCGGACAGGCCCTTGCCCGTGGGCCAATCCAGAGCTGCCGCATCACCAGAGCAGCTGACGACGGACCACCAATAAGAGGTCGCCACATGAGCATGCTCAGTAGGGTGATTAATGGACTTAGCCTCCAGGGCATCTGTTTGCTGCTGCCTATCACTGTTTACCATAGACTTGACTGGAAGGCCAGCAGTAACCAAGTGAACATCATGAGTCTGAGCAATGCTCTCAGACTGATGTCTTTGCTGAGCAGCCTCCACTGCGGCCAGAGCAAAATAGGAAATCGCAGAGGCAGACAAGGCTTGGAATATACTCTGTGCAGCGGGAGAATCCCAGTGCCTAACACCGAGGCCAATCACAGGCTTCAAATGGCTCAAGACCCAGAATGACATTATAGAATAACAGAAGAATGACACAAAGGACTTGGGAGCAGCAGAGGCAGCTTAAAAGGGATAAGAACAGATCAGGAAAGTTGAATAGAAAGGTTTATTTTTTAAACTTTATCCACTTCCCTCTCCTCATGGCAATTAGGGCAATTTGAACCAAACTTTTTTGAACCAAATCAAATTTGCTACCTAAAATTAGAATTTTGGGGCAATTATTATTTATTATTATAGCGCCATTTATTCCATGGCGTTTTACATGTGAGGACAGGTAAACATAATAAACACAAAAATAAGTATAAATTGCCATAAATACAAATTTTATTGAATACAAAAGCATAACAAATGAATAGATAAAAATTACAAAAATGGGTCACTGCTATCCAAAGAGGGAGCCATATTGCACACGTGCCCGAATGAACATATACAAGTAAAGATACAAATCAATTACAATTATTAATCAAGGAATGGCATAAGATATGCTGCACTCAAACTAGTAACCATTATCAGAATAAGAACAGCGCAAATGCATCTGAACTCACAGTGCTTTCCACAGTGGGAATGAACATAGCCAATCCATGATTACATATCAATTACTAGGAGCGCCCAAAACAGAAGCGCTATAATGAAAAGACAATATAAATGCATACGGACAGTCCAGAAAAGGGCACTTACAAGATATAAGTAATGGCGCTGGCTTCCCCCTCGCCTCAACGCGCGTTTCGCTTCTTCGTCAGGAGGTGTGTCTAAGGGCTAGGTAGGTGGGCATTAAATATACTGGACGGCCAATCAGAAATTGAGGAAAATGTGCACGTCACTAAATTAACATACGGCCCATCCCCACTACGTATCACCGCTTCCTGCCTTCATGGCGCATGTGCCGCTGATGTCACACTCCCTGAAACAAGACCACAGGTTAACGGACTTGGAGCAGAAGCGGCGGCGCGTCGTCAAGACGACCGCGCAAGCGCACTGCTTTCCAATTGTCCGCCTGCCAGAGGTCGGAGTTAGACCAAGCCAGACATGCGCACTAGACACAGCGGTTAAGCAGTACATTGTATCATCCACTGGAGGAACTATGGGAAAGACTTAATCATAATATGATAAATAAAAATAAAAATAAGAAAATAAAATTAAAAATAAAGTGACAAATGTGATACATTTATATAACAAATAATAATATGATGTGATTAAAAATAACTTATAATAATCTTGAACTGTGATAATGCCAAAATAATATCAGTGAAATAATATGCGCGAAGATAGCATAAACAAACATAATACAGATGAAATCCAATTATGATCAACATAATTGATCTTCAAACATGCAACACCATACATAATTAAAATATACTATTGCAAAACACGATTCTTGAGTGATACATAGAATTCTTCAAGAAATCCCTGTTCCACGTGTCTCGTTTCAAAAGGATGATTCAATGGAAGAAAAAGCA
Source organism: Dendrobates tinctorius (assembly GCF_039654945.1). Lineage (NCBI taxonomy): Eukaryota > Metazoa > Chordata > Amphibia > Anura > Dendrobatidae > Dendrobates > Dendrobates tinctorius. The sequence continues at coordinate 59,201,473 of NW_027361917.1, forward strand.
GTCAGACGAAAGCAGTCCAACTAAAATCGAATCTAAGATAAATAAATGAATAAAATTAAAATGAATACAACAAACAAAATAAAAACAACGAAATCCCAACCACAAAAAGAGGCCCACAAAACTATATTATAAAAACGAGCTGAACCCGAAACTTTCATTTAACCCAAAAGGGGTGATGGAATGTAATCTGTATATCCACTTACTTTCTACCTGGGATAAACTTTTAAATAGATCCCCACCCCTAGGACCCAAAGACACTTGATCAATAGCTTTAACAATCAGCTTACTTGAGTCAGACTTATGATGAACTTTAAAATGTTTTGCGAGAGTCTTCAACGTATCCATGGAATCCGTGTTCTTTGCCTTTTTCCAATATCACGTACGTGTTCACGGACACAAATTTTTAGCTCTCGAGTGGTCATTCCTACGTAAATCAATCCACAAGGACATTGAGCGTGGTAAATGACCCCTGAGGATGAACAGGTAAGACGATGCAAGATTTTAAATGTACGGGATCCATCAAAATTGGAAAATTCCTTGCATTTAACTAAATTTCTACAAGCTTTGCACAGTCCACAAGGGAAAAAACCCTTAATAGACTGGCAAGTCAATTTATTCCTAGAACCCTCATAGTGACTTCGCACAAGCAAATCACGCAGGTTTTTAGATCTTTTAGCAGTAACTAAAGGTGATGCTGGAATGATATTTTTAATAATGGGATCCATTTTCATTCATTTTCAGCTTCAACTGACTGTCTGTTCTTATTTTTAGAGGAAACGATTCTCAATTTCTCAATGTCAGCTGAAACCAATTTAACAAAAATATCAACTGCCGGGCAAATATTGAGACTGGGGAATTTTTTTGATTTATTAAAAAGATAATGAGGGAAATCACTAACCTCAGAAACACCATTCTCATCCGTCAAAGATTCCAAGATCTCCAGAGCCTCCCTCTCTTCCCTAGTATCAAATCCTATATTCGTATTAGACTTTTCATGAAATCGTTTGAGAATCAGCTTTCTGGCAAACAAGTGCACATCCTTTATTGCCGTAAATGGGTCTAAGGGAGTACCAGGAGAAAAAGTTAAACCCTTCTCAAGTAGATCAATCTGAGTATCAGAAAGACTATGTTCTGAAAGGTTTATTACCTTAGGATGATCATTACGTCTACAATTATCTTGTCTTGTTTTGTAATCCCGATTCATCCTTTTTCCACCAAACCTTGTTCTAATATTTGCATACCCCCCGGGTTCAGATTCCGAGTTCGAGGATGCACTACTTGCATGTGATGATAAGGATACATTGGAAGAACTCCTAATCAAGGACTTTTCCAATTTACGCGTCTTGAATTGCCAACGATACACTTTTTTCCCTTGTGGACTGTGCAAAGCTTGTAGAAATTTAGTTAAATGCAAGGAATTTTCCAATTTTGATGGATCCCGTACATTTAAAATCTTGCATCGTCTTACCTGTTCATCCTCAGGGGTCATTTACCACGCTCAATGTCCTTGTGGATTGATTTACGTAGGAATGACCACTCGAGAGCTAAAAATTTGTGTCCGTGAACACGTACGTGATATTGGAAAAAGGCAAAGAACACGGATTCCATGGATACGTTGAAGACTCTCGCAAAACATTTTAAAGTTCATCATAAGTCTGACTCAAGTAAGCTGATTGTTAAAGCTATTGATCAAGTGTCTTTGGGTCCTAGGGGTGGGGATCTATTTAAAAGTTTATCCCAGGTAGAAAGTAAGTGGATATACAGATTACATTCCATCACCCCTTTTGGGTTAAATGAAAGCTTCGGGTTCAGCTCGTTTTTATAATATAGTTTTGTGGGCCTCTTTTTGTGGTTGGGATTTCGTTGTTTTTATTTTGTTTGTTGTATTCATTTTAATTTTATTCATTTATTTATCTTAGATTCGATTTTAGTTGGACTGCTTTCGTCTGACTGCTTTTTCTTCCATTGAATCATCCTTTTGAAACGAGACACGTGGAACAGGGATTTCTTGAAGAATTCTATGTATCACTCAAGAATCGTGTTTTGCAATAGTATATTTTAATTATGTATGGTGTTGCATGTTTGAAGATCAATTATGTTGATCATAATTGGATTTCATCTGTATTATGTTTGTTTATGCTATCTTCGCGCATATTATTTCACTGATATTATTTTGGCATTATCACAGTTCAAGATTATTATAAGTTATTTTTAATCACATCATATTATTATTTGTTATATAAATGTATCACATTTGTCACTTTATTTTTAATTTTATTTTCTTATTTTTATTTTTATTTATCATATTATGATTAAGTCTTTCCCATAGTTCCTCCAGTGGATGATACAATGTACTGCTTAACCGCTGTGTCTAGTGCGCATGTCTGGCTTGGTCTAACTCCGACCTCTGGCAGGCGGACAATTGGAAAGCAGTGCGCTTGCGCGGTCGTCTTGACGACGCGCCGCCGCTTCTGCTCCAAGTCCGTTAACCTGTGGTCTTGTTTCAGGGAGTGTGACGTCAGCAGCACATGCGCCATGAAGGCAGGAAGCGGTGATACGTAGTGGGGATGGGCCGTATGTTAATTTAGTGACGTGCACATTTTCCTCAATTTCTGATTGGCCGTCCAGTATATTTAATGCCCACCTACCTAGCCCTTAGACACGCCTCCTGACGAAGAAGCGAAACGCGCATTGAGGCGAGGGGGAAGCCAGCGCCATTACTTATATCTTGTAAGTGCCCTTTTCTGGACTGTCCGTATGCATTTATATTGTCTTTTCATTATAGCGCTTCTGTTTTGGGCGCTCCTAGTAATTGATATGTAATCATGGATTGGCTATGTTCATTCCCACTGTGGAAAGCACTGTGAGTTCAGATGCATTTGCGCTGTTCTTATTCTGATAATGGTTACTAGTTTGAGTGCAGCATATCTTATGCCATTCCATGATTAATAATTGTAATTGATTTGTATCTTTACTTGTATATGTTCATTCGGGCACGTGTGCAATATGGCTCCCTCTTTGGATAGCAGTGACCCATTTTTGTAATTTTTATCTATTCATTTGTTATGCTTTTGTATTCAATAAAATTTGTATTTATGGCAATTTATACTTATTTTCGTGGTTTATGGTTTGTATCTTGAGTTTTTGCCGTGATAATTATTTATTGGGCTTGTGTTGGTTATAATAAATACAAGTACAGTAATCTTAAACAATACAAGTCATGACTGTTACAGGATGAGAGAGGACCCTGCCTGTGAGGGCTCACAATTTACAAGGGATGGGTGAGGGTACAGTAGGTGAGGGTACAGCTGGTCATGCAGCGGTTTGGTGAATCGGTGGTTACTGCAGGTTGTAGGCTTGACACTAAATAACACTAAACTGTGTTGTGGTATGCTCAGGCACTGCAAGAAAGGATATTTTACTGCCACATTTTAATAGGACTTTTTTTCATGTTAAACTGTATGAATGTATAATTTGTTCATTTTTTAACTACATCTTTATCAAGCACTTATAGTTAGTTTAAAAAAAAAAAATAGTGGCTGTGACCTGTAGTCAAGTTTCTAATAACCTGTATTTATCAAATGACATGCCAGTTTGTAATTACTAAATTTGACGGTAGCAATTACTAGTTTCTAGAAATAGCTGATTATTGGAATTCAGAAAGCACTCAGCAATCATTCTGTCAATACTGGATACTACAATAAGTAGTTGACATTTGCTGAGAAAAATTCTTATTGATGAATTTAAATCTGCAATTTATAAAAGCCAATCTAAGATCGATAATAATTTCAATTACTGAACACATAGAAGAATTCAAAGATTCTTTACTGTATTTCAGATTCTCTCAAGGCAATGGAAATTATCCAACAAATTACTGCATGTTGTCACATCTATGGCTTACTCTCTAATCATGTAGGAATGACTTGTAAGCTGCTCATCCAGCACATGCACATAAAATGCATTAAATATCAGAAGGCTCATTTACAACAAGCAAATCATACTGTCAATATCTGAGGTTTAATAATCAGATGTAGCTCATATTCTGCAAGCAAAATTAGTAGAATAAAGACAGATTATAGCAGGGCCAATAGGTCCTCTTGAAGATGTAATGCAAAATGTCTAAGGTAAATTATTCATCAGTGGGTACTGGGCAATTAAAACATTTTCTAAAGCAACCAATGGAAAATTTGCATTTTGTGTCTTATTCTTTCTCCACCAGGGTTACCGTATTTTCCAATTGCTACTGACTTTACCACATTTTGCCTCTAGCACTAAGTGTTATCCTTATTGAGCTTCTTAATTGAATAGGTTAACTATCTCTGCTCTCACAAATCATCACCTAACTGTACATGATAACCTACTGTACTTGACAGTAAGGCATTGGGTGCCCTAACAAGGTTTTAATTGGTTGTTAATGTTATTAAGACACTGTGCGCGCTGCCCGTGAACTTACATCAGGTGATGATGTAATGATATCGCGCCTGCGTGTAGCTGAGGTTCCAGATCCCACCCCGCAGTGTGTTATGATGTATTCACACTGCAGGGCTGGGAATCTGGCATCTGCACAGTCAGGATCTCTGCACCTGTCCCCATCTCCCTCCTCCTCTTTCCTCCACCATAATACGTCGGCAAGCGGCAGCCTCAAATACGAGTGCCGACGTATTACGGTGAGACAGCAGAGGAGAATCCTACCAAATAGAGGGAGAGATAGCGATCGTTACGACGAGGACGGACAGCCCATCTGTCACCGCTGGAACAAGGCGGGACACATAGCAAGATTCTGTTATTTAAACAAGCAATCCCTGGGGCTAAGGGCCAACCCCCAGGAGTAAGATAAGTAGGCCCACCAAGTTGGCGAGACAAGTACGTAGGAGGACGGTCAGTCCTGCCCATTGTGATTGATGGCTTCCCGATGAACGCTTTACTGGAAACCGGCTCACAGGTGACAGTGATGCCATATGTCCTCTTTAAGCAGTACTGGGCTGATTCAGACATTGCTCACAGCAAAGATAAAGACCTTGCCATCCTTGCCAACAATGGTCAGCCCTTGCCTCAGATGGGATATAAAGAGGTGACTATCAAGATTGGCCAAGTGGAATTGCAGTCTCAAGGTTTGATTATAGTTGATATTGACAAATAAGAATGCCATCCTCTGATCACTTTAGGCACTAATGCAAGAGAAAATTGTCCTGGAGAAATTATTGTTTTGTTACAACAGGCCGCTGAGACCGCCAGCTCCAGTCAGCAGCGGATCCTGCAAAAGGAGATCGGAGCTCTGATGCAGAGACAACAGGCAGAGCTGTCTGGTGGAGAAGTTGGCAGTGTCAGAGTAAGTGATTCATTCCCGATTGCAGTACCTCCCAGAAGTGAAATGTTAATTTGGTGTCGGGCAGCAATAGGCCTCAGGGGTCAAGATTACCAAGCCCTGGTAGAACCCATGTACTCTAGTAGCAGGCCCACTATCCTGACAGCAAGAGGGGTAGTTGATGTCCGCAAGGGAAGAGTATCTTGATATGTGGGGAGAGAGAGGTCCATTTACCCTGGGATGCCACACTTGCAAAGCTGTTCACTGTCAGTAACAATGCAATAGAGGCAGCAAAACCCTTGCTTCCGTCCGACCAGGTGGAAGACAATGGCTCTGAAGGGCAGCTGGGGGATTGGTGTCAGCAGCTACATGTAGGCACTGACTCCACCCCTTCGCACCAAAAGCATTGGGCTTATCGGGTGGCTCGAGAATTTGAATGGGTCTTCAGCAAACATCCTCTAGACTTTGAGCAGGCAAAAGGAGTCCAAAACCATATCCTCACTGGAGATCATCCGCCCATTAAAGAAAGGTACCGGCCTGTATCCCCAGCACACAATCAATGTGCCAAGAGAATGTGATGGGAGATGAAGGAGGCTGGGGTAATCAGAGATAGTTGTAGCACATGGGCAGCTCCATTAGTCATCACTAGTGTTGAGCATTCCGATACCGCAAGTATCGGGTATCGGCCGATACTTGCTGTATCGGAATTCCGATACCGACTTCCGATATTTTTTCAATATCGGAATTCGGCATCGGAATCGGAAGTTCAGTTGATTGACGGCCTGACGTCATCATGATGCGCGGTGTGTGCGCATCATGATGCGCCGTCATTTCGGGCCTTCCGGGGGTCTCTGCCGGCCTGCCGGGGGGCTGTGCCGGCCTGCCGGGGGGCTGTGTGGACTGCCCGGGGTCTGTACCGGCCTGCCGGGGGGCTGTGCCGGCCTGCCGGTGGTCTGTGCACCCTGTGGGGGTCTGTACCGGCCTGCCGGGGGGCTGTGCCGGCCTGCCGGGGGGCTGTGCTGATGTCCGGGGGTCTGTGCAAGCATCGTCCGATGGGACTACAAGTCCCATCGGGCGATGCCTGCTACCATGACAGTGATTGACACATTAGCCAATGATGGGACAGTAGTAGTCCCATCATCCGGCTAATGTGTTAAATGTTAAAAAAAAAAAAAAAAAATACTACATACATACTACATGCATGCTACATACATACTACATGCATGCTACATACATACTACATATATACTACATACATACTACATACATGCTACATACATACTGCATGCTACATACATACTACATACATACTACATGCATGCTACATACATACTACATATATACTACATACATACTACATACATGCTACATACATACTGCATGCTACATACATACTACATACATACTACATGCATGCTACATACATACTACATATATACTACATACATACTACATACATGCTACATACATACTGCATGCTACATACATACTACATACATACTACATACATACTACATGCATGCTACATACATACTACATATATACTACATGCATGCTACATACATACTACATGCTACATACATACTACATATATACTACATACATACTACATACATGCTACATACATACTACATACATACTACATACATACTACATGCATGCTACATACATACTACATGCATGCTACATACATACTACATGCATGCTACATACATACTACATGCATGCTACATGCATGCTACATACATACTACATGCTACATACATACCACATATATACTACATACATACAATACATTCATACAATACATACATAGACATACAGTACATATAACATAGAGTAACATACTTACCAATACTTGTCACATTGTTCCCCGAAGCCATTGTCTTTTCCGGGATAAATATTAACATAACAAACCACAAAAATACTCACCCACGATCCGAAGCAGTCCACGAGTGTGTCCCACGACGATCTTGGGTAGAGAACTGCAGCATCAGATGATGCTGCCGTTCTCTACGGGCTGCAGGAATCCAATGACGGAAGGTAGGTATCCTTCCGCACTGTATTCCTCCGCCACTTAAAAAAAAAAAGTCCCTAGTCTCACTTTATGCCATTGCTGTGTGGGAATTTCCCACACAGCAATGGCATAAAGTGAGACTAGGGACTTTTTTTTTTTTAAGTGGCGGAGGAATACAGTGCGGAAGGATACCTACCTTCCGTCATTGGATTCCTGCAGCCCGTAGAGAACGGCAGCATCATCTGATGCTGCAGTTCTCTACCCAAGATCGTCGTGGGACACACTCGTGGACTGCTTCGGATCGTGGGTGAGTATTTTTGTGGTTTGTTATGTTAATATTTATCCCGGAAAAGACAATGGCTTCGGGGAACAATGTGACAAGTATTGGTAAGTATGTTACTCTATGTTATATGTACTGTATGTCTATGTATGTATTGTATGAATGTATTGTATGTATGTAGTATATATGTGGTATGTATGTAGCATGTAGTATGTATGTAGCATGCATGTAGTATGTATGTAGCATGCATGTAGTATATATGTAGTATGTATGTATGTAGCATGTAGTATGTAGCATGCATGTAGTATATATGTAGTATGTATGTAGCATGTAGTATGTATGTAGCATGCATGTAGTATATATGTAGTATGTATGTAGCATGTAGTATGTATGTAGCATGCATGTAGTATATATGTAGTATGTATGTAGCATGTAGTATGTATGTAGCATGCATGTAGTATGTATGTAGCATGCATGTAGTATATATGTGGTATGTATGTAGCATGCATGTAGCATGCATGTATTATGTATGTAGTATGTATGTAGTATATATGTAGTATGTATGTAGCATGTATGTAGTATGTATGTAGCATGCATGTAGCATGCAGTATGTATGTAGCATGCATGTAGTATATATGTAGTATGTATGTAGCATGTAGTATGTAGCATGCATGTAGTATATATGTAGTATGTAGCATGTAGTATGTATGTAGCATGCATGTAGTATATATGTGTTATGTATGTAGCATGTAGCATGCATGTAGCATGCATGTAGTATGTATGTAGTATATATGTGGTATGTATGTAGCATGCAGTATGTATGTAGCATGCATGTAGTATATATGTAGTATGTATGTTGCATGTAGTATTTATGTAGTATGAATGTAGCATGTATGTAGTATGTAGTATGAATGTAGCATGTATGTAGTATGCATGTTGTATGTATGTAGCATGTAATTTTTTTTTTTTTTTTTTTTTTTTTTACATTTAACACATTAGCCGGATGATGGGACTACTACTGTCCCATCATTGGCTAATGTGTCAATCACTGTCATGGTAGCAGGCATCGCCCGATGGGACTTGTAGTCCCATCGGACGATGCCTGCACAGACCCCCGGAGCCTGCACAGACCACCGGCAGGCCGGCACAGCCCCCCGGCAGGCCGGCACAGCCCCCCGGAGCCTGCACAGACCACCGGCAGGCCGGCACAGACCACCGGAGCCTGCACAGACCCCCTGGCAGGCCGGCACAGCCCCCCGAAAGGCCCGTACAGACCCCAGAGAGGCTGTACAAGGGCAGGAAAGGGTTTTTCTTATTCCGATACCGGAAGTCCCATAGACTTGAATGGGACTTCCGGTATCGGAATCGGCGATACCGATACTTTTTTTAAAGATCGGCCGATACCATCCGATACGATACTTTGAAGTATCGGACGGTATCGCTCAACTCTAGTCATCACTGAAAAGAAAGATGGTACTATGAGAATGTGTGTAGACTACAGGCAGATTAACAGCATTACACATAAGGACGCTTACCAATTGCCTTGAATTGAGGAATCACTAGCTGGACTGAGAATCGCTAACTATTTCACTACTTTGGATCTCACCAGTGGGTATTGGCAGGTTACCGTGGAAGAGGCAGACAAAGAGAAGACAGTATTTATGATGCCAATGGGCCTCTGTGAGTTTAACTACATGCTGTTCGGGCTCAGCAATGCGCTGGGAACATTTCAGCAGTTAATGGCATGCTGCCTTGGACATAAACACTTTGAAACCAGACTGCACGCCATCTTGCAGCGTGGGCGGCCTACACTAGTGTCTGGAGACAGAGACGTGCCTACTGCCCGCCTGTACAAGGGAACGGTGCTTACCTGAAGTGACGGCCTGGCCTGAAGCTGAAGAGCCACACGGTGCTGCTTGCAGGGGGATGCTGGTCCAGGGACTGATCAGAAGGTATGCTGCATTCGAGTGCAGGGCAAAGAGGCTGGTCCCTGGGTGCCATTGCGGTAGTCAGCTTACTGTGAGGAGAGCGCTGGGAAAAGAGAGAACAACGCAGAGTTCTGCTCTGTCATTCCCCACTCCCCGGGACCCCCACAGAGTTCAGAGGGCACCATGCTCTGTAATATTGGCGCCCCTGAAAATAACGCTAAAAATTAACCTTTGGTTAGCCGGATCTTACTGGCCTTGCTGGAGCTACTTGTTTGTTCCTCATCCACCACTCCCTGATTGTTATCCCTGATGCGCCCGAAACTGTTGGCACCAGTGTGATTACTGCGGAGGTTTTTTCTGCATCAGAGGCCATCTTGGAGACATCCTCCCTATCTCTCTACATATACAGAATTTTCTATACTGTCATTCCTGCCATCCAGGCAGATGATCTTTTGAACTCTATGTCTCTAGATATAGGAAATAAAATGAAAACAGCTGCTCTTACAATGTGGTTTTAATTGTCTTTTCCATGCACATGCGGTGACCCATATAGAGCGCACTATATACAGGAATGATGGTTAAGTCTCATAAAGAGCGCGGAAAAATAATGGCCCCAGCTATACATCAAGCCAAACAAAGTGAGATAGAAAATTAAAAAAAAAATAAATCTTCATCCGCCCAGCCTACATCGAAAATTTATCTTCCTAGTATTGCCACAGATGACCAGATGGATGATTCGGACTGGAGCGATGATGTCTCAGGTAGTGATCTTCCTCAACCAGACTCTGGAAGGATCTCAAAATCATTTCTTGAAAAATCTCTGGCACAATCAATGAAACCTCTAATTAACGAAATATCTGGCATGAGAGCAGACATGCAACAAAATGGCAGTAGAGTTGAATCCCTGGAATCTACTCAATCATCACTCATAACTCACTCTAAGAGTATCAGAGATCACATGGAATTCCACAGAACCCAACTAAACAATGCATCACTCGTTCTGGAAGACCAAGAAAATCGGAGCCGCAGAAAGAACATCAGGATCAGATTCCGGAAAGTGACTCTAATGAAATATGAGAAAAAGTAACCAGAGACATTTTTTCATTATTATTGCCACAGGACAGATGCGAACAAATGGTCATTGAGAGAATTCATCGATCGCTCAGGCCAAAACCAAAGCCTTCAGATCCCCCGAGGGATGTTATTTGTGGCTTACTGAGCTTGATACTCAGGCAGTTCTGTCTGCCTCCTGGGACGGTGGGGCCATCTCTTACGAGGGAGCATCTATCCAGTTGTTTCAGGATCTGGCTCCATCGACTTTGGCTAAACGCAGGATCATGAAGTCACTGCTGGATACCCTTCGCTCCAACAAAAATTTTATACAGGTAACTCTTTCCATTTGGTCTGGCGATACACAATGGAGGAAAGCAGGTGATTGTTAAACACACAGATGACCTTCCAAAGGTGTGGGAGTCCTTCAATATTCCTGAGGTAGAGGTTCCTTCCTGGCTGATGCTGGATATGGATCTTTAGTCTCCACCATCTTTGCCACCTCTACTGGTGGGTCAAGGGGAATGGTCACCAGTAAAAAAGAATTCATCACCTAAACAAGCACGGTCTGCTACCAAGAAGAGACAACCACCCTGAACCCCTGGCCTGTTTTTTGTCCTTTATATATTTTTCTGATGTTTCAGAGTTTGGTTTTCCTACAAGTTGACTTAGCTGGAGGCAACTTTATACTTTATACTTAAATTTGCCTTGTTTGAAATGTTTGCTTCACTCATATTTTCTTTTTTTTCCTCTTCAACATGGGCCGCCAACGTGTGGTCATGGAATGTTTTGACCTGTCTGCTATGGGAGGCTATTGTATCTCCCCCCCTCTGCTGCAGATGGGTTATTCTATTGAATATATATGTTATTTAGTTATTTTCATTGTTTTAGTTGATAAGTTGATGAGGTATACACGCAGAGATGTTTCTTTTTCAACCAAGTTCGAGGTATGACTAGCAACATAGGGTCAGCCACGATAGTTGTGGCTTCTTATAATGTTACGGGTATGGGCTTACCATGTAAGCGGGGGCAAATACTGAGGTTTTTACATTCCAAAAGTTCCAATGTTTTATTCTTACAAGAAACACATTTTAAGAAGGGTCGAGTACCTGACATGGCTAGGACCAGATTCCCAACATGGTATCACAGTACAGGTACTTCAGCTAAAAAGGGTGTGAGTATAGCTTTCCGAAAGGATACGCCCTTCACATTACACAAAACTCTGTCAGACTCGGAGGGGAGATTTATAATGATCAAACTTCAAAAACTGACCGTCACATCCAAGCATAAACATGCAAACATGAAAAATGAATAATGAATTACATAATTGCATTAGAAGTATGAAAAATTGAGAAAGTTTAGCGCATTAAATGGCCAAGTTATGTGTACCTGGAAGCCACGTTAAGGCATTTCTCGCTTTCCAGGTCCCTATTCTATGCCAATCCTCGCTAAGACTGTAGTCTCCATCTGAATTGGAACCTATGGAAAATTTTCTGTTAGGACTGAAGTTTATATCTCTGTGGAGGGGAAATGGCCCTGGTTTGATCAAAAACGCCTGCAGCTAACAGGTGGAGTGCTCAGTCAGAAGTTAAATGAATACAAACTTCAAAAACTGACCGTCACATCCACACTTAAGCACAGTGTGAACAGGTGCTTAACCTAGAGTCACCAACTCATATACATTCAAGCAAAAAAGGAAGCACACTGTAGCGCCAAACCATGCAAACATGAAAAATGAATAATGAATTGCATTACTGCATTAGAAGTATGAAAAATGAGAAAGTTTAGCGCATAAAATGGCCAAGTTATGTATACCTGGAAGCGACGTTAAGGCATTTCTCATTTTCCAGGTCCCTATTCTATGCCAATCCTCACTAAGACTGTAGTCTCCACCTGAATTGGAACCTATGAAAAATCCTCTGTTAGGACTGAAGTCTATATCTCTGTGGAGGGGAAATGGCCCTGGTTTGATCAAAAACTCCTGCATCTAACAGGTGGAGTGCTCAGTCAGAAGGTAAATGAATACAAACTTCAAAAACTGACCGTCACATCCAAGCATAAGCGCAGTGTGAACAGGTGCGTAACCTAGAGTCATCAACTCATATACATACAAGCAAAAAAGGAAGCACACTGTAGCGCCAAACCATGCAAACATGAAAAATGAAATGCATTACTGCATTAGAAGTATGAAAAATTGAGAAAGTTTAGCGCATAAAATGGCCAAGTTATGTGTACCTGGAAGCCACGTTAAGGCATTTCTCGTTTTCCAGGTCCCTATTCTATGCCAATCCTCACTAAGACTGTTGTCTCCATCTGAATTGGAACCTATGAAAAATCCTCTGTTAGGACTGAAGTCTATATCTCTGTGGAGGGGAAATGGCCCTGGTTTGATCAAAAACGCCTGCAGCTAACAGGTGGAGTGCTCAGTCAGAAGGTAAATGAATACAAACTTCAAAAACTGACCGTCACATCCAAGCATAAGCACAGTGTGAACAGGTGCTTAACCTACAGTCACCAACTCATATACATTCAAGCAAAAAAGGAAGCACACTGTAGCGCCAAACCATGCAAACAAGAAAAATGAATAATCAATTGCATTACTGCATTAGAAGTATGAAAAATTGAGAAAGTTTAGCACATAAAATGGCCAAGTTATGTGTACCTGGAAGCCACGTTAAGGCATTTCTCGTTTTCCAGGTCCCTATTGTATGCCAATCCTCACTAACACTTTAGTCTCCATCTGAATATAATGATCAAAGGCCTCTTGGCAAATACAAAAGTTACGTTAGGTAATATATTTGCCCCCAATACTAATCAGATTAGTTGGTTGGGCAGGGCTTTGAACACCCTCCGCCTTTTCACGGAAGGTCTTTTGATTGTGGGAGGTGATCTTAATATTTCCCTGAACCCAATAATTGACACCTCATCAGGTAAATCTTTTTCACAAAAAGCCTTGAGGAGACTACATCTCAATTTGCAATCTTTAAACTTGGTAGATACATGGAGAGTCTTGAAACCCTCAACTAAAGATTATACTTTCTTCTCACCTTCCCATAATAGCTACCATAGAATAGATTAACTCTTCATGCAGTCATCACGCATCCAGTTGATAAAATCTGCAAAAATAGATGTGATTTCGCTCTTGGACCATGCATCGATTTTTCTGGAAGTTAATATTTCCTCCTTGCCCTTACCCACCAGGACTTGGACACTTAATAAGACATTATTAGACTCAGATCTACATGTTTCTAGGTTGTCTGACACTCTTGAACTCTTTTTTCAAGAAAATTCCTCCTCTGGCCCGCTGACACATATGGTATGGGAAGCACATAAAGACGTCATGAGAGGGGAATTTGTATCATTAGGATTGCACTTGAAAAAAGAAAGATAAAAAAAATTGACTCAATTTTACACCAAATAAATTATTTCGAAAAGATACACAAGAGGTCGCAAGCGAGTAAGATTCAAGAGGAGTTGGTAGGGCTTAGACTAAACTTGAAAGACCTTTTAAATATTCAATCTGCTAAAATATGTATGAGAAGTAAGCAAAGGTGCTACCTTCATGGTAATAAAGACAGTAAGCTTATGACATCTTTACTTAAAAAACGTAAGGAAAAATCCTTCATTAAACAGATTACAGCTCCGGATGGACCGCTGTTCAGGGAAACTGCCGACATTGCCGGGGAGTTTAGAGCCTTTTATGAAAAATTATATAATCTAGATATACCTGAAGACATTAAGGACCCTGGGACTTCTGTAGATAAAATAAAAGACTTTCTAGACCCCCTTAAACTTCCTAAACTTCCTCCAGAAGACTTTTCGTTGCTGACAGCCCCTGTTACGCCTAAAGAAGTCTTAGATACCTTATCATCCATTCCTTTTTTTTAATCAGATAGTTTTTATTAAAAGTTTTGGAAATGACAGGCATGTACAACTTACAACATGTTGTCAAACATTCCCTTCCCCCATAACACCCCCCTCCCTTTGTCCGATGGCATGGATTGGTACATAGCGAATAAACCCAATTCTATCACACAACCATATCATATGAGAAATGGCGAGTAACAACCGACAGGAGACCACCTCCAGGGCCCACCCACTAATCCAGAAGATTCGAGGCAGCCAGACTGGGAATCTTCAACCATCCCTCCCATATTTTCCCAAAAATATGCGGCACACCCCTCCTAAGGTACACAGACTTTTCCCTATATAATATTTGGTTCAACCTATTAATATATTCTTTTCTTGAGGGGATTTTGGCAGAAATCCAGTGATAAGCTATCAGCTTTCGGGCCACAAATAGCATTCTGGCCACAGCAATTTTAAGGTATTGATCCCCTCCCACCTCATCAACATAACCCAGAACACAAATCATGGGGTCCCTGGGAATATCCTGTCCCGTGACCAAGTGTATAAGGCCAAGGACCACGATCCAAAATATCTGCAGGCAAGAGCATGTCCACATCATATGTAAAATGTCCGCATTATCTGTCGTGCACTTGGGGCACCTTGAATCCGACCGCAACCCTCTATTGAACAACCATTCGGGAGACCTGTATGTCCTATAGAGGACATATAGCTGAGACAGGCGGCCAGGCTCACTAAGAGATAATCTGGGAATCATCTGTAGAATCGAGTCCCACTGCTCCGCTGATATCGTACCCAGCTGTTGTTCCCACTTTATCAGTGCGCTAATAGAATGCCTTGACAGGACCTGTCCAAGTAATCCACCATACACCATTGAAATCAGTCCTCTGGTGGACCCCTGCATACCAAGCCTATGGATAAGGACGTCGTGGTGTATGGTTAGGTCAACTTTTTTGCTCTGCACCATATACGCGTGACGCAGCTGCAAATATTGATAAAACATAGAGCGTTGGAGGGGAAATTCCCGTCCCAATTGCTCGAAAGTTTTAAAAACCCCTCCCTCCACCAGCTGCGACACCCACCATATGCCAATCCGCCTCCAGTGAGCAAAGCCTCTGAGCGTTTTCATACATGGCAAATGCTGATTGTCCCATATGGGGGAGTACTTTGTAAGACCTCGTATTCCTCTCAGCTGCCTCAGCTTATCCCATACTCTAACCATTAGAAGCACCGTAGGAAACCTGAATGCAAGGGATCGAAATCTACCCGACTCCAGACTCGACACCAGTGATCCCCGTCCCACTAGAAACTGAAGGATCTTCTGACCTCCCACCAAATCAGCCAACTCGCCCTCCATCCCTCCTGCTACATGCTGGCACTGGGAAGACAAAAAATAAAGCCATGGGTTGGGCAACGCAAGTCCCCCCTCATCCTTAGGTTTTTGCAAGTGTTCAAGTTTAATTCTCGCGCCTTGTTTCAGCCAAACGAGCTCTCTAAAAATCATATTAATTTTATGAAACCTGTTCTGGGGAAGCCAGACAGGGGAATTATGAAGGACATATAAGAGTTGCGGCATAACTACCATCTTCAACAGATTCACTCTTCCCACTACAGAGAGGTGTAACTTTGCCCAGGCCTTAACCTTCTGTTTGATCCTGTCCAACAACGGGACAAGATTTAGACTCTCATAGTCTGTCAGCTTATTGGATATTTTTATGCCCAAATATTGAAGGGACGTTGCAACCGGCACACCTACCACACTGCAGGAGCTTGAGTCCAATGGGAGGAGCGCAGACTTCTCCCAGTTAATAACCAGACCCGAGACCTTCCCAAATACCCCAAGAAGTGTCATCGTGTTTTGTAATGATCTGTCCGCGTCCGCTAAAAATAACAGCAGGTCATCCGCATATAGTGCTACCTTCTCCTCATGCTCCCCATACCGGAATCCCTCTATGCCAGTACCCAATCTTATCCTGGAAGCCAATGGCTCCACCGTGAGAGCAAACAGCAGCGGGGATAAAGGACATCCCTGCCTTGTTCCTCTATGAAGCGAAAAAGGATTAGACAACTGACCATTAGCCCTCAGCCAAGCGCTCGGCTCCGAGTACAAGAGCTTGACCCAGCCAATAAAGCCCGGGCCAAAGCCCATACAGTGAAGCGTCGCCCATAGATAGTCCCACTCCACACTATCAAATGCCTTAGCGGCGTCTAAGGACAGAACCACCCTCTTCCCGGCATTATCAGCCCTCACCTGCATATTCAGATATAATCTCCTAATATTCATAGCCGTCGATTTGTTGGGCATAAACCCCGTCTGATCGGGGTGTATTAACACAGCTACTACCTTTGAGAGTCGAATGGCCAGGACCTTCGCTAAAAGTTTAATGTCTTGCGTCAACAGGGAGATGGGCCTATACGACGCAGGCAGAGTTGGGTCCTTATCCTTTTTCAACAGCACGGCGATGACAGCTTCTCGCATAGACGGTGGGAGAACACCCCGTTCCAGACTATCATTAAACACCGTCAATAGAGCAGGGCGCAATACCGTTCTATACCGTTTGTACACCTCAGCTGGCAACCCATCTACCCCAGGTGCCTTACCATTGGACATGGTTCCCAGAGCCTCCTCCAACTCGTCCAGACTTAGAGGTCTATCTAGAAAGCGTCTGTCCTCAGGAGTCAACCTTGGGAGATTGGCAGCCTCCAAAAAGGAAACAACATCCTCTGTCGGGGCCCTAGCATGTGAAGAATACAAGTCAGCATAAAAAATCTCTAGAATTTTTAAGATCCCCGGTGCGTCAGTGAGCAGTCGCCCATTCACATCCTGAAGACCCGCTATAGCCGCAGACCCTCTCTGTGCCGATGTCACGACAGAAAGCAAATGCCCCACACTTTCCGCACTCTCAAAATATTGAGTAGATTGAAACAGCTGTTTTTGCGCCGCTGCCTCTAATGTCTGTTTGGTCACCTTTGACTGCGCTTCCCCCAATCGCTTCCGAGTGGCAGGTGTGCTCTGTGTTGCAAGGGCCCTTTCCGCATCCTCCAGTTCCCTAAATACAAGTTGTGATTTTGCCCTGGAGGCGGTCTTTATTTTAGAAATCTCTCGTATGTACATTCCCCTTAAGTACGCCTTTAAGGCCTCCCAGACGATCCCACTAGAAGCCGAGCCTCTATTAAGATTAAGATATTCCTGCAACTCAGGGATAAAGCCGTCATTCTTATCGATTAGCTGCAGCCAAAACGGGTTAAGGCGCCAGAGAGGTCTATCATTCCTCCCGTTCCCGCCCCCCCCAAGCATGACCGAAACAGGCGAATGATCAGATACCGTTCGCGCCAAATATTTAACCTCTAAAGTTTTACCCAGCATAAGATCATCACCCAGGGCCAGATCGATGCGAGACAGGGAGGAGTGAGTAGAGGAGAAGCACGAGAATTGATGGACGCCAGGGTTACGGCATCTCCACAAGTCGGTCAAAGCTATCTCCCGCACAAGAACCCCAAATGGCGTAAGATTACCTCCCAGCCTCAGAGGTTCATGGCTACCCCTGTCCCAATGTGAATCCAGAATATTATTAAAATCTCCCACCACCAAATGCGGAACCCCCGGAAAATCCCTCAGAATGGCCAGAACTTTATAGATAACTCTACTGCTATAAGGCGGAGGTATATATATAGATGTCAACACCAGTGGGGTGGAAGAGATTGTACAAGATAAAAGGACGAATTGCCCCTCTGTGTCCACCACCACCCGGTGACACTTAAATTGAGTCCTGGAGTGAATCAATATACTAACCCCCCTAGAGTATTGGGAATGAGCCCGCCTGTACCCATCTCTTATCCAGGATTCCCAGCGTCTCCTGTGTGAGATGCGTCTCCTGAAAACAAACAACCACCGGTTTCTGGTCCACTATGAAGGAGAATATGGCCTGTCGTTTTACTGGCGACTTCAACCCCCTGATATTCCAACTAAGTATCTTAAAATCAGCCATTATCGTACCATAGCATATTGCCTACCATCTCCCCCCCGGCCGTACCATAGCCAATATTGAGATGTACAAGTATGCCAAAGGACATTTTGAACCCAATCCCTCCCCCCTCCCCCCAAAAAACACCCTCCAACAATTCCTTGGGCTGAACCAAGGGTGCAACAAGTAAGGGTACTGTCGAACCCTTCCACCCCATTCAGCAGGCGCTTCAATTCCTGTTCACTACCCGCATTTGACAGGATATAACCCCACAGCACTTTGCATTTTCCCTTATCCGTATTCAGACTAAGGCCCCATAAGGACCACAAATTCTTAAAAAAACAGCATATAACAGAGTAATAAAAGAATAAATAGAAATATAACTTCTTAGGCAGTCCATTGCATCAGGACCGCAGTCTCCAACCGCATGACTCCATAACAACTAAGCAGGTCAAGAAACCATCAGCCACATTCCTGCTCCTTCCTCTCCTTCCTCAATTGTCGCTCGTTAAGGTCCAACCAGTCCACAGCTTCCCTGGGGTCCAGAAAAAAGTGGCTTTTATTCCAGGCCTCAACACGCAATTTAGCCGGGAAAAACATGGAGTACTTGACGCCACAGGCTCTCAGACGCTTCTTGATGTCTATGAACTTCGCTTTCATCTTCTGAACTTCCGGCGAAAAGTCCAGGTAAAAGGAGACTCTGGATCCCTCCATTGTAAGGTCAGGGTGTTCTCTCGAGTATCTAAGGATAACGTCTCTGTCCCTGTAATGAAGGATTTTAGCCAGCACAGGTCGTGGTGGATGACCAGGGAGGGGGGGCCGAGTCGGGACTCTGTGTGCTCTTTCCACTGCATACAGGTGTGTTAAATTGTCCACACCTACTGTTTCTTTAAGCCATGTTTCAATGAAGGCAGTAGGATTCTTTCCCTCACAGCGCTCTGGCATGCCCACAATACGAACATTATTCCGTCTGGATCTATTTTCAAGGTCATCAGTTTTAGCCCAGACAGCTGCCATATCCTTCTTGAGCTCTGTACAGTGCTGTCCTGAGTCAGAGGCCGAATTCTCCACAGCACCCATACGCTTTTCCAGCTGGCTTGTTCTGTCTCTAACACTGTGCAGGTCATGTCGCACAGTCTGCATGGACTCCTACAGAAAGCCCAGTTGCGTCAGGACATGTGAGATCGCAGTCCCACAGTGCACCACTGCCAGCCTTATCATCCATTCCTAACGGAAAGGCGCCAGGTCCGGATGGCTTACCCATTATATATTATATAAGGCTGATCAAATTCCTTCTACCACATTTAGTGACCCTGTTTAATTCCTACTTAAGCGGGCTCCCTTTACCAAAACAATCTTTGGAAGCTATTATCACTGTCCTCCCAAAAGAAGGAAAAGACCCTAACCTCTGTGCTAGTTTTAGACCTATATCACTACTCAATGCTGATACTAAACTATGGGCTAAATTACTCGCAGGACGTCTCGTTAACATACTCCCTAAATTAATCCATAAAGACCAGGCAGGTTTTGTGAGAGGGTGAGAAGCTAAGGACAATAGGGCTAAAATCATTCAGTCAATAACGTACTCTAAAAGTCATGATATCCCATTGATCCTCCTATCTACCGATGCCGAGAAGGCATTTGACAGGGTGAGCTGGAGGTATAAGGATATGATACTGACTAAATTTGGTTTCCCTCCCCAATACATCTCAGCTATATTCTCGTTATACTCTCAACCAATGGCCAAAGTGAGGATAAACGGCACCCTGTCAAACAGCTTTAGCATTAATAATGGTACCAGGCAAGGTTGCCCTTTGTCCCCATCTCTATTTATTTTAGTCATTGAAACATTACTTCAGAAGATTAGGCAGGAAGACCAGATTGAGGGGCTGAAGGTAAACACGCTAGAGGTAAAAATGTTGACATTCACGGATGATCTACTCTTCCTCATAACCAACCCTTCAAAGGCACTCCCCAATATTCTTAATATACTTCACCAATTCAGAAGATTATCTAATTTTAAGATCAATACCACAAAATCGGAAGCCCTTAACATAACCCTTACAATCAGCTAACCGACCTGGTCCACAAAGTCCTTAAAATACCTGGGAGTACTGATCACTAGAGACCCTACAGATTTGTTCAGAGCTAACTATATCCCCCTATGGAAGAAAGTAGAGGATTTTATGAAATCATACAATTTACCTACTTTGTCCTAGTTGGGATGTGTTAATGTGTTTAAAACTTATGTAATGCCAGTAATTCTATATACTATGACTATGGTCCCTGTAGGTGTACCGCAAACTTTTTTTAAGAATCTAAAAGCCATAATTTCTAGTTTCCTTTAGAAGAAAAAACCTGCAAGGCTGCCCTTTAAACTTCTCTCATACCCAGGTTCCTTGGGGGGTTTTGGTGTTCCAGACCCACTCCTCTACTATAAAGCTATACATTTGAACAGATGGTTAAAGATGGTTTATAGCTATGAAAAAGGAGACCAGGACAGTGTGGATT
Source organism: Dendrobates tinctorius (assembly GCF_039654945.1). NCBI lineage: Eukaryota > Metazoa > Chordata > Amphibia > Anura > Dendrobatidae > Dendrobates > Dendrobates tinctorius. The sequence goes on from NW_027361917.1 coordinate 59,222,396, forward strand.
TGATACTATTAGGCCTAGAAAATGTGCATTATCTGTGGACCAGGGTAAAGCCGCCTGATACTCTTCAGCTGGATGAAATTACTTTATCCACATTACAAGTAAAACGTATGATAATCAATGACCTCCCCCCTGAGTCTTATCCATCCACACAGACACCTATTTCTGCTATACCGTTTTTGATACACCCCGGTTTCTGACACCCCTACAATCTCTGGTCTAAATTACCCAGGGAAACATTAAATAACTTTTATGATGGAAAAACTCTCAAAAATGGAGACTGGCCTGTCACTGCGCTTAACCAGCCAAAAAATGTTCTCCAATTGCAACACATAAAAGGTATCTTTTAACAATTCAAACAAGCATATCCCCATAAGTCAACCTGGTCATGGTTAGATATCATGAATTATCTCCCACCCCCACGACTAAAACTTATATCTCATGTGTATTCCCGACTCAAAGTCCCCCCTTTAGAATTTAAGCCATCATTTTTGTATTCTTGGGAGTCAGAGCTACACACTATCTTCTCTGATACACAAATTTCTGGATTATTTTCACTAAAGGGTTGAAACAAAAGCGCAATAGGGTCTTATCCGGGTAAAATGTACAAATACTGAAAGTATTAAACTCACCTTCTCAAAGAGAAAATAAAGCCTGTATAGTAAGTCAGCCTGCTGCACGTCCAACGGTCCACAGCGGAACCGTACCACAGTTCAATAAGGAATAAATTCTTGGACTTTGAGTGCGCTGCCAGACAAATTCAATAACCACACAAGGTTAAAAAGTTAACCCTTTAATCCCTACGCGTTTCGAAGCATAACGCTTCTTCTATCTTCTATCAACCCCTGAAGAAGAAGCGTTATGCTTCGAAACGCGTAGGGATTAAAGGGTTAACTTTTTAACCTTGTGTGGTTATTGAATTTGTCTGGCAGCGCACTCAAAGTCCAAGAATTTATTCCTTATTGAACAATACACAAATTTCTGGGATTCTTCTCAATGCTCGTAGTTTCTCCAGATGTATGCTACTCCAAGAGAACTCTTATAAAATACTAATTAGATGGCACTTGACCCCGGTCAAACTTCATCACATGGGGTTGTCAGACACAGACATCTGCTGGAGGTGCCATAACTCGAGAGGTCATCACACCAATATATTCTGGGAGTGCACTAAGATAAAGGAATTTTGGGATGGGATCAGCAATATCCTCAAAGAACTAGGGTTGATCAAATTTGACTTACAAGCTTCCGAAGCTTTACTTTCATGCCCATCAAAACATTTTAAACCAAAAAAGCATGGACTTCTCCCCATATTGGTTAGTGCAGCAAAACATTTAATAACCTTACATTGGAAGGACGAGTCTCCCCCATCTATATATGAGTGGAAACTTAAAGTGAATCAGATTTCTCACCTTGAGGAACTCTCTAGCTGGGAGATCCATAACCATGACTCATGTGTGGGAATTTGGGCTCCATGGAAGGAATTACAAAACAAAGGTAAAAATTGAATCATCTGTAGTGTTGAGCGATACCTTCCGATATCGGGAAATATTGGATTGGATCGGACCGATACCCCAAAAATATCGGGTATCGCCGATTCCGATACCGGAAACCCATGCAAGGCAATGGGGCACAAATATCGGAATGACAATAAACCCTTTCTTTCCTTGCACATCCAGTTCAGGAGGGGGGAAGAGTGTGGGTGGTGCGTGGGCGGAGACTGTGCATGTGTGTGCGGGCGGGGTCTGTACGGGCCTCTCGGGGGTCTGTGCGGGCCTGCTGGGGGTCTGTGCGGGGGTCTGTGTGGGCTGCCGGGGGTCTGTGCGGGCCTGCCGAGGGTCTGTGCGGGCTGGCGGGGGTCTGTGCGGGCCTGCCGAGGGACTGTGTGGGCTGCCGGGGGTCTGTGCGGGCTGCTGGGGTCTAAGCGGGCCAGCCGGGGGTATGTACGGGCCTGCTGGGGGTCTGTGCGGGCTGCCGGGGGTCTGTGCGGACTGCTGGGGGTCTGTGCGGGCCTGTAGTAGTAGTCCCATCATCCGGCTAATCTGTTGAATGTAAAAAAAACAAAAGAAAAAAACATACATACTACATACATACTACATATATACAACATTCATACAACATACATACATACTACATACTACATACATACTTCATATATACTACATTCATACAACATACATACATACTACATATATACTACATTCATACAACATACATGCATACTACATACATACTACATATATACTACAATCATACAACATACATACATACTACATAATACATACAAACTACATATATACTGCATTCATACAACATACATACATACTACATACATACTACATATACTGTAAACCACACTCATACAACATACATACATACTACATAATACATACATACTTCATATATACTACATTCATACAACATACATACATATACCTACTACATACATACTACATATATACTGTACTACATTCATACAACATATATACATACATACATACTACATACATACTACATATATACTACATTCATACAACATACATACAGTACATACTACATACATAATTCATATATACTACATTCATACAACATACATACATACTACATACATACTACATATATACTACATTCATGCAACATACATACATACTACATACATATTTACATATATACTACATTCATACAACATACATACATACTACATACATACTACATATATACTACATTCATACAACATACATACATACTACATACATACTACATATATACTACATTCATCCAACATACATACATAGTACATACTACATACAAAAAATAGTCCCTAGTCTCACTTTTGGCTTTACTGTGTGAGAAAGTTCCCATGCAGCTTTTGCCATAAAGTGAGACCAGTGAACTATAGTAACCTCTCAGTGATGCACTGCAGGAGATCGTTGTGGGACACTTGTGGATTTCTGCGATCAGGGAGTATATTGGTTGTTTGTTATTTTAATATTTTTTACAGTGAGATGACACTGGCTTCGGGGATCAAAGTGACAAGTGATGGTGAGTATGTATGTCTATATGTATGTATTGTATGAATGTATTGTATGTAGTATGTATGTTGTATGTATGTTATATGTATGTTGTATGTATGTAGCATGTTGTATGTATGTTGTATGTATGTAGTAAGTATGCAGTATGTAGTATGTATTTATGTTGTATGAATGTAGTATATATATAGTATGTATGCAGTATGTAGTATGTATGTATGTTGAATGAATGTAGTATATATGTAGTATGTATGCAGTATGTAGTATGTATGTATATATGTTGTATGAATGTAGTATATATGTAGTATGTATGTAGTATGTAGTATGTATGTATGTTGTATGAATGTAGTATATATGTAGTATGTATGTATGTTGTATGTATGTAGTATATATGTAGTATGTTGTATGTATGTATGTTGTATGAATGTAGTATATATGTAGTATGTATTATGTAGTATGTATGTATGTTGTATGAATGTATTATATATGTAGTATGTATGTATGTTGTATGAATGTAGTATATATGTAGTATGTATGTAGTATGTATGTATGTATGTTGTATGAATGTAGTATATATGTAGTGTGAATGTAGTATATATGTAGTATGTATGTAGTATGTATGTTGTATGAATGTAGTATATATGTAGTATGTATGTAGTATGTATGTATGCTGTATGAATGTAGTATATACACTCACTGGCCACTTTATTAGGTACACCATGCTAGTAAGGGGTTGGACCCCCTTTTGCCTTCAGAACTGCCTCAATTCTTCGTGGCAGAGATTCAACAAGGTGCTGGAAGCATTCCTCAGAGATTTTGGACCATATTGACATGATGGCATCACACAGTTGGCGCAGATTTGTCGGCTGCACATCCCTGATGCGAATCTCCCGTTCCACCACATCCCAAAGATGCTCTATTGGATTGAGATCTGGTGACTGAGGAGGCCATTTGAGTACAGTAAACTCATTGTCATGTTCAAGAAACCAATCTGAGATGATTCGAGCTTTATGACATGGCGCATTATCCTGCTGAAAGTAGCCATCAGATGTTGGGTACATTGTGGTCATAAAGGGATGGACATGGTCAGCAACAATACTCAGGTAGGCTGTGGCGTTGCAACGATGCTCAATTGGTACCAAGGGGCCCAAAGAGTGCCCAGAAAAAATTCCCCACACCATGACACCACCACCACCAGCCTGAACCGTTGATACAAGGCAGGATGGATCCATGCTTTCATGTTGTTTACGCCAAATTCTGACCCTACCATCCGAATGTCGCAGCAGAAATCGAGACTCATCAGACCAGGCAATGTTTTTCCAATCTTCTACTGTCCAATTTCGATGAGCTTGTGCAAATTGTAGCCTCAGTTTCCTGTTCTTAGCTGAGAGGAGTGGTACCCAGTGTGGTCTGCTGCTGCTGTAGCCCATCTGCCTCAAAGTTCGACGCACTGTGCGTTCAGAGATGCTCTTCTGCCTACCTTGGTTGTAACAGGTGGCAATTTGAGTCACTGTTGCCTTTCTATCAGCTCGAACCAGTCTGCCCATTCTCCTCTGACCTCTGGCATCAACATGGCATTTCCGGCCACAGAACTGCCGCTCACTGGATTTTTTTTCTTTTTCGGACCATTCTCTGTAAACCCTAGAGATGGTTGTGCGTGAAAATCCCAGTAGATCAGCAGTTTCTGAAATTCTCAGACCAGCCCTTCTGGCACCAACAATCATGCCACGTTCAAAGGCACTCAAATCACCTTTCTTCCCCATACTGATGCTCGGTTTGAACTGCAGGAGATTGTCTTGACCATGTCTACATGCCTAAATGCACTGAGTTGCCGCCATGTGATTGGCTGATTAGAAATTAAGTCTTAACACACAGTTGGACAGGTGTACCTAATAAAGTGGCCAGTGAGTGTATGTAGTATGTATGTAGCATGTATGTTGTATGAATGTAGTATATATGTAGTATGTATGTATGTTGCATGAATGTAGTATATATGTAGTATGTATGCATGTTGTATGAATGTAGTATATATGTAGTATGTATGTATGTTGTATGAATGTAGTATATACAGTTGTGGCCAAAAGTATTGACACCCCTGCAATTCTGTCAGATAATACTCAGTTTCTTCCTGAAAATGATTGCAATCACAAATTCTTTGGTATTATTATCTTCATTTAATTTGTCTTAAATGAAAAAACATGAAAGTGAATGAAGCAAAAAGCAAAACATTGATCATTTCACACAAAACTCCAAAAATGGGCCAGACAAAAGTATTGGCACCCTCAGCCTAATACTTGGTTGCACAACCTTTCACCAAAATAACTGCGACCAACCACTTCCGGTAACCATCAATGAGTTTCTTACAATGCTCTGCTGGAATTTTAGACCATTCTTCTTTGGCAAACTGCTCCAGGTCCCTGATATTTGAAGGGTGCCTTCTCCAAACTGCCATTTTTAGATCTCTCCACAGGTGTTCTATGGGATTCAGGTCTGGACTCATTGCTGGCCACCTTAGAAATCTCCAGTGCTTTCTCTCAAACCATTTTCTAGTGCTTTTTGAAGTGTGTTTTGGGTCATTGTCCTGCTGGAAGACCCATGACCTCTGAGGAAGACCCAGCTTTCTCACACTGGGCCCTACATTATGCTGCAAAATTTGTTGGTAGTCTTCAGACTTCATAATGCCATGCACACGGTCAAGCAGTCCAGTGCCAGAGGCAGCAAAGCAACCCCAAAACATCAGGGAACCTCCGCCATGTTTGACTGTAGGGACCGTGTTTTTTTCTTTGAATGCCTCTTTTTTTCTCCTGTAAACTCTATGTTGATGCCTTTGCCCAAAAAGCTCTACTTTTGTCTCATCTGACCAGAGAACATTCTTTCAAAACGTTTTTGGCTTTTTCAGGCAAGTTTTGGCAAACTCCAGCCTGGCTTTTTTATGTCTCGGGGTAAGAAGTGGGGTCTTCCTGGGTCTCCTACCATACAGTCCCTTTTCATTCAGACGCCGACGGATAGTACTGGTTGACACTGTTGTACCCTCGGACTGCAGGGCAGCTTGAACTTCTTTGGATGTTAGTCGAGGTTCTTTATCCAACATCCGCACAATCTTGCGTTGAAATCTCTTGTCAATTTTTCTTTTCCGTCCACATCTAGGGAGGTTAGCCACAGTGCCATGGGCTTTAAACTTCTTGATGACACTGCGCACAGTAGACACAGGAACATTCTGGTCTTTGGAGATGGACTTGTAGCCTTGAGCTTGCTCATGTTTCCTCACAATTTGGTTTCTCAAGTCCTCAGACAGTTCTTTGGTCTTCTTTCTTTTCTCCATGCTCAATGTGGTACACACAAGGACACAGGACAGAGGTTGAGTCAACTTTAATCCATGTCAACTGGCTGTAAGTGTGATTTAGTTATTGCCAACACCTGTTAGGTGCCACAGGTAAGTTACAGGTGCTGTTAATTACACAAATTAGAGAAGCATCACATGATTTTTCACACAGTGCCAATACTTTTGTCCACACTATTTTTTATGTTTGGTGTGGAATTATATCCAATTTGGCTTTAGGACAATTCTTTTTGTGTTTTTTTCATTTAAGACAAATTAATTGAAGATAATAGTAACAAAGAATTTGTGTTTGCAATCATTTTCAGGAAGAAACTGAATATTATCTGACAGAATTGCAGGGGTGTCAATACTTTTGGCCACAACTGTATGTAGTATGTACAGTGGGGCAAAAAAGTATTTAGTCAGTCAGCAATAGTGCAAGTTCCACCACTTAAAAAGATGAGAGGCGTCTGTAATTTACATCATAGGTAGACCTCAACTATGGGAGACAAACTGAGAAAAAAAAAATCCAGAAAATCACATTGTCTGTTTTTTTTTCATTTTATTTGCATATTATGGTGGAAAATAAGTATTTGGTCAGAAACAAGCAATCAAGATTTCTGGCTCTCACAGACCTGTAACTTCTTCTTTAAGAGTCTCCTCTTTCCTCCACTCATTACCTGTAGTAATGGCACCTGTTTAAACTTGTTATCAGTATAAAAAGACACCTGTGCACACCCTCAAACAGTCTGACTCCAAACTCCACTATGGTGAAGACCAAAGAGCTGTCAAAGGACACCAGAAACAAAATTGTAGCCCTGCACCAGACTGGGAAGACTGAATCTGCAATAGCCAACCAGCTTGGAGTGAAGAAATCAACTGTGGGAGCAATAATTAGAAAATGGAAGACATACAAGACTGCTGATAATCTCCCTCGATCTGGTGCTCCACGCAAAATCCCACCCCGTGGGGTCAGAATGATCACAAGAACGGTGAGCAAAAATCCCAGAACCACGCGGGGGGACCTAGTGAATGAACTGCAGAGAGCTGGGACCAATGTAACAAGGCCTACCATAAGTAACACACTACGCCACCATGGACTCAGATCCTACAGTGCCAGACGTGTCCCACTGCTTAAGCCTGTACATGTCCAGGCCCGTCTGAAGTTTGCTAGAGAGCATTTGGTTGATCCAGAGGAGTTTTGGGAGAATGTCCAATGGTCTAATGAAACCAAACTGGAACTGTTTGGTAGAAACACAACTTGTCGTGTTTGGAGGAAAAAGAATACTGAGTTGCATCCATCAAACACCATACCTACTGTAAAGCATGGTGGTGGAAACATCATGCTTTGGGGCTGTTTCTCTGCAAAGGGGCCAGGACGACTGATCCGGGTACATGAAAGAATGAATGGGGCCATGTATCGTGAGATTTTGAGTGCAAACCTCCTTCCATCAGCAAGGGCATTGAAGATGAAACGTGGCTGGGTCTTTCAACATGACAATGATCCAAAGCACACCGCCAGGGCAACGAAGGAGTGGCTTCGTAAGAAGCATTTCAAGGTCCTGGAGTGGCCTAGCCAGTCTCCAGATCTCAACCCTATAGAAAACCTTTGGAGGGAGTTGAAAGTCCGTGTTGCCAAGCGAAAAGCCAAAAACATCACTGCTCTAGAGGAGATCTGCATGGAGGAATGGGCCAACATACCAACAACAGTGTGTGGCAACCTTGTGAAGACTTACAGAAAACGTTTGACCTCTGTCATTGCCAACAAAGGATATATCACAAAGTATTGAGATGAAATTTTGTTTCTGACCAAATACTTATTTTCCACCATAATATGCAAATAAAATGAAAAAAAAAACAGACAATGTGATTTTCTGGATTTTTTTTTCTCAGTTTGTCTCCCATAGTTGAGGTCTACCTATGATGTAAATTACAGACGCCTCTCATCTTTTTAAGTGGTGGAACTTGCACTATTGCTGACTGACTAAATACTTTTTTGCCCCACTGTATGTATGTATGTTGTATGAATTTGGTATATATGTAGTATGTATTATGTATGTATGTATGTATGTTGTATGAATGTAGTATATATGAAGTATGTATGTAGTATGTATGTATGTTGTATGAATATTGTATCTATGTAGTATGTATGTAGCATGTATGTAGTATGTATGTTTTTTTTTTTTTACATTCAACACATTAGCATGATGATGGGACTACTACTGTCCCATCATTGGCTAATGTGTCAATCACTGTCTTTGTAGCAGGCATAGCCCGATGGAACTTGTAGTCCCATCGGACGATGCCTGCACACACACACAACCCCTGCAGGCCCTCACAGACCCCCGGCAGGCCCGCACAGACCCCCGGCAGCCCGCATAGACCCCCGGCAGCCCACACAGACCCCCGGCAGGCCCGTACAGACCCCCGGCAGGCCCGCACAGACCCCCGGCAGGCCCGCACAGACCACCGGCAGCCCGCATAGACCCCCGGCAGGCCCGCACAGACCCCCGGCAGGCCCGCACAGACCAAGCATCATGATGACATCATTTCAGCAGCCAATCACAGCCCTGCCATTAGTTAACATGGCTAACACAACTGGCTCATTGCATTATGGGAACTTCCAATTCCGGTATTCGATATTGTAAAAATATCGGATCTCGGTATCGGAACTCCGATACAGCGAATATCGGCCGATACCCGATATTTGCAGTATCAGAATGCTCAACACTAATCATCTGAAGTGAGTTTACCCTGATAGACCATATAATACCTGAGCTCTTGGCTAAAACTGATGTCATTGAATAGACCTGTGTACCCATCTTGGTTTTTTGTTAACTCCAATTGTTATATTTCTTTGTATCTTTTTCCCATTTCTCCCATGTTGCCCCCCCTTCCCCCCCTTTGGACCTTCTTTGAGCTCAAGACTTCCTTCCCACCACCCCTCCCTCACTGTTTTCCTCATGTCACTTGATTGGATTAATGCTACTTGATATGACTGTAACTTGGACATGATGTACTTTTCCTGTTCCTCTATTATAAATAAAGAATTTTCAAAAAAAAAAGAAAACTTTGAAACCGTTCTGCTGTACCTGGATGACATCATCATCTTCTCCAAAACCTACGAAGACCACTTGGAGCAATTAGCCAAGGTATTCGAAGCCCTGTCCAACTTTGGCTTGAAAGTAAAGCCATCCAAATGTCACATTTTGAAGCCCAAGGTGCAGTACCTAGGCCATAAGGTAAGCGCGAAAGGTGTGGCACCAGACCCTGACAAAGTCACCGTTATGCAGGACTGGCAAAGACCCAGCACCATTCATGAAGTAAGGCAGTTTCTTGGGTTGGTAGGCTACTACCTAGGATTCATCAAGGACTTCCACCAAAATAGCCGCACCCTTGCAAGATCTTCTAGTGTACCAATCCAAGAAGGCCAAGAACAAGAGTCTTCCATTCGTGTGGAACAAAGAGATAGAAGAGTCCTTCATCAGGTTGAAATTGGCCCTCATGGGAGATAAGGTCCTGGCCTACCCCGACTATGACCAACCATTTGTACTTTACACTGAAGCCAGCAATGTGGATTGGGAGCAGTGCTGTCATAAATACAAAAAGGCAGAGAAAGAGTGATTGGCCTACTCCAGCAGGAAGCTTCGTCCCACTGAAAGAAACTCCGACAACTACAGTTTCTTTAAACTTGAGTTCCTCACCATAGTCTGGGCGGTAACGGAGCGCTTCAAGCACTTCCTGGCTTAAGCGAATATTACCATCTAAATGGACAATAATCCACTAACCCACCTTGAATGTAGTATATATGTAGTATGTATGTAGCATGTATGTTGTATGAATGTAGTATATATGTAGTATGTATGTATGTTGCATGAATGTAGTATATATGTAGTATGTATGCATGTTGTATGAATTTAGTATATATGTAGTATGTATGTATGTTGTATGAATGTAGTATATATGTAGTATGTATGTATGTATGTTGTATGAATTTGGTATATATGTAGAATGTATTATGTATGTATGTATGTTGTATGAATGTAGTATATATGAAGTATGTATGTAGTATGTATGTATGTTGTATGAATATTGTATCTATGTAGTATGTATGTAGCATGTATGTAGTATGCATGTTTTTTTTTTTACATTCAACACATTAGCAGGATGATGGGACTGCTACTGTCCCATCATTGGCTAATGTGTCAATCACTGTCTTTGTAGCAGGCATAGCCCGATGGAACTTGTAGTCCCATCGGACGATGCCTGCACACACACAACCCCTGCAGGCCCGCACAGACCCCCGGCAGGCCCGCACAGACCCCCGGCAGCCCGCATAGACCCCCGGCAGCCCACACAGACCCCCGGCAGGCCCGTACAGACCCCCGGCAGGCCCGCACAGACCCCCGGCAGGCCCGCACAGACCCCCGGCAGCCCGCATAGACCCCCGGCAGGCCCGCACAGACCCCCGGCAGGCCCGCACCGACCAAGCATCATGATGACATCATTTCAGCAGCCAATCACAGCCTTGCCATTAGTTAACATGGCTAACACAACTGGCTCATTGCATTATGGGAACTTCCAATTCCGGTATTCGATATTGTAAAAATATCGGATCTCGGTATCGGAACTCCGATACAGCGAATATCGGCCGATACCCGATATTTGCAGTATCAGAATGCTCAACACTAATCATCTGAAGTGAGTTTACCCTGATAGACCATATAATACCTGAGCTCTTGGCTAAAACTGATGTCATTGAATAGACCTGTGTACCCATCTTGGTTTTTTGTTAACCCCAATTGTTATATTTCTTTGTATCTTTTTCCCATTTCTCCCATGTTGCCCCCCCTTCCCCCCTTTGGACCTTCTTTGAGCTCAAGACTTCCTTCCCACCACCCTTCCCTCACTGTATTCCTCATGTCACTTGATTGGATTAATGCTACTTGATATGACTGTAACTTGGACATGATGTACTTTTCCTGTTCCTCTATTATAAATAAAGAATTTTCAAAAAAAAAAGAAAACTTTGAAACCGTTCTGCTGTACCTGGATGACATCATCATCTTCTCCAAAACCTACGAAGACCACTTGGAGCAATTAGCCAAGGTATTCGAAGCCCTGTCCAACTTTGGCTTGAAAGTAAAGCCATCCAAATGTCACATTTTGAAGCCCAAGGTGCAGTACCTAGGCCATAAGGTAAGCGCGAAAGGTGTGGCACCAGACCCTGACAAAGTCACCGTTATGCAGGACTGGCAAAGACCCAGCACCATTCATGAAGTAAGGCAGTTTCTTGGGTTGGTAGGCTACTACCTAGGATTCATCAAGGACTTCCACCAAAATAGCCGCACCCTTGCAAGATCTTCTAGTGTACCAATCCAAGAAGGCCAAGAACAAGAGTCTTCCATTCGTGTGGAACAAAGAGATAGAAGAGTCCTTCATCAGGTTGAAATTGGCCCTCATGGGAGATAAGGTCCTGGCCTACCCCGACTATGACCAAACATTTGTACTTTACACTGAAGCCAGCAATGTGGATTGGGAGCAGTGCTGTCATAAATACAAAAAGGCAGAGAAAGAGTGATTGGCCTACTCCAGCAGGAAGCTTCGTCCCACTGAAAGAAACTCCGACAACTACAGTTTCTTTAAACTTGAGTTCCTCACCATAGTCTGGGCGGTAATGGAGCGCTTCAAGCACTTCCTGGCTTAAGCGAATATTACCATCTAAATGGACAATAATCCACTAACCCACCTTGAAACAGCAAAGCTGGGTGCATTAAAGCAGCGATGGATGGTCCGGCTGTCCAACTACGAGTTTACCATCAAGTACCGAGCAGAACATAAGAACGCTAAAACTGATTCGCTGTCCAGGATGCCCAATTCACCAGATGGGGGAGAAGAACTCGAAGATATTGAGTTACCAGCTTTCCACCATCCAGTTGCGGCCCAGTGCTCCCAAGGGGTGAGGAACAAGCTCTATACTGTATGAGAGGCAACGTTGAACCCATTACCTCATCATGAGTGGGCAGAGATGCAAGATAGTGACCCAGCCGTTTGCTTAGTAAAGTAGTTGCTGACGCAAGCTGATTCACACCCTGGTCCAGATGCCCCACAGGAAGCACAGCAGTTATGAAAAGAGAGAGGCAAGCTGTTCATCTATGAGGGTAAGTTGTGTCGGAGGAACATCAACTCGCGCACACACGAACTGGTATGGCAGGTGGTAGTCCCGAAGCGGGATGCGCTAATGGTCTTGGAAGCATACCACTATGAAGCAGGACACTTCGGGTAGAAGGAGTTGGAGGTCCCACTTTGTGAAAGATTCTACTGGGTTGGCATGAGGAGAGCCATTGAGAAGTTGTGCTGAGAATGTGGCCCATGCAACCTGTGCAGGAAAGACCGTAACAGCCATCGAGCCCCATTGCAGCCAATCATCACAAAACCGCCGTTTGAACTGGTAGCCTTGGATCACATGAAGTTAACTCTGAGTAGGACTGGCTACTCCTACGCTCTGACCATCATTGATCATTGATCAAGGTTCTTGGTAGTCGTGCCTGTCAAAGACTAAAACAGCGAAGACCACAGCCAAGGCATTTCAACAACACTTCAGTTGACCGCACGGATACCCTGAACAAGTGCTCATCGACCAAGGTCCAGCCTTTGAGGCAGATGTGTTCCAGGAGTTCTGTAACATGTACGGTTGCAAGAAAATCAGGACGTTGCCATACCATCCACAGACAAATGACATGTGTGAGAAGAAGAACCAGGTGGTAACTGACCTTTTGAAGACCTTACCTCTGGAAGAACGAAACCAGTGGCCAGAGAAGTTGCCAGATCTGGTAGATCTATATAATCATATACAAGTAAACTCCACCAATTGCACTCCGGCCTCCCTGATGAGGGCAAGACTAGGCAAGTTACCCATTGATTTGGACATGGGAGTCTTAACACCTGAGATGACAGTATCAGATGCAGATTGGGATACGGAGCGGCAGCAACAATTCCGCAAAGTACAAGAATGTGTGGAGTAAAATTTGTCCCAGGCAAGACAGAGGCAGGAAAGGAATTACAATCAACATGCCCCTGCAGTTCCCTTGACACCAGAAGAAAAAGTACTGAAAAGAAAGAGACGAGATCACAAACTAGATGACCAGTGGGAGGCTGAGCCATACACCATTATACCTTCAGACTTTAATAGCACCAAGATATGTCTCATCAGCAAGGATGGAGGAGAAACTTCAGAGGCAGTCTCAAGAGATCATCTAAAAGTGTGCCCTCATCAACTGAAAGACAAAGAGGAAGTACAAGACACCCCTTGGCACACAGTAGAGGTGGAAGAGAAGATCCGTACTATCCTTGGAGAATTTCCTCAGTCATGGACACAAATGAATTAGACTAACATAGTACCAGTCATAATCTTTGACCAGCCCACTGTATCGGATGAAGCAGAGACTCTTAATGAAACGGCTCCAGTAACAGATGCCACATCTGCAGTGGAGTGCGGAAATCTGCACCCTGCTAGTGGTGAATCTGTCAGTCTCATGGTGAGTGAAAGAGTCAGGAGAAGGCAGTCCAGAATACCAATACTACACAGGTCCACTTACAGCTTAGTGACTAGTGCACTCGCACCAGCAGTAGACAATAGAGAACAGGTCAGGTCATTGGAGATACCTGTACTGCGTAGATCCACTCGTAGTACAAGAGGTCAGATCCTTGCCCGTTATAGAGAATACATAATGTAAATAAGTTAATAAGAATGTATAGTTGTAACCGTTAAGCATGAGAGCCTGCAAAGACTTACTGTATGAACTTTTTAAGTATTCATGATAACCAGTTGAAGGACAATTGGGCCACAGGACTATGCGTGGTCAGGACTTTATTTGTAAATAGTTACCTCAACTTGGCCTTGAAAATAAGCAGCCGGCGTGGCAGAAAAACCAGTCCCATCTACAGAGTGCCCTGTAGCCACGCCTAGGGACGAAACACAAAGTTGGCTAAGGCGGTTCCCACCAACTAAACCCCAGGTACAAGGACAAAGACAATTCTTGGACGGCAGCCTAAAGGCTGGTTGCTGCAGTAACTGTGTTATTGTTTCTATTTTTTTAGGTTTTGATAATTTTTACATTTTTAAGACTTTGTAAATTTTCATTTATTGTTGTTGTTAACAGTTCTTGTTATGTTACCTCAGTCCAAGAGTACTGAATTTCACTGGGGGGAATGTGGCACCCCAGGGTCCGGTTGCCACGGTGGCATTGCCTTCCTCTATGGGGTGATGTCATGCCTGGAGGCAGAGGGGAGTCCTCATGCCAGGTAACATAGTGTACAAGTCAATTCCTGCTCTGGGCCATAAAGGGGAGCTTCCTTATAAATTCTGACCAGCAGGTGGGGTAAGTGAGTCAGAAAGAAGTCAGCTGAGAGAGTAAACAGGAGAGTTGTCATGGAAACGGGAGCCAGTTGGAGCTCGTGACAGGACAGTGAGAGAGGAAAGTTGGCAGTTGGTCTGTGGAGAGGGAATCGACAGGAGCAGAGACAAGGGCTCTGGGGAACTAAAATTGCATATAGCTGGCCCCAGAGCAGAGCGCTGATAAAAAGGGACGCCAGAGTCCTAAGCTGGGCAGGTGCTGTATGCCCTGACAGCCGAATCTGTAGGGCAGGGGACAGCAAGCTCCTTAGCCACACTGAACACCTGAAGGCACGGCAGCAGACAAAGAGTCTGGGGCTGACAGTGGAAAGGACAGTGCCCGTGACGTAGGCTCACGCTGTTGCCATAAAGGTTAGAAACCAACACACAGGAGAGGGCCTCAGCTAAGCTATCAGCAGCAGGGATCCGAAAAGAGAGCACAGAAGGATGGTCCCCAACCCCACTTGGCAGGGTGGATCCCTTAAATGCCTCCAGACAAGCCAGAATCAAACCTTCATCTGTAATTGGTACCGCAGATTGCATCTACTTTCAAGTAAAAGGTAAAGAAAACTGCACCTCTCTGTGTCTTTCACTTATTCTCTGCACCTCAACGTTCCCCACCATCTGAGCAATCAAATATATTAGCCCTGGGGCCCTGCTCTACCCGTGGAGAGCTAAACCATCTTTGCTGCGTCACCATCAGCCCCAGTGGACCAAAACCACTGTGTCGGCCACCCATTGCCAAACACCACAGGTGGCGTCACGATTAAACACCACATAACTATTCTCTATTTTATGACACTGCCTGGGCCACGGAAACGGATCACGGCCCTGTGACCTCCCCCATAGAACTGTCTGGTCCGATTCTGGGTACCCTACGGCCCTGGTGGGCGCGTCACTTTATTTCAGAATACCTAGGGATAATAAACATAAAAGCCACCTTCAGAGAATGCAGCCTTAGTGCTGCTGAAGATGGCTTTTTTACTTAAAAAGGCCCTGGGGGGTCACAGGTTCCCTTTAACTTCTATCAATAGCAGAAATGGACAAAGTGTGGCTCGTGGGCCACATCCGGCACCCTGGCTGTTCCAATCTGACTCACAAACTGAGACTGCTGAAGAGCAGAAAACACTGGTCCATGGGCTACACTATACAGCTGGCCTCCCCTGACTTGCATCCCATATTCAGATGCAAATATCGGTGAATATAATGGTTGATAAGGTAACTACCGGTGGTGTGGGTGTGGTGTGTGTGAAGTCATACTCTATATAGGAGCGTTATATTGGGGATCATGCTGTTTATAGGCAGCTATGTGAGCTCATACCGTACATAGGCGAGCTGTGTGTGGGCTCATACTGTATAAAGTGGGCTATATGTTGACTCATACTGTACTGTATATAAGGGGCTGTGTGTGGGCTCATATTGTATATAGAGGGTGTCAGCATACTCAATTTTGTTCAAAATTAAGTGATACAATTATTATCAATATAAAATAATTGTTGTGATTTAAGTGTTAATATTAACATAGGACAGAGTTCTTTTCAACCTATTGGTTCGGTTCCACAACAGTCATGGTCTTTTATGTGGCCCCTCTGGAAAAATAATTGCTCCTGATCTATATGGTAAGAGATAATTTACTGATAGCTTCTGAACTAACTGTTGGGCGCAAATTTTTCGTCTGTCTCCTCCAGTCTCGCTTACATTGTATGAAGCAAAGATGCGCATAATTGACCTCTGCTCAATTCAGAGAACGTCCTACAGAGCCCTGTTCTCGGGATCAGTGGGGGTTCCAACCATTGGACCTCTATTGATCAGAAGTGTACTCCCTATACCGGACTCTTTAATGCAAACACAGTTTTTGTACAGTCAGTGATTTCAATACATACTGTATGTGTATGGCTAAATGGTTGGTAACTGGTCTTCACTGCTGTGCTGCTGTAAGGAGGTGACTGGACCCCACACTTGTTCCCCTCCTCCTTCCTTGTGACCTCCCATGCACTTAATATAGATATGTTCATTATTGCAATGTATGTGATGCACCTGTATGTTTTTGTGTCATTATGCTCTATATGCTATGCACCTGTAATGTATTGGGATGTTACCTTTAAGTGCTGTACAAAAATTGTATAATGTTCCTATATGTGTCACTATTGCAGAGTTAGGGACAGGCAATAGTTAAAATAGAGGCTGGTCCAACAGCAGCAGAACTGCTCGGATACGTTGACCCGGGCAGACGTGTTTTCAAGACAGGGCACTGCCTGACCCCCCGGATGGGAGAGGTCTGTTGCTCCGGACCAAAGACTGGACAAAAAAGCTAAGGACTGCAATACGGGCCCCAGGACTCTAGAAGGGCCCCCGCTGGAGGGGTTGGAAGCACCCAGACTCCAACATAATAATAATAATAATAATAATAATAATAATAATAATAAATTTTATTTCTATAGCGCCGACATATTCCGCAGCACTTTATATTTCAGAGGGGATTTGTACAGACAATAGACATTACAGCATAACAATAATCACATAGATTATAACAAAAATACCAAGAGGAATGAGGGCCCTGCTCGCAAGCTTACAATCTATGAGGAAAATGGTAGACACGAAAGGTGGGTGGTAACAGTTGCCCTGATTGTATGGACCAGCCATAATGTTAAGTGTGTAACAGTACAGACACATAGGGCTAATGGATGCATAAAGCATGTGGAATTCCTCTAATCTTTGGCTATTGCAGCTGCTGTAAGTGCGGTTAGAGAGGGAGAGAGTAGGAAAACCAGTGTTGTACTCGTGCCCTTCTTCTTCTTCTTTACCCCTGTTCATTAAATAATTCTTTTCCCTGTTGGACAACAGCTGCCTTTGTGAGCTTCAAGTTGCCTGGACTGCTGTGACCAGAAGAGAAGGTAACCTGTGAAGAAAAGCTGTCTTAGTCACGTCTATCTATGTGCAAGGGACCCGGGGTACTTGATGACTATGTGCTCAGTGGACTCTGCCTGTGGACTGTGCCTTTAAATAGGTCGGCTGCAACTACCCCTTCCCAGTTTCCATTGTTACACTGTTACAGTTATGTTTATTCACTGCTTTAAGGTTTTCTCTCCCTATTTATTGCTGTGACGTTATCTCACTATCAAGATTCACCTCAAAATGGCTTATACATTTTCTGCTTTTGTGTAGATATTTCAAATAATATGTCTTTACATCATGTATGTGTTTGTACATCGCGTATTTACGTCTAGGATGGCACCTGAATACAACCCGAAGGAGACAGTTTAATGTACATCTAGCAAAAGTTAAATTGATTCAGATAACAAAGCACAGGCATATCACAGCACAAAAAAGTTTAATTTTACCCTAAAGTTGTTTTTGGTCAATAAGATGTTCATTATGAAGTTATGTTAAAGGGACGACCTGTTTCTTCATATTAAAGAAACTCACACGATTTTAGGATCTGCACCACTGTCCCTCTTGTTGCCAGTGGAATTAGATATCAAGGGACTGCAGAATATACCGGCCCCTGGGACCTTGTGTGCAGATCAGGGGAAAAAACAAGTTAAGAAATGTCTGTGAATAGAAGAGTACATTACCCATTGAAGTGAAGAGGTACGAAATGGCCATTGTCTGACATGTATTCCACAGACTCTACTGCATCCATGTTTTAATGTTTTTACGCTGCAGAATTTCACAAAAACGCAAAGAAAACACATCCCATGCAATCCTATGGGATTCCGCAATGCTGTGCTAATGCTGTGGAATCGCATAGCGGAAAAATACGCAGCAGGCTCATTCTTTTTGCGGAATCGCGGCAATTCCGCACCCATAGGAATGCATTGATCCGTTTACTTTCTGCATGTGACTATGCCCACCATGCGCAAAGTAAGCGGATCATGTGCGGATGGTACCCAGGGCCTGGAGGAGAGGAGACTCTCTCCTCCTGGCCCTGGGTACCATAATGCGGTAAAAAATAGAATAAAAATAAAAAATAGAGATATAATCACCTTCCAGCAGCCCCCAAAGTCCTTCCCGCCTCTCACCATGCTCCCGACATCTTCCGGTCCCAGTATTGCTTTGTGCGAATGACCTCTGATGATGAGCGTGACATCATCTCAGGTCCTTCACGCAAAGCATTACTGGGACCGGAAGAAGCCAGGAGTGCCGCAGAGCAGATTGTGGGCCATCGGAAGGTGAGAATAACAATATTTTTTATTATTTTTTTATTAAAAACGCTTGCAAAACGCTTGTTTTTCACGGGAAAAATACATGTGAAATCGCATGCATTTTACCTGCAGCGGGAGTTGCGGAAATATTGCGGAAATTTCCGCAGCATTTCTGCACGTGTGCACATAGCCTTAATGATACGGTGAGTGTCACCTTTCTTCTATTCACGGACAAGCTACTTTATATTGATGACTTATCCTTTAGAGAGGTTATCAATATCAGATTAGTGGGAGTGTGACACCCGGTACCCCTGCCAATCAGATGTTCTCTGTGCCAGCCAGAAGTGATCAGTTGCAGGGCAGAAGGATATAGCTCCGTCAACTGTTTAGTAGGTTTCCACAGATCCAACCCTAGCAAAATGAATATGCGTGAATGTGCAGTACATGGTCACAGGTACAGACGAGCGAACCGTTCAAGGTTTGGTTTTGTTCGGATCAGCGAAAGTCCTGATATTCGCCGAACATACCCTAACCCCATTGACTTCAATGGGAGGCAAAACCAAATGCAAAGACAACACTTTCAGGGTACTAAAAAATTGACGTGGGATTCCCCTGTAATTTTGTTAACCAGCCAGGTAAAACTGACAGCTGCTGGCTGCAATCCTCAGATGTCAGATTTAGCTAAGCTGGTTTTCAAGAATAGAGGGGTCCCCACTTTTATTAAATTATTTAAATAAATAATTTAAAAAAAAAAGCAACATGGGTCCCCCCATTCTTGACAATCAGCCAAGCTAAAGCAGACAGCTGGGAGCTGTTATTTTCAGACTTGTAAGGGGCCATGGATAGTGGATCCCCCATCCTAAAAATTGCAGCCAGTGGCCGCCTCAAAAATGGTGAATCTATTAGATGCGCAAATTCTGGTGCTTTGCCAAGCTCTTCCCAATTGCCCTGTGGTGGTGGCAAGTGAGGTTCATATTTGTGAGTTGATGTCACCTTTGTGTTGTCCAGGGACATCAAGCCTACGGCTTAGTAATGGAAAGTCGTCTATAGGATTCATTACTATTCCTATAGTTATATTGTGAATAAACACACAGCCAAAATACAGTCCTTTAATGGAAATAATGATACAGACTAGTTTAATAAATCTAATTTAAACAATACTCACGTCATCACCATTTCCACTGAAGCCATGATCTCCTGTAATAAAACAAAAATAAAAAACAACCATATTCCTCGCTTGTCCGCTGTTCTGTCACATGCTGTAACCCATGTCTGTTGATAAACAGTTTTCAACCTGGATGTTGCCAAGATGCGACAGTCCAGTCTGGGAACCACTGAGGAATGCAGCGTCAGTGACTAGTGGTTACATTCCAACAGTCACTGAGGCTGCGCTCCCAGCTGGGTCACCAGAATGGTGGTGACCTTGTGAGATCAGTGCTGCACCATGAGTCTTTTCCTCACTGTGATAGCGGTAATCTCACCGAGGTCACCAAAGTTCAGGGGCCCAGGTGGGAATGCAGCCTCAGTGACTGGCAGAAACCTTGATGACATCACCACCACATGTCACTGATGCTCATTCCGCCATAGTTCTCAGCCTGTACGGTCACAGGCAGGTGAGGGATATAGTTGTTTTTTACTTTTGTTTTATTATAGGAGATGAGGGCTTCAATGGAATGGGTGTTAGGTGAGTATAACTGTGTTTATCTTTAAATAAAAAAGAAAAATGTGTTTTGTTTTTATTGCGAAAAAAGAACTATATTCTTGTTGTGTGTTTATATACAATATAACTTTAGGATTAGTAATGGGCTTGATATGACTGGACAATACAAAGGTGACATCAACTTCACAAATATGAACTCCATTTAACACTGCCACAAGGCAAGTAGGAAAGAGCCAGGCAAAGTGGCTGTGGGCTGCTATTTTTAGGCTGGGGGGCCAATGTCCATGGCCCCTTAACAGTCTCAGAATACAAGCCCCCAGCTGTCTGCTTTAGCTTGGATGGTTGTCAAAAATAAGGAAGACCCACGCCATTTTTAAAAAATATTTATTTTACATAATTAAAAAATGCGATGTGGGACACCTCTATTCTTGATAATCAGCTTTTCTGAAGCTGACAGCTCAGGGCTGCAGCCCACAGCAGTCAGTTTTGCCTAGCTGGTTATCCCACGTCTTTTTTTTAACTTATTTATTTATAGCACAGGTTGCGGCTGATAAATACTCCCATCCGCCACTGCCTGCTCTCAGTGTTACCAGTTGAACACAACTCTAAATATTGTCCCCTGCAGCATGAGCAGGGGGCAGTGATGTGAGCTGTCTTCACTTCAGCACCTGATGCCGAGGAGCATCGTTAACAGTACTGCTGAATCCCAGGTGCAAGTATGTGTCATGTTGATGACCCAGGGATGTCATTAGTGTGTCATCAGTGTGCATATATGTGGGGTTGTTTTGCGGCCCATGCTGCTACCGTAACCACTGACATGTGAAAGAGCCCTTAGTGAACTCAGTCTGAATGTGCACGCTCATGAGATTGGCAAACGTTTTCCAAACAAGTTCGCTCATCTCTAGTCACAGCCAATATACGGTTGGAAGAGCTGTGTAGTTCTACTCGATAACTGAACAAATCTCGTTGCTTCCAGCAACATGAACAGCCGATATGCAGGTGTGCAGGATCCTTCACCCTCAGTGGTCTTATATTGATGACCTATAAGGATAGGCCATCAAGTTAAAGTACCGGACAACCCCTAGCAAGAGTAAGTGTAAGCAGATAGTTATTATTTTGACATGTTTCACTTAGGGTACCGTTACACCTAGCGACTCACCAGCGATCCTGACCAGCGATATGACGCAGTCAGGATCGCTGGTGAATCGCTGGGTGGTCGCTAGTGAGCTGCCACTCAGGCAGATCTCACTAGCGACATCGCTGGGGACGGGGATCGCTACTTACCTGTCAGACGCGGCGATCCTGCGTCCTCCCGCCCGGCTCCACGCGTCGCTCGTCGGCACCACAGGAAGCGCTGCAGGAAGTGACCGATGAGAAATGGTCCAGCAGCTTCTCGCGTGATCAGCGATAACCAGAGGGGGAGCCGGTCAGAGGTAAGTATCACATGCAGCGATATCGCTAGCAATATCGCTGCAACGTCACAAAATCGGTGACTTTACAGTGATATTGCTAGCGATATCGCAGTGTGTAACGGGGGCTTTACCTACATATTGTTGCAGACTGAGCACAACCTATTGGTATTATCCCCTAATTTCTATTTTCTATTTCCGCAGGATATTGCACTCTGCCACACAAACATGTTCCTCAAGCTATTGCGCAACAAGTTTTGCAAAGATCAAAGTGATGAATTGGTGTCCATCTTCCCCACATTTTATCTTGAACATCTGTGGCATGTGTTGGAATAAATGGATCCAAGGAGACCTTACCTCAAAACTTACAGGTTTCAAAGGGGTCTGCTCCGAATGTCTTGGTTTCCAACCAGCCAGTGCATTATGACAACTTGCTCAATAGACAAGTGCTTGTAATCACATAACTGATTAGTGTAAATTGATACTTTGTTCTGTCCCTAATTAAGTTTTTGTGCATATGGGTAAAAACTTTTTTCATTCATAACAAGCAATGTTAACCTAAGCATTTTCTTTTGTGGTATGAATCTATCTAGATAAGTATAATTAAAATCACACATTTGCAGTGTCTTTTAAGAATATTGTATTTTTTTAAACAGCTGTTTTGGTACATTTGGTCCTTTTTTATAATTATAACTTTGATATTTAATAACCATTTCATGGAATAGCTACTTTTAAATTGTCAAAAGTAATTTTGTTTCAGCTATTTTTTTATTGAAGAAAAATATAATATTACAAGACCACCAGATTGAAAAATCAAAAATGTGTCAGTCTTGCAGAATATAAACATATTCAGGATTTCATTCTAATATCAAGTAGTCAATTGCTCCACAGACATTAATTGATATTCATATACTGTACATTCACATGAATGGATGGATGATGCTAGGGAAACAAAAATAATTATAGTCAAATGTTGCGACAAGCAAACATTAAGGCAGACTGAACTTTCATGAGCTATACATTATATTCACACAATAAATGAATATCATTTTGGTTAAATGTGAAACATAGCACCGAACGATGGTTTCTATTATCTAATATATGACCATGCCAAAAATGATTCACAATTTTTTTTTTATATTAAGAGCTAGAAGAACAGGGAAATGAAGCATTTTTTATGCTGAATGTATCGTTGTATTTAGAAATTGTTGATGCAAGTAAACGAGGAGCATTAAGAACAAAAGTAGGTGGCGAAAAACAAAAATTGTAAGCCTGCAGAATAAATCATGTTTAATAGACTTTAAATTTCATAAATGATATATAAAAATAAGAATATGTCAAAAGAGAAAAAGGAAAAAATAATTTATTCTGATTGTGTATCCCTCATATTCTATTGTATAGTACATACATTATTTTGAAGACTGTTGTCTTGAGTGTCATTTTCTAAAAACTTTCTTTACCCAAACAGAAAAAAAAACCAAATTAAATATTGGCTGCACTGCTGGAAAGAAGTCTCCTGCTGCAATATTCATTAGAAGGTTCTTTATTGTCCGCTACACGTTTCAATGCCATACTGGCATCTTTATCAGGTGTAAGAAAAAATCAGGGAATATATTGGTAAAACATATAATTTTATTGGATTATAATATATAACATAATAGACAATAAAAACACATGGGGGGAAACCCAGTAACATATATAGGGAAACCACTGCAAGAAGTATTGATAATGAGCATAGTGACTCTACAACATAAGAACTTCCATACATATAGCCTATGGCTAAAGTATTTGTAAACAGATACATACATATGTGTAAGAGAACAGAATGAATATTCACATATTAAAGTAGGCACTAAAAAGAGAGAAGTGTAAAGGAAGTTGTATTTACCAGTAGTCAGTACCCAGTGGCTCCTGTGACTCCATCGTATATTTCGCCTAGTGGCTTTCTCAAGGAGTGTGTAGCAAGGTTACTTTGAGTCATGCCATTGATAACTATTGAGAGAAGTATGTTGGTTACTGAGGCATTGGTGAAAATGATTTTATGATTAGCAAAATAGTTGCAGACCACAAAAAAGTAATTTATGTTTCACTCATGTTTAGAGGTCATTACTTCTTCATAATCAAAACAGTACAGTACACCTGTTTTATTTCCATTTTAAAGAGATAATTTTTTTAGTGGCTTATAAAAACACTATTGTTTCTTAAAGAAGCCCTCCCATCAAAATTTTTATCCTCTTAATATATCGCAGTCATCATATTACATACTGTAGAAATGTGAGCTCATTTAGCCTTTCCACCCAGTTAATTCTTCTCTTTTCTCTGCTCTATGTAGAAACAGGAAGTCTCTTGTCCCTGCATTTATCATCCCCTCTTTAACTTCTGAACCAGCTGCTCTGCTCCTCCCCCTGCCAGGGACTTTTGCAGTGACTAATGTCTCATACAGGGAAAGTTGATTTCCTGCTTCTACATAGAGAAAGAAAGAATTCGCTAGGCAGTTTTTAATCTTGTGATGTCGTAGACTTAATGGAAAAGAGAAGAATTAGCTGGGTAGAAGGGCAAAATGAACAATTGTAAGTACACAGTGTTATATAATATGATGACTGCAATGCATTAAGAGGTTACAATTTTTTATGGGAGTGCTTTGCTAATTTAGCAAAGTGCGAAGCTCTTTATTCTCCCCAAAACAGGGCAATTGTCGCACCCAACCTTGTGAAAATACCATAGATCTTCCATTTGCACTACCTATCTATGAAAAAAGCAATGCATTCGTCTGCCACCCAAAAGAAATACTGTTTAGACCATTAATATAGTTTAAGTAGTCTAAAAAGTCTGATACTGCAATGTGTTGTTAAATATTCTGTTTGTTATCTCTTGTTACCATTCATTTTCACTTAGCCGGATAGGTGGAATTCATTTGGATGTTAAAAAGTCTGTGTTTGAATTACAGGAAACAAAACATGTTTCATTGATTCCAATGGCAACTCACAATATTCCACACATATTTTCCAGGCAATCAGATGCTTTTTAATTACTGTATTTTTTGGACTATAAGACTCATGGGACCATAAGACGCACATAGGTTTTAGAGGAGGAAGTTAGGAAAAAAAATTGAAGCAAAAAATGTGGTCAATTCTGTACTTAGTATTCCCTATCCTGGAATATATGGCCCCCTCATCCCCATCCTGATACACATGGCCCCCTCATCCTTACCCTGGTATGCATGGCCACCTCAACCCTAACTTGGTATGCATGGATCCATCATCCCTTTCGTCCTAACATGCATGGCAGCATCATTATCCTGGTATGATTGGCCCCATCCCTATCCTGGCATGCAGGGCACCCATCTTGTCCTAGTATGCATGGCCCCATCCCTATTCTGTTTTGCATGGCCCCATCTCTATTCTGGTATGATGGGCCCCCATCCCAGTACTGGTATGCATGGCCCCCATACTTATAATTGGCCCCCATCCTGGTACTCATGGCCCCATCAGAAAACATTAAAAAAACTTTACACTTACCTTCCCGGTGCTCTCCCACAGCATCCTGATCTGTTGTCAGCAGCTGCTTTATGCTTGTAAGCAGCGCATGGTAGTGATGTCATGCACTGCTCACAAGCAGAGCACAGCTGCTGGAATACTCACTGCTCTGCATGCCGAGACTGTGCTTGGAGGGCAGTGAGTATTCACTGTGCTTCAGTAGCGTGCACAGTGTCAGCCGGAGCTTTCCTGCTGCTGCCAGTGGTCACGTGTGCCGGTACTTAAGAGAAATAAATATTCTCCTCTCTGAGCTTGAATATTCACTCTTTACACGTGAACGCCGGCAGCAGCAGGAAGGCTATGGCTGACATTTTGAGCGCTACAGGAGAACAATGAATAGTCACTGCCCTGCTTGAAAACAATCCCGGCATACAGAACACTGAGTATTCTAGCAGCTGTGCTCTGCTTGTGAGCAGCGCATGACATCATTGTGAGGGAACACTGAAAAGTAAGTGTAATGTTCTTTTTATTGTTTTTTCTGATGGGGCCATGCACACCAGGATGGGGGTGAGGGCCAATCCTAAGAGAAATGAATATTAAAGAGAAATGAATATTCATTGCCCTCCACACCCATGGACATGGAATGCAGTGAATATTCATTTATCTTTAGATGCAGGCACAGGAGTTAGCTGCAGCCGCCAGCTCCTGCCTCCTGTGACCTGCTGCTCCTCTGATGCCACTCCCCCACCTCCCCACCACAGCCAGAGTCGGTACATCCGGACTATAAGATGCACCCCCCATTTTCCTCCACATTTTTGAAGGAAAAAAGTGCGTCTTATGGTCCAAAAAATATGGTATGTGATTCTTGTGAATTCAAATTTTGAAAGATCCATTCATTTCTACTGGAAATCCAAAGAAAATGAAGGCTAGCTAGTCAGACTGAAAAACATTCATTTTTCTTATATTATGTGTTTAAAGGGTTTTCTACTTACAAAAGCGTGCTATTGTAAAACTGTTTATTTTTTTACATTGCATAGCTTGAATATGGCATAAAATATTGTTTAATCTGTATTATTGAGTTATTAATTTCAGAATTCCACAAAATTCAAATAAAGTAAATAATTAACTGAATTTCTTCAGGGTCAAAATATAATGCGTTTTTCTTTACAGGTCTTTTACTAAACAGTAGCGTATCTAATAAACCATATACTTCTGTTACACGTTAATAAAAAGAACAATAAACAATCTACTTGAGCTTCTATATCTACACTTGCATCAAACAGAAGGTCAAATCTTAACTACAGAAAATAACTATATGATATAAAATGAACTCAGATAGCCATAAGAATTTAGACATTCAATATGGTACAATTGGTTACATTTACACACGTTAATAAAATGTTCTACTTTGATATAAAAACAATTAAACTTAGTTTACTTATTTTTTTCAGTGGAAAATTAAATATATAAACAGTATTAAAGAATAAAAAATACTACAAAAAGTCAAACCTAAAACTCAAATTGTTTGTGATTCGCTTTAGGTAAATCCAATGAAATGGCTACCAATCGACAACCACTTTTCTGAATTATATAGGGCCTAGAAGGCTCTCTAGAATTGTACTCATTCAACCCTATCCCATCATGCTGTTCTGTTCAAGTCCACTCATGTTCTTGACAGTCGCCAGTGAAGTCTCTCCAAAAGCATTGTTGACCTGTCTGTGAGGCAATGCACATCATGACATCACGGAAGGTCTAGTGCAAAATAAGACAGATGCACTGGACAGAGTTGTGTGGTAGGACAGGTGAAGGCTACGTGAGTCATTTTTTAAATTTCTCTTTACTTATTTTATTAATATATGGGTTCTAAGAAAACCCCAGAGGTGCAAATGGGTGAATGTATTTGAATGGTATTGAATTTAACTTGAATTTTCCCCAAAAAAACATTTTTCAGAATACAGACTTTTTTGGATTTCACTTTGTGCAAATACAGCAGCTTCAGGGTCAGAGTGAAGAGGCCTTTCAACGGTGGGTGGCCAAAAAGGTAAGCAATGAGGTGAGAATTTGTTCTTTCAAGCAATGAGGTAAGATTTTATTTTTTTCTACATCTTACACTCATTATGCACTGGGTTTCTCTATACCCCAGATAATAAGAGACATTCAATTTGCGGAGAGTAAATCCACTGTGAGCATAATTTAAATTTTTTTTTTTCAAATTTGTATATCTAAACTAATAGCAAAGCCACAAAAGCAGGCTAAAGCCTCCAAAAATTCAAATTACACAGCAGAAAAAAGGGCAGCACCGCTTACCTGCCCAGATCTTAGAACAAATGCACTGCAGGGTGCAGCCAGCCCATATAGCAAGATGTTGGCAACACAGGTGCAAAATACTAGATAAACAGCCACTCTCCACCTACCCATTCCTGGAGGGGGCAACTGCTTATTATACAATCATTTGCACAATAAAGGCCCGCATAGGGCACTGTTCACATAAGGGTACTGCATAGTGCCTGGTTCACAGCCTATTAGTCACGCCCCTACTATTCGATTAGGCAGGATGGCCAGCACATCCTCAATGCATCCCTGTGTCAACATCCCTCATATGAGATCAGACGTGTTTGGGCTTGGCTGCACCCTTAAAAATATAGTGCACAAAATAGTGAGTTATTGGTTGATGTTTTGGCCAAAATACGTGTTACACCCACAGGGCATAAAGATGTATAGTGGACCCACTAGACCACTGATGGTGCAGTGGTAGCTGTATACCCGATACACAAGAGACAGGAGAATGAGCTTCAAGAACTAAGGATGTTTATTGAAGGAAGCAAACAAATGGAAAAGGTGCCTGAGGGAAGAACCCTCTGGACCGACACAGAACCACGTAGTAGAGCACCGAGCAAGGTGTACCCCTATACAGGGGCTCCCCATCGCAACACCAGGTGACCTAAATGCAGCAATACCCGGACCAGAGGGACGACCCTTACAGACCGTATAGAGGTGGTGGCGAGAATCCTGGAAGGTCTGTGTAATCTCAGAAAGGCTGATCTAACCGGCAATAGTAACTGGATGATTCCAAGAGGAGAGCCTTGGTCAGTCTGGGTTAGAAATCGGAGTGTCCAGAAGGATCCAGGAGAGGGAACTGCCAGCAGAGGATGTGGCCTGAGTGGGAGGCAGAGATCCCACAGAATGAACACGTTGTTCAGGAACCGCCCCCAAGGGAAGGATGCCTTTTATGCACGGAACATCACAGCACAGACAGCTCTGTCAAGGCGATGAGTGGTCTTACCAGGGAGAAGAAGTGAGGAATAAATTGCCGATAGTAATTGGTGAATCCCAGGAACGCTGTATGGCCTTGATTCCCTCAGTTCGGGGCCACTTAAGCACGGCAGAGACCTTCTCTGGATCCATCTTGAGACCTGTATCGGAAATGATAAAGCCAAGAAAGGATAAAGATCTCTGTTCAAACAGACATTTCTCAAACTTTGCGTAGAGGCAATTCTCTCTCAATCTTTGAAGAGCGAGGCGAACATTCCTCCTGTGAGATGGTAAGTCGGGAGAAAATACCAGGATGTCATCCAGATACACCACCACACAAACATAGAGCAGCTCATGGAATTCGTCATTGACAGACTCCTGGAAGAAGATGGGCGCATTGCTTAATCCGAAGGGCATCAACCGATAATCGTAGTGACCATCTCGCGTGTTGAAGATGGTTTTCCACTCATCCCCAGATTGTATCCTGATGAGGTTGTAAGCCCCACAGAGATACAACTTGGTAAAAATCCTGGAAAGTCGAAGACGATCAAAAAGCTCCTGAATTAAGAGAAGAGGGTATCTGTTCTTTACAGTCATTAGATTGAGACCACGGTAGTCTATACACGGATGAAATGATCCATCTTTCTTCTTGATGAAGAAGAATCCAGCTCCAGCCGGAGAGGAGGACTTTTGGATAAACCCTCGAGTCAAATTCTCCCTTATGTAATCAGATATGGCTTGAGTCTCAGAGGGAGAAAGAGGGTAGATCCTACCTCGAGGCGGAGTGGATCCGGGGATTAGGTCAATGGGACAATTGTAAGGCCTGTGAGGGGGAAGAGTTGCGGCCTCCTTCTTGTCGAATACATCTGCAAAGGACCAGTAGGCATCGGGTAACCCGGGTAAGGCTGCAGCATGACGCGTGGTTGAACCAGGCATTACGGGTATGAGGCAGTGATTGTGGCAAGACTGACCCCATCGAAGGACATCTCCTGACTGCCAATCCAGGATGGGTTCATGATGGCACCACCACGGAAGACCTAGTAGAAACGGTGGAGAAAGATTCGGTAGCACAAACTCCTTGTGGAGTGTTCTTCGGTGATACCAAGAATGGGATCTTTCAGGGGTCTTCCATCTAAGGAGATGACGTGCCGGGACTGCTGTAGAGGAGTGATAGGGATCCTGAACCGCCAG
The DNA here is from genome assembly GCF_039654945.1 of Dendrobates tinctorius. Classification (NCBI taxonomy): domain Eukaryota; kingdom Metazoa; phylum Chordata; class Amphibia; order Anura; family Dendrobatidae; genus Dendrobates; species Dendrobates tinctorius. The sequence continues at coordinate 59,252,266 of NW_027361917.1, forward strand.
GCCACTGCTTGCTGGATGAAGTTTCCACCAGACCCAGAGTCCAGATAGGCCATCTCGGAGAACCGCAACTTTCTGAAGATCACCTGTATAGATATAGTTAGTGGAGGGGAGGAATCGTTCTCACCTAGGGAGGCCTCTCTTACCTCTCCCAGGTGAAAGAGTTTCTGCGGCTTCTCCATTCCACTGCATAGACTGGGAGCAGGGCGTCCACCATAACGATGCGGATTCCTAGCGGACATTTTCTCCTGCCTATTCCTCTCCATCTTAACGCGATCAAACTCCATGAGTTCATTCTTAGAGACCGGAGCAGGACAAGGCGGAAACCAAGGTTTCGGTGAAGAAGATGCAGGATGAGGAAATCGCTTCTCGAGAATCCTCTCTCTTGATCGCTCCTGGAGACGCAGGTCAATTCGAATGGTGAGGGATATGAGATCATCCAGGGTCTCAGGTAGGTCCCTAACTGCCAATTCATTCTTGATTCTTCTGGATAATCCTCGCCAGAAGGCTCCGACCAAAGGCTCATTGGTCCACTGGAGCTCCGCAGCCAAGGTACGGAAACGGATGGCATACTGACCGACAGAGAGAGAGCCCTGTTGAAAATTCAAGAGAGACTCCATAGCAGATGTGGCACGACCAGGCTCATCGAATATCTTGCGGTAGGTGTCCAGGAATACCTGCAGATCAGGCACGATCTCCCGCCCAGCATGTGTCAGTCAATCACAGTAAAGCCACCGCCCTCTTTGTTGTGGCATTACTGTGATTGGCTGGCTGCGCAGACCCCCGATCAGCCCGGCAGAGCCTGCACACACACAGTCCCTCAGACCCCCGCACACATTCTCCACCTGCACACATAGTTTCCGCCCATTACTCGCATTTGCCATAGACATACATTGGACTTGTTACGAGTGCCCGAGTATTATGAGCTACTCGTAACGAGTACAGTGAGTCCGAGTATTTCACTACTCGCTCATCCCTACTTTATATATCTATATTTAGTTGTTTTTTTTCCTTTATTCCTGAATTTTACATGTATTTTTATAAAATGTGCTCCTTATAGATCAGCTGTTTAGTATTTACATATTATATTTTTCAATATATATTTTTAATTAATTATTTAAATAAAAATGTATAATAATTATATTTTTAACATATTGTTGTCTTTATTGCACAATTTTTATTTGGAGAAATTTTATTGGTGTTTTTTGTGCGTGACAATTTATTGTGTATACAATTGCTTTCAATTTTGATCATATATCTGCCCTCAACAGGGCAGATCAGTACGTCTGCGCAGGAGCACGACATTAAGCAAGCAGGTGGATGACATCGCATGAAGATGGGAGGCGCCGGACCCGGACATGCGACACCCATCAGACCGGACCGCATCGGACAGCCCCCCCGGGTGAGTATAATAAAACTTATTTTTGTTATCTTTCAGGTCAGACCTGTGGCTTATCTACAGCATTCTAGAATGCTGCAGATAAGACCTGAAAGGCGGTGGCCGCATCTTATAGTGACAAAAAGAGGTGACAGGTTCCCTTTAAGGTTCTTCTGGAGGCACCTATCTTGGGCAGCTGTTCCTCCTTAACCCTGCTGTGGAACCATGAAAAAAATCACTGCTTTGGTACCATGGGGTCAATGTGACCCCAGGCTCAAAATCATCATATTTCATTAAAATGAACATTTTGGCTGTTCAGAATAATCAAGTTTTATTCTGTCATCATTTCAGAACATTCAAAAAGAGAAAAAGAAGCCAGCTCACCTGAAGGCATGTGTAGTGGATAGCCCGGACCACGTGCAGTCTTCACGCAGTAACCAAGGAAAGAAAAAAAAAAATTTTTTTCTTTTTTGGCTCCCCCTCTCTTCATAAAAATTGTGTTTTTCTTTGTCACATTATTTTTTATATTTCACACATGTTTCCCTCTCCCCCCCTTTTTTTTTTTTTTCTCTCCCTTCACACCATGTGTTTGTAATTTACTGGGTGGAAAGAGTATATATTGCAGTAACACCCAGGGGAAGTAGTTTTGAGAAAGAACAAGCTATTGTTCGAAACGCGTAATCTACTACTTGTTACTCATGTGAACACACTATTTTTTGCTCTGTTTTGGACTTGTTTTTAACAATAAATTGGACTTGAATTTGCAAAGCTGGACCTTTTTTCTTTTTCCATCATTTCAGAACACAGTTATGAAATCAAACGTAACTTTGAAGTGATTTATTTGTCGTCATCAAACACAAACTTAAATTTATACCAAAATGCTTGTGTCATAGAAATATCCAGAGTGGGTCTTGTATTTCACTTTAGCACTTTGAATTTTTTGGTTCGTCCATTTGACGACTTCTTCAATCAAAGCATTGTTGAAAAAAAGTTTGAATGATTTCAAGGGCGTATCCGCAAGACGTTCATCACCCTGAGGTCCTGGTTTGGGCTTGACAATGCTTCGGTTTGGAATTCGTCGAATAGTCTTTGGCTGTAGCAACCACTTATAGCCGTCTATGCCAAGAATTTCACCTGAAGTATCGTCGTTGTCGTCCTCATCATCGGAGGAATCAGCGTTTTCACTGTCAGACAGAATAGCACTTTGTTCACTGTCTGAATCCGATGCGGCATCGAGATTGGCGTCACTTTCGACCCAGCTCAAATTATCTTCCAAATTACCTTCATTATCAGTATCGACATCACTAGAAGCATCCAATATTTCATCAGGAGTCATCACAGTTCATCTAACCATTGTTTATTTACAATTATATTACAAAATCTGTGAATAAATAGAAAATATTTTTAAAAAAGTCAGACAATAAAGGTACTATGGGGACAGGAGAGACCCAAACATAGAAAATTGAAAATAATTTTGAAACAAAATTAAAAAGCAAATTCAACTTATCATCAACATAAATAGAAATTTGTTACTTGAAAATACATAGAAGGTCAATGTCTGAGATTAACCAGTTTTAGAAATATTTCAATTTATTCAGCGCTGGGGTTTATATAACCCCATGGTTCCACAGCAGGGTTAAGCTTCTCCACTTGTAAGAAAGTCCTTACTGAGAGCTGAAAGAGCTCAGAAGACACTCTATACTATCATTCTTTGAAGCACAGGCTGAGTTTTATTCAGCAAAGCGCAACAAAGCAGATTATAGGAGGCAAAGCGCTAAACCATGTAGACACGCAGGTAGAACAACAATGAGTGATCTGGCAATGGTCTTGCGATGGTCTGGTAGTGGCGTAGCCCTGAACAATAGTATCAGGGGATTTTTCTACATGTTTAGACCTAAGGAAACTAAAAACTGCAAAAAAGAGCATATACATGATAACCTCATACTGCGGACAAAAACATGTATTTTAAAACAAAACATACAACGAAACAATTTGACAACATTAATGGGTTTTTCCTATTAATCTCCATGTACCTATTAGCTAATGTCATTACTCATATCCCTTCTTAACTCTCAAACGCTGACAGCTCTTGGTTCTGGTTTTTATATCACAATCATAAATACACTGCTTGCTATGATATACTACCACTTAGCGTATTTTTCTGACTATAAGACAATTTTTTCCTCCACAAATGTGGAGTAAAATGGGGGGGGTGCATCTTAAGGTCCAGATGTTCCTGCTCTGGTGGCTGTGGATGGGAGACGGGGGAGCGGCAACAGCAGAGCAGCAGGTCACAGAAAGCAGGAGCCAGCTGCTGTGGCTAACTCCTGTGCCCACTGATAAACGCTGTTAAAGAGAAATGAATATTCACTGCACTCCACACCTATTGGAGTGGAAATCGGTGAATATTCATTTCTCTTTAATAGCAGACACTCTGTTAGCCGCAGCTGGGTGTTCAGGTGTGCCCACTACTTAAGGAAATGAATATTCACTGCTTTCCACTCCCATAGGCATGGAGAGCAGTGAATATTCATTGATATTTAATCGAGCAGCTGCCAGGTGATCACGTGTGCCCGTTATTAAAGATAATTAATTCACTGCTCTCTACACCCATGTGAGTGGAGAGCATTGAATATTCATTCTCTTTAGTAGAAGAGGGGAGGGAAGAAAAACTTCCTAAACAACAATAAAAGGTCAAAAATATAAAACTGCTTTATTGGACACAGGGCAAGAAACAATACAACATGTTAAAATTGCTGATAACTTGTCAAAGAGACGTCAGGACACCAATATCCATACCTGCTGCTTCAATAAACCTCTAAGAGGGGACACACATGGTGAGGGAACATCTTATAGGTCAAATAGGCAAAAAGACTGCTCAAAGGTTTGTACTGAAATCACAGGAGTCATTAGTACAAATACCCATACCCTAAGAACCATATGTCCTACATTACCTTATATGTGCAAGTGCACGCAGACAGGTGAGGGATTCTGGTGCCCGCCTGTCTGCGTGCACTTGCACCGTATGTGTCCCCTCTTAGAGGTTTATTGAAGCAGCAGGTATGGATATTGGTGTCCTGATGTCTCTTTGACAAGTTATCAGCAATTTTAACATGTTGTATTGTTTCTTACCCTGTGTCCAATAAAGCAGTTTTATATTTTTGACCTTTTATTGTTGTTTAGGAAGTTTTTCTTCCCTCCCCTCTTCTATGTTATTTTTGACAATTGGTCTTTCTACAGTCCACAGTAGATACATATGGGGTTATACATATTGTCTGTACCGCTTACAAAAATTCCCCATATGATACTCATTCTGTTGTGTGCTACCTCTTGCCTTTATTCTCTTTAGTAGGTACACGTGAACTCCTGACAGCTACAGGAAGCCAGTGTTTGCGGCTAACACTGTGCCCGCTATTGAAGATCAGTGAACTTTCACCACTCCACAAACCCATAGTCTCAGCATAGGGAGCAGCGAGTATTCTGGCAGCTGTCTTGCTTGTAGGCAGCACATGATATTACTGCCATGTGCTGCTTACAAGCATAAATCAGCTGCTGTCGTCACAACAGGATGCTGCGAGGAAGCACAGGGAAGGTAAGTAGAATGGTTTATATTTTTTTCATGTTTTTCTGATAGTGGCTATGCATGCCAGGATGAGGATGGGGCCATGCATACCAGGGGGGGCCATGCATACCAGGGTAGGCCATGCATACCAGGATAGAGATGAGGGGGCCATGCATACCAGGATAGGGAGTGTGCCAATGACTGTCTTCTGGACATCTGTCAAGCTAGCAGTCTTCCCTTTGATTGTGGAGCCTACTGAAACAGACTAAGGGACCTTTTTAAACACTTAAGAATAGTGTTGAGCATTCCGATACCGCAAGTATCGGGTATCGGCTGATATTAGCTGTATCGGAATTCCGATACTTTTTTCATATCGAATACCGGAATCGGAAGTTCCCATAATGCTAGGAGCCTGCTCGATTTGATTCAGCCAATGGGGATCCTCAGAAGTGTGGGCACATCCTGTTAGGCATGTAGGCATGTTAATTACTGGCATGGCTGTGATTGGCTGCTGAAATGATGTCATGATGCACTATAAAAACCGCAGCAGCCGCCATTTCGGGTTCACTCTGCTGTGAATTTAGTTAGGGACAGGCTGCTGTTGAAGACTGTGAGGGACAGTTAGAAATAGCGATCATCAAACATATCTATTGCTCTACCCAGGCTACATAATCCACCACTGTAGCATTTTTTTAGCCCAGCAGCGCTGTTTTAATAGCTGTCTGCAAGGGCTGTGTGAGTGCAGACCCACGCTGTGTAGTGTGTCCTGCAGGCACGTCTGCTTGTAGGCCGCCCAGCGTGTGTCTCTGCCTCATACATATTTTTCTTTTATTGCTGCTTTTTATTTCCTCCTGTATAGTGTGCTTCCATACGTATCCATATTCGTTGGTTGCAAACACTAAAGGAGTGGACAGTGGAGCCTTTCAGCAGCCTTTCAGTGCTATAGCCCATTTCTCTGCACTGTTTTTGGCTGTCTGATAGGTCTCTCTGTGTGTGAGTGCAGCTCACGTTGCAGTGTGTTCTACAGCCACCGCTGGTTGTAGTCCGCTCAGCGTGCGTCACTGCCTCATACATAGTCCTTTTTTTGCAGCTAATTTGTCCAGATTTTTGCTCCTATATTAGTGTGCTTCCATCCGCATCCATTGTCATTGGTTGGTTGCAAACACTATATAGGATTAGATAGAGGAGCCTTTTTGCTGGCTTGTGCCCTTCAGGGCCAGCCAGACTAGTATCACCCTATTTTTTGGAGCCTCATCAATTGCATTGTAGGTTAGCTTCCTGCATTGTAATCGCTCCAAAAAGTTTGTGATACTATAGCTTTCAAACTTTGGCCACATCCTTTTATTCCCCCCCCAAAAAAAAAAGGAAATAAAGTTCACCAAACACTCCACTTTAGAGTTGTGTAGGCCACATTAGATCATATTAAAGTGTAGTACACACACTCTTAGCAAAATTAGTGTTTCTTATACTGGTTAGCAGGTGTTCAGGAATAAGAACACTAAGCCCCCCCTTTTTACTTTTCTGCCTATCTTTATCAGTCTACCAAGATGAAGAAGGCAGGGAGTAAGGCACGTGGTCGTGGCTGTGGAGTTTCAGCAGGGAGAGGACGGGGGGATTCAGCAGTGAGAGAACGTGGGGATTCGGTGTCTGCTGCGGCCACCAGTGACCCGGCATCCCCCACTTTTACCAGGCAACAGTCCTTCATGCGCAGCTTTGTAGGACCTCGCCGTACCCCACTGCTGCGTGACGAACAAATTGAAGCCGTTGTCGGATGGATGGCAGCTAACGCATCCACTTCAATGACTACCGCATCCTCTCAGGGCCAGAGCACTGAAGAGCATCCATCTGTCTCTTCACCACCTGCCAAATTGCCCAGGCAGTCTGAGAGCCCTGGACAGGAGCCATCTCAATCTTTACTTCTGTTCTCAGAATCTGTTGGCTTGGAAAGAGGTGGCCAGCCAAGCAGCGTTCTAGAGCGTGAAGAAGAGGGAGTATGCAGTGATGCGCAACTGCTTTATCCCTCTGAATCTGAAGAGGCGGGTGGGCCAGTGTCTATTGTCAGCACACCTCAGTACTCATCTGATGATGATGAGACTCAGTTGCCAATTTCTGGTACGTACGGTGCTGGCGAGACAACCCAGGACCAGCCGGTGCTTGAAGAGGGGAGTGGAGATGATGAGGTCCTTGACTCATCATGGCGTCAGCCACAGGAAGGTGGTGGGAGCAGCTCTGAGGAAGAGATTCCCCGAACGGCCAAAACAGGAGGGAGAGGGCGGGGGCAGACTTGGTTGCCTGTAGCCTCCACTTTGGCACCCGTGAGGAGCAATCCTCTTCCAAAACACAAAATGGGCGCTCCCAGGACTTGCAGTGCATGGTCTTTTTTTGACACAGTTGCAGATGACATTTGCTTTGTCAAATGCAAGCTGTGTCATCAGAAAGTGAAACGAGGGAAAAATGTGAGCAACCTCAATACCATAAATATGTGGAAACATGTGCGTACCAAGTACGAGGTGGAGTTACACAGACACACTGAAGATGTAGGCCAACCTTCAGCAGCACCTACCACCTTCAGCTCGTGTTGGGGCCTCTTCCTCCAGCTCACACACAGCTGGTTCGGCTTCCTCACTGGAACGCCATGGAAGAACCTCTGCCACTGTTGTCCAGAGACCCAGTGAAATTCCACCCACTGAACCATGTTCTCAGTCATCAGCACACTCCCAGGCCACTCACCAGCAATCGGTAGCACAGGCATGGGAGAAAAAGTGGCCATACTCGGCAAACCATCCCCGAGCACAGGCTCTTAATGCTGGCATTGCCAAACTACTGGCCCTTGAAATGCTCTCATTCAGGCTGGTGGAGACAGACACCTTCCGGAACTTCATGGCTTTGGCAGTCCCACAATACACCGTGCCCAGCTGCTTTTATTTCAGCAGGCAAGCCGTCCCTGCCCTGCAAAAGCATGTGGAGGGAAAAATTAAACATGCGCTACTAAATGCCGTCAGTAGCAAGGTCCACCTGACAACCGATGCGTGGACCAGTAACCATGGACAGGGACAATACCTTTCCCTCACTGCCCATTGGGTCAATGTTGTGGAGCCAGGTACAGATCTTGAGAGTGGCGCTGTATGTGTTCTGCCAACTCCATGGATTGCAGGAATCCAGTCTTTGCACATTGACTCCTCCTCATACTCCAGTTCCTCAGAATCAGCGCTGCAAGAGCCTGTTATGACCGATATGAGCACAGCCGTGGCCAAACGTCAACAGGCCATACTGAAATTAATTTCTTTGAGGAATCGAAGCCACACAGCGCAGGAGCTCTGGAATGCCATCAAGCAGGAGAGCGACGTGGGGTTTGTGCCAGCGAATCTCCAGCCAGGCTTGGTAGTGTGTGACAATGGCCGAAATCTGGTGGCAGCTCTGGGCCTAGGCAACCTCACTCACATCCCATGTCTGGCACATGAGCTCAACTTGGTTGTGCAGAGCTTTCTGAGGGATTATCCGGATCTTGATGCACTGCTGCATAAGGTCCGCATAGAGTGCGCTCACTTGCGGCGTTCCAGCATGGCAAGATCGCGCATTGCAGCTCTGCTGCTCCGATTACGCCTTCCGGAACATCGCATCATATATGACCTACCCACCAGGTGGAATTCAACGTTACATATGTTGGAGCGGTTGTGTGAGCAGCAGGCAGCAGTAATGGAGTACCAGCTGCATCAGGCGCAAACAAGTCACACTGTGCGCCGGTCACACTTCAGCACCACTGAGGACATCTGCCTCATTTTGCGTGCCTTCGATGATTCCACGCGGATGGCGAGTGCAGATGATGCACTAGTCAGCATGACTGTCCCCCTTATCTGCCTGCTTGAAAAAACACTGCAAGCACTAAGGGAGGAGGTTTTGGAAGAGGTGGAGGAGTCACAAATGCCATCTGCTTCTGGACAGTCTGCGCTACGTGGTTCCTCACAAAGGCCTAGGCAGGGGACACTTTGTGAGGAGGATGAGGAGGAGTCAATGGAGGACGAAGACATCTCTCCAGAGGAGGGAAGTACACAAAGCTCTAGTCAGTATGTACAGCGAGGGTGGAGTGATGCAGAGCAGGCAGAGATGATGCCTCAAGCAGGGGACAGCGCTTCTTTGGGAGTTGGGAGTCTGCAGCACATGGTTGATTTCATGCTGCAGTGCCTGAGAAACGACCGCCGCATCGCCGACATTCTCAACACGGCTGATTATTGGGTGTACACCCCCCTAGATCCTCGCTACCAGGACAACTTACAAAGCCTCATAACACCGTTGATCCGGGAGCGTAAAATGCGGGAGTACCAAGAGACACTGGTGCATTCCATCATGTTCTCCTTTCCACCCGAGAGCAGTGCTGCTAGTGCTTTACAAAGACACAACAAGAAAACAGATTTGCAAAAATACTCTGCAGTAAAATATATGACAGTAATCAGCAAGTGCTGGATAACAAACACAGGGTATTTAGTCAATACGTTTTTTTGCAAAAAAATGTATACCAAGCTGCGTCACCGCGTCAAGGTAACCCGTATCGAAGCAGTCCCTATCTAATGTATTTAAAACCTGAACATCTGAACAGTGTCTAAAATGAACAGGATTCGGACAGGCGCTTCTTAGTATTGGCTCGTAGTGCAAGACAGCTCTTTTGTGCATGCCACACAAGAGAGGGGTGGGGTCTCTCAAACCATGCTAGGCAAGGAAAAACGGATTAAAAACACATGTGACATGCACAAGTGTGAACAAGTCGGTAAGACAACGTTCACACCACCCACTAACTGAGACACAACAAGAAAACAGATTTGCAAAAATACTCTGCAGTAAAATATATGACAGTAATCAGCAACTGCTGGATAACAAACACAGGGTATTTAGTCAATACGTTTTTTTGCAAAAAAATGTATACCAAGCTGCTTCACCACGTCAAGGTAACCCGTATCGAAGCAGCCCCTATTGAATGTATTTAAAACCTGAACATCTGAACAGTGTGTAAAATGAACACGATTCGGACAGGCGCTTCTTAGTGTGGGCTTGTGGTGCAAGACAGCTCTTTTGTGCATGCCACACAAGAGAGGGGTGGGATCTCTCAAACCATGCTAGGCAAGGAAAAAACGGATTAAAAACACTAGTAGTGGGAATGTGGACAGAGCAGGAGACATTGCCGGACACACATCAGGGGATCAGCTGATGCTACTGAACCCCAGTAACACAGGAACAAGTGTTGATTGTGCAAATGGCACTTCTAAGCAGCAACTGGCAGTGTTGGAGGGGAAATACTGAAGACAGAGTGGAGCCAGAGGCCTAATTGGAGCACGTTTAAAATCAGTAGTAGTCTACAACAGATATTAAACTTGATGAAATTAGGCCTCAGCCTACACCCTGATTGACCCTGGGCTCCAACATCACCAGTTGTTGCTTGGAAGTGCCGTCTGCACAGAGAAAAACACATGCTACAGTGTTAGTGGGGTTCAGTAACACCAGCTGCTCCTCTGCTGTGTGTACGGCAAAGTCTCCTGGTGCCTCTACATTCAAACTACCTCAGATTTTACACTTGCTCCAAGTTGGCCTCAGCCTACACCATGATTGATCCTGGGCTTCAACACAGCCAGTTGTTACTCAGAAGTGCCGTCTGCACAGAAAAAAACATTAGCTCCTGTGTTAGTGGGGTTCAGTAACGCCAGCTGCTCCCCTGCTGTGTGTCTGGCAATGTCGCCTGCTGCCTCCACATTCAAAGTACATCACATATAAAACTTGCTGCAATTAGGCCTCAGCCTGCTCCATGATTGACCCTGGGCTCCAACATCGCCAGTTGTTGCTCGGAAGTGCTGCCTGCACAGAGAAAAACACATGCTCCAGTGTTAGTGGGGTTCAGTAATGTCAGCTGCTCCCCTGCTGTGTGTTCGGCATTGTCTCCTGCTGCCTCCACATTCAGACTACTACTGATTTTTAACTGTGCTCCAATTAGGCCTCTGGCTCCACTGTCTCTAGTATTTACCCTGTCCTCCAACACCGCCAGTTTCTGCTCAGAAGTGCCATCTGCACAATCAACACTTGTTCCTGTGTTACTGGGGCTCAGTAACGTCAGTTGATCCCCTCATGTGTGTCCGACAATGTCTCCTGCTCTGTCCACATTCCCACTACTAGTTGTGGGAATGTGGACAGAGCAGGAGACATTGCCAGACTCACATCAGGGGATCAACAGACGTTACTGACCCCCAATAACTCAGGAACAAGTGTTGATTGTGCAGATGGCACTTCTGAGCAGCAACTGGCGGTGTTGGAGGACAGGGTAAATACTAGAGACAGTGGAGCCAGAGGCCTAATTAGAGCACGGTTAAAATCAGTAGTAGTCTACAACCGATATAAAACTTGCTGCAATTAGGCATCAGCCTGCTCCATGATTGACCCTGGGCTCTAACATCGCCAGTTGTTGCTCAGAAGTGCCGTCCGCACAGAAAAAAACACTAGCTCCTGTGTTAGTGGGGTTCAGTAACGCCAGCTGCTCCCCTGCTGTGTGGACAGCAAAGTCTCCTGCTGCCTCCACATTCAAACTACCTCAGATTTTACACTTGCTCCAAGTAGGCCCCAGCCTGCTCCATGCTTGATCCTGGGCTTCAACACAGCCAGTTGTTGCTCAGAAGTGCCGTCCGCACAGAAAAAAACACTAGCTCCTGTGTTAGTGGGGTTCAGTAATGCCAGCTGCTCCCCTGCTGTGTGGACGGCAAAGTCTCCTGCTGTCTCCACATTCAAACTACCTCAGATTTTACACTTGCTCCAAGTAGGCCTCAGTCTGCTCCATGCTTGATCCTGGGCTTCAACACAGCCAGTTGTTGCTCAGAAGTGCTGTCCTCACTGAAAAAAACACTAGTTCCTGTGTTAGTGGGGTTCAGTAATGCCAGCTGCTCCCCTGCTGTGTGGACGGCAAAGTATCCTGCTGCCTCTACATTCAAACTACTACCTCAGATTTTACACTTGCTCCAAGTAGGCCTCAGCCTGCTCCATGATTGCTCCTGGGCTCCAACATCACCAGTTGTTGCTCAGAAGTGCCGTCCGCACAGAAAAAAACACTAGCTCCTGTGTTAGTGGGGTTCAGTAATGCCAGCTGCTTCCCTGCTGTGTGGACGGCAAAGTCTCCTGCTGCCTCTACATTCAAACTACTATCTCAGATTTTACACTTGCTCCAAGTAGGCCTCAGCCTGCTCCATGATTGCTCCTGGGCTCCAACATCACCAGTTGTTGCTCAGAAGTGCCGTCCGCACAGAAAAAAACACTAGCTCCTGTGTTAGTGTGGTTCAGTAACGCCAGCTGCTCCCCTGCTGTGTGGAAGGCAAAGTCTCCTGCTGCCTCCACATTCAGACTACTACTGATTTTTAACCGTGCTCCAATTAGGCCTCTGGCTCCACTGTCTCTAGTATTTAACCATGCCTCCAACACCGCCAGTTGCTGCTCAAAAGTGCGGTCTGCACAATCAACACTTGTTCCTGTGTTACTGGGGTTCAGTCATGTCAGTTGATCCCCTGATGTGTGTCCGGCAATGTCTCCTGCTCTGTGTGACGTCTGCCTGCGGTCTGGACTGCAGCCAGACAGCACCCCGAGAAACACTGATACCCTTTACCCCTATACAGGGATCTGGATTTATAGCAGAGCCCAGGAGGCACTGTCTGAATAGGAGCAATGACCAGAGCAGGACGGTCGCCAGAAAGGTGTTCCAATACAGGACACAGAGGCAATGATATCCGAGACTAAACCAGTCAGGCAGCAACGGTACAAAAACAGTAGACAGTAGCAGAGTCAGATTCCAGGCCGAAGCCAGAGTTATAAACCAGGAGAGTCGCAGAGGTACAGAATCGTTAGGCAGAAGCAGAGTCAGAATCCAGGCCGAAGTAAGAGTCATAAACCAGGAGGGCAGCAGAGGTACAGAATCGTTAGGCAGAAGCAGAGTCAGAATCCAGGCCGAAGTAAGAGTCATAAACCAGGAGTCCAGCAGAGGTACAGAATCGTTAGGCAGAAGCAGAGTCAGAAGTCCAGGCAAAAGTCAGAGTCAGTCAACAGCAATTCACACAGTAACACGCAGGGGAACCAAGAATATATCCGGCGGCTTGCAAGCCCAGTCCAAAGGTATTTGAGGGATCAGGTCATCCCTCACAGGCTCCCGGGCTGATGATGTCATCAGGACCGCCCCCAGGACCAGACCTGATGACGATGCACCAACCCCTTCATGACTGACAGAGGAGCGGAGTCTGTGTCCACTAGACGCCTGCGCAGAAGCCCTTTCACTGTTGCCGCCATTACTCGGGCGCGAGCCACGGCGCCTCCTAGTGGCTGAGGGCGGAACAGCAGGCCCTGAATTCGACGATGACATGTCAGTCTGGCGCCTCCTGGTAGCCGAGGCCTGGACAGCAGGCCCTGAGCCCGAGGGCGGCGTGACAGTCCGTCGCCTCCTAGTGGCTGAGGGCGGAACAGCAGGCCCCGAGTCTGACGGTGACGTGACACTCTGTCCACATTCCCACTAATATTAGTGGGAATGTGGACAGAGCAGGAGACATTGTCGGACACACATCAGGGGATCAACTGATGTGACTGAACCCCAGTAACACAGGAACAAGTGTTGATTGTGCAGACCGCAATTTTGAGCAGCAACTGGCGATGTTGGAGGCCAGGGTAAATACTAGAGACAGTGAAGCCAGAGGCCTAATTGGAGCACGGTTAAAATCAGTAGTAGCCTGCAACCGATATAAAACTTGCTGCAATTAGGCCTCAGCCTACACCCTGATTGACCCTGGGCTCCAACATCACCAGTTGCTGCTCAGAAGTGTCTTTGGCGCGGGTACTCCCTCCTGCCCAGCCTGGTTCCAGCATGCCAGCTGTTTCCGGGAAGTGTCAACGTCACTTTGCCACCAAAACGTTGTCCTGTCGTTTTGCGGTCGGGTTAGCCAAGTCTATGGTGCCTGCAGTTTTGGTGCTTCTTTTGTGGGCTGCGGGTTCTGGTAATAAAAGCTTATTCCGTAGTGCCAATAGGAAAAGCACCCCCTGTAAGGACTGTGGGTTTTGGTAACTGCGGCCGGCTCGCGGCCTTGCAACTTTGTTTTTCATGGGTACCTTCTGCTACCCATCCGGGTTCCAGCACCGTCAGCTGGTTCTCGGCAGTGCCTTTGGCTGAGGTGCCTCCTTCTCGGTATCCGAGTTCCAGCAACATCTGCTGGTCCTTGGTAGTGCTTTCCAGCACAGGAACCTCCTGCTTAGTAACCGGGTTCCAGCACCGTCAGCTGGTCCACGGTTGTGCCATTGGCTTTTGTTCCTTCTGCTGCCCCTGCGGGTTCCAGCACCATCAGCTGGTCCTCGCTAATTCCATTAGCTCTTGCAGCTTCTGCTACCCATCTGGGTTCCAGTACCGTCAGCTGGTTCTCGGCAGTGCCTTTGGCTCAGGTGCCTCCTTGTCGATATCCGAGGTCCAGCAACGTCTGCTGGTCCTTGCTAGTGCTTTCTAGCACAGGTACCTCCTGCTTAGTAACCGTGTTCCAGCACCGTCAGCTGGTACTCGGTAGTGCCATTGGCTCTTGTTCCTTCCCCTGCCCCTCTGGGTTCCTGCACCGTCAGCTGGCTCTCAGCAGTGTCTTTGGCACGGGTACTCCCTCCTGCCCAGCCTGGTTCCAGCACGCCTGCTGTTTCCGGGTAGTGTCAACGTCACTTTGCCACCAATTCATTGTACTGTCGTGCTGCGGTTGGGTTAGCCGAGTCTATGGTGCCTGCAGTTTAGGTCCTTCCTATGTGGGCTGCGGGTTCTGGTAATAAAGGCTGGTTCCGTAATGCCAATAGGACAAGCACCCCCTGTAAGGACTTTGGGTTTCGGTAACTGCAGCCGGCTCACGGCCTTGCACTTTGTTTTTCATGGGTACCTTCTGCTACCCATCCGGGTTCCAGCACCGTCAGCTGCATCTCGACAGTGCCTTTGGCTTAGGTGCCTCCTTCTCGGTATCCGAGTTCCAGCAACATCTGCTGGTCCTTGGTAGTGCTTTCTAGCACATGTACCTCCTGCTTAGTAACCGTGTTCCAGCACCGTCAGCTAGTCCACGTTGAGCCATTAGCTCTTGTTCCTTCTGCTGCCCCTTCGGGTTCCAGCACCGTCAGCTGGTCCTCGCTAGTTCCATTAGCTCTTGCAGCTTCTGCTTCCCATCCGGGTTCCAGCACCGTCAGCTGGTTCCAGGCAGAGCCTTTGGCCTAGGTGCCTCCTACTCGGTATCCGAGTTCCAGCAATGTCTGCTGGTCCTTAGTAGTGCTTTCTAGCACAGGTACCTCCTGCTTAGTAACCGGGTTCCTGCACTGTCAGCTGGTCCTCAGTAGTGCCATTAGCTCTTGTTCCTTCAGCTGCCCTTCCAGGTTCCAGCACTGTCAGCTGGTCCTCGCTAGTTCCATTGGCTCTTGCAGCTTCGGCTACCCATCCGGGTTCCAGCACCATCAGCTGGTTCTCGGCAGTTCCTCAGCCTTCTTGTACCTTCTGCTACATTTCCAAGTTCAAGCTTTTGGAAATGGTTTTTGTTTATTATCACTCTGGATCTCCCTGATGACAACCATGAAGACGACAACCCTGAAGACTACCCCGAAGAAGACGACGACCACGAAAACGATGACCCTGAAGACGACAACCCGGAACACCACCCCGAAGAAGACCAAAAAGATGACCCTGAAGAAGATGACCAAGAGGACAAAGAACATGAAGGCAACCACCAAGATACAGAACAAGAGACAGAAGACCAAGAAGCAGAAGACCAAGAAGCTGCAGAACAAAAAGCAGAACAACATTAAGCATAAGACTAAAAATCAGAGCAAAAGATATTATCTAAAGTATAAGCAGAAGAAGACTAAGCAGTGTATGGGGGTGAGTACGTTCCTCCTCGTGGTTCCCCTGGAAAATGCCTGCTGCTGCCGGCCAAACTGAACGAGGACTAATCCTGTTGTAAATCTTTTGTGACTGGCAGAACAGAAGGTGTAATCTTCAAACTTTTATATGTAACTACTACAGGAATGCCTGTCACAAATAAGAATATGATGAAGATGAAGAATAGGAAGAAGATGAAGAAGTAGAATATGAAGAAGAATAATAGTTGAATAAGAAGAATATGAAGAATGTAAAAAAAAAGTATAATAGGAAGAAGGTGAAGAAGAAGAAGATGAATAAGGTGACAAAGTTGATGAAAAAGATTCTGCTGCTGCTGAGGATCATGAAGGAGAAAGTGTGGGAGAAGTAAAAAAGAAGGTGAAGAGCATGGAAGTAGTGAAACATACATATCTGACAAAATATAATAAAGGTTAACATTGTCAATATCTTTGTAACTCCGAACGTCTCTAAAAAAAAATGTATTCCTGCTATTCCATTTGATTGGGCTAAACCTCTATGCCTTTAATGTCTCCTCCAGCTCCCCCAATATATTCTACATTATTCTTAGTTGTTTTTCTTCATGTAGAATTAACCTACAAGGAAAGAAAGGGTTTTTTTTAATTCCGATATTTCTGTCCCATTGACTTGAATGGGACTTCCGGTATCGGAATCGGCGATACCCGATACTTTTTGGGTATCGGCCAATCCAATCCGATCCGATATTTCTCAATATCGGATGGTATCACTCAACACTATTCCCGAGCCAATGAATGAATTGGCATGATTGAATCATGTTTGCTATTAATTTGATGCCCCTTGAGGGCCCATAAATCATAAGCTTTAAATATTGACCCTCTGATTTTTATCAAGTGCAATGCATTTCTCCAAAATCTCTGAATCTTTTGATGATATCATGTTCTTTAAATGGAGATATTTGCATGGTCTTGGTGGACATCTGACCATCTTTGCTTCTGAGAGACTCTGCCTTTATAAAATGCCCCTTTTATACCCATTCATGTGATTTAGTTGAAAATTGACTCTCCAGCTGTTTTTCATAAGCAGCACTTACATTTCCTGCTTTTTGTTATACCTATCCTAATTTGAGATGTGTTGTTGCCATCATTTTATAATGACTTCATTTTTGCAAATAAGAAAAATAACTTTTAATTTCTGAAATGTTTTCTATTTTCTGATTTAAACAAAATATGGCTATAATAGATTTCCAAAAAATTGCCTTCGTGTTTTCGTTACATTTTACACAATGTCCCAACTTTTTTAAAAATTAGAGTTGCAATATGGAACTTAGGAGGGATGTAAAGTGTAGGCTCATGAGCAAGTCTACTCCTTACAGCTGACACTGACACCCAACTACCAAAATTGGAGATAACTCTGATTGCAAAAGTTTTTTAAAGGACCTATTAGGTAAGAGAAAACACAATTAGTGACTTTAATAAAATCATAAGACTGTTCTAAAAAAAACTGGCCACAGCTTCAGCAAAGCTATGGTAACAATTATTTCTCTGTATATTGTACTTCACCTGTCCAATCTGTAATATCCCCTGCAGTATGCGGAAGATTCGGAGCAATCAAAGTACATTATTAGAAACCACTGCTTCAGTATTGTGCCTTTACAATGCGTGTGCTTGCATATAAGCTTTAACAAAAAACTACTTAACACCATAACAAGTCAATGTGTTCAACCACGATTTTTAAGAATGTTTGAAAGCAGAACCAGTAAAACTGTCATGTCTCTTTAATATCATAATTTGTCGATGTAGCCCTTCTACAAAATATTCTCTTTTTCAAATTTCTCTTCTTTTCCAGTTCCCATTTTAGATAAATTATTGAAATCATTTTGATATATTAAATGTCAAAGTACTTAAAGAATCCTATCTTAAAAATTTTATGATGCCGGTCAATATGTCAAAAATCTATTTTCTGCATTGATTTAATATACCTTATTATATGCGAGAATGATTTATCTACCCAAATATCATTAATCATCTATATTTGACTTCCTAAAAGAGTTCTATCAGAGGGTCACACAGTAATTCACTCAAATTATTACTTGCATTCTAAAATGCATTGTACTTATCTAAACTTCTAAATATGCACGGAAATTATATTAAATTTTCACCGATTGTTTTATTATATTCATGTCTATGCATAACCGAAACACCAAATGCTGTTTCAAGTGCACCAGTGATATATTTCAGAGGTTAATTAAGAAAGAGAAGGATAATAATATTGAGAATAGACCTGAGCAAAACAATTGCATCGATGTTGATGGATCTCTAATTAAAGCAAACTAAGTACATTATCTATTTGAGTGCACACAAAAACCTCCGACCTCAATTACTTACTGTAGATACTGCTGTTACTAATTAATTTTGATAAATAATATTTCTATAATTAATGTATACAATGCCTTGAAAAAGTATTCATGCCCCATGAACTTTTCCATATTTTTTCACGTCACAACAACCACACACGTAAATAATATTTTTTCTAATAACTATTTTTTATTAAATTTTATAAAATTTTACATTCAGAAATGAGACAAAATGAGTATTGTAGGTGAGATACTTTGTAGTATTTGCACAGTAATGGCTTTCTTTTGGCGACTCAACCATGCAGCCCATTTTTCTTCAAGTGCCTCCTTATTGTTCATCTTGAAACAGCCACACCCCTAGTTTTCAGAGAGTCCACTATCTCAGCTGATGTTATTTGTGGGTTTTTCTGTGCATCCTGAACAATTTTCCTGGCATTTGTCACAGGTCACAGGTGAGGATGTTACATTTAGTAGCCATTCAAATCCATTTGTGTCAACTTCTGTGCATGTTATTAGGCCAAAATCAGCAGAATATGTAAACTTTTGATCAGGGTCATTTGGATGTTTTGGGTTGTCATTATGATTTACAAGGAGAAAACACAGTAGTTTGACAATAAATGGCTTCACCCAACTTCTTACCATTAGTGGAGAAAAATTTATGTGATGTTATCATTCATATTCTAGGAAAAAGGACTAGGAAAGCAAATATTCTGCCGGGGTGTGTAAACTTTTTCCCCAGTGTGCAATAGAACAGAAAAAGATCAGAAAGTCCAACAGCAGTTCTAAATGATGCCAAGTTAAGATGACTCCATCCTGAAACTCGTAATACAATTTTCGTAAAACCACAATACCAAATAAGATGAGACATACACATAGGGAAGGGAAGAAGAAACCTGTTAAAAAACCAACAGACTCCTGACTGTTGTTTTGGGCTCTAAAATAGTCCCAGGGAGCCCAGACAGTCTCAAGTCTGTTCAAACTCACATTCAATAAGGCTGCCATATGCTCCATCCTGCAGATGCCAGCTATTCTATCCAAAAACTTCTGATAGGAGGGGGGAGTAGTCTGTCTCCAATGAAGGGCAATCATAAATGTTTTTTATTGAGATTTTAAGGGACATACCAAAACAATCAAGCAAGTATTTGTTGAATTTAAAGGAAAATGATTTACAGTTTCCTAAATATTTTTAAAATATATTTCTGAAATTGTGACGTGCATTTGTATTCAGCCTACCCCAAGTCAATACTTTGTAGGACCATCTTTCGCTGCAATTACTGTTGCAAGCCTTTTGGGGTATTTCTCTACCATATTTGCACAACTAGAGGCTGAAATTTTTGCCCATTCTTCTTTGCAAACTCGCTGTAGCTAAGTGAGTTTGGATGGAGGCGTCTGTGAAAGGTAACTTTCAAATATTGCTACAGATCCTCAGGGGGATTTAGGTCTCGACTGTGTTTGGGTCTTTCACACAAATGAATGTGCTTTGATTTAAAACATTCCATTGTAGCCGTGGCAGTATGATTACGGTCATTGTACTCTAGGAAGGTGAACCTGCGTTCCAATCTCTAGTCTTTTGCATCCACTAATAGGTTTTTTCTTTTGAATTATCCTGCATTTAACTCCATCCATCTTCCCATCAACTAAGACCAGCTTACCATCCTTACTAAAGAAAAGCATCCCCAGCATGATGCTGCCACCACCAAATGTGATAGTGGATATGGTGTTTTTAGGGTGATGTGCAGCGTTAGTTTTCTGCCACACATAGCGTTTTACATTTAGCCCAAAAAGTTCTACTTTGGTCTCATCTGACCAGAGCACATTCTTTCATATGCTAGATGTGTCCCTTACATGGCTTTTTGCAAATTGTAAACAGAACTTTTTATGTCATGTTTTAAAAAATATACTTAAAAATGCAATAGCGCTAACCCCTTTACCTGTTAAAGAGTAATAAGCCACATAAAATGTTGCAGTAACTGCCTGTGTGCATAAAAAGTACGATTGAATAATCAAATAAAAGTTAAATATACAAGTTTACCTTCCTGTACCCAAAGCTGTATATATATTAAAATAAGGTATCCTCTATATGAATGTAGTGGATACACTATGTCTACATGAATGTAGCCTACTGTCACACCGCCCTGCCATACTTACCCCGCCTCGGCATCCCAACGTGTCACTAGACCGGGAGTGCACCACTCAGTGTTCTCACTTCCGGTCTCGTGGCTGGCTCCAGGATCATGTCTCATGCGCACGCGCACCACGCAGGTGAGGCCGCGGCTGCACTCACCTCTGGTCCCTTATGCCACAGGAGGGTTCTGACCTGGAAGCTTTGCGGTACGTACCAGGTATATCAGGCAGCCTCTTCCTGTAGGAGGTGCCCAATTATCACTTGCGCACCCCTGTGATTTAGGCCCCTGTATGGTCCCTGTCTCTCCATACCTTCCGGTTCCCTGCACCCTGTGTGTACCCGACGTTACCATACACTTTGTTACCTAACTCCTTCCGTTCTTGTGTTCCCTCTAGTGCCCGTCTACTCCAGTCCTCACCAGCCTCCGGTTCCCTACCCGTAATATTCTGATTGGTCTGCTTGGTCCTTCCTGTCCATTCCGTTTTGGATCCCGCCTCACTCCCGTCTCGTCCTCTCTCCCCAGGACACCAAACCCTGTTCTGCCTCTTGTGTCTCCTATGGGCCGTCCCTTGGTATCAGCCGTCGCGGTGATAGTCTCCCCTGGGCCTGCCCCTGATGCTCCCTGTATAGGGGCGGTCCTCACTAGGTTAGCTCACCCGAGGGAGGTTTGTCGCCATGACCCAGTGGGTTCACTCTAGGAGCATCGCAAGTTGTCACACCCACTGCTCCTACCTGTAGATAAATGGGCAATGACATTTTATTGAATCGGTAGTACATAAAAAGGATCCACTATATAAGAAGTAACCTTTCAGACCAGCAAGAAGTGTAGGGGTGAGGCAAGGGGGGAATTATGAGATCCTAAACCCCAAATTGAGCAGAGGCCATCCTAGTGATGTGCGCAGTTTGGAGGAAAAGGAGGTGGCCACATTGACACAGTAGCACAGCAAAAAAGGGTGCAGGGTGCACAGGCACAGTGAGCGGCCTTTAGCCAGTACATCAGCTGCTACTGCCCACCGTGCCACTAAAATCAGCACACCAAAGTCGTCATCTCAAAAGAGCTCCATTCTGTGGCATTTATTCAGGGAATGTGCTGACTATCAGTGACGGGTGGTTTGCATTCTGTGCTGGGGTCACATGATCAAGAGCCTCATGTATGCAGGACTCTGCCAACCTGGTTGTAAGTTTCTGTGTGGGGTCAGGAGGGGTTTACAGTGTGGAAGTAGCAGAGCTGTGTGTGTACGAGGTGTGCAGAGCGGAGCCGTATGTGTATGAGGTGTACGGAGCGGAGCCGTGTGTGTACGAGGTGTACGGAGCGGAGCCGTGTATGTACGAGTTGAGCAGAGCCATGCATGTACAAGGTGTACGCAGCGGAGCCGTGTGTGTATGAGGTGTATGGAGCAGAACCGCGCATTACGAGGTGTACAGAGCGGAGCCGTGTGTGTACAAAGTGTACGGAGCGGACCCGTGTCTATACGAGGTGTGCGGAGCAGATCAATGTGTGTATGAGGTGTACGGAGCGGAGCCGTGTGTGTATGAGGTGAGCGGTCCCGTGCGTGTACGAGGTGTATGGAGCGGACCCATGTGTATACGAGGTGTACGGAGCAGATCAATGTGTGTATGAGGTGTACGGAGCGGAGCCGTGTGTGTATGAGGTGAGCGGAGCCGTGCGTGTACGAGGTGTATGGAGCAGCGCCGTGTGTGTACGAGGTGTACAGAGCAGAGCTGTGTGTGTGCGAGGTGTACCGAGCAAAGCCGTGTGTGTATGAGGTGAGCGGAGCCGTGCCGTGTGTGTACGAGGTGTACGGAACTGAGCCGTGTGTGTATGAGGTGTATGGAGCCGAGCCGTGTGTGTACGAGGTGTACGGAGCAGAGTCATGTGTGTACGAGGTGTACGGAGCAGAGCCGTGTGTGTACGAGGTGTACGTGGTGTACGTAGTAGAGCCATGTGTGTACGAGGTGTACGGAGCAGAGCCATGTGTGTATGAGGTGAGCGGAACTGTGTGTGTGCGAGGTGTACGGAGTGGAGCCGCGTTTGTACAAGGCGAGTGGAGCCGTGCGTGAACGAGGTGTAAGGAGCTCCGCTGTATTTTGGCATGGGGGGTCCATTTGAAAGTTCGCTTTGTGGCCCATAACTTTGTAGTTACGCCACTGTAGGGCAGCATTCAGCAAACTTTATTGTCTGGGATGGAAGCTGGGACAGTGAACAAAGTGAGACTGTGTGCTCCAGTGCATGCTCACCCTCCTCTCCATTCACTTCCAGTGTGAGCTAGACAGTGGCCAAAGCCAAATACACCAAGATTTGCTCATTCCTAGTTGCTGCAAATGAATCTAATATTGCTCATCAATATTTGCAAATTACTATTATAAATTAAAGTAAGTGAGTTTCAGGCAAAAATTTTATTAGACAGTAAAAGACACATGTGAGTGGTGTAAGCTGCTGTGGAAATATTTAGTGATTAGGCTTATCTAAAATAGTGAATAGTACTGAATAGAGTTGAGCGAAACGGGTCGAAAAAATTCAAAAGTCGCCGACTTTTGGCAAAGTCGGGTTTCATGAAACGAAACCCGACCCTAGGATGAGGTCGGCCACGAGGTCGGCGACTTACGCGCCAAAGTCGCGTTTCAAAAGTTTGTTTTGCGCTCTTTTTCAGCCAATCAGGATCCACGGACACTGTGGGCAACGTGATGACATAGGCACGGGTCACCACCATCTTTCAGAAGGGCATGCAAGTGATTGGCTTGCTTTGGTGGGCGTCACAGGGGGTATAAAAGGGCGTGCACGCCGACCGCCATCTTACTTCTGCCGATCTTAGTATAGGGAGAGGTTGCTGCTGATTCTGTAGGGAGAGCGTTAGGCAGGGAAGAAGACAAAAAAACTGCTTCTGCTGCTAGCAATTTGGCCTGCACAACACACCAGTCACTGTGTGTGCAGTGCAAGGGGAGGCTATATAGTGGTGTATCAGTGGTGTTGGTTGTTGGGCTGCCTTCTAAGGCTTCCTGACATTCCTGCATTGCTGTTTACCCACTTCTCCGCAAACTGCTTTTTTAAAAGCAATCCCAATTTTTTTTTTTGTCCTGCTGAGAAGAAAAAAAAACTGCTTCTGCTGCTAGCAATTTGGCCTGCACAACACACCAGTCACTGTGTGTGCAGTGCAAGGGGAGGCTATATAGTGGTGTATCAGTGGTGTTGGTTGTTGGGCTGCCTTCTAAGGCTTCCTGACATTCCTGCATTGCTGTTTACCCACTGCTCCGCAAACTGCTTTTTTAAAAGCAATCCAATCTCCCTTATCCTCTAGTCACTTTTGTCACAGCTGTGCCATCGAGCCTGTCACATAGCGCACAGATATTCATTGGGCCTCACACAATCCAAAAGTGTCCAGTGTCCAAAAGTGTGTGCAGAGATTCAAAATCTCCCTTATCCTCTAGTCACTTTGGTCACAGCTGTGCCATCGAGCCTGTCACATAGCGCTCAGATATCAGTGGGCCTCACACAATCCAAAAGTGTCCAGTGTCCAAAAGTGTGTGCAAAGATTCAAAATCTCCCTTATCCTCTAGTCACTTTGGTCACAGCTGTGCCATTGAGCCTGTGACATAGCGCTCAGATATCAGTGGGCCTCACACAATCCAAAAGTGTCCAGTGTCCAAAAGTGTGTGCAGAGATTCAAAATCTCCTTTATCCTCTAGTCACTTTGGTCACAGCTGTGCCATCGAGCCTGTGACATAGCGCTCAGATATCAGTGGGCCTCACACAATCCAAAAGTGTCCATCCAGTGTCCAAAAGTGTGTGCAGAGATTCAAAATCTCCCTTATCCTCTAGTCACTTTGGTCACAGCTGCGCCATCGAGCCTGTCACATAGCGCTCAGATATCAGTGGGTCTCACACAATCCAAAAGTGTCCAGTGTCCAAAAGTGTGTGCAGAGATTCAAAATCTCCCTTATCCTCTAGTCACTTTGGTCACAGCTGTGCCATCGAGCCTGTCACATAGCGCTCAGATATCAGTGGGCCTCACACAATCCAAAAGTGTCCAGTGTCCAAAAGTGTGTGCAGAGATTCAAAATCTCCCTTATCCTCTAGTCACTTTGGTCACAGCTGTGCCATCGAGCCTGTCACATAGCGCTCAGATATCAGTGGGCCTCACACAATACAAAAGTGTCCATCCAGTGTCCAAAAGTGTGTGCAGAGATTCAAAATCTCCCTTATCCTCTAGTCACTTTGGTCACAGCTGTGCCATCGAGCCTGTCACATAGCGCTCAGATATCAGTGGGCCTCACACAATCCAAAAGTGTCCAGTGTCCAAAAGTGTGTGCAGAGATTCAAAATCTCCCTTATCCTCTAGTCACTTTGGTCACAGCTGTGCCATCGAGCCTGTCACATAGCGCTCAGATATCAGTGGGCCTCACACAATCCAAGTGTCCAGTGTCCAAAAGTGTGTGCAGAGATTCAAAATCTCCCTTATCCTCTAGTCACTTTGGTCACAGCTGTGCCATCGAGCCTGTGACATAGCGCTCAGATATCAGTGGGCCTCACACAATCCAAAAGTGTCCAGTGTCCAAAAGTGTGTGCAGAGATTCAAAATCTCCCTTATCCTCTAGTCACTTTGGTCACAGCTGTGCCATCGAGCCTGTCATATAGCGCTCAGATATCAGTGGGCCTCACACAATCCAAAAGTGTCCAGTGTCCACAAGTGTCTGCAGAAATTCAAAATCTCCCCTGTCCTATAGACACCTTGTACCTTGTTTTACATTACTATATAGTTTGTTGGATTTTGTCTACATTTCTACCAAAAATGAGGAAGGCTGGTGGAAGAGGCCGTGGAATTGGGCGGGGGTTGGCAGCTGGTAATGATGGTGTTGGTAGTGGATCTGATGGTAGTGGCAAGAGCAAAATAGGACCGAATGCAGGAGGTGCTGACCCTGCGTCATCGTCTGGCTACATAAGGCCTCGAACGCTTAGTTTTCTAGGAGTTGGCAAACCGCTTTTAAAGCCAGAGCATCAGGAAAAAGTTTTGTCTTACATTGCTGACTCAGCCTCCAGCTCTATCGCCTCCTCTTCTTCAGTTGTAAAAAGTAAAAGCACTGAGTCGTCATTGGAGGCTCATGTTCATGAACCACACCTTTCCTTGTGTCCTTCACCCCAACCAAGATTGAAGGATGACGCAGGCCATACTACTGATTACTCCATGGAGCTGTTTTCACATACCATGCCTGGATTATCAAGTGAAATGGTGAATTACCCAGGCCAAGATGAATCTGACATGGAGTGCACTGATGCACAGCTGCTGATGGATGATTCTGCTGGTACATTCACTCAGAGCACTACATTGTCCTCGCAGTGTACAGAGCCAGATTCTGACCCTGATGAGACTCAGGTGCCCCTTCCCGCACACTATACCACCATACACGGTGACACAGAGGAAGGTGCACATGACATAGAAGAGGAGGTGATGGATGACCCAGTTGTTGACCCAGATTGGCATCCATTGGGGGAAGAGGGTGCTGCTTCCAATAGCTCAGATGAGGAGCATCCACAGCAGACATCGACATCGCAACAGCTGTTATCTGGCAGGCCCGGAGCACTCCAAAGACAGGTTCCAAACATCAAAAGAGTTGCTGGACAGCTTGTCCAGAGGGTCAAAAGATCACAGCGTGCTAGGCCGCAAAATGTCTGCCAAAGTAGGAAGAGTGCAGTGTGGCACTTTTTTTAACAAAATCCTCATGATCAGGCCAAGGTTATCTGTAAGAAGTGCGCAAAGACCTTTAGCCGAGGGAAAAATCTGAAAAATTTGAATACCAGTTGCATGCTTAGACATTTAACCAGTATGCACTTGCAAGCGTGGACACAACACCAAACCTCAAGTGCCACATGTGCAACTGATCACAACGAAGGTAGTCAGCAACGCTACATTGTTTCCCCCACTGTAAGCCCACTGGTTAGCACAGCAGCAAATGTTGAGGTGTCATTGCAAGACCACAGCAGTCAGGGAATCCCACTGTTATATCAACGAAAGACTGATTCTAGGCAATCAGAAAGAACACCAACTCCATCACCATCATCAACCCTCTCTCAGTCCGCCCTGTCCACCGCTACTTCCACCATATGCAGCTCTCAAGTCCAGCTCACCCTCCCAGACACTATGAGTAGGTCAAGAAAGTACTCAGTCTCTCATCCGCGTACACTGAGTTTGAACGCCCACATTGCCAAACTAATCTCGTTTGAGATGATGCCCTTTTGGCTGGTGGAAAGCACAGCTTTCCGCAAACTCATGGCCTATGCAGTACCACGCTATGACCTACCCAGTCGCCATCTCTTCTCTCGCAAAGCCATCCCAGCCCTCCACCATCATGTGAAAGACCGCATTGTCCATGCACTCAAGCAGTCAGTGAGCGGAAAGGTGCACCTCACAACTGATGCATGGAACAGTCGGCATGGCCAGGGCCGTTACGTGTCCATCACTGTGCACTGGGTTAATATGGTGAATGCAGGGTCCACAGGGGACAGCGGTGGTGGGACAGTGCTGCCTAGCCCACGGTATAGGAAACAGTTGGCTGTAGGCGTTCGACCCTCCTCCTCCTCCTCCAGAAGCGAAAGCTCGTCCACAGAGCGCAGTCGTACGAGCACTCCATCTGCAGCTGCCACTGTTGCACACGATGTGTCCCCCTATCGAGCAGCTAGTGGAAAGCGTCAGCAGGCTGTGTTGCAGATGATGTGTTTGGGCGACAGACACACCGCCGAGGTGCTGGCCGAGTACTTGAAGCGACAAACTGAGTCATGGCTGGGCAGTGTACATCTTGAGGCAGGCAAGGTAGTTAGTGATAACGGCCGTAATTTTGTGGCAGCCATAGCCCTTTCAAAACTCAGCCACATACCTTGCTTGGCTCACACCTTGAACCTGGTGGTGCAGTGCTTCCTCAAAAATTATCCGGAGTTAACAGCCCTGCTCCAGAAGGTGCGAAGACTGTGCGCGCACATCCGCCGGTCGCCTGTACACTCCGTTCGTATGCAGAAGCTGCAGCGATTGCTCCACCTTCCCAACCACCGCCTCATTATCGACATTGCAACAAGGTGGAACTCCACCCTGCACATGGTGGAGCGGCTGTGCGACCAGAGGCAGGCCATAATGCTTTTGTGGGAGGATACACGGCCAGGCACTTTGAGAGCAGACATGAAGTTGACAGGTGTGCAGTGGTCGAAGCTGAAAGACCTTTGTAAAGTCCTTCAGTGTTTTGAGGAATGCACACGGCTGGTAAGCGCAGACGACGCCATCCTAAGCATGAGCATCCCACTTATGCGTCTGCTCATGCAAACTTTGACGCACCTTAAGGAGCAGGCGTCTGCAGCCAATGTTGATGAGGAGGAAGAGGAGGAGGGAATCCTTGATGACATTCAGCCATTGTCTGCTCAGGGACCTCTCCTGGACGAGGTGGAGGAAGAAGAGGAGGAGGAGGAGGAGGATGATGGGGATGATTACTTAGGGGAGGAGGATGCATCTCGTGGGGCAAGTGAAAATGTTGGCGTGGCAAGGTCTGGTACAGGGTTTGTGCGTGACTGGAGGGATGTGGATTTGCCAGAAAGTGCTCCTCCACCCAGCACTCGCAGTGCATCATTGACACCGGGAACATTGGCCCACATGTCAGATTATGCCTTGCGGATCCTAAAAAGGGACCCCCGCATTGCCAAAATGATGAACGATGACGACTACTGGTTGGCCAGCATCCTGGATCCACGCTATAAAGGCAAATTACAAAACATCATGCCACAGGAGAACCTTGACCTAATATTGGCTAATAAACAAGCAACTCTGGTAAATCGGTTGCTTGAGGCATTCCCAGCACACAGCAGCGGTGATGGTTCTCACACGAGCCGTACGGGCCGGGGGCAGCTTGGCAGAGGTGTTCGTGGTGCACACAGCAGAAGTGGCGTTGGAGACAGGGGTTTCATGACAATGTTGTGGACTGATTTTTCAAATACCGCTCACACAACTGGTAATACTGCATCGATGGAAAGTGACAGGAGACAGCAGTTGTCAACTATGGTTACAAACTACTTTTCCTCCCATATCGATGTTCTCCCACACAGGTCATTCCCCTTTGACTATTGGGCCTCTAAACTGGACACCTGGCCTGAATTGGCCCAATATGCCTTACAGGAGCTCGCTTGCCTAGCTGCAAGTGTGCTATCGGAAAGAGTCTTCAGTGCAGCTGGATCAATCCTGACAGAGAAAAGGACCCGTCTGTCAACCCAAAATGTGGATGATCTAACCTTCATTAAAATGAACCACGCATGGGTTTCCAAGGATTTTGTCCCACCTTCCCCTGATGACACATAGGGTGACAGAAAAATGGCTTGCTTTGGTCCACCTCTTCCTGGTACTTCACCTATTTCGCCTTTTGCATCAGCTGAATGTCCAACATCAACATATGCCACTTTCTAAAACTCCCTAACTGTGCTGCCTCCCCCCCAAGGCCGGGGTCACCACCTAGCGCACGACACCGTGCGAGTGCCGTTGCCCTGGACAGGTGGGTAGGCCGACTCTTGGGCGCGGGCACTGGCACAGGGTCCCTCATAGTGTAATCAAGTGTCTCTGACGGTGGTGGTGCACACCCGCCGTCAGACACACCGCTGTACTATGAGGGGCCCAGTGCCAGTACCGACGCCCACGAGTGGGCCCCCCTTGCTTGGGCAGGGCCCCAGCATTTGTAATCTGGGCCGTCAAATCCATACTGTGCCTGACACCGTCTGAGCCTGCCTCCTGATGTATAGACATATATTTTGAATGTGTACGCTATTTGAATGTGTACGCTATTTATGCACATGTAATCGAAGTACATGTATCAAAGTACTTCTGGCAGTTATAACATGGATGAATGTGACACGCATCTCTATTCTCTTCATACAGGTAACCAGCTTTTCCAATCTCTGCTCTGAATCCACTCCTGTGTCTCCATTCAATGTCAGCAAGCAGTTAATCCTGAATGCTATCTATGTGTTTTCAACTCTGCAAGCTTATATCTGGTATATAGTTTTTTTCAACTTACTCTGCTTGTCCCCTTATGTTGTGAGGTCAAGAAACTTTTCAAAGTGCTTTATGATCCATGTAGTGCTGGACATGTGTTTATTTAACCACAACATTTTATTGGGTCCTGGTGTCTCAATTTAGTGTGATTGATTAACGAGCAGAGAGAGCCACCAAAAAAAAAAAAAAAAAAAAAAAAAAAACAGCCTTAACCTCCTATATATTCAGACCTAGCTAGGGGGAGCATTTATGCAGGGGTGGCATTTATGCACATGTAATCGAAGTACATGTATCAAAGTACTTCTGGCAGTTATAACATGGCAGTTAGACAGGGCAGGAGACAGGTAAGACATTTATATACATCTACTCTCTGTACATTTGGGGTGCAACAAATATATCGCATATGCATTTGTGTAATTTTTATCCTGGCCGCTGCATTCACACACATCCACCGCCCTGGCATTAACTCTCCACACTCCATCCATATTGGCCCCTCGCTTCTTTCCTCTCCTATGTATAGCACTCACGCTCTTTTCACATTGTTAAATTGCACAGATCCAGGCAGTCCCACCATTCAACAACAGAGACGCTCTCACAAATCACTTAACCATCTGCTCACTCTTTCTATCCTCCTTCTCCTAGTCGCAGGAGACATTGCTCCCAACCCTGGTCCCCCATGTTATAGAAAGTCAAACCCCCCCACTGCTACACTCAGAAACCCCTCTAATCTTATTAATATTCCCTGCATGCCATCTGTCTCTCTTAATTGTGCACTTTGGAATTCTCGCTCAGTGTGTAACAAACTCTCCTTCATTCATGACTTCTTCCTTTCTAATTCTCTTAACCTCCTGGCTCTTACTGAAACCTGGATCCAGCAGTCAGACACTACCGCTGCTGCTGCTCTTTCATATGGTGGACTACACTTCTCTCATACCCCAAGATCAGACAATAGAGCTGGTGGAGGCGTTGGTCTGCTCCTATCACCAAAATGTACCTTTCAGGTTATCCCTCAAGTACCCTCACTTGTCTTCCCTTCTTTTGAGGTCCATGCCGTCAGACTCTACACCCCCTTCTCCATGCGAGTGGCGGTGGTGTATCGTCCTCCCGGCCCCTCCCATCAGTTCCTGGATCATTTTGCCACTTGGCTTCCACATTTTCTCTCCTGTGACATCCCTACCCTCATCATGGGAGATTTCAACATCCCCATTGCTCTTCCCCTCTCCCCATCTGCTACTCACCTTTTATCTCTAACCTCCTCATTTGGCCTTTTGCAGCTTACTAATTCTCCAACGCATGAAGACGGAAACTCCCTTGACTTGGTCTTCTCTCGGCTTTGTGCAGTGGATGATTTTGCAAACTCCCCTCTCCCGCTCTCTGACCACAATCTTCTTTCATTCTCTATTAAGAAATGCCAGGCTGCTCAGGTCACCCCCACTGTCCAGACTTATAGAAACATACAGGCCATTAACACCCAGAAACTTCTGAAGAACTTGCAGTCTTCATTGGCCCCTATCTCCTCCCTCTCATGTCCTGATTCTGCATTGAAGCATTACAATGAAACACTTCAAAGTGCCCTGGATGATTTTGCACCCCCTATAAATAGAACACCACAACGCAGATGGCGACAACCCTGGCACACGGTGCAAACACGTTTCCTGCAGCGGTGCTCCAGGTGCGCCGAACGTCTGTGGAGAAAATCCAATCTACGCGAAGATTTCATCCATTTTAAGTTTATGCTTAGAACATACAACACTGCCCTTCACCTCTCCAAACAAACCTATTTCAACACCCTCATCATCTCACTGTCCAATAACCCGAAACGTCTTTGACACTTTTCATTCTCTACTCAATCCAAGAGTACAGGCCCCAACCACGGAGCTCCAAGCTGACGATCTGGCCAATTACTTCAAAGAAAAAATTGACCAGATCCGACAGGAAATTATCTCCAAATCCCCTCATACCATGCACTGTCCTCCCTCCCCCACTGCATCTAACTCACTCTCTGATTTTGAACCAGTCACAGAAGAAGAAGTAAGCAGGCTCCTTGCATCTTCTCGCCCAACTACTTGCACCAGTGACCCATTTCCGTCACATCTCCTCCAGTCCCTTTCCCCTGCTGTCACCCCTCACCTAACTAAAATATTTAACCTCTCTCTCTCTTCTGGTATTTTTCCCTCCTCATTTAAGCATGCCATCATACATCCACTACTTAAAAAACCATCCCTCGACCAAAACTGTGCCGCTAACTATAGACCTGTCTCTAATCTTCCCTTCATCTCTAAACTCCTGGAACGCCTGGTCCACTCCCGTCTTATCCGCTATCTCTCAGAAAACTCTGTTCTCGACCCTCTCCAATCCGGTTTCCGCTCTTTACACTCCACTGAAACTGCCCTCACTAAAGTCTCTAATGATCTGCTAACAGCTAAATCAAATGGTCATTACTCCATGCTAATTCTCTTGGATCTCTCTGCAGCATTCGACACTGTGGATCATCAGCTCCTCCTCACTATGCTCCATTCCATTGGCCTCAAGGACACCGTTCTCTCCTGGTTCTCCTCCTATCTCTCTGACCGCTCCTTTACTGTTTCTTTTGCCGGTTCCTCCTCCTCTCACCTTCCCCTTACTGTTGGGGTTCCTCAAGGATCGGTTCTAGGCCCCCTCCTCTTCTCCTTGTACACTGCCCCTATTGGTCAAACAATCAGTAGATTTGGTTTCCAGTACCATCTCTATGCTGATGACACCCAATTATACGCTTCTTCTCCTGACATCACGACAGCCTTTCTAGAAAACACTGGCGATTGTCTAAACGCTGTGTCTAATATCATGTCCTCACTATATCTGAAACTGAACCTGTCAAAGACTGAACTCCTTGTGTTTCCTCCCGCTACTAATGTACCTACACCCGACATTGCCATTTCCGTGTGTGGTTCCACTATTACTCCCCAGCAACATGCCCGCTGTCTTGGGGTCATACTTGATTCCGAGCTTTCCTTTGCCCCCCACATTCGATCACTGGCTCGCTCTTGTCATCTGCACCTCAAAAACATTTCTAGAATTCGACCTTTTCTTACTTTTGACTCTGCAAAAACTCTTACTGTTTCTCTTATTCATTCACGTCTCGACTATTGTAACTCTCTTCTAATCGGTCTCCCTCTTACCAAACTCTCCCCTCTCCAATCTGTCTTGAATGCTGCAGCCAGGATAATATTCCTCACCAATCGTTACACCGATGCCTCTACCTTGTGCCAGTCATTACACTGGCTACCCATCCACTCCAGAATTCAGTATAAACTTATTACCCTCACCCACAAAGCCCTCAATGGCTCAGCACCACCCTACATCTCCTCCCTTGTTTCAGTATACCACCCTACCCGCGCCCTCCGTTCTGCTGATGACCTGAGGTTGGTATCCTCAATAGTCAGAACCTCCCACTCCCGTCTCCAAGACTTTACACGTGCCGCGCCAATTCTTTGGAATGCACTTCCCAGGTCAATACGATTAGTCCCCAATCCCCACAATTTTAAGCGTGTCCTGAAAACACATTTATTCAGACTGGCCTATCGCCTCAACACATTAACCTAACCTATCCCTGTGTGGCAGAGCCAAAAGTTTTACCATAACCAGGTTCCCAGCATCATGTTCCCACATGCTTTATGCATCCATTAGCCCTCTGTGTCTGTACTGTTACACACTTAACATTATGGCTGGTCCATACAATCAGGGCAACTGTTACCACCCACCTTTCGTGTCTACCTCTTTCCTCATAGACTGTAAGCTTGCGAGCAGGGCCCTCACTCCTCTTGGTATTTGTTATAATCTACTGTATGTGATTATTGTTATGCTGTAATGTCTATTGTCTGTACAAATCCCCTCTGAAATGTAAAGTGCTGCGGAATATGTCGGCGCTATAAAAATAAAATTTATTATTATTATTATTATTATTATTATTATTATTATTATTATTATTATCCATACATGTTATCCGGGGATACTGTACCCTTTCTAACCTTTGTGCAATCACGTGCAATCCATACTGGGCCTAACACCGTCTGAGCCTGCCTCCTGAGACATATATTTTGAATGTGTACGCTATCATACATGTTATCTGGGGATACGGTACCCTTTCTAACCTTTGTGCAATCACGTGCAATCCATACTGGGCCTAAAACCGTCTGAGCCTGCCTCCTGAGACATATATTTTGAATGTGTACGCTATCCATACATGTTATCTGGGGATACGGTACCCTTTCTAACCTTTGTGTAATCACGTGCAATCCATACTGGGCCTAACGCCGTCTGAGCCTGCCTCCTGAGACATATATTTTGAATGTGTACGCTATCCATACATGTTATCTGGGGATACGGTACCCTTTCTAACCTTGGTGCAATCACGTGCAATCCATACTGGGCCTAACACCGTCTGAGCCTGCCTCCTGAGACATATATTTTGAATGTGTACGCTATCCATACATGTTATCCGGGGATACGGTACCCTTTCTAACCTTTGTGCAATCACGTGCAATCCATACTGGGCCTAACACCGTCTGAGCCTGCCTCCTGAGACATATATTTTGAATGTGTACGCTATCCATACATGTTATCTGGGGATACGGTACCCTTTCTAACCTTTGTGCAATCACGTGCAATCCATACTGGGCCTAACACCATCTGAGCCTGCCTCCTGAGACATATATTTTGAATGTGTACGCTATCCATACATGTTATCTGGGGATACGGTACCCTTTCTAACCTTTGTGCAATCACGTGCAATCCATACTGGGCCTAACACCGTCTGAGCCTGCCTCCTGAGACATATATTTTGAATGTGTACGCTATCCATACATGTTATCTGGGGATACGGTACCCTTTCTAACCTTTGTGCAATCACGTGCAATCCATACTGGGCCTAACACCGTCTGAGCCTGCCTCCTGAGACATATATTTTGAATGTGTACGCTATCATACATGTTATCTGGGGATACGGTACCCTTTCTAACCTTTGTGCAATCACGTGCAATCCATACTGGGCCTAACACCGTCTGAGCCTGCCTCCTGATGTATAGACATATATTTTGAATGTGTACACTATCCATACATGTTATCTGGGGATACGGTACCCTTTCTCACCTTTGTGCAATCACGTGCAATCCATACTGGGCCTAACACCGTCTGAGAATGATAGATGGGGCCCACCATACACTGGAACATTCCAAAGGTGGACATCAGACACTGGAGCAGCATTTACAGGGCCCATTATACACTAGAGCATTAGAAATGGGGCCCATTATGTTTGGAGCATTATTTGGGCACATAAGACAGTGGAGCTTCATCCATGGGGACCAACATATACTGTAGCATTATGTGGAGCTCATCATATACTGTTTCAAACATTATATGGGACCAATGATTTTGTATGGAGAAATAGATGGGCCTCGT
The DNA here is from genome assembly GCF_039654945.1 of Dendrobates tinctorius. Taxonomy (NCBI): domain Eukaryota; kingdom Metazoa; phylum Chordata; class Amphibia; order Anura; family Dendrobatidae; genus Dendrobates; species Dendrobates tinctorius. The sequence goes on from NW_027361917.1 coordinate 59,286,998, forward strand.
CATGAGATGTAAAAAGTGAGGTATTTTTCATTGTACTATACCGCTATTTCTCTGCCGTATCAGAGCATGATGAGTTGTGGTATGTGTTAAAGGGGCGCTCTTTCGCCCAGGGCACATGAAAACCTGGAGCCAGCCCTCCCCCCCCACAGTCTGTAGCCAAATAACCCCCATTTTTCAGTGCGTAACTTGTATTATGAAGTTAATTAAGGTTGACAAGCTTAAGTAAGAAGAATTGATGCTTTTGGCATTCAAATGGGCACTCTTGGTGTGTTTCCTGTCCTCCTCTCACTGCCGACTTTTATTCCCCATTGACTTACATTGGGTTTCGTGTTTCGGGACGACCCCGACTTTTCCCTATAATCGGACGATCTTGCTCGACCCGACTTTTGGAAAAGTCGGGTTTCACGAAACGAAACGCGACCCTAAAAAACCAAAAGTCGCTCAACTCTAATACTGAATGTTGTCTGGAATCTGGCAAGTTTACTTTGAAACAAGAAATATAAACTATTATTAATATTAAATAATCTTTAGAAGTCTCTATATATAAAAATGAATGTGTGTGTGTGTATCACCAATCAATCACGAAGCATCTTTCATTTCGCCAGAGCTGTTCAAATGAAGCTGAGCTGTGATTGGTTGCTATGAGCAACAGTTTTTCTTGCAAACAATCACTAAGCATCTCTCATTTCACCCGAGCTGGTTAAAAGAAGCTGAGCTGTGATTGGTGGCTATGACCAGCAGTTTTCCCACTTGACCTCAGCAAACACTGACATGGTGAGAGAAATCTAGCATCCCCAGGAACTTAAGCTGCCAGCCATTGTCTGCCCCCCGAAAGGAGCAGAGAGCACATGACAGAAATTAATCCCCCCTCCCGTGCCCTTATACCCATCATACATCCTCCATCCCGTAGGCACATCTTCCCTCTGAAACGGATCATTGGTGTGGAAGTCAGAGCAAATCCACCCAGCGCTTTGGTTTTGACCCCAGACCTCTCTTAAAGGGATCCACGGTATGGAAGTTAGGACATTTCCACTCAGCTCTGTGGTTCTGATCCCAGGGTCTCTTAAAGGAAACATTGGTATGGAATTTAGGGCAAATCCACTCTGTGCTTTGGTTCTGACCCCAGGCCTTTCTTAAAGGAATCTCCGGTATGGAAGTCAGGGCAAATCCATCCTGCGCTTTAATTCTGACCCCAGGCCTCTCTTTCAAAGGGATCCCCGGTATGGAAGTCAGGGCAATGGCCTTCAAATGCTCTGCTACTGACCCTAGGCTCTCTTAAAGGGATCTCCTGTATGGAAGTTAGGGCAAATCCCTCGGTGCTCTGATTCTGACCCCAGGGTTCTATTAAAGGGATCATTGGTAAGCAAGTCAGGGCAAATCCACTCAGTGCTCTGGTTCTGGCCTAAGTCCCCTCTTAAAGGGATCCTCGGTACAGAAGTGAGGGAAAATCCACTCTGCGCTTTGGTACTGACACCAGGCCTCTCTTAAAGGGATCTCTGGTATGGAAGTTAGGGTAAATCCCTCTGCGCTCTGATTCTCACCCCAGGCTCCTATTAATGCGATCATTGGTATGAAAGTCAGGGCAAATCCACCCAGCGCTCTGGTTCTGGAGCCAGGCCTCTCTTAAAGGGATCCCCAGTATGGAAGTTAGGACCGTTCCACTCAGTGCTCTGGTTCTGACCCAAGGGTCTCTTAAAGGGATCATTGGTATGGAAGTTATGGCAATTCCACTAAGTGCTCTGGTTCTGACCCCATGCCTCTCTTAAAGGGATCCCCGGTATGGAAGTTAGGACTGTTCCACTCAGCTCTGTGGCTCCTGGCTGATAGGATGTTGTGGGATATTATGGGTAGTAGTCGAGTGGGTCTGGCTGACGGGATGATGCGGGATATTATAGTGAATGTGGCTATGCGGAATGGGCGGGGCTTTAAACTCAGCTTTATATATATAGATATAATCATTATAATGTTAGTTACTATGCCCGGGTAGCGCCGGGCTCTTCAGCTAGTTACAAATAAATAAATTGGAGAAATATTCAAGGAGCGGTGGGGTCCTTATTGCTGCTGTATATTAAAACTACCCAAATCTTATTTTACCGGCTATTAAGTGTATTAAGTGTTCAAGTCTGGAAGGTCTGGAAGGTAGGTCAAATCCATCCAGTGCTTTGTTTCTGACCCCATGCCTCTCTTAAAGGGATCCTCGGTATTGAAGTAAGGGCAATTGCCTTCAAATGCTCTGCTACTGACCCCAGGCTATCTTAAAGGGATCTCCTGTATGGAAGTTAGGGCAAATCCCTCAGCGCTCTGATTCTGACCCCAGGGTTCTATTAAAGGGACCATTGGTATGAAAGTCAGGGCAAATCCAGCCAGCGCTCTGGTTCTGATCTCAGGCTTTCTTAAAGGGATCCCCGGTATGGAAGTAAGGGCAAATCCACTCAGTGCTCTGGTTCTGACCCAAGGCACCTCTTAAAGAGATACCCGGTATGGAAGTGAGGGCAAATCCAATCTGCACTTTGGGACTGACCCCAGTCCCCTCTTAAAGGGATCCCCGGTATGGAAGTCAAGGCAATTGCCTTCAAATGCTCTGGTACTGACCCCAGGCTCTCTTAAAGGGATCTCCTGTACAGAAGTTAGGAGATATATCCCTCAGCGCTCTGATTCTCACCCCAGGGTTCTATTAAAGGGATCATTGGTATGCAAGTCAGGGAAAATCCACTCAGTGCTCTGGTTCTGATCCCAGGCTTTCTTAAAGGGATCTCTTGTATGGAAGTTAGAGTAAATCCCTCAGCGCTCTGATTCTCACCACAGGGTTCTATTAAAGAGATCATTGGTATAGAAGTCAGGCCAAATCCACTCAGCGCTCTGGTTCTGACACCCGGCCTCTCTTAAAAGGATCCCCGGTATGGAAGTTAGGACCGTTCCACTCAGCGCTCTGGTTCTGACCCCAGGCTGACGAGATGATGTGGGATATTATGGGTAGTAGTCCGGTGGCTCTGGCTGACAGGATGATGTGGGATATTAGGGGTAGTAGTCTGGTGACTCTGGCTGATGCAATGATGTGCGATATTAGGAGTAGTAGTCCAGTGGCTCTGGCTGACGGGATGATGTGGGATATTAGGGGTAGTAGTCCGGCGGCTGTGACGGGATGATGTGGGATATTAGTGGTAGTTGTCCGGTGGCTCTTGCTGACAGGATGATGTGGGATATTAGGGGTAGTAGTCCGGCAGATGTGACGGGATTATGTGGGATATTAGTGGTAGTAGTCCAGTAGCTCTGGCTGATGGGATGATGTAGGATATTATAGTGAATGTGGCTATGCGGAGTGGGCGGTGATATACACTTAGCTTTATATATATATAGATATAATCATTATAATTTGTTATAACTAACCGTAGTTAGTTACTATGCCCGGCAGTGCCGGGCTCTTCAGCTAGTATATATACAGTATATATATATACTGTATATATATATATATATATATATATATATATATATATACACTGTATATATATATATATATATATATATATATTTATATATAAAATTATATATGTATAGGAATTTCATCTACAGTTTAAACTAGAAGTTTACATACACTATATAAAAAGTTACAAATATGCGTTTTTCTCAATATCTGACATGAAATCAGAATAAACCTTTCCTACTTTAGGTCAGTTAGGATTGCCAACCATAATTATTAATATTTACCTAATGCCAGAATAATGAGAGAGAGAGAATACGTAAAGGCATTTTTTTATTACTTACTGCAAAATCAATAGTTTACATACATTTCCTTAGTATTTGGTACCATTTCTCTTAAACTGAATGACCTGGGTCAAATATTTGGGATATCCTTCCACAAGCTTATCACCATAGTTGGTTGGAATTTGGGCAGATTCCAACTGGTAACTGATCCAGGTCTGTAGGTCACCTTGCTCGCACCTGCCTTTTCATCTTTGCCCATACATTTTCAATAGGATTGAGATCATGGCATTGTAATGGCCACTCCAAAACATTGACTTTGTTCTCCTTAAGCCACTTGGTTACCATTTTGGCAGTATGCTTAGGGTCATTGTCCATTTGGAAGACCCAATTACTGCCCAAGCTTTAACTTCCTGGCTGATGCCTTGAGATGTTGCTTCAGTATTGCCACATAATCTTCTTTTCTCATGATGCCATCTATTTTGTGAAGTGCACCAGTCCCTCCTGCAGCAAAACAGCCTCACAACATGATGCTGCCACCCCTGTGTTTCACTGTTGGGATAGTGTTCTTAGGCTTCCAAGATTCTCCCTTTTTCCTCCAAGGGTAACTATGGTCATTATGCCCAAAAAGTTCATTTAGTTTGATCAGACCACAGGACTTGTCTCCAAAATTTAAGGTTTTTGTACCTGTGTGCATTTGCAAACAGTAATCTGGCTTTTATATTTTTCTTTTGGAGCAATGGCTTCTTCCTGTCAGCCAATGTTGATACAGTACTTGTTTAACTGTGAATATTGACACAATCTTACCAGATTCCACCATCATCATCACAAGGTCTTTTGCTTTTGTCCTTGGGTTGAAATGTACCTGTCGAACCAAAGCACATTCATCGCTGGGATGCAAAACCCATCTCCTTCTTGAGCGGACTAATGGCTGGACATTCCCATCTTCTTTGTACTTGCATATAATTGTTTGAATAGATGAACGAGGTACCTTCAGGTATCTTGAAATTGTACCTAAGGATAAGCCAGACTTGTGCAAGTCCACAAATCTCTTCCTAATATCTTGGCTGATTTCTTGAGACTTTCCCATGGTGCTACACAAAGAACCAGTATGTTTCAGGTGTACATTAAAATACATCCTCAAGTGTGTCTCTAATTAACTCAGATGGTGCCAAAAAACAGAAGCTTCCAAACACATGACATCATCAAATGGGCAGTCCAGAATTGTTTACAGGCATAGTAATCTTAGTGTATGTAAACTTTTGACTTTGCAGTAAGTAATAAATATGCCTTAAACCATTCTCTCTTTCTGATTATTGTGGCATTTGGAAAATATTAATAATTATGGTAATCCTAATTGACCTAAAATGGGAGAGGTTTATTTTGATTTCCTGTCAGATATTGAGAAAAACATGCATATGTGTCTTTTATATAGTGTATGTAAACTTCTGGTTTCAACTGTATCTATAATAATAAATGCCCTAACCAGCTTCCGGTTGTAACAACTTCCGTCCAGTTGTAACCGGTGACGTCACCACACACACACGCACATGTTAACCCTCAACACACCACACCGCCTCAACACACACTCCTCTCACCTTTCACCTCCACTCATGTCCACTCACTCTTTCACTCCACATACGTTCCTTTCTCTCACTCCGTTTCTCATACTCACACCGTCATCGTCGCTGCCCCGACATCTTCCTCCGCCGCCGCGATCCAGGATCCAGACGTTCTCCAGGCCGCCGACATGTTCTTGCGGGATGCCATCTTGGATGTCGTGAAGTCCCGCGAGATTCAAGATGGCGTCGCCGCAACAATATGTCGCTGGCGTGGACGACATCGGGATCCAAAAAGATGGCGTCAGCAAAATCTTGCGAGATTACGCCGACGCCATTTTGGATCCCGATGTCGCCCATGCCAGCGACATGTTGTTGCGGCGACGCCATCTTGAATATCGCGGGACTTCACGACATCCGAGATGGCGTCCCGCAAGAATATGTCGCTGGCGTGGGCGACATCGGGATCCAAAATGGCGTCGGCGTAATCTCGCGAGATTTCGCCGACGCCATCTTTTTGGATCCCGATGTCGTCCACGCCAGCGACATGTTGTTGCGGCGACGCTATCTTGAATATCGCGGGATTTCACGAAATCCAAGATGGCGTCCCGCAAGAACATGTCGGCGGCCTGGAGAACGTCTTGATCCTGGATCGCGGCGGCGGAGGAAGATGTCGGGGCAGCGACGATGACGGTGTGAGTATGAGAAACGGAGTGAGAGAAAGGAACGTATGTGGAGTGAAAGAGTGAGTGGACATGAGTGGAGGTGAAAGGTGAGAGGAGTGTGTGTTGAGGCGGTGTGGTGTGTTGAGGGTTAACATGGCAAGAGGTGTTAACGACGTCGGCGAAATCTCGCGAGATTTCGCCGACGCCATCTTGCATTCGTGAAATTGCGTCATTTACCTCACGCCGACTTGCTGTGCGGACGCTTGGCATTGCCTGTACCACCATAACTACTGCTGCCTTGGTCCTATGCCTGTTTACTGCCGGTGTCTAATTACTGGACCAATTTGCCTCTATCGCCATAACTACTGCTGCCTTGCTCCTCTGCCGGTGTCTAATTACAGGGCCAATTTGCCTCTATCGCCATAACTACTGCTGCTTTGGTCATCTGCCGGTGTCTAATTACAGGGCCAATTTGCCTCTACCGCCATAACTACTGCTGCCTTGCTCCTCTGCCGGTGTCTAATTACAGGGCTAATTTGCCTCTACCGCCATAACTACTGCTGCTTTGGTCATCTGCCTGTTTACTGCCGGTGTCTAATTACAGGGCCAATTTGCCTCTACCGCCATAAGTACTGCTGCCTTGCTCCTCTGCTGGTGTCTAATTACAGGGCCAATTTGCCTCTACCGCCATAACTACTGCTGCCTTGCTCCTCTGACTGTTCACTGCCTGTGTCTAATTACCGGGCCAATTTGCCTCTACCGCCATAACTACTGCTGCCTTGCTCCTCTGCCGGTGTCTAATTACAGGGCCAATTTGCCTCTACCACCATAACTACTGCTGCCTTGCTCCTCTGCCGGTGTCTAATTACAGGGCCAATTTGCCTCTACCGCCATAACTACTGCTGCCTTGCTCCTCTGCCGGTGTCTAATTACAGGGCCAATTTGCCTCTACCGCCATAACTACTGCTGCCTTGCTCCTCTGCCGGTGTCTAATTACAGGGCCAATTTGCCTCTACCGCCATAACTACTGCTGCCTTGCTCCTCTGTCGGTGTCTAATTACAGGGCCAATTTGCCTCTACCGCCATAACTACTGCTGCCTTGCTCCTCTGCCGGTGTCTAATTACAGGGCCAATTTGCCTCTACCGCCATAACTACTGCTGCCTTGCTCCTCTGCCGGTGTCTAATTACACGGCCAATTTGCCTCTACCGCCATAACTACTGCTGCCTTGCTCCTCTGCCGGTGTCTAATTACAGGGCCAATTTGCCTCTACCGCCATAACTACTGCTGCCTTGCTCCTCTGCCGGTGTCTAACTACAGGGCCAATTTGCCACTACCACTTCATAACTACTGCTGGGCAATTACAGGGTCAATTAGTATCTGTTTACTCTACAATACTCCAGGACGCCTTCTTCACTGCCAGATAACTGCCAAATAGACTCCTTTACCTGTGCCAACATGAGTCATAACAAAAAGTATGCCAATGCCAGTGAAAGGAAAGCAGCTTTAGCACTACGACAAAAACAACGCCGTGCTAATGAGACTCCTGAGGAAAAACACCATCGCCTTGAGAAGATTAAGGCTTATAAACGCCGTCGCCTCACACACGAATCCCCTAACTCTAAATCCATAAGATTGGCTGAAGAAGCCTCTGCACGCCGTCACCGCCGACAACAGACAGCCTCTTCCTCATCATTATTTTTAGACTCACAACAGGATGCTTCCACATAAGCATGTGGAACAATTTACTGCTACACTTCATCCCATATGCCGTTCACTGACATAACTAATCAGCAATCTGTTTCTGCCCTATCAATACCACCATTCAATACCGATGCACAGTATGCCAATGCCAGTGAAAGGAAAGCAGCTTTAGCACTACGACAAAAACAACGCCGTGCTAATGAGACTCCTGAGGAAAAACAGCATCGACTTGACAAGATTAAGGCTTATAAACGCCGTCGTCTCACACACGAATCCCCTAACTCTAAATCTATTACATTGGCTGAAGAAGCCTCTACACGCCATCACCGCCAACAACAGACGGCTTCTTCCTCATCATTATTAGTAGACTCACAACAGGATGCTTCCACATCAGCATGTGGAACAAGTTACTACCGCACTTCATCCTATATGCCGTTCACTGACATAACTAATCAGCAATCTGTTTCTGCCCTATCAATACCACCATTCAATACCAACGCACAGTTTCTTCACATACAAGCTGCAGTTAGCCCGCAGAAAGTGCAACCAAGACAAATATACGTTGGTCTCAAAACTAGGCGCACCCCATCGGTTGGACATGCACTTCTACTACAACCTCACATTTTCACTAATGATGAAAATAGTATTACCGAACACAGCTGTGGTGACATGACCCATGTATGTGAGCATTGCAAAGCTTTGCATTTTGTAGCAGAGATACCTTCTGATAACAACTTTACGCTCTGCTGTCAGAAGGGTAAAGTCCATGTACCCATACTACAATATCCTGATGTCTTTACACGTTTGCTGAAAGGGCAAAGTGAATTTAGCAAAAATTTCATGGATAATATTCGAAGTATTAACAGTTCCTTTGCTTTTGCCTCCATGGGTGCAAATATTTCACCACCTCCTGGATATGGCCCATACTGTTTCCGCATACATGGCCAGATCTATCATAGAACTGGAACACTACATCCCTCAGATGACCAGCAACGCGCATTTGCCCAACTTTACATTCTCGATACCACTACCGCAAACGAACAACGCTTACGATGTAAAGAAAATCAAAAATGTCATCCTACATTGATGAACATTATTGCCCTTCAAATCCAAACTATTAATCCTTTTGTGGAAGCTTATCAAATGTTACATGATGTGGAAGAACAAGAAAAAATTAAATCTCTACAAAACGGAACTGTCATGCCAAACATCACTATGGCTATTAAACAAGATCGTACTCAAGACCCTCGACGCTACAATAATCCCACTGTCAGTGAAGTAGCAGTCGTGTTTCAAAATGACAATGGTGAGCCATCTTTCAATAGAGACATATTAATTCATTTAAAACCTGATCCCCATAACCCTTTAGCTCTAAAAACACAACAAATTAGTATTCTCCATAGCAATTTGGATGCCCTCCTCTATCCAATAATTTTCCCTTATGGAGACCAAGGATGGCATGATGGACTCAAACAACAAGGCAAAAGTTCGAGGAGGATCACTCAACTCCAATACTATTGCTATATGTTATCTGTCAGAAATTACTTTAATCCACTCCTCAATGGTGGTAAGCTAACACAGCAATATTTAGTAGATGCTTATGTCAAAATCGAAGCTAATCGCCTACATTACATCCGCAAACACCAAAAAGATTTAAAAGTGGAGGATTACTGCCTCCTTCAAGAACATCTACTCAAAAAATCGGTTCAAAAGGGCATCCCTATTGGGAAAACCGTCATTTTACCATCTTCTTTTGAAGGCAGTCCAAGAAACATGCAGCAGCGCTACCAGGATGCTATGGCTATTGTTACAAAGTATGGTCGACCAGATCTGTTTATCACCATGACATGTAATCCTAAGTGGAATGAGATTACTACACATTTAGAACCGTGGCAGCGTGTTGAACACAGACCAGACTTGGTTGCACATGTCTTTAAAATTAAACTGGAATCCCTCTTAAAAGACATTAGCAGTGGATTATTTGGAAACGTCACTGCAATCGTCCATGTCATTGAATTTCAGAAGCGTGGTCTCCCACACGCTCATATTTTAATTATTCTTGACAACCTGTCTAAATTACGGACTGAGGCGGACATAGACAATATAGTCTGGGCTGAAATACCTGATGAAACAATCTACCCTCAGCTCCATAACATTGTTCTTCAACACATGATTCATGGTCCCTGTGGAGAACACAATCCTAATTCTCCCTGTATGGATCTTGGAAAGTGTAGCAAAGGTTTCCCAAAACAAAACCAACCATATACCATCAAAGAAAAGGATGGCTATCCCACTTACCGCAGACCCATTGGCAAAACATATGAACACCATTCTAAGATGATTGACAATTCATGGGTAGTTCCATATAACCCATTTTTACTCACCAAATACAAGTGCCATATTAATGTAGAAATATGTGCTTCCATTCAAAGTGTAAAATATTTATTTAAATACGTTTACAAAGGACATGACAAAGCCAACCTTGAAATTTCCCAAAATAACATCCAACATGATGAAACACACCAATTTACGGATACCAGATATGTTAGTGCACCTGAGCCTGCATGGCGGATATTTGCTTTTCCTATGCATAAACAATCTCATGCCATCATTCGCCTAGCCGTACATCTGCCTAATTCTCAACCACTCTATTTTCATGAGAATGACTCTGCAGACAACATCCATCAAAAGCTCAATTCCAATTCTACACTTATGGCGTATTTCAACCTTAATAAGATCGACCACAATGCACATAACTATTTCTACCGCGAAATTCCAGAACACTACGTTTGGAAACAAGGCACATGGGAACAAAGAAAACGAGGGGGTCTCACAGTTATTGGAAGAATATATACTGTTAGTGTGAAAGACCAAGAACGCTATTATTTACGTTTGTTGTTACTGCATGTAAAAGCTGCTACCAGTTTTCACAGCATTAAAACCGTCAATGGAGTTATGCATGAAACCTTTAAGGATGTTGCGTTAGCACTTGGATTATTATTCGATGATAGCATCTGGAGACAAACTTTAACAGATGCTTGCATTCTTAACATGCCTTCCCAACTTAGAGACATGTTTGCTTATATCTGTATTTTTGGCCCCCCCAGTAATCCACTTGAATTGTGGAATGAATTTAAGGACCATTTTTTACAAGACTATTGTCATACATACCACAGCAACACTGAAGAGTGTATCGATTGTGAAGGATATGCTATGAAAGATGTCCAAGATGTCCTCATAGTCCATGGAAAAACTTTTGCTGATTATAATTTACCACGCCCAGCAAAAAATATTAAACAACTCCTTAAACAATATGATAAGGATTATGAGTTAAAAAAAGCTGCAGAGATGAAAGAAACTCTTAATCAGGAGCAACTTTTTGCCTATGATGTCATTACTGAAGCTTTACAAAATAGCAGTTTAATACCAAAGTGCTTTTTTCTCGATGGACCTGGTGGCAGTGGAAAGACCTACCTATACCATCTACTTACACATCATTTAAGAGGACAAGGAGAAATTGTGTCACCTGCAGCAACTACAGGAATAGCATCTAACTTGATACAAGGAGGCCGAACAATCCACTCTCTATATGGCATACCTATTCCGATCAACGAAACATCTGTTTCCAGGATTAAAAACGATACAAATGCAGGAAAACATTTACAGAGTACAAAACTCTTTATTATTGATGAGTGCACTATGGTCCAAAAACATGCATTGAATGTGATAGATAGACTTCTACGTGACATCATGACAACAAATGTTGCTGAAAAAAATAAAACACCATTTGGAGGTAAAGTTATTGTTCTTGGAGGAGACTTCAGACAATGTCTTCCCGTCATCGCTCATGGAACAAGAATAGACATTGTAGATTCCTGCATTAAATATTCAGAACATTGGCAACATTTTACCAGACTACCGCTAATTAACAACATGCGCTCCACTGATCCTGAATACAGCACTTGGTTGCTTAAACTTGGAAATGGTGAGCTGTCTACTGAACATAACCTTGGAGAGGATGTCATTGAAATTCCTCCAGACATGCTTTTCACTGGCTCTATAGTAACCGAGATCTTTGGAGACCATATTTGCATTGATGTTAATGACCAACAAAGCCTCGACACTGCTGCATCACATGCTATACTATGTCCGAAAAATGATGACGTCGATTTTCTGAACTGTAAAGTAATGGATCGCATCAGTGGTGATTATACTGTATATACAAGTGATGATTCTGTCGATGCTGATGAGGCAGAGGAATGTGAAAACTACCCAGTTGAATTTTTAAACTCTCTGACACCATCAGGAATGCCATCACATCTCTTAAAACTTAAAATTGGCACCATTGTGATGCTATTAAGAAACCTAAACACCAAGAAAGGTCTCTGCAATGGCACTCGCCTCATTGTCATTGCCTTACTCCGCAACATCATACAGGCTAAAGTGATTACTGGCTCAGCTGAAGGAGACATTGTGTTTATTCCACGCATCGATTTGTGTCCTTCAGAAACTGGGTTACCTTTTTTAATTAAAACGTCGACAGTTTCCTCTAAAACCTGCTTTTGCTATGACCATTAACAAATCCCAAGGACAGACCCTCAATCGAGTTGGAATTTTTTTGCCCGAACCTGTATTTGCCCATGGACAAAAGTATGTTGCATTCTCCCGAGTAAAGCAACGCAGCAACGTTAGGGTCAAAGTGGTGGATACACCACTTCAAGGACAATTGCTACCTAATAGCCCAAAAATCTTCACTAGAAATGTCGTTTACAAAAATGTCTTACTTTAAACTATTTAAGTTGGTCCTGGAATTGATAGATATATAGATATATAAATAACAGTTACATTCTAAATAGATATAGATAATAGACTTCTAAGACTTCTATACATAGCTTGATATATGTTATATATATACATATTTTAAGCAGATAAATATATCTTACACTAATTATCTCTTTCACATATATGTCATAGACATATTTAAATCCATAAAAATATACATAGGTATAGGTATATATAGATTAAAAAAAAAAAGGCAAAAACAAAAAAAATTTAGGCAAACATACGTAGATTTCAACTACATAGCTAACACATACCTACATAACTTAGGTAATAATAATTAATTTTTTATTTATTAATAGAGTACTATTATTTCAATAGCACTTTACATACATCAGTAATACTGTCCTTCTTGAGGCTCACTATGTAAATATCTTATCCACATAAAAACATAGGTGTGATACATCTATATACTATAATAAATGCGCTAAGCAGCTTCCGGGTTGTAACAACTTCCGTCCAGTTGTAACTGGTGATGTCACAGCACACCTCTTGCCATGTTAACCCTCAACACACCACTCCTCCTCAACACACACTCCTGTCACCTTTCACTATCTCCACTGACGTCCAGTCGCAGGATTTTAGAATACTCAAGATGGCGTGGCCGCAAGAACATGTCGCCGGCGTGGACAACGTCGGGATTTAGGATGGCGCCGGTGGAAGAAGATGTCGGGGATCGTGGAGCAGCGATGATGACGGTGTGAGTATGAGAGACGGAGTGAGAGAAAGGGTCGTATGTGGAGTGAAAGAGTGAGTGGAGATGGTGAAAGGTGAGAGGAGTGTGTGTTGAGGCGGTGTGGTGTGTTCAGGAGGAGTGTGTGTTGAGGGTTCACATGGCAAGAGGTGTGTCACTATCCTCCCGATGCGATAGCATCGGGCCTTAATCTACTATAATAAATGCGCTAAGCAGCTTCCAGGTTGTAACAACTTCCGTCCAGTTGTAACTGGTGACGTCACAGCACACCTCTTGCCATGTTAACCCTCAACACACCACTCCTCAACACACACTCCTCTCACCTTTCACTATCTCCACTAATGTCCACTCGCAGGATTTGAGAATACTCAAGATGGCGTGGCCGCAAGAACATGTCGCCGGCGTGGACAACTTCGGGATCAAGGATGGCGCCGGTGGAAGAAGATGTCAGGGAACATGGAGCAGCGATGATGACGGTGTGAGTATGAGAGACGGAGTGAGAGAAAGAGTCGTATGTGGAGTGAAAGAGTGAGTGGACGTGAGTGGAGATGGTGAAAGGTGAGAGGAGTGTGTGTTGAGGCGGTGTGGTGTGTTCAGGAGGAGTGTGTGTTGAGGGTTCACATGGCAAGAGGTGTGTCACTATCCTCCCGATGCGATAGCATCGGGCCTTAATCTACTATAATAAATGCGCTAATCAGCTTCCAGGTTGTAACAACTTCCGTCCAGTTGTAACTGGTGATGTCACAGCACACCTCTTGCCATGTTAACCCTCAACACACCACTCCTCAACACACACTCCTCTCACCTTTCACTATCTCCACTAATGTCCACTTGCAGGATTTCAGAATACTCAAGATGGCATGGCCGCAAGAACATGTCGCCGGCGTGGACAATGTCGGGATCCAGGATGGCGCCGGCGGAAGAAGATGTCGGGGATCGTGGAGCAGCGACGATGACGGTGTGAGTATGAGAGACGGAATGAGAGAAAGGGTCGTATGTGGAGTGAAAGAGTGAGTGGACGTGAGTGGAGATGGTGAAAGGTGAGAGGAGTGTGTGTTGAGGCGGTGTGGTGTGTTGAGGAGGTGTGTGTGTATTGAGGGTTAACATGGCAAGAGGTGTGTCACTATCCTCTCGATGCGATAGCATCGGGCCTTAATCTACTATAATAAATGCGCTAAGCAGCTTCCGGGTTGTAACAACTTCCGTCCAGTTGTAACTGGTGATGTCACAGCACACCACTTGCCATGTTAACCCTCAACACACCACTCCTCAACACACACTCCTCTCACCTTTCACTATCTCCACTAATGTCCACTCGCATGATTTCAGAATACTCAAGATGGCATGGCCGCAAGAACATGTCGCCGGCGTGGACAATGTCGGGATCCAGGATGGCGCCGGCGGAAGAAGATGTCGGGGATCGTGGAGCAGCGACGATGACGGTGTGAGTATGAGAGACGGAGTGAGAGAAAGGGTCGTATGTGGAGTGAAAGAGTGAGTGGACGTGAGTGGAGATGGTGAAACGTGAGAGGAGTGTGTGTTGAGGCGGTGTGGTGTGTTCAGGAGGAGTGTGTGTTGAGGGTTCACATGGCAAGAGGTGTGTCACTATCCTCCGGATGCGATAGCATCGGGCCTTAATCTACTATAATAAATGCGCTAAGCAGCTTCCAGGTTGTAACAACTTCCGTCCAGTTGTAACTGGTGACGTCACAGCACACCTCTTGCCATGTTAACCCTCAACACACCACTCCTCAACACACACTCCTCTCACCTTTCACTATCTCCACTAATGTCCACTCGCAGGATTTGAGAATACTCAAGATGGCGTGGCCGCAAGAACATGTCGCCGGCGTGGACAACTTCGGGATCAAGGATGGCGCCGGTGGAAGAAGATGTAAGGGAACGTGGAGCAGCGATGATGACGGTGTGAGTATGAGAGACGGAGTGAGAGAAAGAGTCGTATGTGGAGTGAAAGAGTGAGTGGACGTGAGTGGAGATGGTGAAAGGTGAGAGGAGTGTGTGTTGAGGCGGTGTGGTGTGTTCAGGAGGAGTGTGTGTTGAGGGTTCACATGGCAAGAGGTGTGTCACTATCCTCCCGATGCGATAGCATCGGGCCTTAATCTACTATAATAAATGCGCTAATCAGCTTCCAGGTTGTAACAACTTCCGTCCAGTTGTAACTGGTGACGTCACAGCACACCTCTTGCCATGTTAACCCTCAACACACCACTCCTCAACACACACTCCTCTCACCTTTCACTATCTCCACTAATGTCCACTCGCAGGATTTGAGAATACTCAAGATGGCGTGGCCGCAAGAACATGTCGCCGGCGTGGACAACTTCGGGATCAAGGATGGCGCCGGTGGAAGAAGATGTCAGGGAACGTGGAGCAGCGATGATGACGGTGTGAGTATGAGAGACGGAGTGAGAGAAAGAGTCGTATGTGGAGTGAAAGAGTGAGTGGACGTGAGTGGAGATGGTGAAAGGTGAGAGGAGTGTGTGTTGAGGCGGTGTGGTGTGTTCAGGAGGAGTGTGTGTTGAGGGTTCACATGGCAAGAGGTGTGTCACTATCCTCCCGATGCGATAGCATCGGGCCTTAATCTACTATAATAAATGCGCTAATCAGCTTCCAGGTTGTAACAACTTCCGTCCAGTTGTAACTGGTGACGTCACAGCACACCTCTTGCCATGTTAACCCTCAACACACCACTCCTCAACACACACTCCTCTCACCTTTCACTATCTCCACTAATGTCCACTTGCAGGATTTCAGAATACTCAAGATGGCATGGCCGCAAGAACATGTCGCCGGCGTGGACAATGTCGGGATCCAGGATGGCGCCGGCGGAAGAAGATGTCGGGGATCGTGGAGCAGCGACGATGACGGTGTGAGTATGAGAGACGGAATGAGAGAAAGGGTCGTATGTGGAGTGAAAGAGTGAGTGGACGTGAGTGGAGATGGTGAAAGGTGAGAGGAGTGTGTGTTGAGGCGGTGTGGTGTGTTGAGGAGGTGTGTGTGTATTGAGGGTTAACATGGCAAGAGGTGTGTCACTATCCTCTCGATGCGATAGCATCGGGCCTTAATCTACTATAATAAATGCGCTAAGCAGCTTCCGGGTTGTAACAACTTCCGTCCAGTTGTAACTGGTGATGTCACAGCACACCTCTTGCCATGTTAACCCTCAACACACCACTCCTCAACACACACTCCTCTCACCTTTCACTATCTCCACTAATGTCCACTCGCATGATTTCAGAATACTCAAGATGGCATGGCCGCAAGAACATGTCGCCGGCGTGGACAATGTCGGGATCCAGGATGGCGCCGGCGGAAGAAGATGTCGGGGATCGTGGAGCAGCGACGATGACGGTGTGAGTATGAGAGACGGAGTGAGAGAAAGGGTCGTATGTGGAGTGAAAGAGTGAGTGGACGTGAGTGGAGATGGTGAAACGTGAGAGGAGTGTGTGTTGAGGCGGTGTGGTGTGTTCAGGAGGAGTGTGTGTTGAGGGTTCACATGGCAAGAGGTGTGTCACTATCCTCCGGATGCGATAGCATCGGGCCTTAATCTACTATAATAAATGCGCTAAGCAGCTTCCAGGTTGTAACAACTTCCGTCCAGTTGTAACTGGTGACGTCACAGCACACCTCTTGCCATGTTAACCCTCAACACACCACTCCTCAACACACACTCCTCTCACCTTTCACTATCTCCACTAATGTCCACTCGCAGGATTTGAGAATACTCAAGATGGCGTGGCCGCAAGAACATGTCGCCGGCGTGGACAACTTCGGGATCAAGGATGGCGCCGGTGGAAGAAGATGTCAGGGAACGTGGAGCAGCGATGATGACGGTGTGAGTATGAGAGACGGAGTGAGAGAAAGAGTCGTATGTGGAGTGAAAGAGTGAGTGGACGTGAGTGGAGATGGTGAAAGGTGAGAGGAGTGTGTGTTGAGGCGGTGTGGTGTGTTCAGGAGGAGTGTGTGTTGAGGGTTCACATGGCAAGAGGTGTGTCACTATCCTCCCGATGCGATAGCATCGGGCCTTAATCTACTATAATAAATGCGCTAATCAGCTTCCAGGTTGTAACAACTTCCGTCCAGTTGTAACTGGTGACGTCACAGCACACCTCTTGCCATGTTAACCCTCAACACACCACTCCTCAACACACACTCCTCTCACCTTTCACTATCTCCACTAATGTCCACTCGCAGGATTTCAGAATACTCAAGATGGCATGGCCGCAAGAACATGTCGCCGGCGTGGACAATGTCGGGATCCAGGATGGCGCCGGCGGAAGAAGATGTCGGGGATCGTGGAGCAGCGACGATGACGGTGTGAGTATGAGAGACGGAATGAGAGAAAGGGTCGTATGTGGAGTGAAAGAGTGAGTGGACGTGAGTGGAGATGGTGAAAGGTGAGAGGAGTGTGTGTTGAGGCGGTGTGGTGTGTTGAGGAGGTGTGTGTGTATTGAGGGTTAACATGGCAAGAGGTGTGTCACTATCCTCTCGATGCGATAGCATCGGGCCTTAATCTACTATAATAAATGCGCTAAGCAGCTTCCGGGTTGTAACAACTTCCGTCCAGTTGTAACTGGTGATGTCACAGCACACCTCTTGCCATGTTAACCCTCAACACACCACTCCTCAACACACACTCCTCTCACCTTTCACTATCTCCACTAATGTCCACTCGCATGATTTCAGAATACTCAAGATGGCATGGCCGCAAGAACATGTCGCCGGCGTGGACAATGTCGGGATCCAGGATGGCGCCGGCGGAAGAAGATGTCGGGGATCGTGGAGCAGCGACGATGACGGTGTGAGTATGAGAGACGGAGTGAGAGAAAGGGTCGTATGTGGAGTGAAAGAGTGAGTGGACGTGAGTGGAGATGGTGAAACGTGAGAGGAGTGTGTGTTGAGGCGGTGTGGTGTGTTGAGGAGGACTGTGTGTTGAGGGTTCACATGGCAAGAGGTGTGTCACTATCCTCCTAATGCGATAGCATCGGGCCTTAATCTACTATAATAAATGCGCTAAGCAGCTTCCGAGTTGTAACAACTTCCATCCAGTTGTAACCGGTGACGTCACAGCACACCTCTTGCCATGTTAACCCTCAACACACCACTCCTCAACACACACTCCTCTCACCTTTCACTATCTCCACTAATGTCCACTCGCAGGATTTCAGAATACTCAAGATGGCATGGCCGCAAGAACATGTCGCCGGCGTGGACAATGTCGGGATCCAGGATGGCGCCGGCGGAAGAAGATGTCGGGGATCGTGGAGCAGCAACGATGACGGTGTGAGTATGAGAGACGGAGTGAGAGAAAGGGTCGTATGTGGAGTGAAAGAGTGAGTGGACGTGAGTGGAGATGGTGAAAGGTGAGAGGAGTGTGTGTTGAGGCGGTGTGGTGTGTTGAGGAGGTGTGTGTGTATTGAGGGTTAACATGGCAAGAGGTGTGTCACTATCCTCTCGATGCGATAGCATCGGGGATTAATCTACTATAATAAATGCGCTAAGCAGCTTCCGGGTTGTAACAACTTCCGTCCAGTTGTAACTGGTGACGTCACAGCACACCTCTTGCCATGTTAACCCTCAACACACCACTCCTCAACACACACTCCTCTCACCTTTCACTATCTCCACTAATATCTACTCGCAGGATTTCAGAATACTCAAGATGGCATGGCCGCAAGAACATGTCGCCGGCGTGGACAATGTCGGGATCCAGGATGGCGCCGGCGGAAGAAGATGTCGGGGATCGTGGAGCAGCGACGATGACAGTGTGAGTATGAGAGACGGAGTGAGAGAAAGGGTCGTATGTGGAGTGAAAGAGTGAGTGGATGTGAGTGGAGATGGTGAAAGGTGAGAGGAGTGTATGTTGAGGAGGTGTGTGTGTATTGAGGGTTATCATGGCAAGAGGTGTGTCACTATCCTCTCGATGCGATAGCATCGGGCCTTAATCTAGTGTATATATATATTTATATATTATGGTGGATCGGTTCACCCAGCTGCTCACAGGTAGTCACAGGAATGCTTTCCATTTAAGTTTCTGATTTATTTAAAAAAGTACCGCATAAACCAGTGCAAAATTACATAAACAAACATGGCCCTTCCGATATAATGAAAAAGCAAAAAATTATACCGTACAGTCTGTGTGGTTGCAGGGATCGGCCCACTCAAGGGAAAAATAAGGTTCATGTCCCTTTAAAACAAGAATAGCTCTGCAGATCTCAATTCCAGAGTCACCAAACACCGAATAAGTCCAAAGATTCCACATTTAGCTTCTGGATTAAACCCTGGGGTGGAGATATGGTGAACAGCATCTCACCGACTCTTCAGCTGTTCACAAAAACCTAGCACTTAGCTTGGTCAATTAACCCATCTCTGCACTTAGTATGATGGAACATTTTTCCAGGCTCATATCACTGAGGTTGACATCCTGAGTAGCACATATCTCTCCTCCAGTAGTTTAACAGTGTCATTCTCACTAATATTATATTTATATATATATATACATACAGTATATATACTGTATATATATATATATTTACAGTATATATACAGTATACAGACACTGCTGAAGAAAGTAAAGGAAACACTTAAACAACAGAATATAACTCCAAGTAAATCAAACTTCTGTGAAAGCAAACTGTCCACGTAGGAAGCAACACTGATTGACAATTTCACATGCTGTTGTGTTAATGGAATAGAAAGATGGAAATTATTGGCAATTATTAAGACACACTCAATAAAGGAGTGGTTCTGCAGGTGGGGACCACAGACCACATCTTAGTACCAATGCTTTCTGGCTGATGTTTTGGTTACTTTTGAATGTTGGTTGTGCTTTCACACTCGTGGAAGCATAAGACTGACTCTACAACCCATACAAGTGGCTCAGGTAGTGCAATTCATCCAGGATGGCACATCAATGCGAGCTGTGGCAAGAAGGTTAGCTGTGTCTGTCAGCGTAGTGTCCAGAGGCTGGAGGCGCTACCAGGAGACAGGCCAGCACACCAGGTGATGTGGAGGGGGCCATAGGAGGGCAACAATCCAGCAGCAGGACCGCTACCTCAGCCTTTGTGCAAGGAGGAACAGGAGGAGCACTGCCAGAGCCCTGCAAAATGACCTCCAGCAGGTCACAAATGTGCATGTATCTGCACAAACGGTTAGAAACTGACTCCATGAGGATGGTCTGAGTGCCCGAAGTCCACAGATGGGGGTTGTGCTCACAACCCAACACCATGCAGGATGCTTGGCATTTGCCACAGAACACCAGGATTGGCAAATTCACCACTGGCGCCCTGTGGTCTTCACAGATGAAAGCAGGTTTGCACCGAGCACATGTGACAGACGTGACAGAGTCTGGAGACGCCGTGGAGAGCGATCTGCTGCCTGCAACATCCTTCAGCATGACCGGTTTGGAAGTGGGTCAATAATGGTGTGGGGTGTGTGGTACAGCAAAGGGTGTTTTGCTGGATGAGAGATATATTTCTCCCAGCAGGTTAAAGTTTGGATGGGATTTTCCCTAAAGACAAGGACCTGCGATGATGTCACGGTCACGTGATCAGCCCATGTGATGTCGACCTCACCTGTGGGTGGGGTTATGGACTATGTAATGGAGGTTGGTATTTGGCACATGGTGAGTGTGTGTGGAAGATACAGGAACTTGGCTGGAGTTAGCCTGAATTTGTTAGCAGGATTACCCGTGCTGCAGGGCTATAGCAGCAAGACTCCAAACAACCCTGGGAATGGCACCTGGCAGATGCCGCTGACCTGGCAGCCTCTTAGTTAAGCCTGTCCCATGCAAGGGTGATTCTGGGACCAGTGGTTCTCCAAGCTGGTGTATGTTTATTAGTGTTGAGCTTTCAGATACCGCAAGTATCGGGTATCGGCCGATATTTGCTGTATCGGAATTCCGATACTGACTTCCGATACTTTTTTAATATCGGATACCGGAATCGTAAGTTCCCATAATGCTATCAGCCCGCTCGCTTTGATTCAGCCAATGGGATTCCTCAGAAGTGTAGGCACATCCTGTTAGGCATGTAGGCATGTTAACTATTGGTATGGCTATGATTGGCTGTTGAAATGATGTCATGATGCACTATAAAAGCCACTGCCGCCGCCATTTCTGGTCACTCTGCTGTGAATTCAGTTAGGGACAGGCTGCTGTTGAAGACTGTGAGGGACAGTTAGAAATAGCGATTCTCAAAACAATATTGTGCTTTACCCAGGCTACATAAACCACCACTGTAGCTTGCTTTTCCCTAGCAGCAGTGTTCACAGCTGTCTGCAAGGGCTGTGTGAGTGCAGCTCACGCTGTGGAGTGGGTCCTGCAGCCACGTCTGGCTGTAGGCCGCCCAGCGTGCCTCACTGTTGCCTCATACATATTTTTCTTTTTGAGCTGCTTATTTTAAAAAAAATCTATCTACTGTGCTTCCATCCGTATCCATATACGTTGGTTGCAAACACTAGTAGTAGACAGTGGAGCCTTTCTGCAGCCTGTCAGTGCTAGTGCCCACTTAGCTGCACTGTTCACGGCTGTCTGAGAGGTCTCTGACTGTGTGTGAGTGCAGCTCACGCTGAGTAGTGTGTCCTGCAGCTACGTCTGGTTGTAGGCCGCTCATTGTGTCACTGCCTCACACATTTTTCTTTTATTGCAGCTCATTTTTTCTCCTATTAGTGTGCATCCATCCGTATCCATATACGGTGGTTGCAAACACTCTAGGAGTACACAGCGGAGCCTTTCTGCAGCTGGTCAGTGCTAGTGCCCACTTAGCTGCACTGTTCACGGCTGTCTGAGAGGGCTCTTGACTGTGTGTGAGTGCAGCTCACGCTGAGTAGTGTGTCCTGCAGCTACGTCTGGTTGTAGGCTGCTCAGCGTGCGTCAATGCCTCACACATATATTTCTTTAATTGCAGCTCATTTTTTCTTCTCCTATTAGTGTGCATCCATCCATATCCATCTACATTGGTTGGTTGCAAACACTATATAGGAGTACATAGAGGAGCCTTTTTTCTGGCTTGTGCCCTTCAGCTGCAGCCAGATTAGTATTACCCAATTTTTTTGGAGCCTCATCTTTTACATTGTAGATTACCTGCCTGCATTGTAATAGCTCTAGAAAGTTGGTGATACTCTGACTTTCAAATCTTTGGTCACATCCTTTAGTTTTTTTTCCCCCCCAAAAAAACAACAAAGTTCACCAAACACTACATTTGAAAGTTGTGTAGGCCACATTAGCTCCCATTAAAGTGTAGTCGACACACACACTTCATAAAATTAGTGTTTCTTATACCTGTAACCAGCTGTTCAGGAATAAGCACACTAAGGCCCCCTTTGTACTTTTCTGCCTATCTTTCTCAGTCTAGCAAGATGAAGAAGGCAGGGAGTAAGGCACGTGGCCATGGGCGTGGAGTTTAAGCAGGGAGAGGACGTGGGGATTCTGCAGGGAGAGGACGTGGGGATTCTGCAGGGAGAGGACATGGGGATTCTGTGCCTGCTGTTCGCACCAGTGAGTCAGCATCCCCCAGTTTTAGCAGGCAACAGTCCTTTATGCGCAGCTTTGTAGGACCTCACCGTACCCCACTGCTGCGGGAGGAACAAATTGAAGCCGCTGTCGGATGGATGGCAGCTAAGGCATCGACTTCAATTACTTCCACATCCTCTCAGGGCCAGAGCACCGAAGAGCAACCATCTGTCTCTTCACCACCTGCCAAAGTGCCCAGGCAGTCAGAGACCCCTGGACAGGAGCCATCACAGTCTCTATTTCTGTTCTCGGAATCTGTTGGTTTGGAAAGAGGGGGCCAGCCAAGCAGCATTCCAGAATGTGAAGAAGAGGGAGTATGCAGTGATGCGCAATTTCTTTGTCCCTCTGAATCTGAAGAGGCGGGTGGGCCAGTGCCTATGGTCAGCACACCTCAGTATGCATAAGATGATGACGAGACTCAGTTACCACTTTCTGGTGCGTACGGTGCTGGCGAGACAACCCAGGAGAAGCAAGTGTTTGAAGAGGGGAGTGTAGATGATGAGGTCTTTGACCCATCATGGCGTGAGGAACAGGAAGGTGGTCGGAGCAGCTCTGAGGAAGAGATTCCCCGAATGGCCAAAACCGGAGGGAGAGGGAGGGGGCAGACTTGGTTGCCTGTAGGCTCCACTTCGGCACCCGTTAGGAGCTTTCCACTTTCAAAAGGCAAAAAGGGCGCTCCCAAGACTTGCAGTGCATGCTCCTTTTTTGACACAGTTGCAGATGACATTTGCTTTGTCAAATGCAAGCTGTGTCATCAGAGAGTCAAAAGAGGGAAAAATGTCAGCAACCTCAATACCACTAATATGTGGAAACATGTGCGGACCAAGCACGAGCTGGAGTTACACAGACACACTGAAGACGTAGGCCAACGTACAGCACCACCAACCACCTCTTCAGCTCGTGTTGGGGCCTCTTCTTCCAGCTCACACACAGCTGGTTCGGCTTCCTCACAGGATCGCCAAGGAAGAACCTCTGGCACTGTTGTCCGGAGACCCTGTGACATTCCACCCACAGCACCACGTTCCCAGTCATCCTCACACTCCCAGGCCACTCGGCAGCCATTGGTAGCACAGGCATGGGAGAAAAGGCGGCCATACTCGGCAAACCATCCCCGAGCACAGGCTCTGAATGCTGGCATTGCCAAACTACTGGCCCTTGAAATGCTGTCATTCAGGCTGGTGGAGACTGACACCTTCCGGGACTTCATGGCATTGGCAGTCCCACAATACACTGTGCCCAGCCGCTTTTATTTCAGCAGGCGAGCTGTCCCTGCCCTGCAGAAACATGTGGAGGCAAACATAAAACATGCGCTACTAAACACTGTCAGTAGCAAGGTCCACCTGACCACCGATGCGTGGACCAGTAACCATGGACAGGGACGATACCTTTCCCTTACTGCCCATTGGGTCAATGTTGTGGAGCCGGGTACAGATCTGGAGAGTGGCGCTCTACGTGTTCTGCCAACTCCACGGATTGCAGGAATCCAGTCTGTACACATTGACTCCTCCTCCTACTCCAGTTCCTCTGAAACAGCGCAACAGGAGCCTGTTACGACCGATATGAGCACAGCCGTGGCCAAACGTCAACAGGCCGTACTGAAATTAATTTCATTGGGGAATCGAAGCCACACAGCGCAGGAGCTCTGTAATGCCATCAAGCAGGAGAGCGACGTGTGGTTTCTGCCAGCGAATCTCCAGCCGGGCATGGTAGTGTGTGACAATGGCCGAAATCTGGTGGCAGCTCTTGGCCTTGGCAACCTCACTCACATCCCATGTCTGGCACATGTGCTCAACTTGGTCGTGCAGAGCTTTCTGAGGGACTATCCGGATCTTGATGCACTGCTGCACAAGGTCCGCATAGAGTGCGCTCACTTGCGGCGTTCCAGCACGGCAAGATCGCGCCTTGCTGCTCTGCAGCGCCGATTACGCCTTTCGGAACATCGCATCATATGTGACCTACCCACCAGGTGGAATTCAATGTTACATATGTTGGAGCGGTTGTGTGAGCAGCAGGCAGCAGTCATGGAGTACCAGCTGCATCAGGCGCAAACAAGTCGCAATGTGCGCCGGTCACACTTCAGCACCACTGAGTGGGCCTCTATGAAGGACATCTGCCTCGTTTTGCGTGCCTTCGATGATTCCAAGCGGATGGCGAGTGCAGATGATGCACTAGTCAGCATGACTGTCCCCCTTATCTGCATGCTTCAAAAAAACTGCAAGCACTAAGGGATGAGGTTGTGGAAGAGGTGGAGGATGAGGAGTCCCAAATGCCATCTGCTTCTGGACAGTCTGCGCTACGTGCTTCCTCACAAAGGCCTAGGCAGGGGACACTTTGTGAGGAGGATGAGGAGGAATCGATGGAGGAGGAAGACATCTCTCCACAGGAGGGAGGTACACAAAGCTCTAGTCAGTATGTACAGCGAGGGTGGGGTGATGCAGAGCAGGCAGAGATCACGCCTCAAGCAGGGGACAGCGGTTCTTTGGCAGTTGGGAGTCTGCAGCACATGGTTGACTTCATGCTGCAGTGCCTGAGAAATGGCCGCCGCATCGCCCACATTCTCTACACGGCTGATTATTGGGTGTGCACCCTCCTAGATCCTCACTACCGGGACAACTTGCAAACCCTCATACCAACGTTGAACCGGGAGCATAAACTGCGGGAGTACCAAGACACACTGGTGCAGTCCATCATGTTTTCCATTCCACCCGACAGCAGTGGTGCTAGTGCTTTACAAAGCACCTCTGTGCGTCGACCCAGTGGAGGAAACTCGGCACAAAGAGGGAGCAGAGGCAGCGCCTCAGCACAAGGCAAGACCACTATGGCCCAAATGTGGCAAAGTTTGTGTGTCCGCCACAATTGTCTACACCATCACTGACGACTCCAGTCAGCAGGAGGCAACGTTTCCGTCAGATGGTGACAGACTACATGTCTTGCCCTGTGAGTGTACTCCCAGATGGCTCTTCCCCCTTCATGTTTTGGGTCTCTAAGCTGGATACATGGCCAGAGCTTAGCCAGTATGCATTGGAGGTGCTGGCTTGCCCTGCTGCCAGTGTATTATCGGAACGCGTCTTTAGTGCCGCAGGTGGTGTACTAACAGACCGTCGCACACGACTTTCTTCCGATAACGTCGACCGGCTTACTTTTTGGAAAATGAACAAGGCCTGGATCTCCCCAGAATTTGCCAGTCCTCTTCCAAACTAAATAATTGGTTGGCAACTGTATCCGAGTCTCCTGTTGTGTTCATGTTTCTACCACCTGAACTATAATCCCTGGGCTTCAACACAGCCAGTTGTTGTTCAGATGTGTCATCTGCACAGAGAAAAACACTAGCTCCTGTGTTAGTGGGGTTCAGTAATGCCAGCTGCTCCCCTGCTGTGTGGACGGCAAAGTCTCCAGCTCCATCCACATTCAAACTACTACTGATTTTTAACCCTGCTCCACTTAGGCCTCTGGCTCCACCGTCTCTAGTATTTTCCCTGGCCTCCAACCCCGCCAGTGACAGCTCTTAAGTGGCATCTGCATAATCCACACTTGTTCCAGTGTTACTTGGCCTCAGTCACGTCAGTTGATCCCCTGATGTGTGTCCGGCAAGGTCTCCTGCAGAGCTTTCACTGGCGGGGTTGGAGGCCAGGGGAAATACTAGAGACAGTGGAGCCGGAGGCCATAGTGGAGCACGGTTACAATCAGTTGTAGTCTACTACCTCTATAAAACGTGCTGCAAGTTGGCCTTAGCCAGCTCCATGCCTCATCCTGGGCTCCAACAACGTCAGTTGGTGTTCAGAAGTGCCGTCTTCACAGAGAAAAACACACTAGCTCCTGTGTTAGTGGGGTTCAGTAATGCCAGCTGTTCCCCTGCTGTGTAGACGGCAAAGTCTCCTGCTGCCTCCACATGCCAACACCATCAGGCCTCAGCCTGCTCCAGGCCTCATCCTGGGCTCCAACAACGTCAGTTGGTGTTCAGAAGTGCCGTCTTCACAGAGAAAAACACACTAGCTCCTGTGTTAGTGGGGTTCAGTAATGCCAGCTCTTCCCCTGCTGTGTAGACGGCAAAGTCTCCTGCTGCCTCCACATGCCAAAAAACAGCAGGCCTCAGCCTGCTCCATGCCTCATCCTGGGCTCCAACAATGCCAGTTGGTGTTCAGAAGTGCCGTCTTCACAGAGAAAAACACACTAGCTCCTGTGTTAGTGGGGTTCAGTAATGCCAGCTATTCCCCTGCTGCGTAGACGGCAAAGCCTCCTGCTGCCTCCACATGCAAACTACTACAGATTTGTAACTTTGGTCAACTTAGGCCTCTGGCTCCACTGTCTCTAGTATTTCCCCTGGCCAACAACCACGCCAGTTACAGCTGTGAAGTGGCGTCTGCACAATCCACACTTGTTCCTGAGTTACTGTGGCTCAGTCCCGTCAGTTGATCCCCTGAAGTGTGTCCGGCAAGGTCTCCTGCTCTGTCCACATTCACATTACTAGTAGTGTGAATGAGGACTGAGCAGGAGAGCTTGCCAGATACACATCAGGGGATCAACAGACGGGACTGAGCCACAGTTACACAGGAACAAGTGTGGATTGTGCAGACGCCACTTCACAGCTGTAACTGGCGGGGTTGTTGGCCTGGGGAAATACTAGAGACAGTGGAGCCGGAGGCCATAGTGGAGCACGGCGACAATCAGTAGTAGTCTACAACCTCTATAAAACCAGCTGCAAGTTGTCCTCCGCCTGCTGCATGCTTCATCCTGGGCTACAACACAGCCAGTTGTAGCCTGGAAGTGCCATCCGCACAGATAGAAACACTCGCTCCTGTGTTAGTGGGGTTCAGTAACGCCAGCTGTTCCCCTGCTGTGCACAGATAGAAACACTCGCTCCTGTGTCTGTGGGGTTCAGTAACGCCAGCTGTTCCCCTGCTGTGCGGATGGCAAAGTCTCCTGCTGCCTCAAACATCACACAACATGTTATTTTCCACTTGCTCCAAGTAGGCCTCAGCCTGCTCGGAGCATTGATCCTGGGTTTCAACACAGCCAGTTGTAGCTTGGAAGTGCCGTCCGCACAGATAGAAACACTCGCTCCTGTGTCTGTGGGGTTCAGTAACGCCAGCTGTTCCCCTGCTGTGCAGATGGCAAAGTCTCCTGCTGCCTCCAACATCACACAACATGTTATTTTCCACTTGCTCCAAGTAGGCCTCAGCCTGCTCGGAGCATTGATCCTGGGCTTCAACACAGCCAGTTGTAGCTTGGAAGTGCCGTCCGCACAGATAGAAACACTCGCTCCTGTGTCTGTGGGGTTCAGTAACGCCAGCTCTTCCCCTGCTGTGCGGATGGCAAAGTCTCCTGCTGCCTCCAACATCACACAACTACTGACTTTTAACCGTGGTCCACTTAGGCCTCTGGCTGTACTGTCTCTAGTAATTCCCCTGGCCTCCAACCCCGCCAGTCACTGCTCTGATGTGCCGTCTGCTCAATCCACACTTGTTCCTGTATTTCCCCTGGCCTCCAACCACGGCAGTTGCTGCTCTGCAGAGTTGTCTGCAAAATCCACACTTGTTCCTGAGTTACTGTGGCTCAGTCACGTCAGTTGATCCCCTGTGGTGTGTCCAGCAATGTCTCCTGCTCTGTCCCCATTCCCATTAATAGTTGTGGGAATGTGGACAGAGCAGGACACCTTGCCGGACACACATCAGGGGATCAACTGACGTGACTGAGCCCCAGTAACTCAGGAACAAGTGTGGATTTTGCAGACAACTCTGCAGAGCAGCAACTGCCGTGGTTGGAGGCCAGGGGAAATACTAGAGACAGTAGAGCCAGAGGCCAAAGTGGATCACGGTTACAATCAGTAGTTGTGTACAACCAATATAAAACAAACTCCAAGTTGGCCTCAGCCTGCTGCCTGATTGACCCCTGGGCTTCAACATCGCATGTTGCTGCACAGAAGTGTGTTTGCCACGGGTACTCCCTCGTGCCCAGTCGGGTTCCAGCAACGTCAGCTGTTTCTCGGCAGAGCCTTTGGCCTAGGTGCCTCCTTCATGGTATCCGAGTTCCAGCAACATCTGCTGGTCCTTGGTAGTGCTTTTTAGCACAGGTACCTCCTGCTTAGTAACCTTGTTCCAGCAGCATCAGCTGGTCTACGGTTGGGATATTGGCTCTTGTTCCTTTTGCTGCCCCTCCGGGTTCCAGCACCGTCAGCTGGTTCTCGGCAGTGTCTTTGGCACAGGTACTCCCTCCTGCCCAGCCTGGTTCCAGCACGCCTGCTGTTTCCGGGTAGTGTCGACGTCACTTTGCCACTGATACGTTGTCCTGTCATGTTGCGGTCGGGTTAGCCGAGTCTATGGTGCCTGCAGTTTCAGTGCTTCCTATGTGGGCTGCGGGTTCTGGTAACAAAGGCTGGTTCCATAGTGCCAATAGGACAAGCACTCCCTGTAGGACTGTGGGTTTTGGTAACTGCGGCCTTGCAACTTTGTTTTTCATGGGTACCTTCTGCTACCCATCCAGGTTCCAGCACCGTCAGATGGTTCTTGGCAGTGCCTTTGGCCTAGGTGCCTCCTTCTTGGTATCCGAGTTCCAGCAACGTCTGCTGGTCCTTGGTAGTGCTTTTTAGCACAGGTACCTCCTGCTTAGAAACCATGTTCTAGCACCGTCAGCTGGTCCACGGTTGTTCCATTGGCTCTTGTTCCTTCTGCTGCCCCTCCGGGTTCCAGCACCGTCAGCTGGTCCTCGCTAGTGTCATTTACCCTTGCAGCTTCTGCTACCCATCCGGGTTCCAGCACCGTCAGTTGGCTCTCAGCAGAGCCTTTGGCCTAGGTGCCTCCTTCTCGGTATCCGAGTTCCAGCAACGTCTGCTGGTCCTTGGTAGTGCTTTTTAGCACAGGTACCTCCTGCTTAGTAACCGTGTTCCAGCACCATCAGCTGTTCCACGCTTGTGCCATTGGCTGTTGTTCCTTCTGCTGCCCCTCCGGGTTCCAGCACCGTCAGCTGGTTCTCGGTAGTTCCATTGACTCTTGTAGCTAATGCTACCCATCCGGGTTCCAGCACCGTCAGCTGGTTCTCGGAAGTGTCTTTGGCACGGGCACTCCCTCCTGCCCAGCCTGGTTCCAACACACCTGCTGTTTCCGGGTAGTGTCAACGTCAATTTGCCACCAATGCGTTGCCCTGTCGTGTTGCGGTCGGGTTAGCCGAGTCTATGGTGTCTGCAGTTTTGGTGCTTCCTATGTGGGCTGCGGGTTCTGGTAATAAAGGCTGGTTCCGTAGTGCCAATAGGACAAGCACCCCCTGTTGGACTGTGGGTTTTGGTAACTGCAGCCGGCTCACGGCCTTGCAACTTTGCTTTTTCCTGGGTACCTTCTGCTACCCATCCGGGTTCCAGCACCGTCAGCTGGTTCTCGGTAGTTCCATTGACTCTTGTAGCTAATGCTACCCATCCAGGTTCCAGCACCGTCAGCTGGTTCTCGGAAGTCTTTGGCACGGGCACTCCCTCCTGCCCAGCCTGGTTCCAGCACGCCTGCTGTTTCCAGGTAGTGTTAACGTCACTTTGCCACCAATACGTTGTCCTGTCGTGTTGCGGTCGGGTTAGCCGAGTCTATGGTGCCTGCAGTTTTGGTGCTTCCTATGTGGGCTGCGGGTTCTGGTAATAAAGGCTGGTTCCGTAGTGCCAGTAGGACAAGCACCCCCTGTTGGACTGTGGGTTTCGGTAACTGCGGCCGGCTCACAGCCTTGCAACTTTGCTTTTTCCTGGGTACCTTCTGCTACCCATCCGGGTTCTAGCACCGTCAGCTGGTTCTCGGCAGTGCCTTTGGCCTAGGTGCCTCCTTCTTGGTATCCGAGTTCCAGCAATGTCTGCTGGTCCTTGGTAGTGCTTTTTAGCACAGGTACCTCCTGCTTAGTAACCGTGTTCCAGCACCGTCAGCTGGTCCACGGTTGTGCCATTGGCTGTTGTTCCTTCTGCTGCCCCTCCGGGTTCCAGCACCGTCAGCTGGTTCTCGGTAGTTCCATTGACTCTTGTAGCTAATGCTACCCATCCGGGTTCCAGCACCATCAGCTGGTTCTCAGAAGTGTCTTTGGCACGGGCACTCCCTCCTGCCCAGCCTGGTTACAGCACGCCTGCTGTTTCCGGGTAGTGTCAACGTCACTTTGCCACTGATACGTTGTCATGTCGTGTTGCGGTTGGGTTAGCCGAGTCTATGGTGCCTGCAGATTCAGTGCTTCCTATGTGGACTGCGGGTTCTGGTAGCAAAGGCTGGTTCCATAGTGCCAATAGGAAAAGCACCCCCTGTAGGACTGTGGGTTTCGGTAACTGCTGCCTGCTCGCGGAGGCGACACTTTGTTAATCATGGGTACCTTCTGCTACCCATCCTGGTTCCAGCAACGTCAGCTGGTTCCCGGCAGAGCCTTTGGCCTAGGTGCCTCCTTGTCGGTATCCGAGTTCCAGCAACGTCTGCTGGTCCTTGGTAGTGCTTTGGAGCACAGGTACCTCCTGCTTAGTAACCGTGTTCCAGCACCGTCAGCTGTTCCACGGTTGTCCCATTGGCTCTTGTTCCTTCTGCTGCCCCTCCGGGTTCCAGCATCGTCAGCTGGTCCTTGCTAGTTTCATTTGCTCTTGCAGCTTCTGCTGCCCATCCGGGTTCCTGCACCATCAGCTGGTTCTCGGCAGTGCCTTTGGCCTAGGTGCCTCCTAGTCGGTATCCGTGTTCCACCAACATCTGCTGGTCCTTGGTAGTGCTTTGGAGCACAGGTACCTCCTGCTTAGTAACCGTGTTCCAGCACCATCAGTTGGTCCACGGTTGTGCCATTGGCTCTTTTTCATTCTGCTGCCACTCCGGGTTCCAGTACCATCAGCTGGTTATCGCCAGTTCCTCAGCCTTCTTGTAACGTCTGCTACTTTTCATAGTTCAAGCTTGTGGAAATGTATTTTGATTCTCACTCTGGATCTCCCTGACAATGACCCTGAAGACGACGACCCTGAAGACCACACAGAAGAATACCTAAAAGATGACCCTGAAGAAGATGACCAAGAGGACAAAGAACAGGAAGACAACCACCAAGATGCAGAACAACAAGAGACAGAAGACCAAGAAGTATAAAAACCAAAAGCAGAATAACATTAAGCATAAGACTAAAAATCTGAGCAAATGAGATTATTAAATTTATAAGCAGAAGAAGACTAAGCAGTGTATGGGGTGAGTCCGTTCCTCCTCGTGGTGCCCCTGGAAAAGGCTGCAGGCCAAACTGAACACAGACAAATCCTGTTGTAAATCTTTTGTGACAGGCTGAACGGAAGGTGTAATCTTCAAACTTTTAGAGATAACAACTACAGGAATGCCTGACACGAAGAAGAATAGGAAGAAGAAGAAGAAGAAGAAGAAGAAGAAGAAGAAGAAGAAGAAGAAGAATAATAGGAAGAAGAAGAAGAAGAATAGGAAGAAGAAGAAGAAGAAGAAGAAGAAGAAGAATAGGAAGAAGAAGAAGAAGAAGAATAGGAAGAAGAAGAAGAAGAAGAATAGGAAGAAGAAGAATAGGAAGAAGAAGAAGAAGAAGATTAGGAAGAAGAAGAAGAAGATACTGCTGCTGAAGATGATGAAGGAGAAAGTGTGGGAGAAGTAAAAAAGAAGGTGAAGAGCATGGAAGTAATGAAACATACATATCTGACAAAAAATTAAAAACTTTAACATAGTCCATATCTTTGTAACTACGAACGTCTTAAAAAAAAAAAAAAAATTCCTGCTATTCCATTTCATTGGGCTAAACCTCTATGGCTTTAATGTCTCCTACACCTCCCACAATACATTCTACATTATTATTAGTTGTTTTTCTCCATGTAGAATTAACCAACAGGGAAAGAAAGGGTTTTTTTTTAATTCCGATATTTCTGTTCCATTGACTTGAATGGGACTTCCGGGATTGGAATCGGCGATACCCGATACTTTTTTTTAGATCGGCCGATCCATTCCGATACGATATTTTTCAGTATCGGGCGGTATCGTTAAACACTAATGATAGCACAAAAACTTTTTCTCCACTAATGGTTAGTGGTTGGGTTAAGCCATTTATTGTCAAACTATTGTGTTTTCTCTTTTTAAATCATAATGACAACTCAAAGCAACCAAAATGACCCTGATCAATGACAGTCTGAAGTATTTTGTAGTAGTTGTGGATGAGGTTCTCTATTTTCTCAGATGGTAAAGCTGCCCACTCATATTGGCAAAAAGCCTCCAGTTCCTAAATTGCTGGGCTGTCTAGCATGAACTGCGTGCTTAAGATCTCCCCAGAGTGGCTCAATGATATTGAGGTCAGGAAACTGAGATGTCCACTCCAGATCCTTCACTTTGTTCTGCTGTAGCCAATGACAGGTCAACTTCCCATGCACAGCTTCAGGGCTGATAAGTGCAAATTTGCCTTCAGTATTTGCTGATAACATGCTGCATTCATCTTTCCTTCAACTTTAACCCAGTTTCCTGTGCCTTTGTAGCTCAACCATTCCCAAAAAATCAGTGATCCACCTATGTGCTTTACAGTAGAATGGTTTTCCTTTCAGCAAAGGCTTTGTTGACCTCTCTCCAAATGTAACATTCATGCTTGTGGCCAAAAAGTTCAATTTTGGTTTCATCACTCCAAATTACCTTGTTCCAGAAGTTTTGAGGCTTGTCTCTGTGCTGTTTTGCCTATTGTGAGTGAAATACTTTGTAGCATTTGCACAGTAATGGTTTTCTTGTGGCGACTCAACCATACAGCCCATTTTTCTTCAAGTGCCTCCTAATTGTGCGTCTTGAAACAACCACATCGTTAGTTTTCAGAGTCCAGTATTTTTCAGCTGATGTTATTTGTGGGTTTTTCTTTGCATCCCGAACAATTTTTGTGGCAGTTGTGGATTAAATTTTTGTTGGTCTACCTGACCGTGGATTTGTTTTGACAAGCCCCTGATTTACCATTTGTTAATCACAGTTTAAATGCTGCTGACTAGAGTTGAGCGACACGGATTGGTCAATTTCAAAAGTCGCTGACTTTCGCAAAAGTCGGGTTTCATGAAACGAAACCCGACCATAGCGTGAGGTCGGCCACGAGGTCGGCAACCATGGCACCAAAGTCGCGTTTCAAATGATGCTTCAGTGCCCTTTTTCAGCCAATGATGGAGGATGCACACTGTGGGCAACGCAGTGACAAAGGCAGCGGTCACCACCATCTTTGAGAAGGGCATGCAAGTGATTGGCTTGCTTTGTGTGGCGTCACAGGGGCTATAAAAGGGCGTGCACGCCGACCGCCATCTTACTTCTGCTGATCTCAGAATAGGGAGAGCTGCTGCTGATGATGATGATTCTGTAGGGAGAGCGTTAGGCAGGGAAGAAGATACAAAAAACTGCTTCTGCTGCTAGCGATTTTGCCTGTACAACACACCATTTAGTATGCAGTGCAAGGGGAGGCTATATTTTGGTGCATCAGCTCTGTTGGTTATTAGGCTGCCTTATAAGGCTCCCTGATAGCTGCATTGCTGTTTGCACACTGCTGTGCAAACTGCTTTTTTAAAAGCAAAAATACTTTTCATCCTCTTTTTTGCCCAGTTACCAAGCATTCATTTTTCCACACTTTTGTGTGCAGCAGTCCTGCTTATTAGGCTACCTGCTGCCATACTTGGACTGAGAGCATCATTGTCAGCCTCCTAAAATCTCTAGGGAGATTCAAATTCTCCCCAGTTCTGTATAGGCATTTTATACACCATCCAATTTCAGCCTGTTATATTGAGGTGTAATCTACACTGGGTCTGAGATAATAGTTCAGTGTCCTCAAGTCTGTAGGGAGATTCAAATTCTCCCCAGTCCTATATAGACATTTTATACACCATCCAATTTCAGCCTGTTATATTGAGGTGTAATGTACACTGGGCCTGAGATAATAGTTCAGTGTCCTCAAGTCTGTAGGGAGATTCAAATTCTCCCCAGTCCTATATAGACATTTTATACACCATCCAATTTCAGCCTGTTATATTGAGGTGTAATGTACACTGGGCCTGAGATAATAGTTCAGTGTCCTCAAGTCTGTAGAGAGATTCAAATTCTCCCCAGTCCTATATAGACATTTTATACACCATCCAATTTCAGCCTGATATTGAGGTGTAATCTACACTGGGCATGAGATATTAGTTCAGTGTTCTCAAGTCTGTAGGGAGATTAAAATTCTCCCCAATACTATATACACCTTGTACCTTGTTTTACAGTACCATATTGCTGGTGGTATTTTGGGTACATTTTCCAAAAAATGGGGAAGTGTGTTGGAAGAGGCCGTGGAAGTGGGCGGGGGTTGCCAGCTGGTAATGATGGTGTTGATGGTGGTGTATCTGCTGGTAGTGGCAAAAGGACAATAGCACCTAATGCAAGAGGTGTTGAGCCTGCGTCATCGTCTGGCTCCACAAGGCCTTGAAGGCTCCCTTTTCTGGGAGTAGGTAAACCGCTTATAAAGCCGTAGCTTCAGGAACAAGTTTTGGCTTACATTGCTGACACAGCCTCCAGCTCTATCGCCTCCTCTTCTGAACTTTCAAAAAATAAAAGCACTGAGTCGTCATTGGAGGCTCATGGTCAGGAACCACACCTTTCCTTGTGTCCTTCACCCCTACCAAAAGTAAAGGATGCGACAGGCCACACTACAGATTACTCCATGGAGCTCTTTTCACATACCATGCCTGGGTTATCAAGTCAAATGGTGAATCACCCAGTCCAAGAAGAAACTCACATGGAGTGCACTGATGCACAGCCACTGCTAGATTTATCTGCTGGTACATTCACTCAGAGCACTACATTGTCCTCGCAGTGTACTGAGCCAGAATCTGACCCTGATGAAACTCAGGTTCCCCTTCCCGCATACTATACCACCTTACATGGTGACACAGAGGAAGGTGCACATGACATTGAAGAGGAGGTGATGGATGACCCAGTTGTTGACACAGATTGGCATCCATTGGGGGAAGAGGGTGCCGCTGCCAACAGCTCAGAAGAGGAGGAGGAGCATCCGCAGCAGGCATCGACATCGCAACAGCTGTTATCTGGCAGGCACGGAGCAGTCCAAAAACAGGTTACAAAAACCAAGAGTTGCAGGACAGCTAGGCCAGACAATCAAATTAGCACAGCATGCAAGGCCTCAAAATGTCTTCCATAGTAGGAAGAGTGCAGTGTGGCACTTTTTTGAACAAAATCCTAGTGATCAGGCAAATGGTATCTGTAAGAAGTGCGCAAAGACCTTTAGCCGAGGGAAAAATCTGAGAAATTTGAATACCAGTTGCATGCTTAGACATTTAACCACCATGCACTTGCAAGCGTGGACGGACTACCAAACCTCACATACCACATGTGCAACTGCTCCCAATGAAGGTAGTCGGCAACGCTACATAGTTTCCCCCACTGTAAGCCCATCGGTTAGCACACCACCAGCAGCAAATGTTGAGGTGTCGTTGCAAGGCCAAAGCAGTCAGGGAATCACAATGTTATTGCTACGAAAGACTGAATCTAGGTCATCAAAAAGAACACCAACTCCATCACCATCATCAACCCTCTCTCAGTCCGCCATGTCCACCGCTAGTTCCACCATATGCAGCTCTCAAGTCCAGCTCACCCTACCAGAGACTATGAGTAGGACAAGAAAGTACTCATCCTCTCATCCGCGTACACTGGGTTTAAATGCCCACATTGCCAAAATAATCTCATTAGAGATGATGCATTACCGGTTGGTTGAAAGCGAAGCTTACCGCGAACTCATGGCCTGCGCAGTACCACGCTATGACCTACCCAGTCGCCACTTCTTTTCGCGAAAAGCCATCCCAGCTCTCCACCTTCATGTGAAAGACCACATTGTCCATGCACTCAAGCAATCAGTGAGTGGAAAGGTGCACCTCGCAACTGATGCATGGTCCAGTAGGCATGGCCAGGGCCGTTTCGTGTCCATCACTGCGCACTGGGTTAATGTGGTGGATGCAGGGTCCACAGGGGACAGCGGCGGTGGGACAGTGCTGCCTGGCCCACGGTATAGGAAACAGTTGGGTGTAGGCGTTCGACCCACCTCCTCCTCCAGAAGCGAAAGCTCGTCCACAGAGCGCAGTCGCACGAGCACTCCATCTGCAGCTGCCAGTGTTGCACACTCAGTGTCACACTATCGAACAGCTAGTGGTAAGCATCAGCAGGCTGTGTTGAAGATGATGTGTTTGGGCGACAACAGACACACCGTGGAGGTACTGGCCGACTACTTGCAGCGACAAACTGAGTCATGGCTGGGCAGTCTACATCTAGAGGCAGGCAAGGTAGTTAGTGATAACGGCCGGAATTTTGTGGCAGCCATAGCCCTTTCAAAACTCCGACACATACCTTGCTTGGCTCACACCTTGAACCTGGTGGTGCAGTGCTTCCTCAATAATTATCCGGAGTTAAAAGGCCTGCTCCAGAAGGTCTGACGACTGTGCTCGCACATCCGTCGGTCGCCCGTACACTCCAGTCGTATGCAGAAGCTGCAGCGATTGCTCCAACTTCCCAAGCACCGCCTAATTATCGATGTTGCAATAAGGTGGAACTCCACCCTGCACATGGTTGAGAGGCTGTGCGAACAGAAGCAGGCTGTAATGCATTAGTGGGAGGATACACGGCCAGGCACTTTGAGGGCCGACATGGAGTTGTCGGGTGTGCAGTGATCGAAGCTGAAAGACCTCTGTAAAGTCCTTCAGTGTTTTGAGGAATGCACACGACTTGTAAGCGCAGACGACGCCATCATAAGCAAGAGCATCCCACTTATGCGTCTGCTCATGCAAACTTTGACGCACATTAAGGAGCAGATGTCTGCAGCCGAGGAGGATGAGGAAGAGGAGGAGGGAAGCCTTGATGACAGTCAGCCATTGTCTGCTCCAGGACCTCTCCTGGATGTGGTGGAGGAAGAAGAGGAAGAGGAGGAGGAGGAGGATGATGATGGGGATGATTATTTAGGAGAGGAGGATGCTTCTCGTGGGGCAAGAGAAAATGTTGGCGTGGCAAGGTCTGGCACAGGGTTTGTGCGTGACTGGAGGTATGTGGATTTGCCAGAAAGTGCTCCTCCACCCAGTACTCACAGTGCATCATTGACACCTGGAACATTGGCTCACATGTCAGATTATGCCTTGCAGATCCTAAAAAGGGACCCCCGCATTGCCAAAATGATGAACGATGATGACTACTGGTTGGCCAGCATCCTGGATCCATGCTATAAAGGCAAATTCCAAAACATCATGCCACAGGAGAACCTTGACCTAATATTGGCTAATAAACAAGCAACTCTGGTAAACCGTTTGTTTGAGGCATTCCCAGCACACAGCAGCACTGATGGCTCTCGAACGAGCCGTAGGGGGCAACATGGAAGAGGTGTTCATGGTGCACACATCAGAAGTGGCGTTGGAGACAAGGGTTTCATGACAATGTTGTGGACTGATTTTTCAAGTGCGGCTCACACGACTGGTAATACTGCATCGATTGAAAGTGACAGGAGACAGCAGTTGTCAACTATGGTTACAAACTACTTCTCCCATATCGATGTTCTCCCTCACAGGTCATTCCCCTTTGACTATTGGGTCTCTAAACTGGACGCCTGGCCGGAATTGGCACAATATGCCTTACAAGAGCTCGCTTGCCCTGCTACTAGTGTGCTATCGGAAAGAGTCTTCAGTAGAGTTGAGCGAAACGGGTTGAAAAAATTCAAAAGTCACCGACTTTTGTCAAAGTCGGGTTTCATGAAACAAAACCCGACCCTAGGATGAGGTCGGCCACGAGGTCGGCGACTTACGCGCCAAAGTCGCGTTTCAAAAGTTTGTTTTGCGCTCTTTTTCAGCCAATCAGGATCCACGGACACTGTGGGCAACGTGATGACCTAGGCACGGGTCACCACCATCTTTCAGAAGGGCATGCAAGTGATTGGCTTGCTTTGGTGGGCGTCACAGGGGGTATAAAAGGGCGTGCACGCCGACCGCCATCTTACTTCTGCCGATCTTAGTATAGGGAGAGGTTGCTGCTGATTCTGTAGGGAGAGCGTTAGGCAGGGAAGAAGACAAAAAAACTGCTTCTGCTGCTAGCGATTTGGCCTGCACAAAACACAAGTCACTGTGTGTGCAGTGCAAGGGGAGGCTATATTGTGGTGTATCAGTGGTGTTGGTTGTTGGGCTGCCTTTTAAGGCTTCCTGACACTCTGGCATTGCTGTTTACCCACTGCTCCGCAAACTGCTTTTTTAAAAGCAATCCAATCTCCCTTATCCTTTAGTCACTTTTGTCACAGCTGTGCCATCGAGCGTGTCACATAGCGCTCAGATATCAGTGGGCCTCACACAATCCACAAGTGTCCAGTGTCCAAAAGTGTACGCAGAGATTCAAAATCTCCATTATCCTCTCGTCACTTTGATCACAGGCAGCTGTGCCATCGAGCGTGTCACATAGCGCTCAGATATCAGTGGGCCTCACACAATCCACAAGTGTCCAGTGTCCAAAAGTGTACGCAGAGATTCAAAATCTCCATTATCCTCTCGTCACTTTGGTCACAGGCAGCTGTGCCATCGAGCGTGTCACATAGCGCTCAGATATCAGTGGGCCTAACACAATCCACAAGTGTCCAGTGTCCAAAAGTGTACGCAGAGATTCAAAATCTCCATTATCCTCTCGTCACTTTGGTCACAGGCAGCTGTGCCATCGAGCGTGTCACATAGCGCTCAGATATCAGTGGGCCTCACACAATCCACAAGTGTCCAGTGTCCAAAAGTGTACGCAGAGATTCAAAATCTCCATTATCCTCTCGTCACTTTGGTCACAGGCAGCTGTGCCATCGAGCGTGTCACATAGCGCTCAGATATCAGTGGGCCTCACACAATCTACAAGTGTCCAGTGTCCAAAAGTGTACGCAGAGATTCAAAATCTCCATTATCCTCTCGTCACTTTGGTCACAGGCAGCTGTGCCATCGAGCGTGTCACATAGCGCTCAGATATCAGTGGGACTCACACAATCCACAAGTGTCCAGTGTCCAAAAGTGTACGCAGAGATTCAAAATCTCCATTATCCTCTCGTCACTTTGGTCACAGGCAACTGTGCCATCGAGCGTGTCACATAGCGCTCAGATATCAGTGGGCCT
Source organism: Dendrobates tinctorius (assembly GCF_039654945.1). NCBI lineage: Eukaryota > Metazoa > Chordata > Amphibia > Anura > Dendrobatidae > Dendrobates > Dendrobates tinctorius. Next base: position 59,326,781 of record NW_027361917.1, read on the forward strand.
CACACAATCCACAAGTGTCCAGTGTCCAAAAGTGTACGCAGAGATTCAAAATCTCCATTATCCTCTCGTCACTTTGGTCACAGGCAACTGTGCCATCGAGCGTGTCACATAGCGCTCAGATATCAGTGGGCCTCACACAATCCACAAGTGTCCAGTGTCCAAAAGTGTACGCAGAGATTCAAAATCTCCATTATCCTCTCGTCACTTTGGTCACAGGCAGCTGTGCCATCGAGCGTGTCACATAGCGCTCAGATATCAGTGGGCCTCACACAATCTACAAGTGTCCAGTGTCCAAAAGTGTACGCAGAGATTCAAAATCTCCATTATCCTCTCGTCACTTCGGTCACAGGCAGCTGTGCCATCGAGCGTGTCACATAGCGCTCAGATATCAGTGGGCCTCACACAATCCACAAGTGTCCAGTGTCCAAAAGTGTACGCAGAGATTCAAAATCTCCATTATCCTCTCGTCACTTTGGTCACAGGCAGCTGTGCCATCGAGCGTGTCACATAGCGCTCAGATATCAGTGGGCCTCACACAATCTACAAGTGTCCAGTGTCCAAAAGTGTACGCAGAGATTCAAAATCTCCATTATCCTCTCGTCACTTTGGTCACAGGCAGCTGTGCCATCGAGCGTGTCACATAGCGCTCAGATATCAGTGGGCCTCACACAATCCACAAGTGTCCAGTGTCCAAAAGTGTACGCAGAGATTCAAAATCTCCATTATCCTCTCGTCACTTTGGTCACAGGCAGCTGTGCCATCGAGCGTGTCACATAGCGCTCAGATATCAGTGGGCCTCACACAATCCACAAGTGTCCAGTGTCCAAAAGTGTACGCAGAGATTCAAAATCTCCATTATCCTCTCGTCACTTTGGTCACAGGCAGCTGTGCCATCGAGCGTGTCACATAGCGCTCAGATATCAGTGGGCCTCACACAATCCACAAGTGTCCAGTGTCCAAAAGTGTACGCAGAGATTCAAAATCTCCATTATCCTCTCGTCACTTTGGTCACAGGCAGCTGTGCCATCGAGCGTGTCACATAGCGCTCAGATATCAGTGGGCCTCACACAATCTACAAGTGTCCAGTGTCCAAAAGTGTACGCAGAGATTCAAAATCTCCATTCTCCTCTCGTCACTTTGGTCACAGGCAGCTGTGCCATCGAGCGTGTCACATAGCGCTCAGATATCAGTGGGCCTCACACAATCCACAAGTGTCCAGTGTCCAAAAGTGTACGCAGAGATTCAAAATCTCCATTATCCTCTCGTCACTTTGATCACAGGCAGCTGTGCCATCGAGCGTGTCACATAGCGCTCAGATACCAGTGGGCCTCACACAATCCACAAGTGTCCAGTGTCCAAAAGTGTACGCAGAGATTCAAAATCTCCATTATCCTCTCGTCACTTTGGTCACAGGCAGCTGTGCCATCGAGCGTGTCACATAGCGCTCAGATATCAGTGGGCCTAACACAATCCACAAGTGTCCAGTGTCCAAAAGTGTACGCAGAGATTCAAAATCTCCATTATCCTCTCGTCACTTTGGTCACAGGCAGCTGTGCCATCGAGCGTGTCACATAGCGCTCAGATATCAGTGGGCCTCACACAATCCACAAGTGTCCAGTGTCCAAAAGTGTACGCAGAGATTCAAAATCTCCATTATCCTCTCGTCACTTTGGTCACAGGCAGCTGTGCCATCGAGCGTGTCACATAGCGCTCAGATATCAGTGGGCCTAACACAATCCACAAGTGTCCAGTGTCCAAAAGTGTACGCAGAGATTCAAAATCTCCCCTGTCCTATAGACACCTTGTACCTTGTTTTACATTACTATATAGTTTGTTGGACTTTGTCTACATTTCTACCAAAAATGAGGAAGGCTGGTGGAAGAGGCCGTGGAATTGGGCGGGGGATGGCAGCTGGTAATGATGGTGTTGGTGGTGGATCTGATGGTAGTGGCAAGAGCAAAAAAGGGCCGAATGCAGGAGGTGCTGACCCTGCGTCATCGTCTGGCTACATAAGGCCTCGAACGCTTAGTTTTCTAGGAGTTGGCAAACCGCTTTTAAAGGCAGAGCATCAGGAAAAAGTTTTGTCTTACATTGCTGACTCAGCCTCCAGCTCTATCGCCTCCTCTTCTTCAGTTGTAAAAAGTAAAAGCACTGAGTCGTCATTGGAGGCTCATGTTCATGAACCACACCTTTCCTTGTGTCCTTCACCCCAACCAAGATTGAAGGATGACGCAGGCCATACTACTGATTACTCCATGGAGCTGTTTTCACATACCATGCCTGGATTATCAAGTCAAGTGGTGAATTACCCAGGCCAAGATGAATCTGACATGGAGTGCACTGATGCACAGCCGCTGATGGATGATTCTGCTGGTACATTCACTCAGAGCACTACATTGTCCTCGCAGTGTACAGAGCCAGATTTTGACCCTGATGAGACTCAGGTGCCCCTTCCCGCACACTATACCACCATACACGGTGACACAGAGAAAGGTGCACATGACATAGAAGAGGAGGTGATGGATGACCCAGTTGTTGACCCAGATTGGCATCCATTGGGGGAAGAGGGTGCTGCTTCCAATAGCTCAGTTGAGGAGCATCCACAGCAGACATCGACATCGCAACAGCTGTTATCTGGCAGGCCCGGAGCACTCCAAAGACAGGTTCCAAACATCAAAAGAGTTGCTGGACAGCTTGTCCAGAGGGTCAAAAGATCACAGCGTGCTAGGCCGCAAAATGTCTGCCAAAGTAGGAAGAGTGCAGTGTGGCACTTTTTTGAACAAAATCCTCATGATCAGGCCAAGGTTATCTGTAAGAAGTGCGCAAAGACCTTTAGCCGAGGGAAAAATCTGAAAAATTTGAATACCAGTTGCATGCTTAGACATTTAACCACCATGCACTTGCAAGCGTGGACACAACACCATACCTCAAGTGCCACATGTGCAACTGATCACAACGAAGGTAGTCAGCAACGCTACATTGTTTCCCCCACTGTAAGCCCACCGGTTAGCACAGCAGCAAATGTTGAGGTGTCGTTGCAAGGCCACAGCAGTCAGGGAATCCCACTGTTATATCAACGAAAGACTGATTCTAGGCCATCAGAAAGAACACCAACTCCATCACCATCATCAACCCTCTCTCAGTCCGCCCTGTCCACCGCTACTTCCACCATATGCAGCTCTCAAGTCCAGCTCACCCTCCCAGACACTATGAGTAGGTCAAGAAAGTACTCAGTCTCTCATCCGCGTACACTGGGTTTGAACGCCCACATTGCCAAACTAATCTCGTTTGAGATAATGCCCTTTCGGTTGGTGGAAAGCACAGCTTTCCGCGAACTCATGGCCTATGCAGTACCACGCTATGACCTACCCAGTCGCCACTTCTTCTCTCGCAAAGCCATCCCAGCCCTCCACCATCATGTGAAAGACTGCATTGTCCATGCACTCAAGCAGTCAGTGAGCGGAAAGGTGCACCTCACAACTGATGCATGGTCCTGTCGGCATGGCCAGGGCCATTACGTGTCCATCACTGCGCACTGGGTTAATGTGGTGGATGCAGGGTCCACAGGGGACAGCGGTGGTGGGACAGTGCTGCCTAGCCCACGGTATAGGAAACAGTTGGCTGTAGGCGTTCGACCCTCCTCCTCCTCCTCCAGAAGCGAAAGCTCGTCCACAGAGCGCAGTCGTACGAGCACTCCATCTGCAGCTGCCACTGTTGCACACGATGTGTCCCCCTATCGAGCAGCTAGTGGAAAGCGTCAGCAGGCTGTGTTGCAGATGATGTGTTTGGGCGACAGACACACCGCCGAGGTGCTGGCTGAGTACTTGAAGCGACAAACTGAGTCATGGCTGGGCAGTGTACATCTTGAGGCAGGCAAGGTAGTTAGTGATAACGGCCGTAATTTTGTGGCAGCCATAGCCCTTTCAAAACTCAGCCACATACCTTGCTTGGCTCACACCTTGAACCTGGTGGTGCAGTGCTTCCTCAAAAATTATCCGGAGTTAACAGCCCTGCTCCAGAAGGTGCGAAGACTGTGCGCGCACATCCGCCGGTCGCCTGTACACTCCGTTCGTATGCAGAAGCTGCAGCGATTGCTCCACTTTCCCAACCACCGCCTCATTATCGACATTGCAACAAGGTGGAACTCCACCCTGCACATGGTGGAGCGGCTGTGCGAGCAGAGGCAGGCCATAATGCATTTGTGGGAGGATACACTGCCAGGCACTTTGAGAGCAGACATGGAGATGACAGGCGTGCAGTGGTCGAAGCTGAAAGACCTTTGTAAAGTCCTTCAGTGTTTTGAGGAATGCACACGGCTGGTAAGCGCAGACGACGCCATCCTAAGCATGAGCATCCCACTTATGCGTCTGCTCATGCAAACTTTGACGCACCTTAAGGAGCAGGCGTCTGCAGCCAATGTTGATGAGGAGGAAGAAGAGGAGGGAATCCTTGATGACATTCAGCCATTGTCTGCTCAGGGACCTCTCCTGGACGAGGTGGAGGAAGAAGAGGAGGAGGAGGAGGATGATGGGGATGATTACTTAGGGGAGGAGGATGCATCTCGTGGGGCAAGTGAAAATGTTGGCGTGGCAAGGTCTGGTACAGGGTTTGTGCGTGACTGGAGGGATGTGGATTTGCCAGAAAGTGCTCCTCCACCCAGCACTCGCAGTGCATCATTGACACCGGGAACATTGGCCCACATGTCAGATTATGAATTGCGGATCCTAAAAAGGGACCCCCGCATTGCCAAAATGATGAACGATGACGACTACTGGTTGGCCAGCATCCTGGATCCACGCTATAAAGGCAAATTACAAAACATCATGCCACAGGAGAACCTTGACCTAATATTGGCTAATAAACAAGCAACTCTGGTAAATCGGTTGCTTGAGGCATTCCCAGCACACAGCAGCGGTGATGGTTCTCACACGAGCCGTACGGGCCGGGGGCAGCTTGGCAGAGGTGTTCGTGGTGCACACAGCAGAAGTGGCGTTGGAGACAGGGGTTTCATGACAATGTTGTGGACTGATTTTTCAAATACCGCTCACACAACTGGTAATACTGCATCGATGGAAAGTGACAGGAGACAGCAGTTGTCAACTATGGTTACAAACTACTTTTCCTCTCATATCGATGTTCTCCCACACAGGTCATTCCCCTTTGACTATTGGGCCGCTAAACTGGACACCTGGCCTGAATTGGCCCAATATGGCTTACAGGAGCTCGCTTGCCCAGCTGCAAGTGTGCTATCGGAAAGAGTCTTCAGTGCAGCTGGATCAATCCTGACAGAAAAAAGGACCCGTCTGTCAACCCAAAATGTGGATGATCTAACCTTCATTAAAATGAACCACGCATGGGTTTCCAAGGATTTTGTCCCACCTTCCCCTGATGACACATAGGGTGACAGAAAAATGGCTTGCTTTGGTCCACCTCTTCCTGGTATTTCACCTATTTCGCCTTTTGCATCAGCTGAATGTCCAACATCAACATATGCCACTTTCTAAAACTCCCTAACTGTGCTGCCTCCCCCCCCATGGCCGGGGTAACCACCTAGCGCACGACACCGTGCGAGTGCCGTTGCCCTGGACAGGTGGGTAGGCCGACTCTTGGGCGCGGGCACTGGCACAGGGTCCCTCATAGTGCAATCAAGTGTCTCTGACGGTGGTGGTGCACACCCGCCGTCAGACACACCGCTGTACTATGAGGGGCCCAGTGCCAGTACCGACGCCCAAGAGTGGGCCCCCCTTGCTTGGGCAGGGCCCCAGCATTTGCAATCTTTACCTCTCCCTGCTCCTCCGCTGTGTAATCTGGGCCGTCAAATCCATACTGTGCCTGACACCGTCTGAGCCTGCCTCCTGAGACATATATTTTGAATGTGTACGCTATCCATACATGTTATCCGGGGATACGGTACCCTTTCTAACCTTTGTGCAATGACGTGCAATCCATACTGGGCCTAACAACGTCTGAGCCTGCCTCATGCTGTATAGACATATATTTTGAATGTGTACGCTATCCATACATGTTATCCGGGGATACGGTACCCTTTCTAACCTTTGTGCAATGACGTGCAATCCATACTAGGCCTAACACCGTCTGAGCCTGCCTCATGCTGTATAGACATATATTTTGAATGTGTACGCTATCCATACATGTTATCCAGGGATACGGTACCCTTTCTAACCTTTGTGCAATGACGTGCAATCCATACTGGGCCTAACAACGTCTGAGCCTGCCTCATGCTGTATAGACATATATTTTGAATGTGTACGCTATCCATACATGTTATCCGGGGATACGGTACCCTTTCTAACCTTTGTGCAATGACGTGCAATCCATACTGGGCCTAACAACGTCTGAGCCTGCCTCATGCTGTATAGACATATATTTTGAATGTGTACGCTATCCATACATGTTATCCGGGGATACGGTACCCTTTCTAACCTTTGTGCAATGACGTGCAATCCATACTGGGCCTAACAACGTCTGAGCCTGCCTCATGCTGTATAGACATATATTTTGAATGTGTACGCTATCCATACATGTTATCCGTGGATACGGTACCCTTTCTAACCTTTGTGCAATGACGTGCAATCCATACTGGGCCTAACACCGTCTGAACCTGCCTCATGCTGTATAGACATATATTTTGAATGTGTACGCTATCCATACATGTTATCCGGGGATACGGTACCCTTTCTAACCTTTGTGCAATGACGTGCAATCCATACTGGGCCTAACACCGTCTGAGCCTGCCTCATGCTGTATAGACATATATTTTGAATGTGTACGCTATCCATACATGTTATCCGTGGATACGGTACCCTTTCTAACCTTTGTGCAATGACGTGCAATCCATACTGGGCCTAACACCGTCTGAGCCTGCCTCATGCTGTATAGACATATATTTTGAATGTGTACGCTATCCATACATGTTATCCGGGGATACGGTACCCTTTCTAACCTTTGTGCAATGACGTGCAATCCATACTGGGCCTAACAACGTCTGAGCCTGCCTCATGCTGTATAGACATATATTTTGAATGTGTACGCTATCCATACATGTTATCCGGGGATACGGTACCCTTTCTAACCTTTGTGCAATGACGTGCAATCCATACTGGGCCTAACAACGTCTGAGCCTGCCTCATGCTGTATAGACATATATTTTGAATGTGTACGCTATCCATACATGTTATCCGTGGATACAGTACCCTTTCTAACCTTTGTGCAATGACGTGCAATCCATACTGGGCCTAACACCGTCTGAGCCTGCCTCATGCTGTATAGACATATATTTTGAATGTGTACGCTATCCATACATGTTATCCAGGGATACGGTACCCTTTCTAACCTTTGTGCAATCACGTGCAATCCATACTGGGCATGAGAACGGCTGGCGAGCTGTTAAGCAAGCTACAGCACCTGTCCAGACAAGTACAGGGATTCCCTAGCGAGGAGACTTATTTGATTGTTTTCAATGTTGGGACAGCAATTTTTGGGGAGCACTATACTCTGGAGAATGATAGATGGGGCCCTCCATACACTGGAACATTCCAAAGGTGGACATCAGACACTGGAGCAGCATTTACAGGGCCCATTATACACTAGAGCATTAGAAATGGGGCCCATTATGTTTGGAGCATTATTTGGGCCCATAAGACAGTGGAGCTTCATCCATGGGGACCAACATATACTGTAGCATTATGTGGAGCTCATCATATACTGTTTCAAACATTATATGGGACCAATGATTCTGTATGGAGAAATAGATGGGCCTCGTCATGAGATGTAAAAAGTGAGGTATTTTTCATTGTACTTTACCGCTATTTATCTGCCGTATCGGAGCATGATGAGTTGTGGTATGTGTTAAAGGGGCGCTCTTTCGCCCAGGGCACATGAAAACCTGCAGCCAGCCCTCCCCCCCCACAACTTTAGCCAAATAACACCCATTTTTCAGTGCGTAACTAGTATTATGAAGTTAATTAAGGTTGACAAGCTTAAGTAAGAAGAATTGATGCTTTTGGCATTCAAATGGGCACTGTTGGTGTGTTTCCTGTCCTCCTCTCACTGCCGACTTTTATTCCCCATTGACTTACATTGGGTTTCGTGTTTCGGGACGACCCCGACTTTTCCCTATAATCGGACGATCTTGCTCGACCCGACTTTTGGAAAAGTCGGGTTTCATGAAACGAAACGCGACCCTAAAAAACCAAAAGTCGCTCAACTCTAGTCTTCAGTGCTGCTGGCTCAATCCTGACAGAAAAAAGGACCCGTCTGTCGACCCAAAATATTGATGATCTAACCTTCATTAAAATGAACCATGCATGGGTTTCAAAGGATTTTGTCCCACCTTCCCATGATGACACATAGGTTGCCAGAAAAATGGCTCGCTTTTGTCCTCCTCGTCCTCGGACTTATCCAATTCCTCCATTTTCAGCTGCTGAATGTCCAACATCAACATATGCCATTTTTTAAACCTCCCTAACTGGGCAGCCTCCCCCCCATGGCTGGGGTCACCACCTAGCGCATGCAACCGAGTGCCATTGCCCTGGGCAGGTGGGTGGGCCGACTCTTGGGCGCCGGCACTGGCACAGGGTCCCTCATAGTGCAATCAAGTGTCTCTGATGGTGGGGGTGCACACCCGCCATCAGACACACCAGCGTACTATGAGGGGCCCAGTGCCAGTACCGACTCCCACGAGTGGGCCCCCCTTGCTTGGGCAGGGCCCCAGCATTTGCAATATTTACCTTTCCCTGATCCTCCGCTGTGTAGTCTGGGCTGTCAAATCCTTTCCTGGGACTGCCACTACAAATTTGGTGAACTGATAGATGATGCTTAAGACGTAGCTATGCCCTGTCCTGCTGGCCGGGCTCTAGCTTCAGATGATCTATGGCTTCCATTTCTTATGGACGTCAACTCACAATGAGATGCAGTGGTCGTTTATCATCAGCTTTCACAGTTTTCCTACCCACAGACATGTGACATTCCTGCCCACATTTTTAAATGTGCCCTCTCATGCCAATCCAACAGAATCGCCTACAGCTTGTGGCTTCTGTCTTTTGCACTCCACTTTTACCTGACAGATCATGATAGGCAGTGAGGACCATGTCTACACCTCTCCCTGTGATCAAAATTTGATGGAGATGAGTAACGGTGATGGGATCAACGGTACTGCGATACAGCAACCCTTTCTTCACAAAGAACTGTTTTCGCTGTCTCCACACACAAAGTAATTGAGAGTCAGCATCGCCTCTAAGAATTCTCCAGGGCGTTTTTCCCGTGATTAGTAATTCCTAAATTTCTGCAAACACTCGACTTTATGTCTGTACTTTTATCCATCTCGTTTCCTCTTGCGGAGAGTCTGGACTGTCTTACTGAGACAGAAATATATATGAAGATTTAAAAATACCCCAACAGTGTATACTGGTGTACGCTTCAAAAACATTTCCTTTTTTCTACTTTTTAGATTGTTGTCTAATCCATACTGAGGCTGTCAGTGTCTTTGTCGTACTCCGGAAATAAACACGGAGATTTTAAATGTTTAAACTATGCTATATATACCTGTTATCCGGTGATACTGTACCCTTTCTCAACTTTCTGCAATCTTGTCGAATCCATACTGTGCCTGAGACCGTCTGAGTCTGCCTCCTGATTACAGATGAGTGGTGTTTGAGTGGAACTGTTGGCCAAGTTCAAATTCTAGCTGTTTTGGGCGGTGTTAGATCTGTTCGTCGAACTACAACACTTTGATTAAAATTCGGCTGTTCGAGTTTCCGTTCGAGAACGTTTCGTTAAACAAAAGCGTATCTTTTTTTTCACATTAATAATGGTTTTCAATGATAATAGACAGTTTTAGGGCATAGTAGTGGTGTCTGGTAGCCAGAGGTGTAGTACACCTGTGAAGGAGCTACACCGTGTGTGTTTCTAATAATTTTTTACCGCATATTGTCCTGAAAATCCTTTTGGGCCTAGTAACTGTGTCTGATACTCAGAAGAGGAGCCCATCTGTGAACCGAGCTATGCCGCCTGTTTATGAAAGAACCAGTTTTTGACTGCATTTACACCACTTAATACTTTGGGCCTAGTAACTGTGTATGCTACTCAGCAGAGTTGGCCACCCGTGAACCAAGCTATGCTGCCTGTTTATGTAAGAACTGTGTGCTATTCAGCAGAGGAGCCCAGCTGTTAAGCAAGCTACAGCACCTGTGGTTTGGACACTTAATTTTTTCACATTCTTTCTGGAATGCCGTTTAGGCCTAATTCCGGAATTACGGTTGACCTGCACTTACTGGGAAATGCTTGTTCGCAGGGAAGAATTGTAATCCAAGATCCCCATCACTAACGGGGTTCAGCGTGTTATCTGCACCTGTAAGCTATACACGCTGGTCCTTTCATTGTAGCATGCGTGCAGTCCCGGACATGTAAAGGCATGACAGACCTGTTATTGGACGATCTCGCGTGCCAGAGCCTCGCGTGTCCCTCTAGTAAGCTGGACGCAGACCGCGGAGGCATGCCTGAGTCTCGCTCGTTAACGGAATTAAGCTTGCAATTTGTGCAGCTTTTTTGTGGATGGCATGGTTAAGGTTGCCCGTGTTGAGTCCAATTAAGCCGCAGGTTCCACTCCTGGTTGTGCCCTTCTGGACATTCCTTTAAGATTCAGCTTTGCAACCATACTGCCCCTGGAAACCAAACACTTTTTCTGACAGTGATATTCTGGTCAAAGAGCGCGATGACATCACGTCTGTAGGCCCTCTGCCTAAACAGTCCAAGTGCAGAGAGATGGAAGATGGGGATGACGAGGAGTCCAGAGTACAGGGATTCCCTAGCGAGGAGACTTATTTAATTGTTTTAAAGGTTGGGAGCAATTTTTGGGGAGCACGATACTCTGGAGAATGATATCTGGGGCCCACCATACACTGGAGCATTCCAAAGGTGGACATCAATCACTGGAGCAGCATTTACAGGGCCCATTATACACTGGAGCATTAGAAATGGGGCCCATTATATATGGAGCATTTTTTGGGCCCATAAGACACTGGAGCTTCATCCATGGTGAACAACAAATACTGTAGCATTATGTGGAGCTCATCATATACTGTATGGAACATTATATGGGACCAATGATTCTGTATGGAGAAATATATGGGCCTCATTACTCTGTATGGCGCACTATGCGGTGGCCATAATACTGTATGGAGGAATATACTGTCTGGTTTTGGAGCTATTGGAGAATTTAAAATGGATATCAGTCATGTGATGTAAGAATTGAAGTATTTTTCATTGTACTGTACCGCTATTTCTCTGCCGTATCAAAGGATCATGAATTGTGTCAAGTGTTAAAGGAGCCCAGTGACACTCTTTGGCCCTGGGCCCACGAAAATCTGGAGCCAGCACTACCCCCCCACAACTTTAGCCAAATAACCCCCAGTTTTCAATGTCTAACTATTATTATAAAGTAAATTAAGGTTGACAAGCTTAAGGAATAAGAATTGATGTTTTTGGGATTAAAATGGGCACTGTAGGTGTGTTTCCTGTCCTCCACTCACTGCCGACTTTTCTTCCCCATTGACTTACATTGGGTTTCGTGTTTCAGTCAGACTTCGACTTTTCACAATAATTGGCCGATTTCGTTCGACTTTTGAGAATGTCGCGTTTCGTGAAACCCGACTCGACCCGAAAAAAGGCAAAGTCGCTCATCTCTACTGCTGACTGGCATTATCCATTCCTTGGATATATTTTTGTATCGCTTTCCTGTTTTATACAGTTCAACTATCTTTTCCCATAGATCCATTGACAATTCTTTTGCTTTCACCTTGACTCACAATCCAGAAGTGTCAGTGACTGGATGAAATATGCAAGAGTCTGTCTGGATCCCAGAAACTCACTCAGCTTTTATGCACATGCTGATTACAAGCAAACAGGTCACAGATGAGGATGTTACTTTTAGTAGCCATTCAAACCCATTTGTGTCAACTTCTGTGCATGTTATCAGGCCAAAATCACCAGGGTATTTAAACTTTTGATCAGGGTAATTTGGATGTTTTAGGTTATCATTATGATTTAAAAAAAGAAAACACAGTAGTTTGACTATAAATGGCTTCACCCAAACAATAATCATGAGTGGAGAAAAAGTTCTGGTATTATCATTAATATTCTCTGAAAAAAGGCCAAGAAAGCAAAAATTCTGCCAGGGTATGTAAACTTCTGAGTACAACTGTATATATCACCAGTCACAGACTTGTGGTGCGCAGTGTCTTTGTAGCAGGCCATAAGTGAAGACAATATGCCCAGATCATGGGGAATAACCAGCATTTTATAAGTGCACCACACAAGAATAGACCTCTAAATTGCCCAGCCAACTGTAAAGGGACTGGCTATATATATATATATATATATATAATTGAATGTATGTGTGTATATGTGTATCACCAACCAATCATGAATCATCTTTCATTTCACCAGAGCTTTTTAAAAGAAGCTGAGCTGTGGTTGGTTTCAGTTTTCCCACTCCACAACACCTCAGCAGACACTTACCGGGTGGGAGAAATCTAGCATCCCCGGAAACATACGCTCCCAGCCATTGTCTGCCCCCCAGAAAGGAGCAGACAGCACAGGACAGAAATGAATACACCCTCCCTGCCCATATACCCATCAAACATCCTCCATCCCATAGGCACATCTTCCCTCTTAAAGGGATCTCCAGTATGGAAGTTAGGGCAAATCCCTCAGTGCTCTGATTCTGACTCCAGGCTTCTATTAAAGGGCTCATTGGTATGGGAGTGAGGGCAAATCCATCCAGCTATTTGGTTTTGACCCCAGGCCTCTCTTAAAGGGATCCCTGGTATGGAAGTTAGGACCATTCCACTCAGCGCTGTGGTTCTGACCCCATGGTCTCTTGAAGGAATCATTGGTATGGAAGTTATGGCAATTCCACTAAGTGCTCTGGTTGTGACCCCATGCCTCTCTTAAAGGGATCCCCGGTATGGAAGTTAGGACTGTTCCACTCAGCTCTGTGGTTCTGACCCAAGGGTCTCTTAAAGAGATAATTGGTATGGAAGTTAGTGAAATTTCACTAAGCACTTTGGTTCTGACCCCAGACCCCTCTTAAAGAGATCCCTGATACGGAAGTGAGGGAAAATCCACTCTGTGCTTTGGTACTGACCCTAGGCCTCTCTTAAAGGGATCTCCAGTTTGTAACTTAGGGCAAATCCCTCAGCACTCTGATTCTGACCCCAGGCTTCTATTAAAGGGATCATTGGTATGGAAGTCAGGGCAAATCCATTCAGCGCTTTGGTTCTGACCCCAGGCCTCTGTTAAAGGGATCCCTGGTATGGAAGTTAGGGCAATTCCACTCAGCATTCTGGTTCTGACCCCAGGCTCTCTTAAAGGGATCATCGGTATGGAAGTCAGGGTAATTGCCTTAAAATGCTCTGTTACTGACCCAGGCTCTCTTAAATGGAATCTGTCACCTCATTTTTGGCTATGAAATGTGGCCACCGCCATCAGGGGCTTATCTACAGCATTCTGCAATGCTGCAGATAAGCTCCCTAGGTAACCTGAAAGATAAGAAACACTAGTTAGATTATACTCACCCGGGGGTCCGGTCCGGTCCAATGGGTGTCGCGGTCCGGTCCGGCACCTCCCATCTTCTAGCGATGACGTCCTCTTCCTTACTTCTGCTGCGGCTCCTGTGAAGGTGTACTATATCTGCCCTATTGAGGGCAGAGTAAAGTACTGCAGCGCACAGGCACGGGGAAAGGTCAGAGAGGTCCTGGGCCTGCACACTGCAGTACTTTACTCTGTCTTCAATAGGGCAGATATAGTACACCTGCGCAGGAGCCGCAACAGAAGCAAGGAAGAGGACGTCATTGCTAGAAGATGGGAGGTGCCGGACCACGACACCCATCGGACCAGATCTGACCTCCAGGTGAGTATAATCTAACTCGTTTTTCTTATCTTTCAGGTTACATCGGGGGCTTATCTACAGCATTATAGAATGCTGTAGATAAGCCCCTGATAGTGGTGGCCGAATCTCATAGTCCAAAAATGAGATGAGAGATTCCCTTTAAAGGGTTCTCCTGTATGGAAGTTAGGGCAAATGCCTCAGTGCTTTGATTCTGACCCCAGGATTCTATTAAAAGCATCATTGGTATGCAAGTAAGGGCAAATCCACACAGCGCTCTGGTTCTGATTCCAGGCTTTCTTAAGGGGATCATTGGTATGGAAGTGAGGGCCAATCCACTCTGCACTCTGATTCTGACCCCAGGCCCCTCTTAGCGGGATCCCCAGTACTGAAGTGAGGGCAAATCCACTCTGCACTTTGGTACTGACCCCAGACCTCTCTTAAAGAGATCTCCGGTATGGAAGTTAAGGTAAATCCCTCAGTGCTCTGATTCTCACCTCAGGCTTCTATTAAAGGGATCATTGGTATGGAAGTCAGTGCAAATCCACTCAGCGCTCTGGTTCTGATGCCAGGCCTCTCTTAAAGGGATCCCCGGTATGGAAGTTAGGATCTTTCCACTCAGCGCTCTAGTTCTAACCCCAGGCTGACGGGATGATGTGGGATATTAGGGGGAGTAGTCCGGTGGCTCTGGCTGATGGGACGATGTGGGATATTAGGGGGAGTAGTCCGGTTGCTCTGGCTGACGGGATGATGTGGGATATTAGGGGTAGTAGTCTGGTGGCTCTAGCTGATGGGATGATGTGGGATATTAGGGGTAGTAGTCCACTGGCTCTGACAGGATGAAGTAGGATATTAGTGGTAGTAGTCCGGCAGCTGTGACGGGATGATGTGGGATATTAGTAGTTGCTGTCCGGTGGCTCTGTCTGAGGGGATGATGTGGGATATTAGGGGTAGTAGACCGGTAGCCTTGATGGGATGATGTGGGATATTAGGGGTCGTAGTCCGGTGACTCTGACGGGATGATGTGGGATATTAGTGGTAGTAGTGCGGTGGCTCTGGCTGACAGGATGATGTGTGATGTGGTATATTAGGAGTAGTAGTCTGGTGGCTCTGGCTGATGGAACGATGTGGGATATTAGGGGTAGTAGTCAGGTAGCTCTGGCTGATGGGATGATGTGGGATATTATGGTGAATGTGGCTATGCGAAGTGGGCGGGGCTATACACTCAGCTTTATATATATATATATATATATATAGATATAATCATTATAATTTGTTATAACTAACCGTAGTTAGCTACTATGCCCGGGCAACGCCATGCTCTTCAGCTAGTTCTATATCAAATGGAAAAATGTGAAATAAAAAATTAAAAAGATATAATAAAATACATGAGGTATTGGTCAATATTTTGCGCAAAATATGGAAGTTTGCAATCTATGTCAAGGGTCCTCATTGTGTATCCCGCATGAAAATCTAAAGCAACTAATCATAATAGACACAGGCAGCCATACCCTCCATGTATGGTAGGTGTGTGAGTGGTTGTTTCATCAGTATTTTGTAGCTATGTTTCCCTTGCTTTTATCATGGGAGTTTGCTGCATTGCATTTGTGCATTGGTATTATGACCTGGTGTTCATAACCAAGGCTGCCTTTTTCCGTGATATATTTTTGCTTATGGATAATTAAAAGACAAATAGGAAGCTTTCAAAACTATTTACACATGGCTCACATTGGGAATACCCATGAAAAAAGATAACTTCAAAGGACACTACGTATGGATTCATAGTAGCAGAACGTCTGTGCATTATTATCGACTCTTTACTGCTGCTATTCAGTACGTGAGGAATTACACACTTTATGACTGAAGACTTCATTTTTATTCAGTATCTGAAGGGTCACATATTTATACACAACTTGATATTAGAAAGGGGAATGAGACAAATGATGTAAAGCAGAGCTATTAATATTAGTAGGGGAAAAAGCAGTTACATTAGTAATACCACTGTAACCTTGATGAATGTTGATAATCTTTATTCTTCAGTTATCATTATATACAGACAGGTTTTATATTATTTTCTGGCTTCTAACAGTGATATTTCCCAGATCTTAATTAATATTGATAGTTCCTGGGTGTATTCCAGTTAGTGAAAAAGAAGTAAGTCAAGGAAAAAATAAATAAATCTTCTATAGGTTATCATCAAACAAGTATGCTGTTAAAAAGTATGAAAGGAAGTAGTAAAATATTATGTCACAAACTGAATGTATACTTACTATATGCACCTAGCAGGAGCACAGGAGGGGAAGGACAGAGCTTGCTATATGGATGAGGATTATCTGAGCAGTGCATAGCTAATAAATGTGCTAAGGGACATGTCTCCTGCACAGGTGTCAATCTGACTAGCTTCCATAGCTCCGCCCGCCCGGTACAGCTGTGGTGGATGGTTACCACAAGACTCTTCATACCTTCACTCCTCTCTTGCAGGAGGAGCTTCATGAGGCTGTGCTGCCATTGGTGCTGTGTCATTGTCCAGCATGACCGGACTTCCTCTATCTTCTGCTGCTAATGCTATCATCAAGCAGACCCTTTCTTGGAGCCCGGAAGACTGTGAGAAGCAGTTTTCATTCTTAAATATTATTTTATGTGAAATTGATATGTGCAATAGAACAGTGGATCTGTATGTATCAATTTTGGTGGAGGGGGACTTGGCTATACATGCCATATGTATGTGGGTGAGGGGAACTTGGCTATATATGCTACATGTTTGTGGGGGGGCACTTGGCAATATAGGCTGTATATGGTGGAGGGGGACATAGCTACATATGCCACATGTATGTTGGGGAGAGAGACTTGGCTTTACACTATTTTAGGGAGAGGGACTTGGCTATACAGTATATGGTATGTTAGGGAGGGGACCTTGGCTATATATGGAGGAGGGGGACTTGGTTATATATGCTATATGTTGGCAGGTGAACATAGCAATATAAGCTATATGATTGTTCAGGATAGGGACTTGGATATAAACACAGTGTTAGGCAGGGGAACTTGGCTATTTATGGAGAAAGCATACTTGGCTATGTATGCTATATGTGAGCTAGAAGGACAAAGCTATATATGATATATGTACAGTATGTTGGCGAGAGAGACTAAGGGTATGTGCACGCTGCGGAATGCTCTGCGGATTTGGCCTCGCGGATTTTGTAAAATCTGCAGGTAAATCTGCAGGTTAAAATACCTGCGGTTTTACCTGCGGATTGCTTTGCGGTTTTGCCCTGCGGTTTTTCATTTCCCCAATGGAGGAGATGGCAAACCGCAGCGGAATCCGCAGAAAGAATTGACATGTCAATTCTTTCTGCGGTTTTGAAAATTCCGCAGCGTCTGCACAGCAGTTTTTTTTCCATAAGTTAGAATGCTACTGTAGGATCCGCAGCTGCCAAATCCGCTGCGGATCCGCAGCAGAATCCGCAGCGTGTGCACATAGCCTTAGCTATATGCTATATTAGGGAGGGGTACTTGGCTATATATGAAAGAGGGAGACTTTGTTATATATGTTATATGTGGAGGAGGGGGACATAGCTATATATTCTATATGTCGATTTAAGATACTCGTCACTCCATATGAAAAATCGGTGCTCAGAAAGGATACCACTCCTTAATCATACAAACTTTAAAACTGGGACTCTTTTTGAAACATAGAATATATTTACTAAAGTAAAGCAATCCCAAAAGAATTGTTGTGTCATTTTGGTCACAAACATAGACCTTCCTCAGACTGGGACACAGAATGAAAACAAAGACAAAAATTCAATTCAAGCATTAACAAAAATATAAAGAAAAAAACAGTGAAATTTTATACATAATAGACATTCATAGGGGAGGCAACGCATAGTCTTAATCAAGTTAATAGGGTCAAAGACGATATAAGTATAAATTGTATCAAGACAGTAAGTGTCATATCATATAATAGGACTGAACAGATCATTAAAGCAAGAGAGGTATGGAGGTCGGTCTAAAAGGGAGAGCTGCTAGAGTGTCAATAATTTATATGTATATATATAAAAAACAATGTTAGATGAATAAAAAAATCTCCAATAGTACAAAAAAGGAAGAGAATATGTTTACTGGATTGCTGTGAGATAAGTACACAGGATAGAAACAGTGCTAGGTGCGCTGGTTATGGGATGTTCCCTGTAGAAAGCTCTAGTGTGTAATGAGCTGATGGAGTTTAAAGACAAGTCTATGGTGTCAATAAACTAATACACCTGGGTAATGTGAGGCTGTAGAGCGGAATGTTATGCAGTGAGTGTCATACATAAGTGATTTAGGGCCCCCACCACTATTAGTGGGTACATTCACATAATGTATTTGCTGCAGAATTTCTACAACGGAAATCCCACAGCAAATTCAAAGCGGAAATATCCACACAGATATTGTGCAGATATTGCTGTGTGCAATACTACGTAATGATGCACCTTTACCATTGACCTGATCCTTTCTATTGCAAAGGATGAAATCGATGGTGAATATCCACAGCATAAACTGACACATTGTTCATGTCAAATCCACAGAGCCGTTCAATTCACGCCTTGAATTTTCTCAGTGTATGGATGAGATGGCATAAAATCTCATCCACTGGGCTGGTGCTATAAAACATTGGTTTAGTGGTTTATATACTTCAGGGGAAATGTATTATTGAGTTTGCACCGAAATGTGGGCGTCAGCTCTTTCTATAACTTTAAGAAATGTACTATTGCACTTTATACCCTGATATTAGTATGTTTTACCAACCAATTTGGTTGGTCTTGTATTTATTTCTATGTAGCTACATAATGGGCCCAAATAATGATTTTCTCTTGTGGCCCAAGGTTCTCCAGTTCGACATTGTTTGTCATCCATAAAGTTTAACATGCTTCGTGTGAAATTACAGTGGTCAGTGCCCATTTCCACAAGTCAGCTATAGCTGCCGCCATTGGCAGTGCTAAGGCAGCGCATTCCACTGCCAGCTCATTGACTAGTGTGCATTGTGACCACATCCCGGAACTCCACACTGCACTTGCTTGCAAGGCTTTGTGAGCAGCAAGGGCCAGCTGTTGAATATCAGCTCCAACACACCTGTCTGTAGTCTGGTGTGAGATCTAATGTTCTGTGTTGGTTACTTGTTTCACACTGGTAACTCCCCCTTATATTTAACCCCTTTCTGACATTTGATGTAATATTCCGTCCATGTGACCCAGGCCAATTTGACCATGGATGGAATATTATGTCATCGCGATCGGCCATGGATACAGACCGCTTCCAGCACTTTAACTCCCGAAATGCTGCAATGGAACACAATCGCATCATTCTGGAAGCTGGCACGATCGTTGCCAGAGCTAGCAAACTAGCTGATCATGTGCAGTGCATGATCAGCAAGTCTCTCTGTCACTGCAGCACTGACAGCTTCTATGCCATGCAGATGCTGCTTCATCTGCACTCTATTGAAGCAATCAGCCTGCAAAAAAATGATTGTCCCATAGTGCGACTAAGTAAAAAAGTTAGAAAAAAGTCAAAAAAAAAAAAAAAAAAATCGAAAAATCCTAAAAAAAATCCTCTCAAAACGAATCACATAGGTTCAAATTCACATTGAGTTGCAAATTTCAGGAAATTAGACCCAAAGTGTATCCTCTATAAATAGAGTAGCTTATCTCTAGCTGATAGCAATGAAGATCCAGGGTACTGCATATGCCTGACCTTAAGGCTGTGTGCCCACGATGCGATTTTTAAGCGCTTCTGCAGCGATTTTCGGCACGAAAATGCTGCAAAAACGTTTAAAAATCTTGTACAGAATGCACCCCATGCATTCCTATGGCATTCCGCACATGCTGTGCTAATGCTGCGCTTATTTCCGCTGCGGAATCGCATCGCGGAAAAAATTGCAGCATGCTCATTCTTTTGTGCGGAATCACAAAGAATTGCCGCAATTCCGCACCCATAGGAAAGCATGAGAACCGCTTACTTCCCGCATGTGGCGTCTCATGTGCAGTTGGTACCCACGGTGTGGAGGAGAGGAGACTGTCCTCCAGGCCCTGGGTACCATACCCCTGTAAAAAAAAAAGAATAAAAAATCGTGGTATATTTACCTTCCGACGTCCCGCGCTGCCTTCCCGGGCCACAGCGTTCCCAGTAATGCCTTGTGGCAAGGTCCTGTGATGACGTAGTCTCATGTGACTCTAGCGGTCTTGTGAGATCGCTATAGCAATGTGAGACCAACGTCATCACAGGTCTAGCAAGGCATCGCTGGGAACGGGAGCGTCGCTGAGACTGCGCGGGATGTCGGAAGGTAAATATACCCAGATTTTTTTGTTTTATTATTATTTTTTACATTCTTTCTTTTACTATTCATGCCGCATAAGCGGCCTCAATAGTAAAAACCTGGTCACACTTGTCAAACACTATGTTTGACAAGTGTGACCAACCTGTCAATCACATTCCAAGCGATGTTTCAAATCGCTTGGAAAGTGCTTGAATATCGCACGAGAAAATCGCGGCAAAATCGCGAACATAATCGCGGTGAAATCGCGGTAAAATCATGCAGAAAAAAACGCACGATTTCTGGGAAGGAGTCCGGTTTTCAGTGTCCGGATTAAGCGCAACGTGGGCACATAGCCTGAATCTCTGGTTGAGCATAAATGTTAATTGTATCAGACTGCAGGCTGCTCTAGTCTTACAGCTTACAAGATGTCACCAAACCATCATAGGCAGCACAATGACGTCACTGCATTGCATCACCTATGTGGTGCAATTGTTATACGGAGAAGCAAACTAGAGTGCTTGGTTTAGATGAGTAGAAAGTTCCTTTTTTATGGAGGTGACACAAATGTGGCTTTTAGGGGGCATCATTACTGTTTATAGGGGTAATAAGAGTGAATTAATACTTTCTAAAGGATGCAGGCTGAAACATTATTTGCTTTAAGGGGGCATTATTTATTTTGAAGGAACACTGTTGAATCAACATTATTGGGTTAAAGGTTACAATAGGAGAACAGCTGTGTAGGGAGGCAGTGTTCATAAATTGATAAAAATCCATAAAATCCAGCATCAGGAGTATGCAAAACATGTAAACATGCAGTTTGGAAACAAGTCCTGTTGACTAATAAGGTTTAAATAGAACTCTTTGGCCACAATAATCAAAGTTATGTGTAGAGAAAAAAGGCCACAAAATTTCAAGAAAAGAACATCTCATCAACCAGTAAGCATTGGGGTGGATCAATCATGCTTTGGGGTAGTGTTGCAGTCAATGGTATGGGGAACATTTCACTAGTAGAGCAAAGAATAGATTTAATGAACTTTCAACAAATTCTTGATTCAAACATAACACCATCTGTAAAAAAGCTGAATTTGAAAAGAGGATGGCGTCTACAAATGGATAATGATCCTAAACACAGCTCAAAAGCCACATTAGACTACCTCAAAAGGGGAAGCTGAAGGTTATATAATGGTCCTCACAGTCCCCTGATCTGAACATTATTGAAAATTTGTGACTAGACCTCAAAATAGCCGTGCATGCAAGACAACTCAGGAATCTCACAGCACTGGAAGAATTTTCCAAGGAAGAATGGATGAAAATCCCTCCAAAAAGAATTGAAAAACTCTTCTGCGGCTCCAAAAGCGTTTACAAGCTGTGATAGTTTCAATAGGGCTGCTACTAGGTAGTAACCACACTTTTGCATTGGCCCGTTTTCTTTTCTGCAATGTTTAAAATGTGAAAGATGAAAATATATATTCTTCTATTTTTGCTTAAAAAGCAAAGGTAATGTGTCATTAACTTTAGACCTTATAATATTTAATATTCAACTTAACTGTTCACAATAATGGTAATTTTCACCAGTGGTGTGGAAACATGCCACTGTATGTAATCTTACCAGTTAGTTGAATTCTTTTTAAACAGTGATTTTGTGACATTACTGTAGAGGTAACAATATTATGATCCATGTACTGTATATTGTAACCCCACGAACTTGACAGAATAAATATGCAGTAATAAGAATGGTGCTTTAGTGGTTTAGTCAATCATGCATGATGTAGTGTTTCTACCATTGTAGTCTAATGATATGATTAATCTTAAATTGCATGACAGTATGTTTTTCCCTTAAAGCAAAAAAGCACTATTACCCATGGTATAAACATTATTAAAACCACAAGTAACCTGCTATAATATCATTCATCATGAACGTCTGTACCCAACAGTTATTTAATGTTAACTGAGTACTAATAAAGGAAGCAAAAAATGAAATCCTGATATAAAGCACACAATGTATGATTTCATATTCCACAAAAATAGATAAACATGAAAGGCTCCAGTCACTATTGCATTTCTGCCTTTTTTGTCTAGTTTTTGGTTGTTTTGACCTGATTTCCATTTCCACCTTATATTTCTTTTATTCCTATTGCGGGTGCACATTCTATAGCTAGATAGTTCCATCACGTTATTTCCCAAGAGCGCTCTGTTGTTTGTGGTCTGACTCCTTCACTGAGGAATTCTCAGGGCAAGCAATGTAGCAGGAGGCATAGATAGCGCTTATCCTTCAATGCCGCCATTTTTCGAGAATGCAGAAGAAGGAAAGCTTAGGGAAATCATATGATTGCAGTACCTAGCTCAGGAGTGAGTACACTCCATATCTGTTTACCCCTTAACAGCCTGAATCCATACTCCAAATATAAAAACAGATTATAATTTGATACAAGTCACTTGTAATTTAGCCTGATGAAGGGGCCTTTTGAGCCCTGAAAGCTTGCAAATCTAATTTCTCTGGTTAGCCAATAAAGGTATCACACCTTGAATACTTTTCTCAAATTTTTTGGGGGGACATAAGTATTTACATCAATGTGATACAAGAGAAGTCAAGTAATAAAACTGGGGAAAATTTGGAGTATGATTGGCACATTATTGTAATTTTTCTACAAAGCAAATGTAACTTTTGTTATTTTTTAAATACGCAGAAATTAAATTTACTTATTTTTTCCTCACTACCACAGTACCACTATGAATATTTTGCTGTACAATATTAAATATACACTAAGATGTTTCTTACCATAAACATCTACAGTACAGCTATCCTTTTAGCAGACTCTTGCTAAAACATAAATGTCATAAACCACTCTTGCCTGACAATGTCCTCCATCTGCTACAGAATCTACTACCAGTGCCCTGTTTGCTGATTCATTTTCAGACAGTAATTTTGTGAGACATGTTTCCTTCTCTATTTGTTCTTCTAAAGGTCTTTCCTTCCACTAGTTTAAAAGTTAAGAGTTTCCAATGAAATGTAAAATTTGCAAGATATTTTTGATTTACACTTGTAATTAATTACTTTAGTGCTTTCTATTCAGTACAATAATTTCAGCAGCAGAACAGCGCTGCTCAAAGCATTCACCATTTGCATGCCTCTTAGATACTTTTCAGCATAAATTATGCTTTCTACATACATTTTTGCCTTAACACAACATTAACTGAGAAATGCTAAATCTTTGAACAAAAGACGTGAACACAATATAATTATAGATAAAAAGGTGTCTCACAAAGATGCGGTGCCAGTTTTCACTATGGCTGCCGCAGACTCCATTAAGAAAGGTAGTACCTTCCACTAAAGTTTATTATGCCAGCCAGCTGCTCATCTACTACAATGTGTAGATCACTTAGAGATTGATTTTCTATTGGTGACGAGACGTCATTCATTTTGAAGCTGATAGCTACTTTTTAACCTTCATACCCCTATTCTATATGTGTTGTATAGGTTTTTTTCACCTATTTTGGAGGCGCACTTTTATCTAGAATAGTATTGTGATATTTACTTAAAGATTTATACCTTTTTTGGACCCTAGCGTTTCTCTATCCAGAGATTTACTATTTCACAGGTAATGTTGTGGTATTCAGTATCTTGAAGTGCTGTCCTGCTACATTTCTGTTTTACTCCTGGTACTTCTATTTGTTGATTAACTTCTTCCCAACCATGGACAGTAGTTAAACGTCGGCGCTAGCAGGGCTTTATGCAGCACCGATGTTTGTCTACAATAAACGGTTTTGTTCTGATCGTAAACCCTATGTACCTTATAACACGGGGATTCCACCGCAGAATGCTGGCTTTGATCTCTGACCTCATCTAGACCTGATTGGTTCAGGTCCTGATGACATCAGCATCATGCCAGCCAATGACAGCAATCACTGGAAAAGTTTGTTGTAGCAACAAACTTTCCCAGGCAATCTGCCTCATAAAAATATTGTTTCTCATCTAATCTCTTGTTAGTGAGAGATCATAGGAGAAACAGTGTGCCTAGCTGGCCATAGCTGTGCCAGTCAGCAATCGTACTATAAAGTAAAAAAAAAAACAGATAAATCAAGTTAGGGTTAGTGTTAGGCTAAAGATAGGTTTAGGGTTAGGCTAAAGTTCGGGTTATAGGTATGCTAAAGTTAGAGTTAGGGTTAGGCTAAAGTTACGGTTAGAATATTAAAACATTGCATTAAAAAATTTTTAGGGTTTACATTTCCCATTACATTTGTTTAAAAAAGCGAGCATTCAGTCCTACTGGCCAACCGCCCTGTTCATGTCACCCCTATGTTTTTTGTTGTTCTTTCTAGGCAATAGTCAATGCCTACCCAGAAATGCCTCAGAACAAGTCAGGTTATATAATATAAGACCCATCATTGAAGACTTGACAGAAAAGTTCTTAAGGCTCTAATCTCCAGCACAAAACATTTCTATTGATGAGTCCCTTGCAAAATTCAAAGAGTCCCTTGTAAAATTCAAAGGAAGACTGCATCTCAAGGAATTTATTCCATCTAAGGCCTCTTTTACACATCAGTTTTTCGCCGTCAGGAGCGACCCGGATTTTTTTTCAAAAATCGGATCCGGCGAAATGCAATGCCGGATCTGGTTTTCCCCCATTGACTTGTATTAGCGCCAGATCGTGCCGGATGGCCAAGTGGTTGTTCTGGTTTTGACCAGATCCGGCAATATGTCTCAATCCGGCATCTGGAAAAAACGGCAACTGTAACGTTTTTTGTCTCCGGCGAAAAAGTCAGCACCGCCAGATCGGGCTCTTCTGGCTTTTTCACACAATGAAAGTCTATGAGCGCCGCAATGCAATGCCGCAGTTGCCGGATCCGTTTTTTTTGGTCTGAGCATGGTCAGTAGCCCTGCCCACAGCAAACATATATAAAACCATGACAGTGGGACCCTCAGCGACAGCCAACATGCCAGCCAAAAGAGGAGCCAGCCGCATGAGAAGGCAGGAGAGTACTGCACCACCAGCACCAGCCCAAATGGAGCCAAGGGACCTTGCTGAACAGGTCTCCGCCGGGAGTCCACCAGCAGATGACAGACGGTAATTATCACATCCCCCATTCCTCAAAAACTAGGGCCATGGAATATCAATATATTCATTGGCACTTTGTTTCTCTTTATTCACCAGCAGAAGCCGCCCTATAGAAGCAGCAGCACCAGCAATGGGAGCGGAGTCTGGCCAGCAGCAGGACACCACATCTTCTTCTGGGAGCCCTCCCTCGCATCATCAGCATTTAACGGTAAGTTTTTATTTCCAAAATCCACCATCTCTGGAATATATGTCTATTCATTGGCCTTTATTTCAAAACAGGAATCACAAGCTGAAGAGGATCTCCCAGAAGAAGAACGAAGGGGTGGACAGATACCTGGAGTGGGCTCGCAATTGGTAAGTTTCCTGCATCAATCGCAGAAACACAACATCACACTACACGCAACACATAGAAAACAATTAGTGCAGACATCACACAGCAAACAACACATATGCCTACATCCAAGCACATAACTTTTTTTTTTTTCATTTCTAGTCTTCCCAATCTGGTGCTCGGCCAAGAGGATCTCGCAGTGCCTCCCAGGGTCATTGGCGTCAGCGACGCGGCGGTCACCATCGTGTAAGTATAATAATTTTTCAAGGTTTTTTTTTCCCTTTTCTTTACATTTCTTAAGTGTGGAGGATAATTATTTTTTTTTCTCTTTTTCTTTAACAGGCTTCACTGCGTGCTCCAGACTTTGGTTAAGGGCAGAAATTTATCAAACTCTGTCATCCTGCCAGTGTATTCTACCTTGAAGTGACATAAAGTATTGTGCAAAATTGTCCCTCATTCGTGAAACCGTCACAGAACTTCTATTGGTAATGTTCTGGTAATCTTGCAAGGTGGTTTCTTCAGAGGTGTCCTCAATGGAAATGGGTTCCTGGAACATACCAAAATTGTGCAGGACCACGCAAGCTTTGATCACCTCATCCACAGTGTCAGTCTTGAGGTTGATCGCAGTCAATAGGACACGCCATTTGGCTATCAGAATACCAAAGGCGCATTCCACCATTCTTCTTGCTCTTGTGAGGCGGTAATTAAAAATGCGTTTTGCTGTTGTCAATCCTCTGCTAGAGTATGGTTTCAAAAGGTGTTCTGACAGCTGGAAGGCTTCATCCCCTACACAGACAAAAGGCATAGGTGGGCCAGATGTTTGCGGCAGCGGTCTAGGGGGAGGGAACTGGAAGGTGTTTCCATACAGTCTACGCCCTATGGCAGACAGTTTGAAAACTTGAGAGTCTTTGGAGCGGCCATAGGCCCCAATATCAACAGCAATAAATTTGTATTCCGCATCAGAGATGGCCATGAGGACAATGGAAAAATATTTCTTGTAATTAAAATATTCCGATCCCGATCCTCCTGGCTTTACAATGCGGATATGTTTCCTGTCCACAGCGCCCAAGCAATTCGGAAATTGACATATCTGTAGAAACTTGTCAGCAATTTCAATCCACCTCTCTGTTGTGGGCTCTGGTACAAACTCATCAACTAAAGAGTCCCACAGTGCACGGCATGTGTGCTTCACAATTCCAGATATGGTGGAAATCCCAAGTATGTACTGGAAATGGAGTGACGAAAGGGATTCTCCAGTTGCAAGGAATCTGGGGGGAATTAAAAAAAAATTAGTTCACACTCACAGCATTACAAACCAAAACTCAGCTATAACACTTGGAGATACAAACTACCACCAACAACATTACAGTTAAAGTGTGCTTTGATGCGAGCAAATCCAATAAATGTGTCTTACCTTAGAGTCACCATCAGACGCTCTGTCGGTGAAATGGAGAAGCAGCAATAGGTGTCCGATTTTCTTATGAGGTGTGCAATGCGCTCCACCAAGTAATCAAAATTCTACATTTTCATCCGAACATATGCGAAAAATTTCTCCGGGTTTCGTCTAAGGTCCATGCAGAGTGTAGAATACACCCCATGCGTCATTCTCTTGGCTGTGATGGGGTGGATCCACAAACGGCGTCAACGTCGCTGATGCATGATGCGCTGCTGTCTCGCTCTCTCTCCTTCTCCAGAACAATCACCCTCAAACGATTCGCCTCCACTGCAAAATCCACCAAATTCTTCAAAATGTTTTCTATCACAACATCCATCTTTGCCAGTCACTTGCTCTTCTCTCCAATCTGCACTTTCTCCTCTACAACCTGTCAAAGATGGGCTGTAGGAACACTGTATATATAGGTTTTCATTAGCCAATCACGTTTGTAGGGCGTTTTAAAAACCGGATCTGTCGAAATCCGTCAAAAAACGGATAAAAAATGGATGAAACGGATGCGACGAATCCGGTTTTTGGTCGGATGCGCAAGACGGATCCGGCAGAAAACCGGATCCGTCACATCCAGTTTTACATAACATTTGACGGATCCGGGGCTCCGGCACGACGCCGGATCGTGCCTGACGGCAAAAAACTGATGTGTGAAAGTAGCCTAAGAGGGTAAGGTTTGTAATAAAGATCTATAAAATGTGCAAGAGTTCAACCAGATACACATGAGCTTTTCACATTATGAGGGTAATGATAGCCAAGTAAACCCATCAGGATGCCCTACTTATCTGGGGACATCTGGAAAAATCGTCTAGGAGCTGATAAGTCAATTTTTACGAAAAAGGTACAATTTGTATGTTGAAAATTACTACACCAGCATGCCCCTTTTTGAAAGTCTAGTTGACCATAATATAGGGGATTTGTAAAAACCGTCAGGAGTTTCCACAATCATTGGTCAGCGAAAAGTTCCGAAAGGGGCAGTCAGAGGCTGTAAGCAGAGAGCTGTTTGCCCTTAAGTATAAGTGTAAGAAATATTTTTATCTTCAGCTCAATCCACACAAATGCCACAAGGACCACTGTGGAACTGGGATCCACTACTCCAAAGTAAAAACATGTGTCAGTCGTTGACTATAACAAATACATGGGGGATGTGGACCTTGCAGACCAGGTTCTACAGTCATGCCAGGTATCAAAAAAATCATATACCTGGTATAAAAAGTTAATCAGGTGGCCACATATAATTCTTTTGTGATATACAAAAAAGCAGGACATTTTTTGATTATCAGGAAAAGGTAATTGAAAATCTTGTTTTTGAAAATGTCCCCTCTCATCCATTAGAGTCTGAAGATGTCAAAAAACTCACTGAGCAAAATTTTATACTCATTCCAGCAATAGAAGCAAGAAAGAACCCCCAGAGAAAATGTCATTTATGTTCCAAGAGAGGAAAGAAGCATGATACCCGCTACTATTGCACACAATGCCCATCATTACCAGCCTTATGCCTCAATGACACCTTTAAAATATTCCACACAGAACCACATTTTAAAACTGTATTAATCAAGCATTTGGTTTATTTCGGGAATGACACATTTGAGTAGAGCTCACTAAACAATTTCCGAGGTGATGTGAGGGGATGTCTCCAGAGAGACACAAGCTGGGCACAATATATTGGGCACTACAGTGGCATAGTTGCAATTTTTGCTTTAAAACTTCCACTACGTGTCTGTTATGGAAATCATCCACGTAATAAAAATGGTCACTACAATCATAGAGGAATTCTTAGAGGGGTGTCAATTCCAATATGGGGTCGCTTAACCCCTTTACACCCAATTGTGGTTTGCACGTTAATGCCCGGGCCAATTTTTACAAATCTGACCACAGTCCCTTTATGAGGCAATAATTCTGGAATGCTTCCATGGATCCCAGTGATTCTGACACTGTTTTCTCGTGACATATTGTACTTTATGTTAGTGGTAAAATTTCATTCATATAACTTGCATTTATTTGTGAAAAAAATTGAAATTTGGCGGAAATTTTGTAATTTTACAACTTTGAATTTTTATGCCCTTAAATCATAGAGCTAAGGCACACAAAAAACTTAATAAGTAACATTTACCACATGTTTACTTTACATCAGCACAATTTTGGAACAACATTTTTTTTTAGGAAGTTATGAGGGTTAAAAGTTGACCAGGGATTTCTCATTTTTACAACACCATTTTTTTAGGGACCAAATCACATTTGAAGTCACTTTGAGGGTTCTATATGATAGAAAATACCCAAAAGTGACACCATTCTAAAAACTGCACCCCTCAAGGTGCTCAAATCCACATTCAATAAGTTTTTTAACCCTTCAGGTGCTTCACAGGAATTTTTTGAATGTTTAAAAAAAGGAACATTTAACTTTTTCACAATAAAATTAATTCAAGTCCAATTTTTTTAATTGTACCAAGAGTAACAGGAGAAATTGGACTCTCCAAATGCAACATGTTGTATGATCTCAATTCCAGCCAATTCTGCATTGAAAAAGTCAAACGGTGCTCCTTCCCTTCCAAGCTCTGCTATGCGCCCAAACAGTGGTTTACCCCCACATATGGGGTATCAGCCTACTCAGGACAAATTGTATGACTTTTGGGGTTCAATTTCTCCTGTTACCCTTGGGAAAATAAAAAATTGGGGGTGAAAAATATCATTTTTGTGAAAAGAAATATGATTTTTTTTATTTTTATGGCTCTACGTTATAAACTTATGTGAAGCACTTGGGGGTTCAAAATGCTTATCACACATCTAAACAATTTCCTGGGGGGTCTAGTTTCCAAAGTGGGGTCACTTGTGGGGGTTTCTACAGTTTAGGCATATCAAGGGCTCTCCAAAGGCAACATGACACCCGCCGACCATTCCATCAAAGTCTGCATTCCAAAACGTCACTACTTCCCTTGCGAGTCCCGACGTGTGCCCGTACAGTAGTTTTCTCCCACATATTGAGTATCATCGCACTCAGGACAAATTGGACAACAACTTTTGGTGTCCAATTTCTCCTCTTACCCTTGGGAAAATAAAAAAATTGGGGACTAAAAGATCATGTCTGTGGAAAAAATATGATTTTTTTATTTTCACGCCCGGGCGTTATAAACTTCTGTGAAGCCCTTAGGGGTTCAAAGTTCTCACCACATATCTAGATAAGTTCCTCGGGGGGTCTAGTTTCCAAAATGGGGTCACTTGTTAGGGTTTTCCACTGTTTTGGCACATCAGGTGCTCTCCAAACGTGACATGGCGTCCGATCTCAATTCCAGCCAATTTTGCGTTGAAAAAGTCAAACTGCGCTCCTTCCCTTCTGAGCTCTGCCATGCACCAAAACAGTGGTTCCCCCCACATATCAGGTATCAGCGTACTCAGGACAAAGTGTACAATAACTTTTGCAGTCCAATCTCTCCTGTTGTCTTTGGTAAAGTAAAAAAAATTGGACCTGAAGTAATTTTTGTGTGAAAAATTTAAACGTTCAATTTTTAAACATTCAAAAAATTCCTGTGAAGCACCTGAAGGGTTAATAAACTTCTTAAATGTGGTTTTGAGCACCTTGAGGGGTGCAGTTTTTAGTGACTTCAGTGACTTCAAATGTGATGTGGTCCCTAAAAATAAAATGGTGTTGTAAAAATGAGAAATCGCTGGTCAACTTTTAACTCTTATAACTTCCTAACAAAAAAAAAATTGTTCCCAAATTGTGCTGATGTAAAGTAAACTTGTGGAAAATGTTATTTATTAAGTTTTTTGTGTGCCATATCTCTGTGATTTAAAGGCATAAAAATTCAAAGTTGGATTATTGCGAAATATTCAAAATTTGCCAAATTTCCATTTTTTTTAGAAATAAACGCAAGTTATATGAATTAAATTTAACCATTATCATGAAGTACAATATGTCAAGAGAAAACAACGTCAGAATCACCGGGATCCATGGAAGCGTTCCAGAGTTATTACCTCATAAAGGGATAGTGGTCAGAATTGTAAAAATTGGCCCGGTCATGAACGTGCAAACCACCCTTAGGGGTAAAGGGGTTAATCAATTAAAACAGAGAATCACAGATGTTATTGACTGTTACGCCAGATATCCTTACCCGAGTGTGGCAAGAACTTTACTATCGTTTGGATGTGTGTAGGGCAACAAATGGAGCCCACATCGAACTGTACTGAATAGGTATGAAACTGGGAGAGTTTTTCTTTTATATGGAGCAGATTTCACATTTCCATTGTTTTTTGTTGCTTTCCTTTCCAGT
The DNA here is from genome assembly GCF_039654945.1 of Dendrobates tinctorius. NCBI lineage: Eukaryota > Metazoa > Chordata > Amphibia > Anura > Dendrobatidae > Dendrobates > Dendrobates tinctorius. The sequence goes on from NW_027361917.1 coordinate 59,358,076, forward strand.
GACTGGTCAAAAGTGCATCATGACTTTACAGACACACTGTATTTCATTTTCATGTCCCAATATTTTAACCCTTTCACACCGCAGCCCTCTTCGTTTTTGCATTTCTGTTTTTCGCTCCCATTCTTCCCAGTGCCATAACTTTTTTACTATTCTATAAATATGACCATTTGAGAGCTTGTTTTTTGTGGGAGGAGTTGTACTTTAGAAAGACACCATTGGTTTTACCATAACATGTACTAGAAAACTCGAAAAAATACCAAGTGCTGCGAAATTGCAAAAAAACAGTGTTTTGGATTTTTTTACCATGTTCACTTAATGCTCAAAGTGATCTGCCATTATGATTATCCAGGTCATTACGAATTCGTAGACACCAAACAAGTATAGGTTGTTTTTTTTTTTTTTAGAAAAAAAAGCGTAATTTTCCAAGACCCATAGCGTCTCCATTTTTCGTGATCTGGGGCTGATTGAAGGCTTATTCTTTGCATGCTGAGCTGATGTTTTTAATGATACCTTGTTGGTGTGGATACAATCTTTTGATCACCAATTATGGCATATTAATGCAATGTTGCGGCCACCAAAAAACGTAATTCTGGCGTTTTGGCTTTTTTTTGCTACGCCGCCTACTGACTGGATTAATTCATTTTATAACCTGATATATCAGGCAAATCTAAATGCGGTGATACCAAATATGTGTATTTTTTATTGTTTTATTTTGAATGGGGCGAATGGGGGGTGATTTGAACTTTTATCTTTTTTAATTTTTTTAATATTTTTAAAACTTTTTTACTTTTAGCATGCTTAAATAGTCTCCATGGGAGACTAGAAGCTGCAGTTGTCTGATTTCCTCTGCTACACACAGTCAATGATCAGATCGCCTGTGTGTAGCAGAAATGCTCACTTGCTATGAGTGCCAACCACTGGGCGCTGCTCAGAGCAATCCGGCAATGACAACGATATGCGTCTCCTGGAAACCTCGGGTTGTCATACCAACCAATCAGCAACTCGCGGTCATGTGACACGGGCACCTATGGATGGGATTAGTGATGCACTTCCTGCGCAATCACATGCCGCTGTCAGAGATTTATCACGGGTTAACAGCCGTGGGTGGATCGCGATTCCACCTGCGGCTGTTAGGGGCACATGTCAGCTGTTCAAACAGCTGACATGTGCCGGAAAAGATGTGGGCTGACCGCCAGAGCCCACATTAAAAGGGAGGGACACGTCATGCGCAGTACATGTACAGTGCATGTCGTGAAGGGGTTAAAATTCTGTGAGGCACCTGTGGTATCAAGATGGTCATCACACCAACAGGTGTATTCCTCGAGAGGACAAGTTTCCAAAATGGGGTCATTTGTTGGAGGTTTCCACTGTTTAGGCACCTAAGGGGTTCTCCAAGTGCCCTTGTGAAAGTAAAAAAAATTGGAGCCAAAATAACATTTTTGTGGGAAAAATGGGTTTAATTTTTATGGCTCAACATTTTAAAATTCTGGAAAGCCCTTGAGGGTTCAAGGTGCTCACTAGATGTCTAGATAAATTTCTTGAGGGCTCTGATTTCCAAAATGGGGTAACTTGTTGGGGGACACAGGGACTCTCCAAATGCGAGATAGTGTCCGCAATCGATTCCGGACTATTTTACATTCCAAAAGTCAAATGGTGCCCTGCCATGCTCCCAGACAGTAGTTTTCCACCATATATGGGGTATCAGTGTACTCTGCAGAAATTGCACAACAAATTTTGGGGTCCACTTTGTCTTGCTACCCTTGTGAAAATAAAAAATTGGGGCTAAAATAGCATTTTTGTGGGAAAAATGTGCTTTTTAATTTTCCCATGCTACCAATCAGTAGCCTTCCCCTACATCAGGGGTATTGGCGTACTTAGGAGGAAAATTTTATAGTGCGTTTTCTTCTGTTCCCCTTGTGGAAATGATAATTATGGTGCTAAAGTAACAGTTTTGTGGGTAAAAGTAAAACTTTCATTTTTTCCTTACACATTTCATTAATTCCTGGAATAACCTAAAAGGTTAATAAACTTCTTGAATGTGGTTTTGAGCCCATTGAAGGGTGCAATTTTGAGAATGGTGTCACTTTTAGGTATTTTCTGTGATATAGGCCCCTCAAAGTCACTTCAAATGTGATGTGATCTATAAAAAAATGGTTTTGTAAATTTTGTTGTAAAAATTAGATATTGCTGAAAAACTTTTAGCCCTTATAACTTCCTAACAAAAAAATTATGTTTCAAAAATTGTGATGATGCAAAGTAGACATATGGGAAATGTTATTTATTAACTATTTTGTGTGACATAATCTGGTTTAAGGGCATAACAATGAAAAGTTTGAAAATTGTGAAATTTTCAAAATTTTCACCAAATTTCGGATATTTTTAGAAATAAATGCAAATTTTACCTCTATTATGAAGTATAATATATAAAACCTACAAGAGAAAAAGTGAGCAAAAACCCTGCTGTAACTAAGTAAATAAAAAAGTAAGAAGTGCATTTAAATAATACAGAGTTTTACTAATACTTTTTTTGACCAAAAAAATAGCATAAAAACCATCCCACCACGACAAGGTAACTCTGATCGGGACAGTCCTACAGTGTCTAATATTAAAACCTTACCATGTGTCAATGTTGACATCAGTGTGTGAATAAGGGCAGATAAAAGGACTGGGCCCAACCAGTGAAACATCAGTCGGGTAAAGACTTATATACAATTTCCATGAGGTCGGCGGGCACATCAAAATGACGCATGCAGACATATCCGCATATAACACATGTCCCTGCGTGCCCAAAGTTAAAGATAGGTACGCAGGATGCATGCCCATCTATGTGGATCTGAAGGGAAGAAGTATGCAGCCCTATGCAGAGCACCCAAACGCAAGTAGTCTAAGTAATCCTGCCTGAAGAAGGATCCTCTGTGCTCTGAAAGCTTGCAAATATATTTTTTCTGGTTAGCCAAAAAAGCTATCAGTCTGAGGATACTTATGTCATTTTTGGGCATAAAAGTATTCACATCAATATTTCTATCTAACACGTTACCACAATACAATTTTTTATTGCACATCACTTTTGTTGTGTGAAACTTCATTTGATGAGCAGATGCTTTATGCTACAGAAACAAGATTGAATTAATTGTATGACTGGATATTTTTGAAATGTCATCAATCACATGATTCTTCTGAACTTATATTTCCCATGTCACAAATATGAGGAAAACTAAATCATAAATGAAGGGATTGCTGAGGGCCACATATAAGAAGCATGATGCACATCTACTGCATACTTAGCACGTCGGGTGCAATGTCCTAGAGGGTATAGTAAGCATAATAGATCTCATGGTATAAAAAATTAATGTGAATTAAATTTAAAAGGATTTACATAACAAAACATGACAATGATTTGAATAAACTAATATTAGTTGGGTAACCTACATGTAATAAAAATGGATGCTGCAGTTATGTTATTCCTCTGCATTTGACCCCTGATTTCTGACAGCGGCAACACATTACTGTAAGGTCAGAGCATACAAACTTTTTGTGGTCTACATCTTTTGTCTGCCCCTATTCAAAAACTGAGGTCAACTTTGGCACATGGTAAGGTTTTTAATATTAGACAGTGTAGGACCGCCCCGATCAGAGTCACCTTGTCGACGGTGGGATGGCTTTTATGCTATTTTTGATAAAATACTATTAATAATATTACTAAGAACTCTGTATTATTTAAATGCACTTCTGCTTTTTACTTATTAAGCTACAGCAGAGTTTTTGCTCATTTTGTCTCTTGTAGGTTTTGTATTTTTTATGGCCAATGTGAGCATGCGTTTATGTGCTGCATGTATACCAACTCAAACCAAGCTCAATTTTTGTGTTTTCCCTTTGTATTTTTGCATTCTGTGCAAGCCGGGATGTGGCCTCCCTCTCCCTAGCTGGAAATTGTATTTAAAGGCTTCCCCAGACTGGTGTCCACTGGTTGGGACCCAGTCCTTTTGTCTGCCCTTATTCACACACTGAGGTCAACTTTGCCACATGGTAAGGTTTTTAAACCCCTTAGTGACAGAGCCAAATTTTAAAAATCTAACCAGTGTCACTTTATGTGGTAATAACTCTGGATCTCTTTGACAAATTCCAGTGATTTTGAGATTGTTTTTTGTGACACATTACACTTTATGATAATGGTAAATTTAAGTTGATAAGTTTTGTGTTTATTTATAAGAAATATCAGAAATTTGACAAAAAAGTAAAAAAATAGCAATTTTCAAACTTTGAATGATTATCAGATAGTCATATGATAGCAAAACATTAATAAATAATATTTCCCACATGTCGGCTTTACATAAGCACCATTTGTAAAATTTTATTTTATTTTGTTAGCTTTTTAGGAGGTTTAACCCCTTAATGACCGTCAATACGTCTTTTAACTGACCTGCGATATAAGAGAATAGCATCCCTATACAGGTGACAATCCAGCAGCTTTTGGCTGCCCACTATAGCTGACAACTTGCCGCAACAGCCACAATCAGTCTCGGCACCGTTCATATCTGTTTAACCCCTTAGATACTGCTTTCAATAATGACTATATCATATAAATGTTTAAAAGAGTGTGGCTTCTCCCTCATTATCCCAGTCGGCACCCTGAGATCAAGATTGTGTAGTCTTGATGTTTGCCATGGCAATTCATGGCCAAATGGTGGCCTTAGAGTCTGCTGGCTACACTGACCTGTTCAAAAGTCAGTGACATTTAGGTGGTAAAAATCAACTTTTTCATTCATGTCATGTCACTTTGTGTTAATTCCTGAAAAGCACCTGAAGGGTTAATAAACTACCTGACAGCATTTTTCAGTATGTCAGGAGGTGCTCTTTTTAAAATGGTATCATTTTTGTGGGGTTTCCAATATATAGGACCCCTAAAGTCACTTCAAACCTTGGACAGGTCCCTAAAAAAATAATTTTGTATGTTTCCATGAAAAGAAATGAAAAATTACTGCTACATTTTAAACCTCCTAAAATGCTAACAAAATAAAACAACATTTTACAAATGGTGCTGATGTAAAGCAGACTTGTAGGAAATATTATTTATTAAGGTTTTTCCATGATATGACTATTTGAATTAAAGGGACAATCATTCAAAGGTTGAAAATTGCTAATTTTTTTACAATTTTGTCAAATTTCTGATATTTTTTATAAACACAAAACATATCAACCTAAATTTGCTATTATCATAAAGTATAATGTGTCACGAAAAAATAATCTCAATATCACTGGAATTTTTCAAAGCGTTCAAGAGTTATTACCACATAAAGTGACAGTGGTCAGATTTTTTTTATTTGGCTCTGTCACTAAATGGTTAAAAATGTAGCAGTTTTTTTTAATGGAAATTTACAAAATTATCTTTTTTAGGGACCTATCTCGGTTTGAAGAGACTTTTGGGGTCCTATATATTGGAAAAAACCCCAAAAGTGATACCATTTTAAAAACAACACCTCCTGACATGCTGAAAACTGCTGTCAGGTAGTTTATTAACCCTTCTGGTACTTTTCAGGAATTAATACAAAGTGGCATGATAGGAATGAAAAAGTTGATTTTTACCATCTAAATGTCGCTGACTTTTGAACAGATCACTTTAATCGGCAGACTCCAAGGCCACTATTTGCTCGTGAATTACCATGGCAAACAACAGGACCACACAATCTTGATCTCAGGGTGCCAATGGGGATAAAGAGAAGGAGAAGCCACACTCTTTTAAACATTTATATGATACTAGCTGTTTCCAGTCAGCTAACGCTCGGCACGCTCATTGCTATCTAATTAATGCTGCTGGTGATTAAACTAAAGTATATAATGACAACATTCAATAGCGCTTATGCAGGTGGTAACTTAAATTAAAATGAAGTTAATAACAATAATAATCATTAAAAATCTGAATAATACTAATGATACATTTTATTCACAGTGTAAAATCAAAAACAAACTGGAGTCAGTAAGATGTGTGTTTCTTATTCATTCCAGCATCTAAACAAATTTGATAGCGAAACATAAATTAAGTTAAAATTTCTCTGTAAACACAATTAAATGTATAGTCATTTTCGTCATTTTCAAAGATCTTTCCTTGACTTCTACCAGGTACAATTTGAACTGAAAGACCTTTACAACTTGTTACTCTAGAGAATGCAGTGTACAATTGACCATGTGTGAATACAGGATCAGGTAGGAGAACGCCAATCTTATCAAATGTTTGTCCTTGCGATTTTGCAATTGTCATGGAATAAGCCAGATGAAGTGGGAATTGTTTTCTTGTTAACTTAAACAGGATATCGCAATTTTCGCTAGTGTCCAATGGTATTCTTGCAATGAGAACCTTTTGACCACGACGCTCCCCAGAAAAAATACTGCAGTCGATGAGATTTGTGCCAAGAGTTTCTACAATTAATCGAGTACCATTGCACAGTCATTTCTTTGGATTTAGATTGCAGAGCAGCATGACACAGCAGCCTTTCTTAAGGTTCAGCATATGAGGAGGGAGACCCACAGGAGTTAGGGAATGTACAAATTCGATGGGGTACTGAGCTCTTTCTTTTTCTGTCTCACAGGATGAAATATTGTCGACACTGAAGTATGATTTAGTCTGACCTCTAAGCATGTTCAACACTTCTTCATTGATTGTCAGCGTTTCGCAGTTTTTAGGGCATAGTACTGCTCTAGAAGCAAAATCAGCAGGAGTGAGAGAGTTCAGGTAATTCCCAAATATGCTCGACACGACGTCATGAGTCAGAATGTCTTTGCTCTGCTTCACAAAATCCACCAGATTCCCATCTTCAACTCCTGATCCAACAGTTAGCAGCCAGTCACAAAATTCAACCTCATCAGGATTGACTCGCATGTTCTTGATTAATTTCAGTTCCTTGAAGGATTTTCAGACTGGACTGCTCTTGACACACGCCTCTACAATACTAACGCGATTTCCATGAAGTACAACTGGAGCTTGATAACAAAAATCTTCTCCAACAACAATCGGGATCCCACCAAAAGGTTCTTCATTGTGAAGGAGAATTCGTAAGCTTCTATCAATGGCATTGAAAAGATGAACATGAGACATTGAAATTTCATCCCATACAATAAGTTTATTATCCCGAAGCTCTCGGCAGACTGAGGTTCCTTCTTTAATACTTGATACAGTTCTCTCATTCAAATGAATTGAAATTCCAAATCCGGAGTGGACTGTTTTACCGCCTGTGTAAAACAAAAAAAATCTTCAATATAGACATCTTAAATTTACGTTTTTCAGTATTCTGTAATCGTAATTAAAATTACCTTTTAGTAATGTAGCTGCCAAACCGGTAGGAGCAACTGTTTTTACAATGCCACCATTCCCAAGTATAGTAGATGTCAAAGCCTTGTACACGAAAGTCTTTCCACAACCTCCTGCACCAGATAAAAAAAGCATTTTTGTGATGTGGTTGGATTATTAACTGCATTCATGATTGTTTCAAAGGCGCCTCATTGTTCTAGGTTCATCAGAAACTGCAGTCGTTCAGATTCTTGTTTCTCCCTTTCCACATCAACAATGTCACACATTTTATACGCATCTGATGGGGAAGGTAGTCGACAACTTTTGCAATCTTTAGCAAACTGTTGTAAGTGGTCTTGGATATCGGCAAGTGTTTGCTGCTCGGCCATGTATTCATTATGAGTCAGGAGGAAGTCTTCCATCATGTTATTTTTATATTTGTTGTATAAATCAAGTCCACTTGTGATGTGGGCATGGTTCAGGATTGCAGCAAATAGCTGTCGAAGCTCACCGGGCATTCTAAATAATGATGCTTCTTCCATTGTTTTGTCCCACGCTGAATCATCATGCAATAATCCCATGGCCTTTGCTGCCAGAATGTAAGTTTCATATGTGTGTCCTTCAACTGTTCTCAGATCTTCGAATGATGTAGCACCTGTAAACAACATAAAGAAAATAATTAAAAATTATAAAAAAAAGTCAGGTGATCTAATTACATACAATTAGATGAATATGACTTACCCTTGATATGCATCAGGAGTAGGCGCAGAGAAAATCTTTCCATATCTTGTGGAGAGACAGAGTACATTCTTGGAAGGATCTTGTCAGCACCTCTTTTTCTTGTCTTCCAAAACTTATTTGTCCAGACATAATGGTAGGGTATTTCACAATATAAATACTGACATGCTGATGGATCAGTTTAGTTTAGAACGAACCATTTTGTAAGTTTTGTGCCATCACACTGAGCTTTTTCCACAGAAAGCTGCTCCGTTCCATCCTCAAAGTAAACTGATTGTTGGAAAGGTAGTTGTAACGGAAGTCTTTCTACAGCATGATAACGTGCAGACATCTCAAATTTTCGCAGCCGCCACATTGCTTCAGGTGATGCCAAATATCGTGTGTCGATGTAAGTCTTAATCTCGTCCCAGTGGTAGGTGCCGGTGTTGCTGACTTTGTTCACTTAAACAATGGCTGCATCATGTCCTTTGTACACGTACTTGAAAATATATTTGATGGTCTGGATGGAAGAGCAGATTTCCACATTTATGTGTGTGCTGTATTTCTGAGAGAGGTAGGAGTTGTTGGTACAACCCAGCGGCTGTCAACTTCCACATCCCTAATCTTGAGCTTAAAGCCATCTTTTCATCTGCGGTATACTGGATAACCATCCACATTAATATTTGTTTCTTCGCTGAAGTCTTTGGGAAACTTTTTGGAGCATGTCCAGATTCCTTTTACATCTTCCATACACGGTGAATTTCTATTGTGTTCTCCACAGGGCCCATGAATCATGCAGCTGGTGACAACATCGTAAAGCTCCTTGTTAATATCCGGGTCAGGAATTTCTGCACAAACAGCATTGTCACAATCGATAGCTTCTCGAAACTTGTCTTCGACGTCCAGAATTAAGAGCATATGGCAATGAGGAAGACCTGAAACAATAAAAGGATGCATTAAATGTGCATTATTAATCATTCCATTCTTAACATTACTGTTACGAACATTCAGATGAATGTACGTAATACCTCTTTTTTGAAATTCAATGACGTAGGTGTATGCCTTTACTTGTCCCATCATTCCATCTTTTTTTGCAGTCAAGTCGTTTAGTAACTCTTGTAGCTTTAAGTGGAATATGGTAGATACCAAATCTGGGCGGTCTATTGCTGTTTCATGTTGTAAAAGGCCGGACTGAATTTCTTCCCACTTTGGGTTGCAAGTGAACGTAATAAATAAATCCGGCTTTCCAAATTTTGCTACCAAAGTCATTGCATCTTGGTAATTCTGTGTCATGGCAAGTTTTCCACCGGTAAAAGAAGAGGGAAGTATGATGATGCGACCCAGTCTCAGATCTTGTTGTTCAGCCCTACTGTTGATATAATCCATAAGCCCAACATATAATTCTACTCTGAGTTTCTTTTGGTTTTGTCTGTTCCAGTCCAGTCGCTGCGTTTCAACCTTTAGGTAGGCATCAATTATGTATTGTTGTGTCAGCTTGCCAGAATGTAACAGCGGGTTGAAAGATTGTCGATCCTGAAGGCGGTACGCATAGAATTCCCTCATCGACACATTTCTGTTTTTTTTTTCTTGTTCCCCTGCATCGTGACTGATATCTTCTTGTTCTTCATTGTCACCTTCCTCCATTTCATGACTTTTTCTTTTTGCAGTTCTCCCTTGCTTCCGTATTCCAGGTTGCCATCCGTGTTCACCATACAGAAAGAGGAGTGGATACACCATTGGATTACAGTTTGGGCTATGGTACAAAATATTCTGTAGTCCTCGCTGCCCAATGGGATGAACGGCAATGTCTCTTTTGATCGGCGGCTCTCCATCATCTGAGACAAACACAGCTGCAACTTCATTGGCTGTCGGCAAGTTGTATCGGCGAGGGTCGTGTTGTCTTTCCTTGGTTATCCACATTTCGATTTTATGCTGATCGTAGCAACGCTGATCAATAAAATCCTTCATCATCTTGAAAGCCTGAGCAAATGGGTTGATATCTCTGAGTAAACAGTCAATAGTATTCATTATGTCCCTCTTGCATCCTTCATTTTGCTTGTTGTTTAATCATTGAATGTTTGCATACTCAGGATCCAATATGTAGCGTTGTGAATATGAAGGACTATCAGATCTAAAGAAAGCACAAATATATTTTTAATTATTAAAAAAGAGTAGGAATGAATTAAAAGCGTACATTTAATTGTATTCAGGTCTTTTACCTTAGAGAAGTTGATGTACAGTGGTACACTTGTCCATGAATGACTAAAACGGGTGGGACACCAGAAAATTTCATTGACTGAAATCCAAAGGATGCAAAGGCAAAAGCACTGCTGTACTTTCTGATGTTCTTTCTAAAATTTTTTGCCTTGTTCGTATCTTCAGTTAACCATGCTTGAAACTGCTGATGATATTCATTTACTTCACGTAAGTGTATAGTACCACTTCCACAGCATGACGCAAACTTTGCACTGTGTAATTTTTCTTTCCAAAAGTGAGATGCACCACAATTACTACACGTAACGTCTTGCTTACCCCTGTGGTGCTCACTGGGTATATTCTCTGGATTTCTTGCTGCATACCTCGAAGGTGGTGGCAGTTTACGTTGACGGGCATTGTTGTTTTCAACTTCCGCAGGTGTCAAATTCCTTCTTCGTTGATGCTGGTTATATATATCAGCTTCACTTATTTCTGTCACTCGGTTGCTATAAACCTTGTGATGTCTCTCTCTGTCCTTATCAATCTGCTCTCGTGTTCGTTGTTGATAACCAATCCTACGATTTTGTCGATATTGTTGTTGTCAATCAGTTGCTGCATCATTGTCCGGATTTTCCTGTGGCCTGTGAGATGGACCTGGCGACTCTTCTTGGCTCATTTTGTTTGGGAGAATGCGGATGCAATTAAATGTACATTTACCTTGGCTGAAGTGGTTGAATTACATAGAAAGGAAGTGCTGTGTGTGGTAATGTGGGGGGTGGAGCCTCGTGTGGTAATGTGGGGGGACGGAGCCTCATGTGGTAATGTGGGGGAACGGAGCTTCATGTGGTAATGTGTGGGGACAGAGCCTCATGTGGTAATGTGTGGGGACGCAGCCTCGTGTGGTAATGTGTGAGGACGGAGCCTCGTGTGGTAATGTGTGGGGACGGAGCCTAGTGTGGTAATATGGGGGGATGGAGCCTCGTGTGGTAATGTGTGGGGACGCAGCCTTGTGTGGTAATGTGTGAGGACGGAGCCTCATGTGGTAATGTGTGGGGACGGAACCTCATGTGGTAATGTGTGGGGACACAGCCTCATGTGGTAATGTGTGAGGACAGAGCCTCGTGTGGTAATGTGTGGGGATAGAGCCTCGTGTGGTAATGTGGGGGGAAGGAGCCTCGTGTGGTAATGTGGGAGGATGGAGCCTCGTGTGGTAATGTGTGGGGACGGAGCCTCATGTGGTAATGTGTGGGGACAGAGCCTCGTGTGGTAATGTGGGGGGAATGAGCCTCGTGTGGTAATGTGGGGGGGCAGGATTATGTGTGGTAATGTGGGGGGGCGGGATTATGTGTGGTAATATGGTGGGGGGCAGGATTATGTGTGGTAATGTGGTGGAGGGTGGGATTATGTGTGGTAATGTGGTGGGGCGGGATTATGTGTGGTGATGTGGTGGGGGGGCGGGATTATGTGTGGTGATGTGGTAGGGGGCAGGATTATGTGTGGTGATGTGGTGGGGGCAGAATTATGTGTGGTAATGTGGTGGGGGGCGGGATTATGTGTGGCAATGTGGTGGGGAGTGGGATTATGTGTGGTAATGTGGTGGGTGGCGGGATTATGTGTGGTGATGTGGTGGGGGGCGGGATTATGTGTGGTGATGTGGTGGGGGGGCGGGATTATGTGTGGTGATGTGGTGGGGGGCGGAATTATGTGTGGTAATGTGGTGGGGGGCGGGATTATTTGTGGTGATGTGGTGGGGGGTGGGATTATGTGTGGTGATGTGGTGGGGGGGCCAAGATTATGTGTGGTGATGTGATGGGGCTGAGCTACTGTGCAAGGGGTGGGATTAGCGAGTAATCATGATGCCTCTTATATATATATATAGATAGTCACTATTGACAGCAGCATCTAAGTGGTTAAACAGATAAAGATGGTGACATTGAAAGTGGCTGATGCAGCAAGTTGTCAGCTATAGTGTACAGCTGACAGCTGCTGAATTGTCATCTGTATGGGGATGCTATTCTCTTATATCTCAGGTCAGTCAAAAGACGTATTGACAGTCATTAAAGGGTTAATATTAGACAGTGTAGGACCGCCCCAATCAGAGTCACCTTGTCGATGGTGGGATGGCTTTTATGCTATTTTTGATCAAATACAGTATTACTAAGAACTCTATATTATTTAAATGCACTTTTGCTTTTTACTTATTTAGTTACAGCAGGGTTTTTGCTCGTTTTGTCTCTTGTAGGTTTTGTATGTTTTATGGCCAGTGTGAACATGCGTTTATGTGCTGCATGTATACCAATTCAATCCAAGCTCAATTTTTGTGTTTTTCTTTGCATTTTAGCATTCTGTGCAAGCTGGGGTGTGGCCTCCCTCTCCTGAGCTGGAAATTGTATTTAAAGGCTTCCCCAGACTGGTGTCCACTGGTTGAGACCCAGTCCTTTTGTCTGCCCTTATTCTCACACTGAGGTCAACTTTGATACATGATAATAGACAGTGTAGGACTGTCCTCATCAGTGTCACCTTGTCGACGGCGTGACGGCTTCTATGCTATTCTTGATCAAAAACAGTATTACTAAGAACTCTGTATTACTTAAATGCATTTTGCTTTTTAATTATTTAGCTACAGCAGGGTTTTTGCTCATTTTGTCTCTTGTAGGTTTTGTATGGTGAACATCTACTGCATACTAAGCACGTCAGGCACAATGTCCTAGAGGGTATTGTAAGGATAATAGACCTTATGGTATAAAAAATGAATTTTTGATTTCTGACAGCAGCGACACATTACTGTAAGGTCAGAACATACAAACTTTTTCTGGTCTACATCTTTTAATATTCAAATAGCTGCAAAGGAGCTGTGTTCACAGAACTGTAGGATATTGTCACTCAATACAATTTTGAAAGCTGTTTCATTTTTCATTTTAGTTACATTAGAGCAATAAAAATATTATTGCAAAGTTTGATAAAAGTTTAATGTGTGAATGGAGACAATCCAAAAATGAGAACACACTAATTTGAAGTCCAAGATGCTGCCTCATTCATTCTTGTTGTCATAATATGAAAATCGATATATGAGAAGCTAATTAGATACTTGGATAACATTCTGATCTTCTTGTTTCTGTTGCAATCTTTCTCCACTTTTCTTTACAGGATATATAGTATATTATATGTGGAAAAATTGAGAGCAAAAGATCAAAATGAATGTATTATTTAAGAATTCACAATATACTGAAGACTACAAGAACTGCTAAATGTTTCAGTGAAAAACAGTCCTTTAGAAATTTGTAGTGACCCAGTCCAGAGTGTGTCCATCCCTTTAAGTAATCCTGAATTGTGAGTAGCTTCTGTACACTACAGCTCACTCTCTAACTACCCCTCTACATTATCCCCTGTATTTGTGAGCTGTAATTCTTTCTCTCTAGTCACCTCCATTTTAGATGCAATGCATTTCTCATATGCTGTGTTCTGGTGCCATCTAATGTGGAAAGAGTACAATGACTCATAATTATTGTTTTGTAAGGATCTGAGATGTGAATTCGGTCTTCTTTTGGCCAGCTCCTAGTCACATGGTCAATAGGAGGAGCTGTTTTCCAGGCAAGTCTAGAATGTTATTTAGTCTGAGGGATGGCTTCAGGGAGAGCAGAACACAGTGGAGGATGTTTTTACCTCAAGATCTCCTGCAGGCCTAAAAGCCTGAGTTCCCTCTCTAACCTGTACAGACATCATTCTACAGTTTTTCTGACTGAATTCACCACAGTTTTTACATTCACCAATAAGTACTTGTGCAAGTGCCGTGACACACTGTGGAGATAACCCCAAGTATAGGTCTGTAATCTCTAAATGCTGCATCTACCTCCTTCTGTAAACTACCAAAAGACACTGCCCAGTGCTCTTAAAGCTCCAGACCCCAATCACATCTCAGCATCTAAGTGTGAACTGTAATTGCCATGGACTACCCATGAGAGACTGTTCCTTATTTGTTCCAAGTTATAATTCTCATTCCTGCTGAAGTAAAAGCAACTGTTATCCCCGAGACCAGTGTGTCATAATTCCTTCGGCTGCGGACACTGTGTGGGGGTGGATAACAGGGAACATTCGACCTGGTCATTACAAATTCATTCACAAAACTTTTCAGCCCAGTTTATTGGGCCTCATTACCATTTAAAGATGAATTTTTAGACTTGATAGGAAATAGATGATATATTCAGTTTAACCTAAAGAAGTTAAAAGGCCCAATTTTCAATAATTCCACTTTCTGATTCCAGTGCTTTGCCACTTCACAAAAGTATAACATAGTGCATTGCCTAGAGAGAGGAAATTGCTTTAGCAAAAATTAAAGTGCAAATGTGCCACAGGTATTTAATGATCTATTACAAATTGCAAATGGAAAAACAAAATTAGACTTTTATCGACTTGACAACCCCCCATACATTGAAGTCACCCCAATAATCAGTACCTAAGGTAATTAGCTGTTATTGCTTAAGGAAATTACCTGTTACTATATCATAGAGCAAGATCCAAATGGAGAAGGGTCTTTCTGAAAGTAGATCAAGCTCAATGATGATATAGAACTTGTTTCATTTTTTTCCCAGTTTTGGCTGCAAATATATAACACAACCCGCATTTGGAACTCACTATGTTAACAACTCATTTCAGGAGCTACTGTTTCACAAACTGCTTTAAAGAAAACCTGTCATGAGGTAAAAAAAAAAAAAAAAATTTGCTCTTGTTATCCCATTAAGAACAGTGACTGTTTTTGCTTTTGCACTTTCAATTTTTACTCACCTTCTGCAAAGGGTAATAATAACTTTTTTATTTTTCTATTGACATAATTCTGTGAGAACTTTTTTTTTTGTGGGCCGAGCTGTAGTTTAGATTGACATTAATTCTTTTACCATTTCATGCACTGAGAAATTGGGAAAACAATCGAACTGAAGTGAATTGGTAAAAAAATCCATTTCTGCAATTGTTTTTAGGTTTTGTTTTTACAGCATTAATTAAACAGTAAAGTGACCTGGCCACATGATTCTCCAAGTAAGTATAATCATGGCAGTACCATAAAACATGCATATCTTTTTATCCATTTCAAAGGCTCAAAAATTTTTATCTTTGTAAAAATATAAAACATGGATCATGAGTTTATTTGTTTTACTTTTTTTAGTCCCTCCATGGGACTTAAAGGGAACATGTCAGCAGGATTGTGCACAGTAGCCTACAGACACTGTCAGGTTGCCACCATTATACTCATATAAATGATACCTTGGTTGATGAAATCACTTCTATGCAAAAACATTAGCAGCAGCAGAGTAAGTGGCATAAGCAATTTCTGTGCGTCATTTCACACATTTTTTTAAGACCAGCCTGTGCACCATTTGAACAGAGTTCAAGTCTGACATGTTGTGAATGACTGGAAAGGATGGTGCAGGAGTATCTTGAGCTTAAAATTAATGCCATCAAGGGGAATGTGGACCTTTTTCATTTTGGTCTTCAAGTGGAAGACAAGAAAGTGGACGATGAAGTCACTGACTCAACCTGGGAAAGTGACATGCTGAGAGAGGAGAGCAGAACACAGGTGGAGGGATCCTCAGCACCACAACAGGCAGTAAGAGACAATGGGGTGGCCAAAGACTGGTGAAGTTGCCAGGAACACTTAGGTGTTCTTGAGTCTGGTGCTTTTTTTAAAGACAGTCCAGTTAACCCAAAAAAGTGCATTTTTAACATCTGCCATGCCAGTGTCAGCAAGGGCAGCACAACTACCAGCCTTACCACAATCAGCCTACTCAGGCACATGACAGCAAAGGACCAAACTAGTTTGACTGAGTGGCAGGGTCCAGAAACAGTGTCTGCAGAGGGACATTACTGTCTTTTCTCCTGTTCTACATGCACACCAATTGCCTGTCCATGACGCAGGCAAATATACCTCACACCCTGCACCTATCATTGCCCGCTTGTAATCACCGTGAGCAACCACATCCATGTAATTGCTTCAGTGCAGCATTCAGTTGTCCCTACCCCAGTCCTTGGAACACAAGTGTTAATATGGAAACAGGCCACAGTACTAAACAAATACAATTCCAGACTGCTTCCCCTGGAAATGATGCATTTTAGTCTTGTAGAGGTGGAAGCTTTCTGCAACCTTAGTACTCGGTCCCCAGCCCCCATTATATCTCCCTCTGTGCTGTCCCCGAATTACACAAGCATGTGTCCCATAAAATCAGCTGTGCCCTGACTAATGCTGTGACTCCACTTAACCATAGACACGTGGACAAGTGTTTATGACCAAGGATGCTACATTTCCCTGATGGCACAGTCAGACCCTAAGACGGAACACAAGCCACCGACACTGAAGATTCTGGGCCCTTGTTCAATCAGGATTTCCGCCACCTTCTACAGTAGTTCCTGCACCTCCTCCTCCTCACCCTCCATCCTGACAAACCATACACTGCTGTAGACACATTAAAAGATCTAACAGATCAGATTGATCTGTGGCTGTCGCTCCTGAACCTACAACCAGGCATGTTCGTGTGTGACAATGGCCGTAAACTGGTGGTGGCTCTAAACTTGACAACATTGCACATGTAGCATGCTGCTGTGAACACTCTTGACCTGACTTCTGAATTTGGGCTCCCTCTGGTGGTTGCTGCAGGTAGTGGAGCTGGTTGGGTTGATAGAGGTAAATCACCTGAAGATGATGAGTGGAAGTCAGGTGTTACAGACTGGGAAGATTTAAGTGAGCAAGCTTCCCTCAGTTGCTGCTGGTGATTTGGTTTTCTTCCTGTGCATCTTGAAGTCTGCTTGTCCCCTGTTTGGTCCTGCATCATTCAGATAAGTTATTTGTTGGCTGGAACCTTTTTGCATTTCATCCAGTTTTGCCTTTCTCTGCTTTCTGCTTTGTTGTGTGGGTTCAGCATTGTTCCCTGCTGGGACCGGTGCTGGACCCCGTTCCATATGCCACAGCTTATGTCAGTCTGTTCAGTATTGCTAATCCTCTGTTATATCAGTATCTTTTGTTTTGCTTCCAGTTCACGCCAGAATGCTGATCTAGTGGGGGAGAGGTCGTGTGGCCTCAGTGTTTTTGCAGATCAGACGTGTTGGATTTTTAAGGTTTTTTTGCATGACTGCAGACAGTATCTTTCCTGTCATGTGCTATCTAGACAGCTTGGGACCATCATTTGCTTACTCTATTTTCTGCCTGTGTTTGTGACTCATCTTGTCTCACTGGCAATATATGTTTGGGGGCTATCTGTTCTGCTCCGGGGCAGTTTAGCTTTCTTCTTTCTTGCATTAGGCTTAGTTAACTCTTTGGCTGTGCTGAGGTGTCTAGGGCATCGCAGGTACATCCCACGGCTAATTGTAGTTGTGTTGTTAGGTTTAGGGGTCTGCAATCTGCTACGTTACCAACCTTTCTGGTTGCCTAGCTTATTTCCCAGCTATCCTCCTCGGTGACCTAATCATAACAGCATGCCCATTTCACATGCTCAACATAGTGGTTCAGCAGTTTCACCAAAACTACTTAGATCTGCCTAAGCTACCTGTGAAAGTAATCCATGTGTACCCATTTCTGCAAGTTGGCTATAGCTGCCTCTGTACATACTGGCAGTGCTGCAGCAACATTTGCAACTTCCAGCTCACTGACTAGTGTGCGATGAGTGGCCATTAGTGTTGAGCATTCCGATACCGCAAGTATCGGGTATCGGCCGATACTTGCTGTATCGGAATTCCGATACCGACTTCCGATATTTTTTCAATATCGGAATTCGGCATCGGAATCGGAAGTTCAGTTGATTGACGGCCTGACGTCATCATGATGCGCGGTGTGTGCGCATCATGATGCGCCGTCATTTCGGGCCTTCCGGGGGTCTCTGCCGGCCTGCCGGGGGGCTGTGCCGGCCTGCCGGGGGGCTGTGTGGACTGCCCGGGGTCTGTACCGGCCTGCCGGGGGGCTGTGCCGGCCTGCCGGTGGTCTGTGCACCCTGTGGGGGTCTGTACCGGCCTGCCGGGGGGCTGTGCCAGCCTGCCGGGGGGCTGTGCTGATGTCCGGGGGTCTGTGCAAGCATCGTCCGATGGGACTACAAGTCCCATTGGGCGATGCCTGCTACCATGACAGTGATTGACACATTAGCCAATGATGGGACAGTAGTAGTCCCATCATCCGGCTAATGTGTTAAATGTTAAAAAAAAAAAAAAAAAAAAAAAAAATACTACATACATACTACATGCATGCTACATACATACTACATGCATGCTACATATACATACTACATGCATGCTACATACATACTACATATATACTACATACATACTACATACATACTGCATGCTACATACATACTACATACATACTACATGCATGCTACATACATACTACATATATACTACATACATACTACATACATGCTACATACATACTGCATGCTACATACATACTACATACATACTACATGCATGCTACATACATACTACATATATACTACATACATACTACATACATGCTACATACATACTGCATGCTACATACATACTACATGCATGCTACATACATACTACATATATACTACATGCATGCTACATACATACTACATGCTACATACATACTACATATATACTACATACATACTACATACATGCTACATACATACTACATACATACTACATGCATGCTACATACATACTACATGCATGCTACATACATACTACATGCATGCTACATACATACTACATGCATGCTACATACTACATGCATGCTACATGCATGCTACATACATACTACATGCTACATACATACCACATATATACTACATACATACAATACATTCATACAATACATACATAGACATACAGTACATATAACATAGAGTAACATACTTACCAATACTTGTCACATTGTTCCCCGAAGCCATTGTCTTTTCCGGGATAAATATTAACATAACAAACCACAAAAATACTCACCCACGATCCGAAGCAGTCCACGAGTGTGTCCCACGACGATCTTGGGTAGAGAACTGCAGCATCAGATGATGCTGCCGTTCTCTACGGGCTGCAGGAATCCAATGACGGAAGGTAGGTATCCTTCCGCACTGTATTCCTCCGCCACTTAAAAAAAAAAAGTCCCTAGTCTCACTTTATGCCATTGCTGTGTGGGAAATTCCCACACAGCAATGGCATAAAGTGAGACTAGGGACTTTTTTTTTTTAAGTGGCGGAGGAATACAGTGCGGAAGGATACCTACCTTCCGTCATTGGATTCCTGCAGCCCGTAGAGAACGGCAGCATCATCTGATGCTGCAGTTCTCTACCCAAGATCGTCGTGGGACACACTCGTGGACTGCTTCGGATCGTGGGTGAGTATTTTTGTGGTTTGTTATGTTAATATTTATCCCGGAAAAGACAATGGCTTCGGGGAACAATGTGACAAGTATTGGTAAGTATGTTACTCTATGTTATATGTACTGTATGTCTATGTATGTATTGTATGAATGTATTGTATGTATGTAGTATATATGTGGTATGTATGTAGCATGTAGTATGTATGTAGCATGCATGTAGTATGTATGTAGCATGCATGTAGTATATATGTAGTATGTATGTAGCATGTAGTATGTAGCATGCATGTAGTATATATGTAGTATGTATGTAGCATGTAGTATGTATGTAGCATGCATGTAGTATATATGTAGTATGTATGTAGCATGTAGTATGTATGTAGCATGCATGTAGTATATATGTAGTATGTATGTAGTATGTATGTAGCATGCATGTAGCATGCAGTATGTATGTAGCATGCATGTAGTATATATGTAGTATGTAGTATGTATGTAGCATGCATGTAGTATATATGTGTTATGTATGTAGCATGTAGCATGCATGTAGCATGCATGTAGTATGTATGTAGTATATATGTGGTATGTATGTAGCATGCAGTATGTATGTAGCATGCATGTAGTATATATGTAGTATGTATGTTGCATGTAGTATTTATGTAGCATGTATGTAGTATGTAGTATGAATGTAGCATGTATGTAGTATGCATGTTGTATGTATGTAGCATGTAATTTTTTTTTTTTTTTTTTTTTACATTTAACACATTAGCCGGATGATGGGACTACTACTGTCCCATCATTGGCTAATGTGTCAATCACTGTCATGGTAGCAGGCATCGCCCGATGGGACTTGTAGTCCCATCGGACGATGCCTGCACAGACCCCCGGAGCCTGCACAGACCACCGGCAGGCCGGCACAGCCCCCCGGCAGGCCGGCACAGCCCCCCGGCAGGCCGGCACAGCCCCCCGGCGCCTGCACAGCCCCCCGGCAGGCCGGCACAGCCCCCCGGCAGGCCGGCACAGCCCCCCGGAGCCTGCACAGACCACCGGCAGGCCGGCACAGACCACCGGAGCCTGCACAGACCCCCTGGCAGGCCGGCACAGCCCCCCGAAAGGCCCGTACAGACCCCAGAGAGGCTGTACAAGGGCAGGAAAGGGTTTTTCTTATTCCGATACCGGAAGTCCCATAGACTTGAATGGGACTTCCGGTATCGGAATCGGCGATACCGATACTTTTTTTAAAGATCGGCCGATACCATCCGATACGATACTTTGAAGTATCGGACGGTATCGCTCAACTCTAGTGGCCATGGATGTCTGATATCTGTGTGGTTCTCCAAAACTTTGTTGTCTCGGCCAAGATGATGAGCGGCAATGACATCATAATCAGTTAAACCATCCCGCTTCTCTGTCTACTGAAACACTTGCTGCTCATATTTAAAGTGGAGTCTTTGCAGGTAGAGCAAGTTGAGATGGAGAAAGAAACTCCACAGGGTGATGCTACACAGCCCAGCCTTATCTCATCTTCTTAATGCAAATTGGGTGATAATGAGGAGGAGGAGGAACCCGAGCTAGTTGTCTCCACTACAGATGGTACTACCCACACCACCTTCTTCCCATCTGTTCAGCATGGATGGCTTGAAGATGAGGAGGAGAGAGAGGATGAGGAGGAGGGCAAGGAGGAAAGATGGACAGTTGTCCTCTTGGTGGTTACAGGGAAGTCTTGGCTGTTGACAGTCTGACACACATGGCTGAGTTTATGTTCCACTGACCCTCACGTTGCACGCATTTTGGCAAGTATTAATTACTTGTTGGCCACCCTTCTAGACCCATGCTACAAGGAGATCTTTGCATCTCTCCTTCCTGTGGCAGAGAGGTCTAATAAAATGTTGCAGTACCAGAAGGCCTTATTTGAAGAATAATTAAAAAAATTCCCATCTGACAACGCTGATGGCAGAGGTCAAAGTTCCTTGAACAACCAAGGAGTAGAGATGAGGTAGACACATACCAGATGCAGCAGAGGCAGGAGAACACTATCACAGGTCTGGGACAATTTTCTCAGACACTCCCGTCGCCCAGGCCCTGACTTTTTGAAAACCAAAAAAGCCAGTGGGTTCCATAAGTTTAGGATCCAGTGCCTTGTTGTGGGCTGTCACATAGTGAGTTCTCACAGCCAGAACATATGTCTACCATATCAGGCTGAGTAGATATGAAACTCACTGCTATATTCCCCAGCAGGGTTAATGAAATAATAGTCCTTAGTGCTGCTACATTAAACTAATCGATTTTTTCAGAGCTAATTCAAATAGATACTATTGTCTCATAATACCGCTCTTATCGGTAATTCGTGTAGGGTGTGCTGTATTATAGTCATCTAGTCAGGGATTATTGCCGTATAAATTATAATCTTTGCTGCTGTTTTTTGGCAGTGTTGCTTGCATTCCTTCAGAAATTGTTGCTGCCATGTACAAGAAAAAAAATCTTTCAGGGCTGGTTCAAATCACTTCTATGAACTACAATAATACTGCTCTTATCTGCACTTCCTTCTAGGGTAAGCTGTCGCAGTACATATAGCATATTACAGTCATGTATTCAGGGATTATTTCCTTATAAATTTTAATCCTTGCCGCTGCAACCTAAAAAAAAAAGTATCTAGGTAACATCTATTCTATTCCCTATTAATGCCGCTGTCATCTGCGTTTAATGTAGGGACAGGTGCTTGTTATCATATGCTGGAAATGAGTGTTCATTCTGGTCATACACATCTCTTCCAAAGTCTATAACTTGATTGCTGTTTTCCATATACTCTTTGACAGATTTGTGTTTTTTACGGTGATCTGTATTTAGAAATTCATCAAAGCAGGCAAAATTAACTGATTTATTGTGTCTATTTGCAGTTTCACTGTAGCAACTGCATGTATAAAGTAGTGGTGGGAGACTTTATGTTACTGGAGCTGGAATTACCACTTCTGAACTCTGCAGTGCTTTGTTGCCATCCATTCCTGGGGCCTTCTTGAAATATGTTTGAAGTCACTGTCCTGCTGGAAGACCCATGACCTAAGATGCTAACCAAGGTTTCTGCTACTGGACAAATCCTTTGGGAATCTTCACATTTCATGATGCCTTGGAAGCAGTCAAGGCACCCAGTGCCAGAGGCAGCAAAACAACCCCAAAATATCTTTCAACCTCCACCATATTTGACTGTAATTATTGTGTTCTTTGATTTGTAGGCCTCATTCAATTTACAGTAAACAGTAGGATGATGTGCTTTACCAAAAAGCTGTATTTTGTTCTCATCTGTCCAATAGACACCTGCTGGCTCTCTAACAATAGAAAGGGCCACTTGCTGGCCCTCTACAAATAGTGAAGGCCACCTGATGGCCCTGAAAAAAATGTGTGACTTTCAGAGTCCCTCCTTCATAAATTGAACAAGATGTGTCTGATCATGTCTCACACACAACATGGCCAGATAAGGTAGTAAAATGTTAAAATTACATTTCAAGGTGATTTTTTTTCACTATTGAAACAATGCAAACATGTAAATACAGTATGCATGAACATAGCCCAAGGTGTGGAGGAACATTTTTTTACTCTTAATTATTTTACAATACAAACAATTCATTATCCTGGAATAAATGTCCCTTAACATTTTTTTACAGTAAAATCCATTATAACTTGGGTTTTGTATGTTTTATTGTCAGCCTGTAAAAATGGTGTAATATTCTGACAACATTCTTCTCAGCAGCAACCTGGGTTTTAGAGATGCTTCCAGGGGTCTTCCCCATACTGTTTTCATGCCATTTTAGCACTGACCATCAATTTCAGCAATTTTAGATCCCATCCAGACTCACAGAAGAGAGTGGGGTGCTGTAAAAATCGACTTTCCTATTAACTTCCGTTATACTCGTTACTCGGGTCGAGCACTTGAGTATTATGATTTGCTCAACTCGAGTAACTAACCGATTACTAGTCTGCTGCCATTAAACAGCTGACATCAACCCAAAACCTATTTCCCCATTTGCCAAAGCACCAGGGAAAGTGGGAAGAGCCGGGAAAAGCACCAGAATTGGTGCATCTAATGAATGCACCTATTTATTTATAGCACAGATGCCAGCTGATGAATACTATCATCATTATACTACTGCTCTCGCTGCATCAGCGACATCAGGTGTACGCTGATGAAAGTAGCTCTCTCTCATCAGCCGACGCCTGTGACCGGCAGTAACCTTTATACCACCGGTCACAGCTCCTGGCTTACACGATGTCATCTATATTACAGCATGGGAACCGAAGCCCTCTGACCGATGATAACTGTCTTACCGCAGATCAGAGCCCGTGTTTGCTGAGCTGTTACTCAGATGACAGCGTGACAAATAATGGATGTATGACCCCCAATCATCTGAATGGGGTTCGGGTTCAGCTACTGGAACCCGTCGAACGCAAATATCCACGGGTTCGCCCATCATTACCCAAATCATCCAATTATCCCCTACATTGGTAACATTCAACCGGAGCTTGAAAACATGTCTCTTCAGAACAGCTTGCAAAGACCACGCTGTCACCTTATCACTACCAGAGCTTATCACTCCCCTCTGTATCTGTCTGTTTGTTTATTGTCATTTTTATTGGGAATGTAAGCCCTCCACTTGCATAGTACCATGGAATCAATGGTGCTGTAAAAGCTGTAAAATTAAATAATAATAATCCCCCATATGATATTTCACCCATTCCTCACCTATGCTCTCCTTGCTGGTCTGCACACAGCAGAAAACTGCAGCAGTTGACAACAGTGTTTCGTCATCATCATCATGATAAATCCAAAGGGAGTTCGTGGCTATATTCCGCGCTGCCGCTTTAGGCCACATGCACACACTGCGGTTTTGCTGCGGTTTTGCTGCGGTTTTGGCCCTGCAGAACTGCAGCAGTTCCGCAGACATGGTACTTTACCATGTTAGCCTATGGGTTTTCAAAACCGCAGTGCTCACGCTGCGGTTTTTTACCTGCGGAAAAGCTGCGTTTTTTTTTCCGCAGCATGTCAATTGTTTCTGCGGATTCTGCTGCGGTTTCACACCTTTAACATAGTAGAGGTGTGAAACCGCAGGGCAAAACCGCAGGCCAAACCGAAGCAAAACCGCAGGTCACTTTACCTGCGGTTTTACCTGCGGTTCCGCAGGAAAAAACCCGCAGGTGAATCTGCAGTGTGTGTACATACCCTTAGACAAATTCCAGGAGAATGCTGTATGATTGCAGTGGTTTTATTCTACGTGCTTCAGGGGTCTCATGCCCCCTTCATCAGGAAATAAAACCACTGCAATCATACAGCATTCTCCTGGAATTTGTCTAAAGCGGCAGCGCGGAATATAGCCACGAACTCTCTTTGGATTTATCATTTCTTCTGGTCACTGAAGACCTGTGGATCTGCAGCAGCCGCTACTTACACGCCTTTATCTCATCCTAACCAGGTGAGCATATTTCAAGATATACTGTCCTTTGTAACGTGGATAAGACCCTATTGCGCTTTTTGTCCCCCCCCTTTTTTTTGCAATAGTCATCATCATCATCTGAGATGTGTTGTAGTAGTCCGCACTACCCTCCCACGTACTCATCCTCAATCAGAACAAGTGGTTGGGCATCAGTGCACTCAATCTGTTCCCCTTGTGGGGCATGGCCAGGTGGATGACCCACGGTACCACAGCCAGCGGAGTCATTAAAAAGCAGAAGTGTCTGTGCATGATTTGGGGCTCAGACTGCTTGCCTGATTTGTAAGGGGGAGAGGTGGAAGATAGACATCTATGGGTTGCAGGTGTAAACTTTGTGCTTTTAGCAGGGGACCAGGTAGAAGATAAAGCGAAGAAACTGGTGGCACTCTCAGCCATCCAATCTAAAAATGTCTCTACTTGTTCTCGCCCAACCATTCTTCCAGCGGTACTCGGACTTAGGAAATTACGTAGAACGTCCTGTGGCCCACTTGCACCAGAGAAAGGTGTTTCATTTGGGCACATAGCAGGCACAGATCGACCACGTCCTCTCCCTGCATCAGCTACACCAACACCATCATGGTCACGTCCACATCCCTATTTAATGCTTTCCTCATTTTTGGAAGTGATTTTTCTGCACACTACTTGCACATAGATGGCCGAAGAGATTCAGCAGCTACACCAAAACCAGAAGCAACACAGCCATGTCACCTATTTGATGCTCTCCTCATTCTTTGCATCCAAAAAAAGTTCAGAATATTACACAGCCTGTATACAATGAGAGTGCCCAGCAGATTATTACACTACCTGAATGCAGAGTGCCCCCACAGAGCCTTTTTCCAGAGCACCCCCAAAAAAATAAACGTAGAAAAACTGTGTTGGCAACCTCCACCTCCTCTGCCTCTCCTACCTACACCGCCACCTCCACCTCTTCCATTTGGATCTCTGCCTACTGGTTCAAGTTTATTAGTATTTTTTTTTTCTGTTATTTTAAGTCATTTTCCCATCCAACTTTGCTTGCAGGGCAATCATCCTGCTCTTACCCCCATTTTGCTTCCTTTTCAGCCCCCTAGCCCTCACTACAGCCATTTTCCACCATTGACTTCTATTGGGTTCGGGGTCAACTACGGATTAAATTCTGATGTTCGAACATAACTTTGGACTATAGTTCGACTATACCATTTCTTAGTTTGTTTGTCAGTTGATTGGATTGTTTATGCCAATGTAGTAATCGCAGGTACGCGGGATGCAGTGACAAGACGGGAGCCGGAGTGAACTTAGAATATAACGTATATATATATATATATATATATATATACTGTGTACCCTGTCGGAACCGGTTACTATGAGGCCGCGGTATTGCCGACTACGGGTCCAGGAACTACGATTGATCGACTACAACGTGTCACTTAGCCTCCTCTGACGTTCGGCAGAGTGGTGGTCGGTGTCTGTTCAGCATCTCAGCTGCTGGGCCCAGCCGACGAGGAGTTGACGTAATCTTCTGGCGTTCCTACGCCCAGGTGGAGCGAGGGCACAACAGGCCCTTGAAGAGTTCCTCTGCATTTCGCCTCTCAGTGGAGGCGGGATGGCGATAGCTGGGGGCCAGGGCATGTAGGCCACAGCCGCAGGCAGCGGCCGGGCAGTGGCGGCCGCGGGTGGCAGCAGGCAGGCCGCAACTGTTGGCTGGAGTCGGGCAGTGGTGGCCGCGGGTGGCAGCAGGCAGGCCGCAACCGCGGGCTGGAGTCGAGCAGCAGTGACGGCCGCGTGGTTTTAAGATGACATCTTGATCTAGGTTGACACAGCGCACAAGAACTGTCCCCTTCCTCACAGTGGCCAAGGCGCAGGCCACTAGGATTCCAGAGAGTAGGCGCTCCGTGAAGCACGGCTCCACCTGCACCTCTACTCCCTCCAGAGGTACATGTTTGCCCTGGCGGCAGCACGAGCTGAGGGGCCGCCAGGGAGATCACTCTTCCCAGCACCTCTCCCTCCTGGCAGTCCTATAGGACCCACGCCCCCCACACCAGCTCTTGGATGACCTGCCCTTGAGGAGTGCAGGAGCCCCATTGTTTCAGGGTCTCTTGTGAAGGCTCGCTAAGGAGTAGACTGCCAAACTCCCTCAATATGTTCATACCCAGGGTGACAGGGTGTTTTTCGCTTGCGTCTCCCTGGGTCAGAACCACACCATGGCGGCCAAGTTGTTTGCCACACAATGAAATTTGCATCCAGGCTACTCCGACGACAGAGACTGGTAGCTGGTTAGTGGCTAGTAGCCTTATCACGGACCCCTACTACGGCCTCACCACCTCAGGAAAGTGCTGCCTGAAATAGGTCTCCAGCATGGTCATAACTTGCGACTCCGTATCCACCAGACAGCGCATTGTGTGTCATTCGAACTCTGCCCATATCAACTGACACTTTGCAATCAGATCTTCGGGACTTCCACCACCCTGTGTTGTGGGTTCTGGCTTTGAGCGGCATCCCCTCAGCTCAGAGCCCTTTAGTTTAATGGCCGCCAGGGTGTGTATCTTCCATGCCACGGGCACTCTCAGGCAAAGTGACCCAGTTTGTTACATTCAAAACATCATCCCTGGGATTACAAGGGCCCCAGGGTGCCGGGCCCGTCCCAGGACGACCACTTGTCGTCTCAGCCCTTCTCTTCACCTCGGCCAGTTCTCCCCTAATGCTCTTCTGCTCTTGTTTCAATTCTTCCACCAATTGGGTCTCTCCAATGGTGTTCTTGGAGACTTCAGTGCTCCGGACCTTTCCCACGGGAACTGTCAGCATTTGTTCTTGTTCCCGGGCGCGCGCCTGACTCCCTACCTCGGAGAAAGCCATCTGCGGGTTTACCTGAACTCGCTCCCGCAATGCTCGTTTAGTCAGGGGGTCTCAGAGCCCAGTCACTAAGAGGTCACATAGGGTTATGTCAATGGGTCCTATGCCTACATCGTCCTTCTGTTCAATGGCCATATATAGCTCTTGAAGGACATTCATGTATTGGCTGACCGTCTCCCCTTCCCCTTGCATACGACTGAATAACTAGGTTCTCAATTCTCCCATGTCCGTCAGGTCCCCATGACTCTCATCCAAGATCTGTAAGACCCTGATAAAGGTGTTTCGCTGTCTCGGGGGCCTCAACATCATGGAATCCCGGGCCTCCCCGTCCAACGTCTTTAGGGCCACTTCTGCCTCTAGGTCAGTGGTCATCGGATGCATCCTAAATAGCCCTCGCATCCGTTCCATCCAGCTCCACAGCATAGTATTGCTGCCGGAGAACCTGGTCAGGTTACTCAGCATAGCCCCCAAGGATAGACTGGACCGGGGGCTGCCGTCGTCCCCCTGTCCACAGCACTGTTGTTAGCTTGCTGGTTACTCGAGATAACTTTTATATATATATGTATGTGTATATATATATATATATATATATATATATATATAAAAGTTATCTCGAGTAACCAGCAAGCTAACAACAGTTATCCTCGCAGGGATCAGAACAATAATACACAGGTAACACGATAATAACTACCCGGTTGGAACCGGTAACTATGAGGCCGCGGTATGGTTGACTGCGGGTCCAGGAACTACGATTGATTGACTACAATGTGCCACTTATCCTCCTCTGACGACCGGCAGAGTGGTGGTCGGTGTCTGTTCAGTGTCTCAGCCGCTGGGCCCAGCCGACGAGGAGTTGATGTAAGCTTCTAGCATTCCTACGCCCAGGTGGAGCGAGGGCACAACAGGCCCCTGAAGAGTTCCTCTGCATTGCACCTCCCCACGGAGGCGGGATGGCGATAGCCAGGGCCCGGGACGTGTAGGCCGCAGCCGCAGGCAGGAGCCGGGCAGCGGTGGCTGCGGGTGGCAGCGGGCAGGCCGCAACAGCAGGCTGGAGTCAGGCACTGGCGGCCGCGGGTGGCGGCGGGCTGGCCGCCACTATGGGCTGGAGTAGGTCAGCGGCGTCCACGGGTGACAGTGGGCAGGCCACAGCCTCGGGCTGGAGTCAGGCAATGGCGGCCGCGGGTGGTGGCAGGCAGGCTGCAACAGTGGACTTGAGTGACGGGAGTGGGTGCACGGTCATTTAGTCGGCGTCCCGCAGCTGGGCTGCTCAATGCTGTCTCCTCCATGACCGTGGTGAGTCTCTCTGATCGTCGCTCACTCCTTCTTGCTCTGGCTCTCTGGCGCCACCTAGGCTTCCTGCTTCTTCTCTCCCACTCTGTCGAGTGCCCCCTGCTGGCATTCTCAGCTCCTTTTATACCTGATCCGCCCCCACTCCTTCTAGAACTGTCTCTGGTCCATCCTCTAATTATGTCTCCTGAAAACAGTCTCCCTAGGAACCTTGGTGACAGTCTCCTTGGTTCCGGTGCGATTGCACACTGGGGACTCTCCCTCCTACACCTGCATAAAAATCATTGTTTTTAGTTTCACATCAACCTGTAAACAGGTGATATACTGCTGGTTACATGATGCCGTATAGAAATACAGCTATAATATGAGCCATTAGATATTAGCAAAACTTTCAAGGTTCTGTTTGGTTAGGTTCGCTAAACGTTTAGACGTTCGACAAAAGGTTTGACTATCGTACCCGAACCCCATTAGATTCAATGATAGGCCAAACCAAATGTACAGTGGGGAAAAAAGTATTTAGTCAGTCAGCAATAGTGCAAGTTCCACCACTTAAAAAGATGAGAGGCGTCTGTAATTTACATCATAGGTAGACCTCAACTATGGGAGACAAACTGAGAAAAAAAATCCAGAAAATCACATTGTCTGTTTTTTTTTTCATTTTATTTGCATATTATGGTGGAAAATAAGTATTTGGTCAGAAACAAAATTTCATCTCAATACTTTGTGATATATCCTTTGTTGGCAATGACAGAGGTCAAACGTTTTCTGTAAGTCTTCACAAGGTTGCCACACACTGTTGTTGGTATGTTGGCCCATTCCTCCATGCAGATCTCCTCTAGAGCAGTGGTCCCCAACCTTTTTTGCACCAGGGACCGGTTTCAAGCAAGACCATTCTTCCATGGCCCGGCAGGGCGGGGATGGAGGTGTGGCAGGGGTGGGGCTTTGGTCATAAGGGGGCGGGGCTATGGACACGGTTGTAGTGTAGCAGTGCATACTTATAATTAAATAACATTTATAATTTGACTCAACTCACCATAGGTTTTGAATAAGTGCTCCATCACCCCCTTCTCCCCATCATTGCCTTCACCCCATCACTGCTGTCTCCCCATCATTGCCTTCACCCCATCACTGCTGTCTCCCCATCATTGCCTTCACCCCATCACTCCCTTCTCCCCATCATTGCCTTCACCCCATCACTCCCTTCTCCCCATCATTGCCTTCACCCCATCACTCCCCATCATTGCCTTCACCCCATCACTCCCCTCTCCCCATCATTGCCTTCACCCCATCACTCCCCTCTCCCCATCATTGCCTTCACCCCATCACTCCCCTCTCCCCATCATTGCCTTCACCCCATCACTGCCGTCTCTCCATCACTCCCCTCATGGCCTTCTCCTCATGTCCCCATCTCCTCCAGGGCCAGGCTACACAAACACAGACCAACACACACACACACACACACACACATACACACAGACATACATGTACACACACACAGACATACATGTACACACACACAGACATACATACACACACACACATTATACATACACACACACACCACCTCTCTCACCTGCCCGCCGCCCGCGCTTCCTCGCTCTGACACAGCAGCAGCCGCGCGCTCCTCTCTGTGTCAGTCAGAGACAGGAAGCGCGGGCAGCGGGCAGGAAGCTGGACGCAGTGGACGGGTCCTTGCAGCTCCGCTCCTGCTATTCCCTCTTGCAGGCAGCGGAGCTGCTTGGATCGCTTCCTGGCCGCCGCTAAGAACTGCTGCGCGCCGCCCCAGCCCCCGCTACGCCACTGACCGCCCCTGGCTCCCCTTGTGTCCGCGGACCGGCAAGGGCACTGCAGTGGCCCGGTGCTGGGCCGCGGACCGGCGGTTGGGGACCCCTGCTCTAGAGCACTAATGTTTTTGGCTTTTCGCTTGGCAACACGGACTTTCAACTCCCTCCAAAGGTTTTCTATAGGGTTGAGATCTGGAGACTGGCTAGGCCACTCCAGGACCTTGAAATGCTTCTTACGAAGCCACTCCTTCGTTGCCCTGGCGGTGTGCTTTGGATCATTGTCATGTTGAAAGACCCAGCCACGTTTCATCTTCAATGCCCTTGCTGATGGAATGAGGTTTGCACTCAAAATCTCACGATACATGGCCCCATTCATTCTTTCATGTACCCGGATCAGTCGTCCTGGCCCCTTTGCAGAGAAACAGCCCCAAAGCATGATGTTTCCACCACCATGCTTTACAGTAGGTATGGTGTTTGATGGATGCAACTCAGTATTCTTTTTCCTCCAAACACGACAAGTTGTGTTTCTACCAAACTGTTCCAGTTTGGTTTCATCAGACCATAGGACATTCTCCCAAAACTCCTCTGGATCATCCAAATGCTCTCTAGCAAACTTCAGACGGGCCCGGACATGTACAGGCTTAAGCAGTGGGACACGTCTGGCACTGCAGGATCTGAGTCCATGGTGGCGTAGTGTGTTACTTATGGTAGGCCTTGTTACATTGGTCCCAGCTCTCTGCAGTTCATTCACTAGGTCCCCCCGCGTGGTTCTGGGATTTTTGCTCACCGTTCTTGTGATCATTCTGACCCCACGGGGTGGGATTTTGCGTGGTACACCAGATCGAGGGAGATTATCAGTGGTCTTGTATGTCTTCCATTTTCTAATTATTGCTCCCACAGTTGATTTCTTCACTCCAAGCTGGTTGGCTATTGCAGATTCAGTCTTCCCAGCCTGGTGCAGGGCTACAATTTTGTTTCTGGTGTCCTTTGACAGCTCTTTGGTCTTCACCATAGTGGAGTTTGGAGTCAGACTGTTTGAGGGTGTGCACAGGTGTCTTTTTATACTGATAACAAGTTTAAACAGGTGCCATTACTACAGGTAATGAGTGGAGGAAAGAGGAGACTCTTAAAGAAGAAGTTACAGGTCTGTGAGAGCCAGAAATCTTGATTGCTTGTTTCTGACCAAATACTTATTTTCCACCATAATATGCAAATAAAATGAAGAAAAAACAGACAATGTGATTTTCTGGATTTTTTTTTTCTCAGTTTGTCTCCCATAGTTGAGGTCTACCTATGATGTAAATTACAGACGCCTCTCATCTTTTTAAGTGGTGGAACTTGCACTATTGCTGACTGACTAAATACTTTTTTTCCCCATTGTATAAACAACACCTTAATGTGTTTCAAAAACTTACCAAACAGCTAAAATTAGGAGCAGACACCATGAAAAGTGGCATCAATTGACCCACAGTAGAAATTTGCAAATGGCACAGCAGCAGTCAGCCATGGGCCATGCATGAAGTATCTGTGTCTGGCCTAGAATTTACAGCTTGGAATTGAAGTTTCAATGAGGACCTGGTGGTTAAAGGAGCAGTGTAAGCCTTATTAGCTGGGCAAACTGATACCTCATGCAACACAACTATTTTCTTTTTATATTCCAGCTACACTCAGATGGCACAAACATCAGCTTCATAGACTACTATTGATAGAAAAATGTGAGGAAAGTAACACAGATAGTTGACTGATCAATTGACCCACAGTAGAACGTTTTATAATGGCACAGACGCACTCAGCTATGCCCCATGCATGAGATATTAGGGTCTAGTTCAGGATTTACAGCTTGAAACTATGAATGATGACATGATGGTTAAGGGAGCAGTGTAAGCCGTCTTAACTGAGAGACCCCACATCTCATGCAACACCTCCAATTTTTTATTTTATTCCATCCTCACTTACATGGCACAAACAGCCAGTTTCATCCAGTACTATTGGTTGAAAAATGTAAAGAAAGTAACAGGTAGTTGACTGATCAATTGACCCACAGTGAAACAATTTATAATGGCACAGAAGCAGTCACCCATGCATGAGATATCAGGGTCTGGCCCAGCACTTACAGCATAGAATTGAAGTTTCAATGAGGATCTGGTGGTTAAGGGAGCGGTGTAAGTCTTCTTAGCTGGGAGCATTGATATTTCATGCAGCATCTCCAATTTTTTCTTTTTTTTATTCCAGCCACACTCCGATGGCACAAGCATCAGTTTCATATAGCAATATTGGTAGAAAAATGTAAGGAAAGTAACACAGGTATTTGACTGAAAGTAAGTGCAGGCCTGCTTGTCTGGGAGCCCTACTTACACTGGCAACCCACCAGATGGAGACCCAATTTAGAGTCTCCACATTTCA
The DNA here is from genome assembly GCF_039654945.1 of Dendrobates tinctorius. NCBI lineage: Eukaryota > Metazoa > Chordata > Amphibia > Anura > Dendrobatidae > Dendrobates > Dendrobates tinctorius. Next base: position 59,391,370 of record NW_027361917.1, read on the forward strand.
AAAAATAATTGTCATACACCACTAAAGTGGCATCAATTTCTACAGAGACGTAATATAATAGGCCGCAGGCACACCTTCCACCACAGGCAACCCACAAGATGGGAACCCAACTAGGAAAAAATTGTTTGAAACATCAGCAGCAGTAGCAGCAGCAGGCACAGAGACACCACAAAGATGGCACAGACTGCAATAATGTGAGATCAATGCATGACATTAAAAATGACACCATCACATAGTCTGCCCAGTCTGCGACTGGGGTGCAAAAGTCATTGAAGATCCATGACTTGTTCATTTTGACAAAAGTTAGGTGGTCTACACTTTCAGGGGACAGCTAGATGTGCTTATCCGTCAAGACACCACCAGCAGCGCTGAAGACACGTTCTGAGAGAACGCTGGCTGCCGGGCATATCAAAACCTCCAAGGCGTGACAGGCAAGCTCAGACCACTCTTCCATTTTTGAAGAATAATATGCAAAAGAGTCTAAACCACTCTGAAAGCATTGATATTGAGCTCCAGATATTCCTGCAACATCCTCTCCATTCATTGACAACGTGTCAGACTTGTACTCTGTTCTGCTGGTGCACCCGCTAGTATAAAAAATGTGTTAAACAACTCACAGAAATTGCTTATGCCACTTACAATGCTGCTGCTGCTAATGGTTTTGCAATGATGCCTTGACGTTCCCGAGGTTGGACGTCTAGTACTGGGATGCAAATTGTGTGCCTTTCTGCTGTCTTGGGAAAAAACACTCTTGATTGTCTACAAGTGTGTTTCCATACTCCAGCATGTGAGCCTCCCTTTCCAGGGGGGATGAAGCATCAGACTAAATTTACTCTTGTACCATGGATTTAACAGAGTATCAACCCAGTAGTCAGAATTATTTCTAAACCTAAGAATATGGGCATCATGTTGAAGATAGTGCAGCAAGAAGGCGCTCATGTGTCGGGCTCTTCCAAGAAGTCCAAGTCCATGGAGTATTGGTGGTGGGGTAACACTTAAGGTTACTTCCTCTGTCACCTCCCACCAACCACAAACAACAGAGAAGAGATCATTATTATCTTCATCTTGACTGTTGTTCATCCATCACCTCGCTCTCCTCCATTTGTTCCTCGGCTCTGCACCTTCACTAACAGTTTGTATGGTACCATAAACCCCCTTTATCGCTTTAAGCCACCCACCTATGGCACCCTCCCGTGCGATGACAGTCCGGAAATTTAAGATATTGTTATCCCTTCCATATCCTCCTCTGCTTCCACCTCTTAAGGGGGCTTTACACATAGCAATATCGCTAGCAGTATCGCTAAAGCATCACCGATTTTGTGACGCAGCAGTGATATTGCTAGTGATACTTACTTACTGATACTTACCTCCGACCTGCTCCCCCACTGGTTATCGGTGATCACCCGAGATTGGCCTGGTCCATTTCTCGGCGGCGGCATCCTGCTGGGCTTCCTGCCGGCGCCAACGACCGACGCGTGGACGCAGGTGGAAGGACGTCATCATCGCCGTATCAGAAAGGTAAGTAACAACCGCTGCTGCGTCGCTGCATCGCTGGTGAGATCTGCCTGTTTGGCAAATCACTAGCGACCATTTAGCGATGCACCAGCGATCTTGACCAGGTCGTATCATGGTCAGGATCACTGGTTCATCGCTAAATGTAAAGGGGCCTTTTCTCTGGGACTACCACCTCCTCACACAGAGTATTCAAACTGTGCTCCAGCATGTAGATGATCGGAATAGTGATGCTGAAAACTGCTCAAAACTGTGCAGAAGGGTGCAGAGGTCCTTCATCTTTGCCCATTCCACAAGCATCATTTGCACCACATCTGTACTGCGTTGGCCCGGGCTGCGCAAATGGACATACTGCATGAGGGCTTGTAGTTGCTGCCATAGCAGCTGCAACATCTGCAGAGTGGAATTTCACCATGTCGAAACATAGCAATTTAAACGGTTAACCGGTACGCTGAAAGACCTCTGTAGCGATGTAAGTCGATGACCTGAGGGGGTTCAATCTTCAAAAGTGAGCACACAGCGACCATGCTTTCTGCAGCAGTACATCCAGGCCAGGATAGTGGATGACAAATTGCTGTAAGCCATGGTTGAGGACCTAAGCCATGCAAGGCACGTGTGTGAAGTTGCCCCAGCGTAGGGTCACCACCAGGTTTGCACCGTTATGGCACATGGCCTTCCCTGGCTCCAGGTTAAGAGGAGAAAGCCATTGCTCTAACTCAGCCTATATAGCTGTGCACAGCTCTTGAGCTCTGTGACTGTGATCTCCATGGCACATTAAGTTGAACACTGCCTGATTGCGGTGAGCCATGGCTGTGCAGTACGGAGGTGGGGGGATTCTGTCTACCCTGTTGGAGCATGTGTCAGACTAAGGGAGTGGTTCAGGGCACAGGTGGAGGCCCCAGAGGACGTGGAGGAGCCAGAAGCAGTGGAGGAACTGTAGATACAGAGATTTGTCCCTCAAGCCTTGAGGATTCAAAGACTTGTGGAACAGCCCCTTGACTGCCTGCCCCCATAGCCACTAGGGTCACCCAATGCCCAGTCAGTGAGATGTAACACTCCTGCCCATGTTTGCTCTTCCAGGTGTCAGTGGTGAAATGCACCATGGCAGACAGATTTTTTTTCAGGGAATGGGAGATGTCAGCAACATGCTGGGGGACATCAATGGTCATCAATTTTCAGAACAAATCTGTATCCACCAGGCAGAAAGTCAGCCTTTATCTGGCAAATAGATTGGAGCTGGTGGAGTTCAAGCTCTTAGCTTTGCCATGTGTAGGAGGAAACATTTATTTTATGTGACTTCAACTACGGGACCGAGGGCTGGCCGCTGTGCTGAGAAAGGGTGGAGTACAGAGAACAGAGCTATCTGATGGACTGTGAGTGAACTGCAGGTGGAGATTTTATGGTGGATTGAGAAAGATGTGGGCTCTCTATCACCCCAACTGTAGGTGCTAAAAAAGTGTGATTTCTGCAGCTGGAGACCTGAGTGAGAATACTTGGTGTGGTGATGAAGAAGCAGCAGATGGGGTTAATGAGATGGCCAATGGTTGGTGAGGCAAACTAGTACGCATTTTTGCACAGTGAGATTACCACACTTAGGCTGGTTTCACATTAGCGCATTTTCAGCGCGCGCACGGCCGGGGGTAGCTCCGCCCCCGATCCGGCTCTCTGCCCGGCGTGCCCGCCCCTTCCTTGTAGCGCCGCCTCCTAGCGGACAGCGGCGCCTGCGATCGGCGCACCCTATCTTTAGCATAGGGTGCGCCGATCGTGCGCAGGCCGTGCGCTAGTTGCGCTTTGACCTGCGCTGCACACTTTTGACGGTGCGCCGTGCGCGCCAAAATCCGAAAAGTTTGATTTTGGCGCGCACGGCGCACCGTCAAAAGTGCGCAGCGCAGGTCAAAGCGCAACTAGCGCACGGCCTGCGCACGATCGGCGCACCCTATGCTAAAGATAGGGTGCGCCGATCGCAGGCGCCGCTGTCCGCTAGGAGGCGGCGCTACAAGGAAGGGGCGGGCACGCCGGGCAGAGAGCCGGATCGGGGGCGGAGCTACCCCCGGCCGTGCGCGCGCTGAAAATGCGCTAATGTGAAACCAGCCTAAGGCATGTTAATTGTGCATGTGCCAGTTCTTGCATGTAGTTGTCAAATTATTGCAGTTTTTTGCCGCTACTAAGTTTTAGTTTTATCACAAATGATTTGGAGTAGCTAATTGGACCTCGTGGCTGCACCACTATATTAGGCCTAACAATTGCTAAATGCAAATCTTGCCTTCTGATTTGAGATTTCAGACAGGCAAGTTCATTTGCAGCACAGGAGCGGCTTCTCTGCACTGTGACACTGAGAAAATGGCGCCAGCAAAACAAGATGTCCACTTTTTATATGGTCAGGGACATGTGACTTCGGCAGCCAATCACAGAAGACCTTGTGTCATAACATTGTGGATGGTTTCTGTGCTTTGATTGGCTGCCAAAATGAACACGCATAAACTTAAGGGAAAAAAAAGTGCGCACCGCTCCTCTAACCTCTCCACACCCCCTCATCAAACAGATCACCCCGTCTCCCCGCTTATCATACAGCATCACTATCCTAGCTAAAGTAATAACAAAAGCATTAGTGGAAATGCTATGGTTTACCGAACTGTGACCGAATTTTGACGACTTTGAGTAATAATGCTTGTGAAAACAAACACGAATCCGAATGTGCTACTTGTGTGCCGAATTTGAGATTGACGTATTTTTTCCGAACAAGGTCACTCATCTCTATTGGCCATTATTCTGTCCACATCATTGTTCATCAGCCTGTGTAAACAAGTGACAATAGTCATGTATTGTATATTTTGTAGACTATATACAAATTGATCTCTTTGTTCTAAATCAGCCCAGCATGTCTGCTTCTACTACTGATCACACGCAGTGCTAAACCATGGGACCTCTCACACTACAAAAGTGGCCACACAGAGACAGAGCAGATGCATGCAGCACCTCTGAGACAAGGCCACAACAGGTTCGCCCATCAGGCTTCTCCCAGGCACAATGTGATCAAGAAGTAACTGCTTTGTATAACAGAACACTAAATGACATGTTAGACCCAGTCTAACCTGTACATGTTTCCTTCTACTACAGGCTAAAAAGAGTAAACATTCCAAAATGAGACCCACTGTTTAGCTCAAACAGCCATATACAGATAAAGCAGATGAAGCGCCTTCCAAGCAAAGGCAGAGCAAAGCCTTTCACACTTGTCCCAGGGAAGACAGAATGAGGTGGTAGGTACTTTTTAAAAACTAATGATTCATGCCATTGATAGGCCCTCTGTATCCTGCCCTATACATGTCTTCCTATACTATAAGAAACAGAGAAGAAACAGTCCAACATAAGACCATTTTCTCAGCACAGGCACCAATGTGGAGATCCATTTGGTAGGACCAGCACCAACCAGGCAAGGCCAGAAATAACAAGCTTTTCAGGCTTCTCTAAAGAAGGAGCATCTGCGCATGCGCTGTCACCATGATGGCCGTTGTTAGCTTGTGTTCCAGGGGCGCAAGCTGAACCACCTGCTTCAAGTAACTGATATTAGTGACGTATTCATCATTTCTTTGGGCGTGATCCCCATCCCTACCATCCTACGTACACAGTGACGATTATATCTTCTCGCGCGATCATTAGTATAATATCACATGATCAAACACTCCTTATTTTCAGTCCGCTGATTGGACTTTCAATATGATTTAACCTGGTCCACCCCCCTCCCCAACACACTCCTGACGATGAAGTTTTAGGGCACTAAACACTGACAGGTGACTCACTCATGTAAGTGATACACATTTTTTTGATTATCACCTAACTTGCAATAGTGAGGGATCAATATATCACATTGAAAGGGCAAAGAATAGTAGGAGTTGTCTTTTTTTCTAAACAATATGAATTGCTGTCACTCTGTAGACTGTTGTCTGTAGTCCCTGCTCTTGGTTTGCAGCTACCTTGTTACTATTGGTTCTAAGATTTACTTTTTATTGTGAATAAATAAAACTGTTTTTATTTGACAATATATATGTTCTTTGTCTTTTGGTGTTTATTAATTTCTAAGTTTTGCCTTTCATATTACATTTATGGATTTTTTTTTAGTCATTGTCAAAAGAAGAGCAGTATAATTGTGATAGTTCTAACAAAGAACACATTACCATAAACAAATCCAGGCAGTCATGAGAATAAGAAAATGCCAAAATACCAACTAATCACCAATTTCCTCATTCCAAAAGATGCTTTCATCAAGGTCTTGAAAGAAATCTGCATTAAGTACGTTCAAGATTTTTCCTTTTGATTGCTAAGTGTGATGCTAAAGATTAGCCAAAGGAACCTGAGGCTTTCCTTGTTCAAATCCTATCTGTGCAGTCTTCATGCCAAGGGGGTTACCCTTTGCAAATAGGATATACAAGTTGGCTTGTAGGATCTGGGTCAGTAATAATAATGACCCTCAGTGATTGATATCCTGAGGATTGAGGCTTCTACTGTCATGATTTGTAAGTGTTATATATTCTGTATATTCTGTATGTTCAATATGTAGGATTTCCGTCTTCTGGACTTTGTTAGTTCATTGAGTTTGACGTTTAGCAAAATTCTGATCTATTTAATCTAGAAAGTAATTTGACAAAGATTGAAAAGGTAATGTTTTACCTTTTTACAGCAAGCGGTGCCGTAAGTGAGGTCACCAGGGTTCATAAGCGATTAACTTCAGTAACCTCTCTCACAGGAGCTCAGCGCTACACATTGCAGAAGTGTGATTCTGCTCATGTCTCAGTGTGAGGTGGCTCGCGTGTATAGGGATCACATCACTGATGTGACTGCTATCCAAATCATTCGGATCTTCCTAGGACAGATATGGATTATCTGCTAGTCAGACACGTGAGGAATATGGTTATTTATTATTTTTATTCTTTTACAGGGGACATGGGCTTCAATGGATTAAGCATACAGGTGAATATATCTGATATCTGATAATATCTGTCTGACTAATATAATTGCATATTTTTTATTCTACTGGATCTTGAGGGAATTTTTGGCACTATATACTTTTACCAAACTGCATGCACAATTTTTACAATAATTGTTACATATCAGGTTCTGTACCATAAAGCGTTACTGACACGAGAGGCATTTGTTTTTATTATTGTTAAATGTTGAATTTGTTTTTCATGATTACATAAAGGAGATTTTTTTTGACGAATATTTGTGTGTTCACATCTGGCAACTCTGCATCTTTATCCCCATCCTGACATGTACAGTACATATACTGCTCTGAGAGAGGTGTGATCCAGGAAAGAGTAGTATATCTACGGCGACATGATCTCGCGGCCTAATGCTGAGCGCTGCGGCGATCGCTTGCAGGTGTCAGCTGACACCCAGCAGCAATGCACACTATCAGTGTTAGGAGAGATCATGGGAATTTAACCCCACTGATGCCGCTATCAGTAGTAACAGCAGCATAGGGAGGCTTTGCTCAGGGAGTGGGCTCTCTGTGCGCTTCCATCAGGCAACCGCAATTCCATCACGTTGACCTGATGGGCTCCATGGCACCAAGATGGCATTGGGGTCCTTCCAGGTTCTGGAGGGAAGGTAGCTTGTGAGCGCCTGCTGGGAGCAGGCACCGGCATGCCTCCTTGCCTGCCTGCCTAATTCTGATCTTATACTCTGCAGTAAATAAAAAAACGAGGCAAAAAAATGCTTTATAATCACACTGACGAACAAAAAGTGCAATAAAACGTGATAGAAAAGACAGATGTAAGCAAAAATGGCACTGCTGAAAACGTCATCTTGTCCCGCAAAAACAAGCTACTATACAGCTCCATCAGCAGAAAAATAAAAAAGTTATAGCTTTCAGAATAAAGCGATACAAAAATAATTATTTTTTCGACAAAATAATTTTTATTGTGTAAAAGGGCCAAAACATAAAAAAGATATAATTGAGGTATCGTTGTAATCATAATATCCCAAAGAATAATGCTGTCTTACCAATTATACTATACGTGGAATGGTATAAAAAACAAAAAGTAATTCCTGAATTGCTGGTTTTTGGGAGACAGAGCCAACAAACACCATCAATTCAGGAATTGCTTTTTGCGTTTTGTTTTTTTATACCATTCCACGTGTAGAAAGCAATCAAAAAATGTCATGTGTCCGAAAAATGGTAGCAATAAAAACGTCAGCTCGTCCCGCAAAAAACAAATCCTCACATGACTCTGTGGGCCGAAATATAAAAATATTATAGCTCTCAAAATATGGTGTTGCAAAAACTAGTTTTCGCAATAAAAAGTTTTTTAGTATGTGACAGCAGCCAAACATAAAAACCTGATATAAAACTGGTATAGCTGTAATCGCAGCGACCCGAAGAATAAAGGTGCCTAATCCCTTATACCGTGCGAGGAATGGAGTAAAAAATAAATAAAACCAATTCTTCACCTGCTGCTGATTTTTTCATTCTGCCTCCCAAAGATCACAATAAGGCTTGGCGCACATTTATACTGCGCTCTGCGCTGAGTGCTTACACCGGCAGGGTTTTCGTGTAAATCTCTGAAATACATGATTCAGACAGAACCCCAGCAGGAGATTTCCTATAATGGAGTCACTGTGGATGCCATAGGACCTGTGATCCGATGGTGTTCATCTTTTTAGGTTTGCATCAAAGTGCCGTCGGCCACAATTTTGTGCACTTCTTAAAAGGACACAGCTGAACAGAGGCCAGATGGAGTACGAAGTAACTCTGCTGCCTCATTATAGTGAATGGATCCCTCAGGGGTTTCATCTGACACATCACTCAGAGAGTGAGGCCGGGGTCACACTAGAGAGGAATACGGATGAGTGAGAGGCGTAAAAAGCATGCATTAGACACGGACAAATTATTCTCTATGAGTTTGCTCCCAACAGCCGTATATTTCTCGGGCGTATTCTATGGTCCGTGCCAATCGCAGCATGCTGCGATTGTCAGCGTACTACGCTCGTAATACGCCAATGCAAGTCTATGGGTGCGCAAAAAATACGGATTACACACGGACCACACATGTGACTTGCGAGAAATACGCACCCGGTGTCTTTTAGAAAAGCCGGCAATTCAGTGCGCGATACAGTAAACTCACACTGACAGGTTTAATAAAGAAAGAAAGAAGAGATATAGACACATAGAATACACATATATATATATATATATATATACATACATGTCATTGTGAAAAACATATACAGTGGGGCAAAAAAGTATTTAGTCAGTCAGCAATAGTGCAAGTTCCACCACTTAAAAAGATGAGAGGCGTCTGTAATTTACATCATAGGTAGACCTCAACTATGGGAGACAAACTGAGAAAAAAAAATCCAGAAAATCACATTGTCTGTTTTTTTTTCATTTTATTTGCATATTATGGTGGAAAATAAGTATTTGGTCAGAAACAAAATTTCATCTCAATACTTTGTGATATATCCTTTGTTGGCAATGACAGAGGTCAAACGTTTTCTGTAAGTCTTCACAAGGTTGCCACACACTGTTGTTGGTATGTTGGCCCATTCCTCCATGCAGATCTCCTCTAGAGCAGTGATGTTTTTGGCTTTTCGCTTGGCAACACGGACTTTCAACTCCCTCCAAAGGTTTTCTATAGGGTTGAGATCTGGAGACTGGCTAGGCCACTCCAGGACCTTGAAATGCTTCTTACGAAGCCACTCCTTTGTTGCCCTGGCGGTGTGCTTTAGATCATTGTCATGTTGAAAGACCCAGCCACGTTTCATCATCAATGCCCTTGCTGATGGAAGGAGGTTTGCACTCAAAATCTCACGATACATGGCCCCATTCATTCTTTCATGTACCCGGATCAGTCGTCCTGGCCCCTTTACAGAGAAACAGCCCCAAAGCATGATGTTTCCGCCACCATGCTTTACAGTAGGTATGATGTTTGATGGATGCAACTCAGTATTCTTTTTCCTCCAAACACGACAAGTTGTGTTTCCACCAAACAGTTCCAGTTTGGTTTCATCAGACCATAGGACATTCTCCCAAAACTCCTCTGGATCATCCAAATGCTCTCTAGCAAACTTCAGACGGGCCCGGACATGTACAGGCTTAAGCAGTGGGACACGTCTGGCACTGCAGGATCTGAGTCCATGGTGGCGTAGTGTGTTACTTATGGTAGGCCTTGTTACATTGGTCCCAGCTCTCTGCAGTTCATTCACTAGGTCCCCCCACGTGGTTCTGGGATTTTTGCTCACCGTTCTTGTGATCATTCTGACCCCACGGGGTGGGATTTTGCATGGAGCACCAGATCGAGGGAGATTTTCAGTGGTCTTGTATGTCTTCCATTTTCTAATTATTGCTCCCACAGTTGATTTCTTCACTCCAAGCTGGTTGGCTATTGCAGATTCAGTCTTCCCAGCCTGGTGCAGGGCTACAATTTTGTTTCTGGTGTCCTTTGACAGCTCTTGGTCTTCACCATAGTGGAGTTTGGAGTCAGACTGTTTGAGGGTGTGCACAGGTGTCTTTTTATACTGATAACAAGTTTAAACAGGTGCCATTACTACAGGTAATGAGTGGAGGAAAGAGGAGACTCTTAAAGAAGAAGTTACAGGTCTGTGAGAGCCAGAAATCTTGATTGCTTGTTTCTGACCATATACTTATTTTCCACCATAATATGCAAATAAAATGAAAAAAAAACAGACAATGTGATTTTCTGGATTTTTTTTTCTCAGTTTGTCTCCCATAGTTGAGGTCTACCTATGATGTAAATTACAGACGCCTCTCATCTTTTTAAGTGGTGGAACTTGCACTATTGCTGACTGACTAAATACTTTTTTGCCCCACTGTATATATATTTATATTTCACAGAGTTCTTCATAGCAGAATAGCCGCTAATTAACTGTATCAAATAATTCCCCAACCCGACATGAAATGACACATGGTTTACATTCAATAAAGCATTTCATTTCATGTTTTTTCATGTCACCATTCGATTGTAAGGTGACATTAACCCTTTGTTAGATTAACCCATTCACCACCGCTACAGGGCAATGGGAAGCCCAAGCATTATTTAACAACGAATTAACCCCTTAAAATAACAACTACAACTCCCAAATTTTGCACTCAAACCCTCATCTAATTATTAGTCAGGGACATATAAAAAAAACATGAAATGAAATGCTTTACTGAATGTAAACCATGTGTCATTTCATGTCGGGTTGGTGAATGATTTCATAGAAGCCGGCAAGTTTATTAGCGGCTATTCTGCTATGAAGAACTCTGTGAAGTACAAATATATATAAATGTTTGTCACAATGACATGTATATATATATATATATATATATATATATATACATGTATTCTATGTGTCTATATCTATTCTTTCGTTTGTGTTATAAACCCTGTCATAGGGCTCCATTATACGTCCATTTTGCAAGCTGGTGAGAAAATCTCAGCATACGGATTCCATACGGATTACATACGGATGCTGACATGCGCAAAATACGCGACCACACCTTGCTTACGGATGACATACGGAGCACTATTTAGGGGTCATTCATCCGTATTACGCCTGTAAACTACTGACCGTATTTTGCGCCGGTTAGTGTGACCCCGGCCTTAGATATAAACCCCAAAGTAAGTGCTCAGCATTTGAGTGCCAGATAAATGTGATCCCAAACATTATGTAAAATGTCCCAATAAAAGCTTCAACTCAATCCACAAAAAAAGAAAGCCCTCACTCAGATCTGTCATCTGATAATGGAAATATAGGGGGGCTTCCACATTACTGGTAGCAGAAAGGCTCTGGAAAAGCGAAATGACTCCACACTCCCCAAAAGAAATTCAGCTAATTCTCCGCTCCCAAATCCAATTGCCCTCTCCCTTCTGAGCCACAGTGTGCCAAAAGAACATCATTGCCATTATGTAGAAAAGTCGATAGGACAAGTGCAGCTTCTAGTCTCCAATAGAGACTACTGAAGCATGCAAAAAGTAAAAAAAAATGTTTTTAAAAATATAAAAAATAAATAAAAGTTCAAATCACCCCCTTTTTGCTCCATTCAAAATAAAACAATAAAAAAAATCTAACATACACATATTCGGCTTTGCCGTGTTCTGAGTCGCCCGATCTATCAATATAAAAAAAGAGTAAGGCCGGGATCACACATGCGAGGAATACGGCCGAGTCTCGCATGGTAATTCCCGGCACTGCCGCCCGCACTCAGGAGCGGAGCGTGCGGCTGCATAGAAATAAATGGAGCCGCACGCTCTGCTCCCGTGTGCTGACAGCAGTGCCGGGTATTACCATGGGAGACTTGGCCGTATTCCTCGCATGTGTGATCCCGGCCTTACCGCAATCTGATCGCTAAATGGCGTACAAAGAAAAAAGTCAAAAACACCAGAATTACCTTTTTTTGGTCGCAGCAACGATACATTAAAATGCAATAACAGGCAATCAAAAGATTGTATCTGCACCAAAATGGTATCATTTGAAATGTCAGCTCAGCACGCAAGAAATAAGCCTTCACTCAACCCAAGATCACAAAATATGGAGACGCTACGGGTATCAGAAAATGGCGCAATTTATTTTATTTATTTTTTTTTACAAACTTTGTAATTTTTTTTCACCACTAAAAAAGAACCTAGACATTTTTGGTGTCTATGAACTTTTAACCCCTTTCTGCTATCAGACGTACTATCCCGTCCATGTGCCCTGGGACTTAATTCCCAGGGACGGGATAGTACGTCATAGCGATCAGCGGTGCTCACGTGGTGAGCGCCGCTGATCGCGGCCGGGTGTCAGCGGATTATCACAGCTGACACCCGGCACAATGTGTCAGGGGCGGTCACGGACCGCCCCCGACACGTTAACCCCTTGTACACCGCGATCAAACACGATTGCAGTGTACCGGGAGTTAAAGGGAAGCATCGGCAGGGAGGGGGCTCCCTCCGTGCTTCCCTGAGCCCCCCACGGCAGCAGAATGTGCAGCGCTGCTGCGGGGGGCTCTTTCCCTACAGGCCCCCGGATCCAAGATGGCGACGGGGACCTTCGGGGGCCTATAGGGAGCTGACTTCCTCACTGCCTGCAAAGCGCAGGCATGAGGAAGTCTGCAGCAGTGCCTGTGACAGATCGCTGATCTGTCACAGTGATCTGTGATGTGATAGATCAACAATGGGACAATGTAATAAAGTTAAAAAAAAAGTTTAAAAATAATTTTAAAAAAATCGCTAAAAAAATTAGTAAAAATAAAAAATATTCCCCAATAAATTCATTTTTTTAAAATAAAAAAAAAACAATAAAAGTACACATATTTGGTATCGCCGCGTCCGTAACGACCCGCCCTATAAAACTGTCCCATTAGTTAACCCCTTTAACGAACCCCTTAAAAAATAAAAATAAAAAACGAAGCAAAAAATAATGATTTATTATCATACCACCGAACAAAAAGTGCAATAACGCGCAATCAAAAAGATGCATATAAATATCCATGGTACCGCTGAAAACGTCAGCTTGTCCCACAAAAAACGAGCTGCCATACAGCGTCATCTGAAAAAAATAAAAAAGTTATAGCTCGCAGAATAAAGCAATGCAAAAATAATTATTTTTTATATACCGTAAAATAGTTTTCATTGCATAAAACCGACAAAACATAAAAAAGACCTAAATGAGGTATCACTGTAACCGTACTGACCCGAGGAATAAAAGCGCTTTATCAATTTTACCACACGCGGAATGGTGTAAACGCACCCCCCCAAAAGAAATTCATGAAACGCTGGTTTTTGTTAATTCTGCATCCCAAAAATCAGAATAAAAAGCGATCAAAAAAAGTCACGTGCCCGAAAATGGTACCAATAAAAACGTCAACTCGTCCCGCAAAAAATAAGACCTCACATGATTCGGTGGGTCAAAATACCGAAAAATTATAGCTCTCAATATGTGGTGAAGCAAAAACTATTTTTACAATAAAAAGCGTCTTTTAGCGTGTGACAGCTGCCAAACATAAAAACCACCATAAATAGTAAATCAAACCCCCTGTTATCACCCCCTTAGTTAAGGAAAAATAATAAATTAAAAAAATGTATTTATTTCCATTTTCCCATTAGGGCTAGGGTTAGGGTTAGGGATAAGTTTAGGGCTAGGGTTAGGGTTAGGGCTAGGGTTAGGGCTAGGGTTAGGGCTAGGGTTAGGACTGATGTTAGGGTTAGGGGTGTGTTGGGGTTAGGGTTGGAGTTATAATTGGGGGGTTTCCTCTGTTTGGGCACATCAGGTGCTCTCCAAATGCAGCATGGCGTCTGATCTCAATTCCAGCCAATTCTGCGTTGAAAAAGTCAAATGGTGCTCCTTCCCTTCCAAGCTCTGCCATGCGCCCAAACAGTGTTTTACCCACACAAATAGGGCATCAGCATACTCAGGACAAATTGCAAAACAACTTTTGGGGTCCAATTTTTCCTGTTACCCTTAGGAAAATAAAAAATTGGGGGCAAAAATATCATTTTTGTGGAAAAAAAAGATTTTTTTATTTTCACGCCCAGGCTTTATAAACTTCTGTGAAGCACTTGGGGGTTCAAAGTGCTCACCACACATCTAGATAAGTTCCGTGGGGGGTCTAGTTTCCAAAATGGGGTCAATTGTGGGGAGTTTCAATAGTTTAGGTACATCAGGGGCTCTCCAAACGCACATGACACCCGCAGACCAATCCATCAAAGTCTGCATTCCAAAACATCACTACTTCCCTTCCGAGTCCAGACGTGTGCCCATACAGTAGTTTTCTCCCACATATGAGGTATCAGCGTACTCAGGACAAATTGGACAACAACTTTTGGGGTTCAATTTCTCCTGTTACACTTGGGAAAATAAAAAATTGGAGACTAATTGATCATGTTTGTGGAAAAAATACGATTTTTTTTTTTCATGCCTGGGCATTATAAACTTCTGTGAAGCCCTTGGGGGTTTAAAGTGCTCACCACACATCTAGATAAGTTCCTTAGGGGGTCTAGTTTCCAAAATGGGGTCATTTGTGGGGGGTTTCCACTGTTTAGATACATTAGGGGCTCTTCAAAGTCAACATGACACCTGCAGACCATTCCATCAAAGTCTGCATTCCAAATCGTCACTACTTTCCTTCCGAGCCCCGACGTGTACCCATACAGTAGTTTTCTCCCACATATGGGGAGTCAGTGTACTCAGGACAAATTGGACAACAACTTTTGGTGTCCAATTTCTCCTGTTACCCTTAAGAAAATAAAAAAATTGGTGACTAAATGATCATGTTTGTGGAAAAAATACGATTTTTTTATTTTCACAACCGAGCGTTATAAACTTCTGTGAAGCACTGGGGGGTTCAAAGTGCTCACCACACATCTAGATAAGTTCCATGGGGGGTCTAATTTCCAAAATGGTGTCATTTGTGGGGGTTTCTACTGCTTTGGTACATCAGGGGCTTTCCAAACGCGACATGGTTTCCGATCTCAATTCCAGCCAAAAACGTCAAATGGCGCTGCTTCCCTTCCGAGCTCTGCCATGCGCCAAAATAGTGGTTTACCCCCACATGTGGGGTATCAGCGCACTCAGGAGAAATTGCACAATATCTGTTAGGGTCCTGTTACCCTTGGAAAAATAAGAATTGAGGGTGAAAAGATCATTTTTGTTGAAAAAATATGATTTTTTAATCGTACGGATGTATGTTATAAACTTCTGTGAAGCCCTTGGGGGTTCAAAGTTCTCACCACACATCTAGATAAGTTCCTTGGGGGTCTAGTTTCCAAAATGGTGAATTTTGTGGGGGTTTTCCACTGTTTTGATACATCAGGGGTTTTCCAATCGCGACATGGTGTCCGATCTCAATTCCAGCCAAAAACGTCAAATGGCGCTGCTTCCCTTCTGAGGTCTGCCATGCGCCGAAACAGTGGTTCCCCCCCATATATCAGGCATCAGCGTACTCAGGACAAATTGCACAATAACTTTTGCAGTCCAATTTCTCCTGTTACCCTTGGTAAAATAAAAACAATTGAACCTGAAGTATTTTTTTGTGAAAAAAAGTTAAATGTTCATTTTTTTTAAATATTCAAAAAATTCCTGTGACGCACCTAAAGGGTTAAAAAAAATTCTTGAATGTGGTTTTGAGCACCTTAAGGGGTGCAGTTTTTAGAATTGTGTCACTTTTGGGTATTTTCTATCATATAGACCCCTCAAAGTAGCTTCAAATGTGATGTGGTCCGTAAAAATAAAATGGCGTTGCAAAAATGAGAAATCACTGGTCAATTTTTAACCCTTATAACTTCCTTACAAAAAAAAAATTTTGGTTCCAAAATTGTGCTGATGTAAAGTAAATATGTGGGAAATGTTATTTATTAATTTTTTTGTGTGCTGTATCTCTGTGATTTAAGGGCATAAAAATTCAAATTTGGAAAATTGCAAAATTTTCAAAATTTTCGCCAAATTTCTGTTTTTTCACAAATAAACGCAAGTTATATGAATTAAATTTTACTACTAACATGAAGTACAATATGTTGCGAGAAAACAATGTCAGAATCACCGGGATCCATGGAAGCGTTTCAGAGTTATAACCTCATAAAGGGACAGTGGTCAGAATTGTAAAAATTGGCCCGGTCATGAACGTGCAAACCACCCTTGGAGCTTAAGGGGTTAATGACCTGGAGAATCATAATGTCAGTTCAGTTTTAGCATTTAGTGAACATGGTAAAGAAAAAACAAAAAACAACTGTGGGATTGCACTTTTTTGCAATTTCACAGCACTTTGATTTTTTTTCCCGTTTTCAAGTACACAATATGTTAAAACTAATGGTGTCGTTTAAAAGTACAACTCGTCCCGCCAAAAAAACAAGCCCACACATAGCCATTTTGACCAAAAAATTAAAAAATTATGGCTCTGGGACTAAGGGAAGCGAAAAATGAAAATGCAAAACCAAAAATACCTCTGGTCGTTAAGGGGTTAAAAGGGTTTGTAGTTTTGTGAGATGGAGAGTGGCTTGCAAGTAAGGCTACTTTCACACTAGCGTTGGTACGGGCCCGTAGCTATGCATGAGGCCGACGTACCGATGCACGTTGTGAAAGATTTTCACAAGGGGGCGGCGGATGCAGTTTTTCAACGCATCCGCTGCCCCATTGTAATGTCTGGGGAGGAGGGGGCGGAGTTTCGGCTGCGCATGCACAGTCAAAAATGGCGGTCACGACGCATCCATCGCAAGACGGATGCGATGTGTGGCCATACGTCACAATGCGTCACTAATGCAAGTCTATGGAGAAAAAACGCATCCTGCAGGCAACTTTGCAGGATGCGTTTTTTCTCCAAAACGAAGCATTGCAACGTACGTCACACGACGCTAGTGTGAAAGTAGCCTAAAGGAAGTGTTGCTAAAAATTTGACAATATGTCCCAAATTATGCTAAAAATTTAGACAGAAAGAAAGCTGTGAAGTTGTATTACATTTGTCATCCACCAAGAGCCACTGTGATACATTTGGCCCACTTTGAGACTGAAACTTAAAATCAAAAACACCATAGGCAAATCTGACCTACAGTTCTATAGAATTATATTCTACAAAGAAAAGCAAATATTTTGTATCAATTTTATGTTTTGCATACATTTCATTTTCTGTTGCTTTTAAATGATATTCATGAAATAAGACATTCTTATTAACCTTTATAAGCTGTTTTCTCACAGCTTTCACTAACGAAATACAATGATTTTCTACGAGTAGTTTGCTATTGATCCTGTCATCCACTCTGCACATATTTGCAGTTCGCTTTTCTTCCTTTGCTACGTGATTTCTACTTAATTTACACAAGGTTTATTTTATCAGCTTTTTCTTTAATTTAGCTATTGACATCTACCCTTAATGTGCTAAATATTCTGCCAGGAGTCTTAGACATCCATCTACATTTTAATTTTGCTATCACTTGAACATTAACTTCTGATGAGACCAATTTAAAAGGAATGTCTGGTTATACACAAATAATGATCAGTATTTGCATTATAAAAAATTACACACCATTGCAATGTATTTTTTTCTTCAATCTCCACTTGCATTTTGTTACAAAAGACTGGATAGTCCCAGTTAATGCCTGTCTCTACGAGCAAACAAGCATGCAAATGTCCATATAGGAACAGTGCTTAGAAACAGTTTAACGTTAAAGGGCTCATACTCACTTGTGAGAAAAAAAACGGTCCGCTTACCAGACTGAAAAAACGGACGAGTGCTATGCGAGTGTCATGCGAGTGTAATGCGATTTCTGTGCAATTTTTCCATGAAACATCTGCATGACATGCATAAGACATGCTTATGCAATCCGTATGGAATGCAATTTTAACATAAGCTTTCACGTACAGCAGTCCTCTCTATGTAAAAACTCATGTTAAAATAGCACTGTAAAACACAACTCTTCACATCGTTTAAAAAACAAATAATCCTCAAAACATATATATACATATATATACTGTGTGTGTGTATATATATACAGTTGTGGCCAAAAGTATTGACACCCCTGCAATTCTGTCAGATAATACTCAGTTTCTTCCTGAAAATGATTGCAAACACAAATTCTTTGGTATTATTATCTTCATTTAATTTGTCTTAAATGAAAAAACACAAAAAGAATTGTCCTAAAGCCAAATTGAATATAATTCCACACCAAACATAAAAAAAAGAGGGTGGACAAAAGTATTCGCACTGTTCGAAAAATCATGTGATGCTTCTCTAATTTGTGTAATTAACAGCACCTGTAACTTACCTGTGGCACCTAACAGGTGTCGTCAATAACTAAATCACACTTGCAGCCAGTTGACATGGATTAAAGTTGACTCAACCTCTGTCCTGTGTCCTTGTGTGTACCACATTGAGCATGGAGAAAAGAAAGAAGACCAAAGAACTGTCTGAGGACTTGAGAAACCAAATTGTGAGGAAACATGAGCAATCTCAAGGCTACAAGTCCATCTCCAAATACCAGAATGTTCCTGTGTCTACTGTGCGCAGTGTCATCAAGAAGTTTAAAGCCCATGGCACTGTGGCTAACCTCCCTGGATTTGGAAGGAAAAGAAAAATTGACAAGAGATTTCAATGCAAAATTGTGTGGATGTTGGATAAAGAACCTTGACTAACATCCAAACAAGTTCAAGCTGCCCTGCAGTCCGAGGGTACAACAGTGTCAACCCGTACTATCGGTCGGCTTCTGAATGAAAAGGGACTGTATGGTAGGAGACCCAGGAAGACCCCACTTCTTACCCCGAGACATAAAAAAGCCAGGCTGGAGTTTGCCAAAACTTACCTGAAAAAGCCTAAAACGTTTTGGAAGAATGTTCTCTGGTCAGATGAGACAAAAGTAGAGCTTTTTGGGCAAAGGCATCAACATAGAGTTTACAGGAGAAAAAAAGAGGCATTGAAAGAAAAGAACACAGACCCTAGAGTCAAACATGGAGGAGGTTCCCTGATGTTTTGGGGTTGCTTTGCTGCCTCTGGCACTGGAATGCTTGACCATGTGCATGGCATTATGAAGTCTGAAGACTACCAACAAATTTTGCAGCATAATGTAGGGCCCAGTGTGAGAAAGCTGGGTCTCCCTCAGAGGTCATGGGTCTTCCAGCAGGACAATGACCCAAAACACACTTCAAAAGCACTAGAAAATGGTTTGAGAGAAACCACTGGAGACTTCTAAGGTGGCCAGCAATGAGTCCAGACCTGAATCCCATAGAACACCTGTGGAGAGTAGTGTTGAGCATTCCGATACCGCAAGTATCGGGTATCGGCCGATACTTGCTGTATCGGAATTCCGATACCGACTTCCGATATTTTTTCAATATCGGAAGTCGGCATCGGAATCGGAAGTTCAAAGTTGATTGACAGCCTGACGTCATCATGATGCGCGGTGTGTGCGCATCATGATGCGCCGTCATTTCGGGCCTTCCGGGGGTCTCTGCCGGCCTGCCAGGGGGCTGTGCCGGCCTGCCGGGGGGCTGTGTGGACTGCCCGGGGTCTGTACCGGCCTGCCGGGGGGCTGTGCCGGCCTGCCGGTGGTCTGTGCACCCTGTGGGGGTCTGTACCGGCCTGCCGGGGGGCTGTGCCGGCCTGCCGGTGGTCTGTGCACCCTGTGGGGGTCTGTACCGGCCTGCCGGGGGGCTGTGCTGATGTCCGGGGGTCTGTGCAAGCATCGTCCGATGGGACTACAAGTCCCATCTGGCGATGCCTGCTACCATTACAGTGATTGACACATTAGCCAATGATGGGACAGTAGTAGTCCCATCATCCGGCTAATGTGTTAAATGTTTAAAAAAAAAAAAAAATACTACATACATACTACATGCATGCTACATACATACTACATGCTACATACATACTACATATATACCACATACATACTACATACATACTACATACATACCACATACATACCACATATATACATACATACTACATACATAACACATATATACTACATGCATGCTACATACATACTACATGCTACATATATACTACATACATACTACATACATACATACTACATATATACTACATGCATGCTACATACATACTACATGCTACATGCATACTACATATATACTACATGCATACTACATACATACTACATGCATGCTACATACACGCAGCAATGGCATAAAGTGAGACTAGGGACTTTTTTTTTTTAAGTGGCGGAGGAATACAGTGCGGAAGGATACCTACCTTCCGTCATTGGATTTCTGCAGCCCGTAGAGAACGGCAGCAACAGCTGATGCTGCAGTTCTCTACCCAAGATCGTCGTGGGACACACTCGTGGACTGCTTCGGATCGTGGGTGAGTATTTTTGTGGTTTGTTATGTTAATATTTATTCCGTAAAAGACAATGGCTTCGGGGAACAATGTGACAAGTATTGGTAAGTATGTTACTCTATGTTATATGTACTGTATGTCTATGTATGTATTGTATGAATGTATTGTATGTAGTATGTATGTAGTATATATGTGGTATGTATGTAGCATGTAATATGTATGTAGTATGTATGTAGCATGCATGTAGCATGCAGTATGTATGTAGCATGCATGTAGTATATATGTAGTATGTATGTAGCATGTAGTATGTATGTAGTATATATGTGGTATGTATGTAGCATGTAGTATGTATGTAGCATGCATGTAGTATATATGTAGTATGTATGTAGCATGTAGTATGTATGTAGTATGTATGTGGTATGTATGTAGCATGTAGCATGCATGTAGTATGTAGTATATATGTGGTATGTATGTAGCATGTAGTATGTATGTAGCATGCAGTATGTATGTAGCATGCATGTAGTATATATGTAGTATGTATGTAGCATATATGTAGTATGTATGTAGCATGTAGTATGTATGTAGCATGTAGTATGTATGTAGCATGCAGTATGTATGTAGCATGCATGTAGTATATATGTAGTATGTATGTAGCATATATGTAGTATGTATGTAGCATATAGTATATATGTAGTATGCATGTTGCATGCATGTAGTATAAATGTAGTATGTATGTTGCATGTAGTATATATGTAGTATGTAGGTTGCATGTAGTATATATGTAGTATGAATGTAGCATGTATGTAGTATGTAGTATGAATGTAGCATGTATGTAATATGCATGTTGTATGTATGTAGCATGTAATTTTTTTTTTTTTTTTTTTTTTTTACATTCAACACATTAGCCGGATGATGGGACTACTACTGTCCCATCATTGGCTAATGTGTCAATCACTGTCATGGTAGCAGGCATTGCCCGATGGGACTTGTAGTCCCATCGGACGATGCCTGCACAGACCCCCGAAGCCTGCACAGCCCCCCGGCAGGCCGGCACAGCCCCCCGGCAGGCCGGCACGCCCCCCGGCAGGCCGGCACAGCCCACCGGAGCCTGCACAGCCCCCCGGCAGGCCGGCACAGACCACCGGAGCCTGCACAGCCCCCCGGCAGGCCGGCACAGCCCCCCGGCAGGCCGGCACAGCCCACCGGAGCCTGCACAGCCCCCCGGCAGGCCTGCACAGACCACCGGAGCCTGCACAGACCCCCTGGCAGGCCGGCACAGCCCCCCGAAAGGCCCATACAGACCCCAGAGAGGCTGTACAAGGGAAAAACAGGATTTTTCTTATTCCGATACCGGAAGTCCCATAGACTTGAATGGGACTTCCGGTATCGGAATCGGCGATACCGATACTTTTTTTTAAGATCGGCCGATCCATTCCGATCCGATACTTTGAAGTATCGGACGGTATCGCTCAACTCTAGTGGAGAGATCTAAAAATGACAGTTTGGAGAAGGCACCCTTCAGATATCAGGGACCTGGAGCAGTTTGCCAAAGAAGAATGGCCTAAAATTCCAGCAGAGCATTGTGAGAAACTCATTGATGGTTACCGGAAGCGGTTAGTCGCAGTTATTTTGGCTAAAGGTTGTGCAACCAAGTATTAGGCTGAGGGTGCCCATACTTTTGTCTGGCCCATTTTTGGAGTTTTGTGTGAAATGATCAATGTTTTGCTTTTTGCTTCATTCTCTTTTGTGTTTTTTCATTTAAGACAAATTAAATGAATAATACCAAAGAATTTGTGTTTGCAATCATTTTCAGGAAGAAACTGAGTATTATCTGACAGAATTGCAGGGGTGTCAATACTTTTGGCCACAACTGTATACACACAGTATATATATATATACTAGCTGAAGAGCCCGGCGCTGCCCGGGCATTGTAACTAACTGTGGTTAGTTATAGCAAATCATAATTATCCTCCATCCCATAGTCCCGTGCCCATATACCCATCATACATATCCTCCATCCCATAGTCAAGTGCCCATATACATATTCGCAATCCCATAGTTGAGTGCCCATATACCCATCACACATCCTCCATCCCATAGTCCCGTGCCCATATAACCGTCATACATATCCTCCATCCCATAGTCCTATGCCCATATACCCATCACACATCCTCCATCCCATAGTCCCATGCCTATATACATATCCGCCATCCCATGGTCCCGTGCCCATATACCCGTCAAACATATCCTCCATCCCATAGTCAAGTGCCCATATACCCATCACACATCCTCCATCCCATAGTCCCATGCCCATATACATATCCGCCATCCCATAGTCCCGTGCCCATATACCCATCACACATCCTTCATCCCATAGTCCCGTGCCCATATACATATCCGCCATCCCATAGTCCCGTGCCCATATACCCATCATACATATCCACCATCCCATAGGCCCGTGCCCATATACCCTTCATACATATCCTCCATCCCATAGTCCAGTGCCCATATACCCTTCACACATCCTCCATCCCATAGTCAACCATTATGACATCATAATGAGCGGCGGCAGGGCTTGCAACCTATGATGATATCGGCGTCGCCATGGCAGCCATTGTGACATCATAATGAGGGGCGGGGCTTGATACGCACACACTGCTTCCCCAGTATGCAAATAGGGGCATTATGACATCATAATGAGGGGCGGGGCTTGACGCGCACACACTTTTTCCCCAGTATGTAGATAGGGGAAAAATTGTTTGGTGAATTGGAACGCGCGGGGTTAAAATTTCACCTCACAACATAGCCTGTGACGCTCTTGGGGTCCAGACATGTGACTGTGCCAAATTTTGTGGCTGGCTGTAGCTGCGACGGTGCGGATGCCTATCCCGGACATACACACACACATATACACATACATACACACATACATACAGTGGGGAAAAAAAGTATTTAGTCAGTCAGCAATAGTGCAAGTTCCACCACTTAAAAAGATGAGAGGCGTCTGTAATTTACATCATAGGTAGACCTCAACTATGGGAGACAAACTGAGAAAAAAAAATCCAGAAAATCACATTGTCTGTTTTTTTTTCATTTTATTTGCATATTATGGTGGAAAATAAGTATTTGGTCAGAAACAAGCAATCAAGATTTCTGGCTCTCACAGACCTGTAACTTCTTCTTTAAGAGTCTCCACTTTCCTCCACTCATTACCTGTAGTTATGGCACCTGTTTAAACTTGTTATCAGTATAAAAAGACACCTGTGCACACCCTCAAACAGTCTGACTCCAAACTCCACTATGGTGAAGACCAAAGAGCTGTCAAAGGACACCAGAAACAAAATTGTAGCCCTGCACCAGGCTGGGAAGACTTAATCTGCAATAGCCAACCAGCTTGGAGTGAAGAAATCAACTGTGGGAGCAATAATTAGAAAATGGAAGACATAAAAGACCACTGAAAATCTCCCTCGATCTGGTGCTCCACGCAAAATCCCACCCCGTGGGGTCAGAATGATCACAAGAACGGTGAGCAAAAATCCCAGAACCACGCGGGGGGACCTAGTGAATGAACTGCAGAGAGCTGGGACCAATGTAACAAGGCCTACCATAAGTAACACACTACGCCACCATGGACTCAGATCCTGCAGTGCCAGACGTGTCCCACTGCTTAAGCCTGTACATGTCCGGGCCCGTCTGAAGTTTGCTAGAGAGCATTTGGATGATCCAGAGGAGTTTTGGGAGAATGTCCTATGGTCTGATGAAACCAAACTGGAACTGTTTGGTAGAAACACAATTTGTCGTGTTTGGAGGAAAAAGAATACTGAGTTGCATCCATCAAACACCATACCTACTGTAAAGCATGGTGGTGGAAACATCATGCTTTGGGGCTGTTTCTCTGCAAAGGGGCCAGGACGACTGATCCGGGTACATGAAAGAATGAATGGGGCCATGTATCGTGAGATTTTGAGCGCAAACCTCCTTCCATCAGCAAGGGCATTGAAGATGAAACGTGGCTGGGTCTTTCAACATGACAATGATCCAAAGCACACCGCCAGGGCAACGAAGGAGTGGCTTCGTAAGAAGCATTTCAAGGTCCTGGAGTGGCCTAGCCAGTCTCCAGATCTCAACCCTATAGAAAACCTTTGGAGGGAGTTGAAAGTCCGTGTTGCCAAGCGAAAAGCCAAAAACATCACTGCTCTAGAGGAGATCTGCATGGAGGAATGGGCCAACATACCAACAACAGTGTGTGGCAACCTTGTGAAGACTTACAGAAAACGTTTGACCTCTGTCATTGCCAACAAAGGATATATCACAAAGTATTGAGATGAAATTTTGTTTCTGACCAAATACTTATTTTCCAACATAATATGCAAATAAAATGAAAAAAAAAAACAGACTATGTGATTTTCTGGATTTTTTTTTCTCAGTTTGTCTCCCATAGTTGAGGTCTACCTATGATGTAAATTACAGACGCCTCTCATCTTTTTAAGTGGTGGAACTTGCACTATTGCTGACTGACTAAATACTTTTTTTCCCCACTGTACACACTTTGAGCTTTATATATTAGATAGATAGCTTAAAAGCCAGCTGATGCCGGGTACAGTATAGAATAGAACAGGCTAGAATAGAAGAGATAGAATAGATATTGTCTTTTATTGCCCAGGAGATGTGGTATGCTCCATACACGGTCAGACACAGACAATTTTTATAATGAACTTTCATTCATGGGAAAACCCCTTTAATGTGACCGGCTTCCTCTGCCGCCGGGATCAGCCGAATGATTCACTGCACCTGTGCGGAATTCACGCAGGCGCAGTAAATCAGTCCACTGTTGTGAGTTCATTTTCCCTTCCACCACTGAGGCCCGAGGAACTCCCTCTTCTGGTGGAGAAAGGTAGTGAGCCTGATTATCAAGCACCTGAGACTAATGATGATGACTGGCTGAGTGGAGTTACTGACTGGATATAAGGCCGCCGACGCCCTTCTGCTCTGTGGGTGATTTCTCTGAGGGATCCTTGGAGACCAGTCTGAATTCCTATTCTTCTAAAGCTAAGTTTTCTGCTCAGCCTTTTGCATTTGTGCTTTGACTTTGTTTTTGCTTTGTTTTTCTGGATTTCTGCCATTCCCTGCTGGGGTGAGCAGAATTCCTTTAGCTCTGTCTTCAGAAAATACCTGAGTGCTGATATAGTTTTTGAAGCCTAGCTGCTTCAGGGTCTTTTTCCATATCAGATTAAACCAAAAAACCAATCCACATAGTCAGGTGGAAAAACCTCTAGACCAATATTTTAAACCAAAAAAGAACAAACAAAGAAGGATGTCTAAAGAATAATAATAATATTATATAAACCCCATATAATCGAGGCTATACATAAATATATATTTAGATACTCAGATTATAAATCATATAACAATAAATCCTAAAGAAATAGAGGCTCACAAAGCATCAGAAAATCATACAAAAATTTATTCATCATAAAATAGTGACAAAGAAGTTTTGATCATGGGTATGCACACACCAATGAGTAGGGAATGAGGGAAAGGGAAAGAGGAGTAAGGGTGCGGAATAAACAGCACAATTTAACAACAGCAACCATTGCAAAAATATCAAGATAGATAAGATGTAAAATTTATAAGTATACGTTGCATATGTATGAGTTATAAATACACCGCACTCTTAACAGAGAAAAAAGAAAAAGAGGAACGCCTCCTGAACTCCATGAAGCGGCGGCACTGCAGCTGTAGCAGCTGACATAACAGCTGAAATTACTAAGACTGTGTTTTGTGTGTCAGTTAAAAATTGAACCAACAGTGTCCGATAAGATGAAAGATAAACTAAATACAAATAAGGCACAAAATAGCAGCAAGATCTCTAAGGTTCATTACCTTCGGACATATTGCAGTGCGGTCACGACACAGGAGACAGGGGGGGAAACCTCTTAAGCCTCGACGCGCGTTTCACCACTTCCTTGTGGTTTCATCAGGAGGCGTGGTCTATCGGCTGCGTCATGGGTACTTATATAGTCCAGCCGAAGTTGGTTAGCAAATCGGCGCACATCCAGCGCGCTGTGCCCGCCCGTGGAGGGGGAGGAACACACGCGCGCCCGCAGACATGAGCAGGAGGATCAGACAGATCATCACTACACATCTCCCAGGTAGCGCGCGCGTCCTCCCAGCACCACGGTGAGCCCACAGCAACGCATGTAGTGCGTCTGTGCCATAAACTGGATGGAAGAATTTAAATAAATTCCATAAAAGATCGGACGGGCTAATGACTAGCGTTATAAATTTAACTAAGAGCAAAATGTATAGCAAATAAACATAATAAATATTCAAAAATACAGGTATGTTGTAGTAAAGAGTGCTAGGCATGAATCACCTGCCATATCTAGATCCAAGAAGGGAAAACATATATGAGAGCAAATATGTATAATATGCAATCATCATATCCAATGTAATACAAAACATAGGGGTTAATAATAAATTATAGACCCAAGATGTTACAGAATATGGCATACAGAGTGACTGAAGCCAATTGGAAATATCCATTTAGCAGGAAGAAATCTTCTCGGAAACATGGAATAACCATAGTGATGGATTCATCCGTGAATCTGCACCGATGCATCCGTATCGGAACAAAGTACCACTCGGCATATGGAATATGGAAATACTATAAGGAAAAGAAGAAAAGATAAAAATGTTAAAAAATACCCAGACAAAAGTGAGCTAAAAAGAAAAATCCTAAAGAAAAGGCTTGAAGCTGATGGCCTCATTGAGACCTCTAGGGGTAAGGGTATTTAACATGGTCATCCATCTGGTTTCTTTTTGAAGCAATCTCTGCTTGAGATTGCCGCCACGTATTCCCATATAAACGTGATCTATCCCCCTAACTAGGAAACCCTTCGGATCGCATTTATGTTTAGCAAAAAAGTGTTTAGGAATGGTTTTAAGAAGATGGGGTTCAAGACAATCTGTCGCATTTTTAATATCTCTGATATGTTCCTGCACACGTTTTTTCAGAGATCTGGTGGTCATTCCTATATATATAAGCTCACAGGGGCAGCTAGCAAAATATATCACTGCCTCTGTATTGCAAGTAATATGATGAACGATCTGAAATTTTTTTGATTTAGATGAGTTAAAAAATTCCTTGGTGCGCAGTATATTGGGACAAGCTGAACATTGGCCACATGGGAAACAACCCCATGGTGGACCTTTGTTTGATGAAGAAAAAGGATTCTTTTTGGGAGGAATATAATGACTTCGACAAAGGATGTCGCCCAAAGAGGGAGACTTACGTCATGTAATTGACGGGTATGGAGTCAGTTGCTGTCGTAATTCTTTATCTGTCAGTAGTATTGACCAATGTCTTCTGAAAATATCATTAATGTTCTTCCAATTAGAATTGAATTTGGTAATAAACCGTGGTGTATAGTCAGTACCAGCGGTCACTCGTTTAGAAGGTTTATGCAGAAGAGTGTCTCTGTCAGTATATGCCGCTCGAGAGAATCCTCTATGGATATCTTTGTAATTGTATCCCCTATCCCTAAAGCGGCGAAAAAGCTCGCCGGCTTGATGACAAAAAGTGGACTCATTAGAACAAATGCGACGTGCCCTCAAAAATTGACCAATTGGTATAGAGTTTTTAAGTTGTGGGGGATGAGAGGATGTATAGTGCAATAATGCGTTAGTAGCCGTGCTTCTCCGAAAAATGTCCGTACACAATATACCATCAGAGCCTTTAGAGATTAGAAGGTCTAGAAAATCAATGGTTTGTTGACTGTATTTCCAGGTCAGTCTGATATTATAATCATTAATGTTTAGGTGGCCTAAAAAGATCTCAAGTTGCGACGCGGAGCCCTGCCAGATGAACATAATATCATCTATATATCGCAGCCACGAGACAACATGATTATGGCCAGGTGTGTCAAGGACCGTATCCCTCTCCCAAAGCCCCAGGAAAAGATTGGCGTATGAGGGTGCGCAAGCAGCCCCCATAGCCGTTCCCTGGAGCTGTAGGAAGGGGCGGTCCTTAAACACAAAAAAATTGTGTGTCAAAATAAAAAGTAACAAATCCAATACAAATTGTATCAGATTAGGTTCCAAGTTGGTCATTTCAAGAAAATATTTACTGGCCTGTATCCCGTGACTGTGACATATAGATGTATAGAGGGACTCCACGTCACAGGTAACAAGCCACATGTCGTTATCCAAAACGAGACCATCCAATCTCCTAAGGACATCTGTGGTATCCCGTACAAAAGATGGAAGTGTCTCTACGCATTTCTTAAGGTAGAAGTCAATAAATCTACAAGCAGGTTCACAAAGACCCCCCAGTCCCGATACTATGGGTCTCCCTGGTGGGTGTAGGGGGTCCTTGTGAACTTTAGGGAGGAGATAAAAGGTAGGGATTGTTGGAGAGTCTGGTAGCAAACCATCCTTCATCCTGTTAGAAATGGCATTCTGTTCAACTCCATCATCAAGAACATGGGCAAGTTCCCTATGAAATCCTGATAAAGGTATTGAATCGAGGCGTCTGTAACATTCCTTATTATTGAGTTGTTTAAAAGCCTCCGCTTCATACAACTCCGTCGGCCAAAGAACTGCATTTCCCCCCTTGTCTGCCCGTTTGATGACAACATCTTTCATCTCTTTTAGTGAATTAATTGCCTGTCTTTGAGGTAAAGAGAGATTGTCATTGCTAATACCAGAATGTAATTTAGATATTTCATCTCTGACTAATTTGACAAAAATTTCCACCTGAGGACAGGCAGACAAAGGGGGAAAGATCTGTGACCGACGATAGAGATGCATGGGGACCAGTGAATTCGCAGCCTGCAGGTTCTCTGCTTCCAAGGATTCCAGATCATCCAATGCACGTAACTCAGTCACAGACAATGAAGGATCCGGTTTAGGGGAAAATTGCTTTTTGAGAATGAGCTTACGTGCAAAGAGTTCAAGATCTTTTATAAGGGTGAAGTGATCAGAACCCTCAACCGGTGCGAAATAAAGACCCTTAGAGAGTACTTCAATTTGTGCTGAGGAGAGTGGATGATGTGACAAGTTAATTACCTTTAACGTCTCCTGCCTTTTTTGTCCCTCATGTTGTAAGGGTAAGTGGTCTTTTTTGCCACCGGTATAAGGGGCTGCTGATGACGACTGCTGCTTAATTGACCGCCACCCTCGCCTGGTCCAGCTTTTCTGTCTAAAAAATGATCTCCACAGGCTCCTTCAGAAGTAGTGGAAATACTAGAGATTGATTGTGATCTTGATGATGGTTTGGAACGATTATTACGTTGCTTAGAGTGCCACCGATAGACTTTATTAAGCTGATAATCTTCAAAGTCACGTAAGTATTTCTTTGTTTTACTATTTTGAATCTCCAATTCCCATTTATTCAAATCCTCCTCTAGAATTTGATCAAATTTTTTGACTTCCTCATTTGGTGCTAATTCCTGCATTTTTTCACGTGATGTCTCAATGTCCTTTTCCAGGAGCTCAAGAGCTCTCTTATCAGCCCCTATGAGTAATTCTAGTAAAGTTCGGGAACATTTAGTAAGGGTATCTTCCCACCTTTTGACAAAAGAAGGGTCGTCTATTTCTAATGTTGGGAAGAGTTGAACACGCAAGCCTCTGGGGATAATGTCCTTTAGTAAATAGTTTTCGAGAGCGGCTTTATTCCACCAGATTTTAGCTCGTTTTTTTATGAGGTCTCTAATCCTCAACTTCAAGTCCTTTAAATCAACTGTTTCTCTGTCCCCACTTGGACTCTCACCAAATACCGTACCAAGTTGTGCTACCCATGCTTTGTCACGCTTCTTATAATCCATAAGACCAGTGTAAGAGTCTGTAAACACAATATGATCAAAACAGATTAAACCAAAAAACCAATCCACATAGTCAGGTGGAAAAACCTCTAGACCAATATTTTAAACCAAAAAAGAACAAACAAAGAAGGATGTCTAAAGAATAATAATAATAATAATATTATATAAACCCCATATAATCGAAGCTATACATAAATATATATTTAGATACTCAGATTATAAATCATATAACAATAAATCCTAAAGAAATAGAGGCTCACAAAGCGTCAGAAAATCATACAAAAATGTATTCATCATAAAATAGTGACAAAGAAGTTTTGATCATGGGTATGCACACACCAATGAGTAGGGAATGAGGGAAAGGGAAAGAGGAGTAAGGGTGCGGAATAAACAGCACAATTTAACAACAGCAACCATTGCAAAAATATCAAGATAGATAAGATGTAAAATTTATAAGTATACGTTGCATATGTATGAGTTATAAATACACCGCACTCTTAACAGAGAAAAAAGAAAAAGAGGAACGCCTCCTGAACTCCATGAAGCGGCGGCACTGCAGCTGTAGCAGCTGACATAACAGCTGAAATTACTAAGACTGTGTTTTGTGTGTCAGTTAAAAATTGAACCAACAGTGTCCGATAAGATGTGTTTAAGGACCGCCCCTTCCTACAGCTCCAGGGAACGGCTATGGGGGCTGCTTGCGCACCCTCATACGCCAATCTTTTCCTGGGGCTGTGGGAGAGGGATACGGTCCTTGACACACCTGGCCATAATCATGTTGTCTCGTGGCTGCGATATATAGATGATATTATGTTCATCTGGCAGGGCTCCGCGTCGCAACTATTTTGTGCCTTATTTGTATTTAGTTTATCTTTCATCTTATCGGACACTGTTGGTTCAATTTTTAACTGACACACAAAACACAGTCTTAGTAATTTCAGCTGTTATGTCAGCTGCTACAGCTGCAGTGCCGCCGCTTCATGGAGTTCAGGAGGCGTTCCTCTTTTTCTTTTTTCTCTGTTAAGAGTGCGGTGTATTTATAACTCATACATATGCAACGTATACTTATAAATTTTACATCTTATCTATCTTGATATTTTTGCAATGGTTGCTGTTGTTAAATTGTGCTGTTTATTCCGCACCCTTACTTCTCTTTCCCTTTCCCTCATTCCCTACTCATTGGTGTGTGCATACCCATGATCAAAACTTCTTTGTCACTATTTTATGATGAATACATTTTTGTATGATTTTCTGATGCTTTGTGAGCCTCTATTTATTTAGGATTTATTGTTATATGATTTATAATCTGAGTATCTAAATATATATTTATGTATAGCTTCGATTATATGGGGTTTATATAATATTATTATTATTATTCTTTAGACATCCTTCTTTGTTTGTTCTTTTTTGGTTTAAAATATTGGTCTAGAGGTTTTTCCACCTGACTATGTGGATTGGTTTTTTGGTTTAATCTGTTTTGATTATATTGTGTTTACAGACTCTTACACTGGTCTTATGGATTATAAGAAGCGTGACAAAGCATGGGTAGCACAACTTGGTACGGTATTTGGTGAGAGTCCAAGTGGGGACAGAGAAACAGTTGATTTAAAGGACTTGAAGTTGAGGATTAGAGACCTCATAAAAAAAGAGCTAAAATCTGGTGGAATAAAGCCGCTCTCGAAAACTATTTACTAAAGGACATTATCCCCAGAGGCTTGCGTGTTCAACTCTTCCCAACATTAGAAATAGACGACCCTTCTTTTGTCAAAAGGTGGGAAGATACCCTTACTAAATGTTCCCGAACTTTACTAGAATTACTCATAGGGGCTGATAAGAGAGCTCTTGAGCTCCTGGAAAAGGACATTGAGACATCACGTGAAAAAATGCAGGAATTAGCCCCAAATGAGGAAGTCAAAAAATTTGATCAAATTCTAGAGGAGGATTTGAATAAATGGGAATTGGAGATTCAAAATAGTAAAACAAAGAAATACTTACGTGACTTTGAAGATTATCAGCTTAATAAAGTCTATCGGTGGCACTCTAAGCAACGTAATAATCGTTCCAAACCATCATCAAGATCACAATCAATCTCTAGTATTTCCACTACTTCTGAAGGAGCATGTGGAGATCATTTTTTAGACAGAAAAGCTGGACCGGGCGAGGGTGGCGGTCTATTAAGCAGCAGTCGTCATCAGCAGCCCCTTATACCGGTGGCAAAAAAGACCACTTACCCTTACAACATGAGGGACAAAAAAGGCAGGAGACGTTAAAGGTAATTATCTTGTCTCATCATCCACTCTCCTCAGCACAAATTGAAGTACTCTCTAAGGGTCTTTCTTTCGCACCGGTTGAGGGTTCTGATCACTTCACCCTTATAAAAGATCTTGAACTCTTTGCACGTAAGCTCATTCTCAAAAAGCAATTTTCCCCTAAACCGGATCCTTCATTGTCTGTGACTGAGTTACGTGCATTGGATGATCTGGAATCCTTGGAAGCAGAGAACCTGCAGGCTGCGAATTCACTGGTCCCCATGCATCTCTATCGTCGGTCACAGGTCTTTCCCCCTTTGTCTGCCTGTCCTCAGGTGGAAATTTTTGTCAAATTAGTCAGAGATGAAATATCTAAATTACATTCTGGTATTAGCAATGACAATCTCTCTTTACCTCAAAGACAGGCAATTAATTCACTAAAAGAGATGAAAGATGTTGTCATCAAACGGGCAGACAAGGGGGGAAATGCAGTTCTTTGGCCGACGGAGTTGTATGAAGCGGAGGCTTTTAAACAACTCAATAATAAGGAATGTTACAGACGCCTCGATTCAATACCTTTATCAGGATTTCATAGGGAACTTGCCCATGTTCTTTATGATGGAGTTGAACAGAATGCCATTTCTAACAGGATGAAGGATGGTTTGCTACCAGACTCTCCAACAATCCCTACCTTTTATCTCCTCCCTAAAGTTCACAAGGACCCCCTACACCCACCAGGGAGACCCATAGTATCGGGACTGGGGGGTCTTTGTGAACCTGCTTGTAGATTTATTGACTTCTACCTTAAGAAATGCGTAGAGACACTTCCATCTTTTGTACGGGATACCACAGATGTCCTTAGGAGATTGGATGGTCTCGTTTTGGATAACGACATGTGGCTTGTTACCTGTGACGTGGAGTCCCTCTATACATCTATATGTCACAGTCACGGGATACAGGCCAGTAAATATTTTCTTGAAATGACCAACTTGGAACCTAATCTGATACAATTTGTATTGGATTTGTTACTTTTTATTTTGACACACAATTTTTTTGTGTTTAAGGACCGCCCCTTCCTACAGCTCCAGGGAACGGCTATGGGGGCTGCTTGCGCACCCTCATATGCCAATCTTTTCCTGGGGCTTTGGGAGAGGGATACGGTCCTTGACACACCTGGCCATAATCATGTTGTCTCGTGGCTGCGATATATAGATGATATTATGTTCATCTGGCAGGGCTCCGCGTCGCAACTTGAGATCTTTTTAGGCCACCTAAACATTAATGATTATAATATCAGACTGACCTGGAAATACAGTCAACAAACCATTGATTTTCTAGACCTTCTAATCTCTAAAGGCTCTGATGGTATATTGTGTACGGACATTTTTCGGAAAAGCACGGCTACTAACGCATTATTGCACTATATATCCTCTCATCCCCCACAACTTAAAAACTCTATACCAATTGGTCAATTTTTGAGGGCACGTCGCATTTGTTCTAATGAGTCCACTTTTTGTCATCAAGCCGGCGAGCTTTTTCGCCGCTTTAGGGATCGGGGATACAATTACAAAGATATCCATAGAGGATTCTCTTGAGCGGCATATACTGACAGAGACACTCTTCTGCATAAACCTTCTAAACGAGTGACCGCTGGTACTGACTATACACCACGGTTTATTACCAAATTCAATTCTAATTGGAAGAACATTAATGATATTTTCAGAAGACATTGGTCAATACTACTGACAGATAAAGAATTACGACAGCAACTGACTCCATACCCGTCAATTACATGGCGTAAGTCTCCCTCTTTGGGCGACATCCTTTGTCGAAGTCATTATATTCCTCCCAAAACGAATCCTTTTTCTTCATCAAACAAAGGTCCACCATGGGGTTGTTTCCCATGTGGCCAATTTTCAGCTTGTCCCAATATACTGCGGACCAAGGAATTTTTTAACTCGTCTAAATCAAAAAAATTTCAGATCGTTCATCATATTACTTGCAATACAGAGGCAGTGATATATTTTGCTAGCTGCCCCTGTGAGCTTATATATATAGGAATGACCACCAGATCTCTGAAAAAACGTGTGCAGGAACATATCAGAGATATTAAAAATGCGACAGATTGTCTTGAACCCCATCTTCTTAAAACCATTCCTAAACACTTTTTTGCTAAACATAAATGCGATCCGAAGGGTTTCCTAGTTCGGGGGATAGATCACGTTTATATGGGAATACGTGGCGGCAATCTCAAGCAGAGATTGCTTCAAAAAGAAACCAGATGGATGACCATGTTAAATACCCTTACCCCTAGAGGTCTCAATGAGGCCATCAGCTTCAAGCCTTTTCTTTAGGATTTTTCTTTTTAGCTCACTTTTGTCTGGGTATTTTTTAACATTTTTATCTTTTCTTCTTTTCCTTATAGTATTTCCATATTCCATATGCCGAGTGGTACTTTGTTCCGATACGGATGCATCGGTGCAGATTCACGGATGAATCCATCACTATGGTTATTCCATGTTTCCGAGAAGATTTCTTCCTGCTAAATGGATATTTCCAATTGGCTTCAGTCACTCTGTATGCCATATTCTGTAACATCTTGGGTCTATAATTTAATATTAACCCCTATGTTTTGTATTACATTGGATATGACGATTGCATATTATACATATTTGCTCTCATATATGTTTTCCCTTCTTGGATCTAGATATGGCAGGTGTTCATGCCTAGCACTCTTTACTACAACATACCTGTATTTTTGAATATTTATTATGTTTATTTGCTATACATTTCGCTCTTAGTTAAATTTATAACGCTAGTCATTAGCCCGTCCGATCTTTTATGGAATTTATTTAAATTCTTCCATCCAGTTTATGGCACAGACGCACTACATGCGTTGCTGTGGGCTCACCGTGGCGCTGGGAGGACGCGCGCGCTACCTGGGAGATGTGTAGTGATGATCTGTCTGATCCTCCTGCTCATGTCTGCGGGCGCACGCGTGTTCCTCCCCCTCCACGGGCGGGCACAGCGCGCTGGATGTGCGCCGATTTGCTAACCAACTTCGGCTGGACTATATAAGTACCCATGACGCAGCCGATAGACCACGCCTCCTGATGAAACCACAAGGAAGTGGTGAAACGCGCGTCGAGGCTTAAGAGGTTTCCCCCCCTGTCTCCTGTGTCGTGACCGCACTGCAATATGTCCGAAGGTAATGAACCTTAGAGATCTTGCTGCTATTTTGTGCCTTATTTGTATTTAGTTTATCTTTCATCTTATCGGACACTGTTGGTTCAATTTTTAACTGACACACAAAACACAGTCTTAGTAATTTCAGCTGTTATGTCAGCTGCTACAGCTGCAGTGCCGCCGCTTCATGGAGTTCAGGAGGCGTTCCTCTTTTTCTTTTTTCTCTGTTAAGAGTGCGGTGTATTTATAACTCATACATATGCAACGTATACTTATAAATTTTACATCTTATCTATCTTGATATTTTTGCAATGGTTGCTGTTGTTAAATTGTGCTGTTTATTCCGCACCCTTACTCCTCTTTCCCTTTCCCTCATTCCCTACTCATTGGTGTGTGCATACCCATGATCAAAACTTCTTTGTCACTATTTTATGATGAATAAATTTTTGTATGATTTTCTGACGCTTTGTGAGCCTCTATTTCTTTAGGATTTATTGTTATATGATTTATAATCTGAGTATCTAAATATATATTTATGTATAGCTTCGATTATATGGGGTTTATATAATATTATTATTATTCTTTAGACATCCTTCTTTGTTTGTTCTTTTTTGGTTTAAAATATTGGTCTAGAGGTTTTTCCACCTGACTATGTGGATTGGTTTTTTGGTTTAATCTGTTTTGATTATATTGTGTTTACAGACTCTTACACTGGTCTTATGGATTATAAGAAGCGTGACAAAGCATGGGTAGCACAACTTGGTACGGTATTTGGTGAGAGTCCAAGTGGGGACAGAGAAACAGTTGATTTAAAGGACTTGAAGTTGAGGATTAGAGACCTCATAAAAAAAGAGCTAAAATCTGGTGGAATAAAGCCGCTCTCGAAAACTATTTACTAAAGGACATTATCCCCAGAGGCTTGCGTGTTCAACTCTTCCCAACATTAGAAATAGACGACCCTTCTTTTGTCAAAAGGTGGGAAGATACCCTTACTAAATGTTCCCGAACTTTACTAGAATTACTCATAGGGGCTGATAAGAGAGCTCTTGAGCTCCTGGAAAAGGACATTGAGACATCACGTGAAAAAATGCAGGAATTAGCCCCAAATGAGGAAGTCAAAAAATTTGATCAAATTCTAGAGGAGGATTTGAATAAATGGGAATTGGAGATTCAAAATAGTAAAACAAAGAAATACTTACGTGACTTTGAAGATTATCAGCTTAATAAAGTCTATCGGTGGCACTCTAAGCAACGTAATAATCGTTCCAAACCATCATCAAGATCACAATCAATCTCTAGTATTTCCACTACTTCTGAAGGAGCATGTGGAGATCATTTTTTAGACAGAAAAGCTGGACCGGGCGAGGGTGGCGGTCTATTAAGCAGCAGTCGTCATCAGCAGCCCCTTATACCGGTGGCAAAAAAGACCACTTACCCTTACAACATGAGGGACAAAAAAGGCAGGAGACGTTAAAGGTAATTATCTTGTCTCATCATCCACTCTCCTCAGCACAAATTGAAGTACTCTCTAAGGGTCTTTCTTTCGCACCGGTTGAGGGTTCTGATCACTTCACCCTTATAAAAGATCTTGAACTCTTTGCACGTAAGCTCATTCTCAAAAAGCAATTTTCCCCTAAACCGGATCCTTCATTGTCTGTGACTGAGTTATGTGCATTGGATGATCTGGAATCCTTGGAAGCAGAGAACCTGCAGGCTGCGAATTCACTGGTCCCCATGCATCTCTATCGTCGGTCACAGATCTTTCCCCCTTTGTCTGCCTGTCCTCAGGTGGAAATTTTTGTCAAATTAGTCAGAGATGAAATATCTAAATTACATTCTGGTATTAGCAATGACAATCTCTCTTTACCTCAAAGACAGGCAATTAATTCACTAAAAGAGATGAAAGATGTTGTCATCAAACGGGCAGACAAGGGGGGAAATGCAGTTCTTTGGCCGACGGAGTTGTATGAAGCGGAGGCTTTTAAACAACTCAATAATAAGGAATGTTACAGACGCCTCGATTCAATACCTTTATCAGGATTTCATAGGGAACTTGCCCATGTTCTTTATGATGGAGTTGAACAGAATGCCATTTCTAACAGGATGAAGGATGGTTTGCTACCAGACTCTCCAACAATCCCTACCTTTTATCTCCTCCCTAAAGTTCACAAGGACCCCCTACACCCACCAGGGAGACCCATAGTATCGGGACTGGGGGGTCTTTGTGAACCTGCTTGTAGATTTATTGACTTCTACCTTAAGAAATGCGTAGAGACACTTCCATCTTTTGTACGGGATACCACAGATGTCCTTAGGAGATTGGATGGTCTCGTTTTGGATAACGACATGTGGCTTGTTACCTGTGACGTGGAGTCCCTCTATACATCTATATGTCACAGTCACGGGATACAGGCCAGTAAATATTTTCTTGAAATGACCAACTTGGAACCTAATCTGATACAATTTGTATTGGATTTGTTACTTTTTATTTTGACACACAATTTTTTTGTGTTTAAGGACCGCCCCTTCCTACAGCTCCAGGGAACGGCTATGGGGGCTGCTTGCGCACCCTCATATGCCAATCTTTTCCTGGGGCTTTGGGAGAGGGATACGGTCCTTGACACACCTGGCCATAATCATGTTGTCTCGTGGCTGCGATATATAGATGATATTATGTTCATCTGGCAGGGCTCCGCGTCGCAACTTGAGATCTTTTTAGGCCACCTAAACATTAATGATTATAATATGAGACTGACCTGGAAATACAGTCAACAAACCATTGATTTTCTAGACCTTCTAATCTCTAAAGGCTCTGATGGTATATTGTGTACGGACATTTTTCGGAAAAGCACGGCTACTAACGCATTATTGCACTATATATCCTCTCATCCCCCACAACTTAAAAACTCTATACCAATTGGTCAATTTTTGAGGGCACGTCGCATTTGTTCTAATGAGTCCACTTTTTGTCATCAAGCCGGCGAGCTTTTTCGCCGCTTTAGGGATCGGGGATACAATTACAAAGATATCCATAGAGGATTCTCTTGAGCGGCATATACTGACAGAGACACTCTTCTGCATAAACCTTCTAAACGAGTGACCGCTGGTACTGACTATACACCACGGTTTATTACCAAATTCAATTCTAATTGGAAGAACATTAATGATATTTTCAGAAGACATTGGTCAATACTACTGACAGATAAAGAATTACGACAGCAACTGACTCCATACCCGTCAATTACATGGCGTAAGTCTC
The DNA here is from genome assembly GCF_039654945.1 of Dendrobates tinctorius. Classification (NCBI taxonomy): domain Eukaryota; kingdom Metazoa; phylum Chordata; class Amphibia; order Anura; family Dendrobatidae; genus Dendrobates; species Dendrobates tinctorius. The sequence goes on from NW_027361917.1 coordinate 59,430,163, forward strand.
CCTCTTTGGGCGACATCCTTTGTCGAAGTCATTATATTCCTCCCAAAAAGAATCCTTTTTCTTCATCAAACAAAGGTCCACCATGGGGTTGTTTCCCATGTGGCCAATTTTCAGCTTGTCCCAATATACTGCGGACCAAGGAATTTTTTAACTCATCTAAATCAAAAAAATTTCAGATCGTTCATCATATTACTTGCAATACAGAGGCAGTGATATATTTTGCTAGCTGCCCCTGTGAGCTTATATATATAGGAATGACCACCAGATCTCTGAAAAAACGTGTGCAGGAACATATCAGAGATATTAAAAATGCGACAGATTGTCTTGAACCCCATCTTCTTAAAACCATTCCTAAACACTTTTTTGCTAAACATAAATGCGATCCGAAGGGTTTCCTAGTTCGGGGGATAGATCACGTTTATATGGGAATACGTGGCGGCAATCTCAAGCAGAGATTGCTTCAAAAAGAAACCAGATGGATGACCATGTTAAATACCCTTACCCCTAGAGGTCTCAATGAGGCCATCAGCTTCAAGCCTTTTCTTTAGGATTTTTCTTTTTAGCTCACTTTTGTCTGGGTATTTTTTAACATTTTTATCTTTTCTTCTTTTCCTTATAGTATTTCCATATTCCATATGCCGAGTGGTACTTTGTTCCGATACGGATGCATCGGTGCAGATTCACGGATGAATCCATCACTATGGTTATTCCATGTTTCCGAGAAGATTTCTTCCTGCTAAATGGATATTTCCAATTGGCTTCAGTCACTCTGTATGCCATATTCTGTAACATCTTGGGTCTATAATTTATTATTAACCCCTATGTTTTGTATTACATTGGATATGACGATTGCATATTATACATATTTGCTCTCATATATGTTTTCCCTTCTTGGATCTAGATATGGCAGGTGTTCATGCCTAGCACTCTTTACTACAACATACCTGTATTTTTGAATATTTATTATGTTTATTTGCTATACATTTCGCTCTTAGTTAAATTTATAACGCTAGTCATTAGCCCGTCCGATCTTTTATGGAATTTATTTAAATTCTTCCATCCAGTTTATGGCACAGACGCACTACATGCGTTGCTGTGGGCTCACCGTGGCGCTGGGAGGACGCGCGCGCTACCTGGGAGATGTGTAGTGATGATCTGTCTGATCCTCCTGCTCATGTCTGCGGGCGCACGCGTGTTCCTCCCCCTCCACGGGCGGGCACAGCGCGCTGGATGTGCGCCGATTTGCTAACCAACTTCGGCTGGACTATATAAGTACCCATGACGCAGCCGATAGACCACGCCTCCTGATGAAACCACAAGGAAGTGGTGAAACGCGCGTCGAGGCTTAAGAGGTTTCCCCCCCTGTCTCCTGTGTCGTGACCGCACTGCAATATGTCCGAAGGTAATGAACCTTAGAGATCTTGCTGCTATTTTGTGCCTTATTTGTATTTAGTTTATCTTTCATCTTATCGGACACTGTTGGTTCAATTTTTAACTGACACACAAAACACAGTCTTAGTAATTTCAGCTGTTATGTCAGCTGCTACAGCTGCAGTGCCGCCGCTTCATGGAGTTCAGGAGGCGTTCCTCTTTTTCTTTTTTCTCTGTTAAGAGTGCGGTGTATTTATAACTCATACATATGCAACGTATACTTATAAATTTTACATCTTATCTATCTTGATATTTTTGCAATGGTTGCTGTTGTTAAATTGTGCTGTTTATTCCGCACCCTTACTCCTCTTTTCCTTTCCCTCATTCCCTACTCATTGGTGTGTGCATACCCATGATCAAAACTTCTTTGTCACTATTTTATGATGAATACATTTTTGTATGATTTTCTGACGCTTTGTGAGCCTCTATTTCTTTAGGATTTATTGTTATATGATTTATAATCTGAGTATCTAAATATATATTTATGTATAGCTTCGATTATATGGGGTTTATATAATATTATTATTATTCTTTAGACATCCTTCTTTGTTTGTTCTTTTTTGGTTTAAAATATTGGTCTAGAGGTCTTTCCACCTGACTATGTGGATTGGTTTTTTGGTTTAATCTGTTTTGATTATATTGTGTTTACAGACTCTTACACTGGTCTTATGGATTATAAGAAGCGTGACAAAGCATGGGTAGCACAACTTGGTACGGTATTTGGTGAGAGTCCAAGTGGGGACAGAGAAACAGTTGATTTAAAGGACTTGAAGTTGAGGATTAGAGACCTCATAAAAAAACGAGCTAAAATCTGGTGGAATAAAGCCGCTCTCGAAAACTATTTACTAAAGGACATTATCCCCAGAGGCTTGCGTGTTCAACTCTTCCCAACATTAGAAATAGATGACCCTTCTTTTGTCAAAAGGTGGGAAGATACCCTTACTAAATGTTCCCGAACTTTACGAGAATTACTCATAGGGGCTGATAAGAGAGCTCTTGAGCTTCTGGAAAAGGACATTGAGACATCACGTGAAAAAATGCAGGAATTAGCCCCAAATGAGGAAGTAAAAAAATTTGATCAAATTCTAGAGGAGGATTTGAATAAATGGGAATTGGAGATTCAAAATAGTAAAACAAAGAAATACTTACGTGACTTTGAAGATTATCAGCTTAATAAAGTCTATCGGTGGCACTCTAAGCAACGTAATAATCGTTCCAAACCATCATCAAGATCACAATCAATCTCTAGTATTTCCACTACTTCTGAAGGAGCATGTGGAGATCATTTTTTAGACAGAAAAGCTGGACCGGGCGAGGGTGGCGGTCAATTAAGCAGCAGTCGTCATCAGCAGCCCCTTATACCGGTGGCAAAAAAGACCACTTACCCTTACAACATGAGGGACAAAAAAGGCAGGAGACGTTAAAGGTAATTAACTTGTCACATCATCCACTCTCCTCAGCACAAATTGAAGTACTCTCTGAGGGTCTTTATTTCGCACCGGTTGAGGGTTCTGATCACTTCACCCTTATAAAAGATCTTGAACTCTTTGCACGTAAGCTCATTCTCAAAAAGCAATTTTCCCCTAAACCGGATCCTTCATTGTCTGTGACTGAGTTACGTGCATTGGATGATCTGGAATCCTTGGAAGCAGAGAACCTGCAGGCTGCGAATTCACTGGTCCCCATGCATCTCTATCGTCGGTCACAGATCTTTCCCCCTTTGTCTGCCTGTCCTCAGGTGGAAATTTTTGTCAAATTAGTCAGAGATGAAATATCTAAATTACATTCTGGTATTAGCAATGACAATCTCTCTTTACCTCAAAGACAGGCAATTAATTCACTAAAAGAGATGAAAGATGTTGTCATCAAACGGGCAGACAAGGGGGGAAATGCAGTTCTTTGGCCGACGGAGTTGTATGAAGCGGAGGCTTTTAAACAACTCAATAATAAGGAATGTTACAGACGCCTCGATTCAATACCTTTATCAGGATTTCATAGGGAACTTGCCCATGTTCTTTATGATGGAGTTGAACAGAATGCCATTTCTAACAGGATGAAGGATGGTTTGCTACCAGACTCTCCAACAATCCCTACCTTTTATCTCCTCCCTAAAGTTCACAAGGACCCCCTACACCCACCAGGGAGACCCATAGTATCGGGACTGGGGGGTCTTTGTGAACCTGCTTGTAGATTTATTGACTTCTACCTTAAGAAATGCGTAGAGACACTTCCATCTTTTGTACGGGATACCACAGATGTCCTTAGGAGATTGGATGGTCTCGTTTTGGATAACGACATGTGGCTTGTTACCTGTGACGTGGAGTCCCTCTATACATCTATATGTCACAGTCACGGGATACAGGCCAGTAAATATTTTCTTGAAATGACCAACTTGGAACCTAATCTGATACAATTTGTATTGGATTTGTTACTTTTTATTTTGACACACAATTTTTTTGTGTTTAAGGACCGCCCCTTCCTACAGCTCCAGGGAAAGGCTATGGGGGCTGCTTGCGCACCCTCATATGCCAATCTTTTCCTGGGGCTTTGGGAGAGGGATACGGTCCTTGACACACCTGGCCATAATCATGTTGTCTCGTGGCTGCGATATATAGATGATATTATGTTCATCTGGCAGGGCTCCGCGTCGCAACTTGAGATCTTTTTAGGCCACCTAAACATTAATGATTATAATATCAGACTGACCTGGAAATACAGTCAACAAACCATTGATTGCCAAGCCATTGACTGATTTGACTAAGAAGGGTGCTGATGTGTTAAATTGGTCTCCGGAGGCTGTTTCTTCCTTTCAGGAGCTGAAGCGAAGAATCACCTCCGCCCCGGTTTTGCGGCAACCTGATGTCTCACTTCCGTTCCAGGTAGAGGTGGATGCTTCTGAGATTGGTGCAGGAGCTGTTTTGTCCCAAAGGGATCCTGTAACATCTAAAATGAACCCCTGTGCTTTCTTTTCCCGAAAGTTCTCTCCATCTGAACGTAACTATGATGTGGGGAATCGGGAACTGTTGGCCATGAAATGGGCATTTGAGGAGTGGAGACATTGGTTGGAGGGAGCTAAACATCAAGTCGTGGTCCTCACTGACCACAAGAATTTGATTTACCTAGAGTCGTCTAAGCGCTTGAACCCTAGGCAGGCTAGGTGGGCCTTGTTTTTTACACGTTTTGATTTTGTGGTTTCTTTTCTTCCTGGAACTAAGAATGTCAAGGCAGATGCCCTCTCTAGGAGCTTCTTTGCTGATTCTCCTGTGGTGACCAAGCCTGCTACCATCTTAGGCAAAGGGGTAGTTCTTTCTGCCATCTCGCCCGATTGGAGACGTGCTCTAGAAGAGTTCCAGGAGGACAAACCTGAGCGTTGTCCCAGTGGAAAGTTGTGTGTTCCTGACCAGTGGAAGAAGAGAGTGATGTCTGAAGTTCATTGCTCTGCTTTGGCTGGTCATCCAGGTATTTTTGGTACTAGAGATCTGGTGAGTCGGTCTTTTTGGTGGCCCTCCTTGTCTCGTGATGTCAGGAATTTTGTGCAGTCCTGTGGGACTTGCTCCCTGTCTAAATCGTGTTCTCGCTCTAGTGGGTTGTTGATGCCTTTGCCTGTCCCCAAGAGGCCATGGACCCATATTTCAATGGATTTCATCTCTGATATGCCTGTCTCTCAAAGGATGACTGTTATTTGGGTGATTTGTGATAGGTTCTCTAAGATGGTTCATCTTGTACCACTCCCTAAGTTGCTGTCTTCCTCTGAGTTGGTGCCCCTGTTTTTGCAACAGGTGGTTCGCTTGCACGGGATTCCTGAGAACATTGTATCTGACAGAGGAGTTCAGTTTGTGTCTAGATTTTGGAGAACTTTCTGTTCCAAGCTGGGAATTCAGTTGTCCTTCTCCTCTGCTTTTCACCCTTAGACCAATGGGCAGACAAAGAGAACAAACCAGACCTTGGAGTCATAATTGAGATGTTTTATTTCCTCTGATCAGGATGATTGGGTTTCATTTTTGCCCTTGGCCGAATTTGCTTTAAATAATAGAGCTAGTTCTGCCACTTTGATGTCACCTTTTTTTTGTAACTTTGGGTTTCATCCTCGATTTTCTTCAGGGCAGGTGGAGCCCTCTGCCTGCCCAGGTGTTGACACTGTGGTGGAGAGAATGCACCGGATCTGGGACCAAGTGGTGGATAAGTTATCTCTCTCCAAGGAAAAGGCCCAGCGGTTTTCCAACCGACATAGGACCATTGGTCCCCAGTTTAAGGTTGGTGATATGGTGATATTTCTTTTAGAGAAAGATAAGCAGATCCAATATTTGACAAAATGCCACCGTGCTTTTATAGAGGTAGTTTTCAAGTTCTCTCTTATATAACCACTTTAGAAATTACCTAATGTAAAGTTATTAATTAACGTGATATAACGGCATAAGGTGATAAAAGCATGTAGTTTTGGACTTTTTAAAATAATTTGTTTATAATTTCTGTAACAGAAAGACACAGCACAGCCAACAGAATAAAATGCAACAAGGCTACCGTTAGGTGAAGTGACGTTCTGGTAGTGGTCGCATGACAGCTCTAAAATGGCTACCATGGACAGGCTTAGCACAAGCCACTCCACTTACCAGATCCCAGGTGTTACTCTAACCTCACCCTTTAACCCCTTGTAGCATTCCACCATGTGAGTGGACGGGGATTACCCACTTTGCAAGTCTTGGAGGTAAACACTGGCACATTCAGAGTTAAAACGATTGCTTTCGGTTTATTTGCTCCATAAACCTAACAGTAACAAAACATGGTTTCCAGCCTTCACAGCAGTCAAAAGCAACATAAACAGTCCTTAGCTGGGCTGTGTTCCCTCAGGCCCTGTGCACACAGGCCAGGGCAATGTCCATAGCAGAGCTCTATCTGCAGCCGCAGACACAGGAAGGCTTCTCCTTCCTTAGAACACAGACTACTCTGTAGTGTCCCACCTGGACACATGGAAGTCTGTCCACACTCTGACTGACTCCCTCAAACTCACATGTGCTAAACACCTCAATTACATTGCCGTGTAACCACACCCATAGGTGCGGTATGGATCACATGAGCTGGTCACATGGTCAGGACCTCACCTCAGGTCCTGAACATACACATACAGTGGGGCAAAAAAGTATTTAGTCAGTCAGCAATAGTGCAAGTTCCACCACTTAAAAAGATGAGAGGCGTCTGTAATTTACATCATAGGTAGACCTCAACTATGGGAGACAAACTGAGAAAAAAAATCCAGAAAATCACATTGTCTGTTTTTTTTTCATTTTATTTGCATATTATGGTGGAAAATAAGTATTTGGTCAGAAACAAAATTTCATCTCAATACTTTGTGATATATCCTTTGTTGGCAATGACAGAGGTCAAACGTTTTCTGTAAGTCTTCACAAGGTTGCCACACACTGTTGTTGGTATGTTGGCCCATTCCTCCATGCAGATCTCCTCTAGAGCAGTGATGTTTTTGGCTTTTCACTTGGCAACACGGACTTTCAACTCCCTCCAAAGGTTTTCTATAGGGTTGAGATCTGGAGACTGGCTAGGCCACTCCAGGACCTTGAAATGCTTCTTACGAAGCCACTCCTTTGTTGCCCTGGTGGTGTGTTTTGGATCATTGTCATGTTGAAAGACCCAGCCACGTTTCATCTTCAATGCCCTTGCTGATGGAAGGAGGTTTGCGCTCAAAATCTCACGATACATGGCCCCATTCATTCTTTCATGTACCCGGATCAGTCGTCCTGGCCCCTTTGCAGAGAAACAGCCCCAAAGCATGATGTTTCCACCACCATGCTTTACAGTAGGTATGGTGTTTGATGGATGCAACTCAGTATTCTTTTTCCTCCAAACACGACAAGTTGTGTTTCTACCAAACAGTTCCAGTTTGGTTTCATCAGACCATAGGACATTCTCCCAAAACTCCTCTGGATCATCCAAATGCTCTCTAGCAAACTTCAGACGGGCCCGGACATGTACAGGCTTAAGCAGTGGGACACGTCTGGCACTGCAGGATCTGAGTCCATGGTGGCGTAGTGTGTTACTTATGGTAGGCCTTGTTACATTGGTCCCAGCTCTCTGCAGTTCATTCACTAGGTCCCCCCGCGTGGTTCTGGGATTTTTGCTCACCGTTCTTGTGATCATTCTGACCCCACGGGGTGGGATTTTGCGTGGAGCACCAGATCGAGGGAGATTATCAGTGGTCTTGTATGTCTTCCATTTTCTAATTATTGCTCCCACAGTTGATTTCTTCACTCCAAGCTGGTTGGCTATTGCAGATTCAGTCTTCCCAGCCTGGTGCAGGGCTACAATTTTGTTTCTGGTGTCCTTTGACAGCTCTTTGGTCTTCACCATAGTGGAGTTTGGAGTCAGACTGTTTGAGGGTGTGCACAGGTGTCTTTTTATACTGATAACAAGTTTAAACAGGTGCCATTACTACAGGTAATGAGTGGAGGAAAGAGGAGACTCTTAAAGAAGAAGTTACAGGTCTGTGAGAGCCAGAAATCTTGATTGCTTGTTTCTGACCAAATACTTATTTTCCACCATAATATGCAAATAAAATGAAAAAAAAAAAGACAATGTGATTTTCTGGATTTTTTTTTCTCAGTTTGTCTCCCATAGTTGAGGTCTACCTATGATGTAAATTACAGACGCCTCTCATCTTTTTAAGTGGTGGAACTTGCACTATTGCTGACTGACTAAATACTTTTTTGCCCCACTGTATCTTAAGGCAAAATGGGGTACAGTCCGCACCCTCACCCAAAGGTGAGGCAATATGGGTAGCCAGACCCTCCCATCTCTCATAGCTACCCGCAACCCGGACCCAGTGCACTAAATGACACCTTTAGTGCTCACGTATACTATAGACAAAATACTCCGGGTTGCATTGCAGGGAGCATCCATCCATGTGACATATACCTCCCATTAACCACGCGACCACCCGTCACACCACACCCTCTACAGGACTCCAAATATAAACAGGGACCCCTATGCTGAAGTCAAGGAATAAGCTGCTGTTTGGTGGTGCAGGCTGGCAGGAGTGGTCAACTAGCAGGGTCGGAACAAAGAATACAGGAAAAGTACAAAATTTGAAAACATAAAAATTATCAGAAAAACAAGATAAGTCAAAACAAGGAACTACAAGAAGCTAACCAGAAAGGACTAAACCAGAGGAGCAAAAGACTATATCTGGTAGCTTGCTGCAGTTACCTGAAATCTTAAGTAAATTATGGTGTTGTCCCATTGACTGGAATAAGGAGCTGATCTCTCCAGCTGTACAGCATACACACCCATGCAGTCAGACTTGACGGCACTGCAAGTCCCAGTCACCCTAATTTAAATGGCTAGACAGAGCCTGTATCATCCAGACCATCTGGTTTCAATGTCTCTTACAACACCAGCTCTGCCCACAGAATGAATATGGCAGAGCCTGAAATCAGAAGAAGACGTCGCAGAAGCCGATCCTGGTGGAGATGTGACATTAGGGACAAGAAAAGTACACAAAGCACTGATACAGCAAAGAAGGAGAAAATAAAGAAATAGTAAGTTTTATTAACAAATTGGTTTATAATTAACACACTGGCGCTAGTCCACTGAAAAGAGAAAAAAAGGTCCAATGTTCCCAGATGCAGCTGGTGGGTAACAGACTCTGTGCCGGTGCCTGTTAAAATAGGCTAGAGCTGAAAATAAACAAATACACAGCGCTATACTGGGAAATAAAATAAATCTGGTTACCGGTTACTCACTTGATAATGTGTAAGGGAACTCGTGGTAGAAGATATACAGCGATAACCAAGATTAAATCTGTCTCAGTATTAATATTGACTATATATGAAAAAAATATGGTTTGTATTAAAGTACATAGAGCGCTTTAAATTTTTGGGATTTTTACAAAAAACAACTCTCTTATTTATTTATTTGTTCTATGACAAACAAGTATAAAAAAGAACTAAAATTGCTGTTTAATTCTCCGATTCACTCAATCATTATAACTGTTGCTGCTTTCTGTTCACAGCATGGGAAGCAAATCTAATAAGAGGGCTGATGGAGAGACATGTATAAATCCCCATGTGAAATGTGCTGCTTGTTCTCCTGGGCTAAGGAAGGAGAGCCCACGCATTTCCCTGAAGGATCAATGATCCTTCTTTGACACCTCTAAAGTGTATTGTAAGGCGCGAACATAAAACTCAGTATGAGAAAGGATCCTAATTCCCGGTACAGAATAAACAGACAGAAACTGGAATTTATTTTTTTTTATAGAAATTATTGCGAAAAACAGAGAGAATTTTTTCTTTATGGCATTTGGATTCAAAACTGCCAAGCTGAATGTTAATAAATTTCAGTTGATTGAGTTACATCGCATAACTCATGGTATAATATTCAGATTCCAAAAGACATACTGATAGGGAATTTAGATTGTGAGTCCCATCGGGGACAGTGATGATAATGTGTGCAAACTGTAAAGCGCTGCGGAATATGTTAGCGCTATATAAAAATAAAGATTATTATTATTTAAGTCAGTGTAAGATAAAGCTGGCACATATAGGAAAATAGGAGAACTAGGCTTTGCCCATTCGTGTCAGTAAACCAGAGAATTATCTGTTTTTCTCTTAATGTGATTTACTAGCCCCTTTTGCGTTTATTTGTAAAAAAAAAAAAAAAAAAGCATAAAATGGGACCTAAAACTTAACCTTTAATAAATATTGTTAAAAAGTCTAAAAAGACAAACATTTGAATGATGAATGCAAAAAGAAACACCATCCACGGGTACTATAAAATACCACATGTAAGAGGTGCATATATCTAGGTAGTAATCAATATTGTAAATATTTATATGGAAGATTCTTAGCGTCAAATGTAATATTAACGCCACTTTGTTGATCCATCTACATCAAATAGAATAAATTATGTGAAGAAGTATACAGGAAAGGTCTCACCAAATTCCCATGTGCTTACTCTGGCAAATATTCAATATGCAGCCGAAAAATTAATGTATGAAGAGGCTGGCCACGAATATTCTCCACATACGTTTCCTTCTATATCGGGCTTCATCGGGGGTGTCTAAAAAACTTTATTCCTCCTTAGAACAATCGGTCTATACAAGTGATAGCTTTATATGCTGTGTGGACAACTCTGTACTGTAACCTGAAGAAGAGGTGCGGTTTGTCTCCTCGAAACGCGTAGTTTTTGTAGTACATTCAATAAAGAACTTGAAAGATTTATATGGATTTCTGAAGAATTCGTGTCACTGTAGCAGCGCGGTTGCTCAGAAGTGCTTTTCTTGATCCTCAACTTGTGATTCTTAGTGGACGTTTCCACCTGCACGAGCTCTGCAGCAGCTATACAACTGCAAAAAATGTTGTGAGTGGTTGTGTCTGAACACAACCCATAAAGGGTGAGTACTTCAGAGTACTTTTTTCATTTTCATTGATTTATACCAGGTGAAGCCCTATGTCTGCGCCCCCTCCCTTGTTTTTCCTTTAAAGGTTAAGTTTTAGGTCCCAATTTTCTGGAAGCTCTTTATTTGATTATTATTGGAATAAGTATATTTTCCTGTGTTATACTGTAGGTTGTGCTGTTTTTGTTTATTTGTAAAAATATCAGAATTTTTAAAGAAAATTTTTCAAATTTCCCAATTTTTAAATTTATTTATTTTTTTTATCCTTAAGCAAGTTAGTCATACTGTACAAAGTAATCTATAAATAACATTTCCCATATGTCTACTTTTCACCAGCATCATTTTTAAACACCTTTTTTTTTTCTTAGGAAGCTAGAAGGGTTAAAAGTTGACCCGCCAATTCTCATTTCTCCCACAAAATGTACAAAATCTTTTTTTTAAGGGACCATATCACGTTTGAAGTGACTTTGTGGGGCCTATGTGACAAAAAATACCCAAAAGTGACACCATTTTAAAACCTGCACCTCTCAAAGTGCTCAAAACCACATTCAAGAAGTTTATTAACCCTTTAGGTGCTTCACTGAATTAAAGCAATGTGGAAAGTAAAAAAAATACATTTATTCCCCCACAAAAATGTTCATTTAGCAACAAGATTTGCATTTTTACAAGGGTAACAGGAGAAAATGAACCAGTGTGTTGTGCAATTTCTCCTGAGTAAAACTGATACATATGTGGAGGAAAAATACTGTCTGGGCGCAAGGCAGGGCTTGGAAGGGAAGGCGTGCCATTTGACTTTTGGAGAACAAAAGTGGCTGGAATAGATAGTGCATAACATGTCACATGTCCAGAGCAAAGATGTGCCTAAACAGTGGAAACCTCATTTTGGAAACCACACCCCTAAACTTACCAATTGGTGTAGCTAGTAGTGTTGAGCATTCCGATACTGCAAATATCGGGTATCGGCTGATATTCGCGGTATCGGAATTTCCGATACTGAGTTCCAATACTTTTTGCATATCAAATACCGGAATCGGAAGTTCCCATAATGCTATGAGCCAGTTTGATTTGTTTCAGCCAATGAGGAATCCTAAGAAGTGTGGGCACATCCTTTTAGGCATGTAGGCATGTTAACTAATGGCATGGCTGTGATTGGCTGCTGAAATGATGTCATGATGCACTATAAAAGCCGCCGCTGCCATTTTGGGTTCACTCTGCTGTGAATTCAGTTAGGGACAGGACGCTGCTGTTTTGACTGAGGGACAGTTAGAGATAGCGATTTGCTATATTGTGCTTTACCCAGACTACTTTAGCAACCGCTGTGTGAAGCTTTCTTTTGCCTTGCAGCGCTGTTCACAGCTGTCTGCAAGGTCTGTGTGAGTGCAGCTCACGCTGTAGTGTGTACTGTAGCCACCTCTGGTTGTAGTCTGCTCAGCGTGCGTCACTGCATAGTCCTTTTTCTGCTTTATTGCTGCTCATTTTTCCTGATTTTTCCTATTAGTGTGCTTCCATCCGTATCCATCTACATTGGTTGCAAACACTATATAGGAGTAGATAGGGGAGCCTTTCTGCAGCCTTTCAGTGCTAGTGCACAGTTCTCTGCACTGTTCACGGCTGTCTGTGAGGTCTCTGTGTGTGAGTGCAGCTCACGCTGTAGTGTGTACTGCAGCCACCTCTGGTTGTAGTCCGCTCAGCGTGCGTCACTGCCTCATACATTGTCCTTTTTTTGCTGTAGTGCTGCTTATTTTTCCTGAATTTCTCCTATTAGTGTGCTTCCATCCGTATCCATCTACATTGGTTGGTTGCAAACACTATATAGGAGTAGATAGAGGAGCCTTTCTGCTGGCTTGTGCCTTGCAGCCCCAGCCAGATTAGTATTAGCCTATTTTTTGGAGCCTCATCTATTGCATTGTAGGTTACCTTGCTGCATTGTAATAGCTACAAAAAGTTTGTGATACTATCGCTTTTACATCTTTGGTCACATCCTTTTTTTTGTGAAAAAAAAACACGTAAATAAAGTTCACCAAACACTCCACTTTACAGTTGTGTAGGCCACATTAGCTCATATTAAAGTGTAGTCCACACTTTATAAGATTAGTGTTTCTTACACCTGTTAGCAGCTGTTCAGGAATAAGCACACTAAGCCCTTAGTACTTTTCTGCCTATCTTTATCAGTCTACCAAGATGAAGAAGGCAGGGAGTAAGGCACGTGGTCGTGGGCGTGGAGTTTCAGCAGGGTGAGGACGTGGGGATTCTGTGCCTGCTGCGGGCACCAGTGACTTAGCATCCCCCAGTTTTACCAGGGAACAGTGCTTTATGCGCAGCTTTGTAGGAGCTCGCCAAACCCACTGCTGCGGGATGAACAAATTGAAGCCATTGTCGGATGGATGGCAGCTAACGAATCGACTTCAATTACTTCCACATCCTCTCAGATCCAGAGCATTGAAGAGCGACCATCTCTCTTGACCTCCTGCCAAATTGCCCAGGCAGTCAGAGAGCCCTGGGCAGGAGCCATCTCTACTTCTGTTCTCTGAATCTCTTGGCTTGGAAAGAGGGGGCCAGCCAAGCAGCATTCTAGAATGTGAAGAAGAGGGAGTATGCAGTGATGAGCAACTGCTTTGTGTCTCTGAATCTGAAGAGGCGGGTGGGCCAGTGCCTATGGTCAGCACACCTCTGTACGCATCTGATGATGAGACCCAGGTGCAACTTTCTGGTGCGTACTGTGCTAGCGAGACTATCCAGGAGAAGCAGGTGTTTGAAGAGGGTAGTGTAGATGATGAGGTCCTTGACCCATCATGGCGTGAGGAACAGGAAGGTGGTGGGAGCAGCTCTGAGGAAGAGATTCCCCGAACGGCCAAGACAGGAGGGAGAGGGAGGGAGGAGACTTGGTTGCCTGTAGCCACCACTTCGGCACCCATTAGGAGCATTCCTCTTCCAAAACCCAAAACGGGCGCTCACATAACTTGCAGTGCGTGGTCCTTTTTTGACACAGTTGCAGATGACATTTGCTTTGTCAAATGCAATTAGTGTAATCAGAAAGTCAAAAGAGGGAAAAGTGTCAGCAACCTCAATACCACAAATATGTGGAAATATGTGCTGACCAAGCACGTGGTGGAGTTACAAAGACACACTGAAGACATGGGCCAACCTACAGCACCACCTACCACCTCTTCAGCTTGTGTTGTAGCCTCTTCCTCCAGCTCACACACAGCTGGTTTGGCTTCTTCACAGGATTGCCATGGAAGAACCTCTGGCACTGTTGTACAGAGACCCAGTGTCATTACACCCACAGCACCACGTTCCCTGTCATCATCACACTCCCAGGCCACTCTACAGCCATCGGTAGCACAGGCATGGGAGAAAAGGCAGCCATACTCGGCAAACCATCCTCGAGCACAGTCTCTGAATGCTAGCATTGCAAAACTACTGGCCCTTGAAATGCTCTCACTCAGGCTGGTGTAGACTGACAACTTCCGTAACTTCATGGCATTGGCAGTTCCACAATACAAAGTGCCTAGCCACTTTTATTTCAGCAGGCAAGCCGTCCCTGCCCTGCAAAAGCATGTGGAGGGAAAAATTAAACATGCGCTACTGAACGCCGTCAGTAGCAAGGTCCACCTGACCACCCATGCGTGGACCAGTAACCATGGACAGGGACGATACCTTTCCCTCACTGCCCATTTGGTAAATGTTGTGGAGCCGGGTACAGATCTTGAGAGTGGCGCTGTACGTGTTCTGCCAACTCCAAGGATTGCAGGAATCCAGTCTGTACACATTGACTCCTCCTCATACTCCAGTTCCTCAGAATCAGCGCTGCAGGAGCCACATGGACCCGTGAATGCTTACGATCGATAAGAGCACAGACGTGGCCAAACGTCAACAGGCCGTACTGAAATTAATTTCTTTGGGGAATCGAAGCCACACAGCGCAGGAGCTCTGGAATGCCATCAAGCAGGAGAGCGACGTGTGGTTTGTGCCAGCGAATCTCCAGCCAGGCTTGGTAGTGTGTGACAATGGCCAAAATCTGGTGGCAGCTCTGGGCTTAGGCAACCTCACTCACATCCCATGTCTGGCACATGTGCTCAACTTGGTCGTGCAGAGTTTTTTGAGGGACTATCCGGATCTTGATGCACTGCTGCACAAGGTCCGCATAGAGTGCGCTCACTTGCGGTGTTCCAGCATGGCAAGATTGCGCATTGCAGCTCTGCAGCGCCGATTCTGCCTTCCGGAACATCGCATCATATGTGACCTACCCACCAGGTGGAATTCAATGTTACATATGCTGGAGCGGTTGTGTGAGCAGCAGCCAGCAGTAATGGAGTGCCAGCTGCATCAGGCGCAAACAAGTCGCACTGTGCGCCGTTCACACTTCACCACCACTGAGTGGGCCTCTATGAAGGACATATGCCATGTTTTGCGTGCCTTCGATGATTCCACGCGGATGGCGAGTGCAGATGATGCACTAGTCAGCATGACTGTCCCCCTTATCTGCCTGCTTCAAAAAACACTGCAAACACTAAGGGAGGAGGTTTTGGAAGAGGTGGAGGATGAGGTGTCACAAATGCCATCTGCTTCTGGACAGTCTGCGCAAAGTGGTTCCTCACAAAGGCCTAGACAGGGGACACTTTGAGAGGAGGATGAGGAGTCAATGGAGGAGGAAGACATCTCTCCAGAGGAGGGAGGTACACAATGCTCTAGTACTCAGTATGTAGAGCGAGGGTGGGGTGATGCAGAGCAGGCAGAGATGACGCCTCAAGCAGGGGACAGCGTTTCTTGGCCTGTTGGGAGTCTGCAGCACATGGTTGATTTCATGCTGCAGTGACTGAGAAATGACCGCCGCATCACCCACATTCTCAACACGGCTGATTATTGGGTGTAAACCCTCCTAGATCCTCGCTACCGGGACAACTTACAAAGCCTCATAACACCGTTTAACTGGGAGTGTAAAATGCGGGAGTACCAAGACACACTGGTGCATTCCATCATGTTCTCCATTCCACCTGAGAGCAGGGCTGCTAGTGCTTTACAAAGCAGCTCTGTGCATCGAGGCAGTGGAGGAAGCTCTGCACAAAGAGGGAGCAGAGGCAGTGCCTCAGCACAAGGCAAGACCAGTATGGCCCAAATGTGGCAAAGTTTTGTGTGCCCGCCACAAATGTCTACACCATCACAGACGGCTCCAGTCAGGAGGAGGCAATGTTTCCGTCAAATGGTGACAGACTACATGTCTTGCCCTCTCAGTGTACTCCCAGATGGCTCTTCCCCCTTCGAGTTTTGGGTCTCTAAGCTGGATACATGGCTAGAGCTTAGCCAGTATGCATTGGAGGTGCTGGCTTGCCCTGCTGCTAGTGTATTATCGGAACGCGTCTTTAGTGCCGCAGGTGGTGTACTAACAGACCGTCGCATGCGACTATCCTCCGATAACGTTGACCAGCTTACTTTTCTGAAAATGAACAAGGCCTGGATCTCGCCGGAATTTGCCAGTTCTCTTCCAGATTAAATAATTGGTTGGCAACAGTATCCAGGTCTCCTGTTGTGTTCATGTTTCTACCACCTGAACTGTAATCCCTGTGCTCCAACACCGCCAGTTGCTGCTCAGAAGTGCCGTCTGCAAAGAGAAAAACACTAGCTCCTGTGTTAGTGGGGTTCAGTAATGTCAGCTGCTCCCCTGCTGTGTGTCCGGCAATATCTCCTGCTCCCTCCACATTCATCCCAACATCAGATATTAAACTTGCTCCAAATAGGCCTCAGCCTACACCATGATTGACCCTGTGCACCAAAACCGCCAGTTGCTGCTCAGAAGTGCCATCTGCACAGAGAAAAACAATAGCTCCTGTGTTAGTGGGGTTCGGTAACGTCAGTTGATTCCCTGCTGTGTGTCCGGCAATTTTGCCTGCTCTGTCCACATTCACACATTCCATATTTGAAACTTGCTCCAATTAGGCCTTTTTTGGCTACACTCTGTTTCTACTGTAATCCCTGGGCTCCAACACCACCAGTTGCTGCTCAGAAGTGTCTTTGGCACAGGTCCTCCCTCCTGCCCAGCCTGGTTCCAGCACTCCAGCTGTTTCCGGGTAGTGTCAACGTCACTTTGGCACCAATATGTTGTCCTGTCGTGTTGCGGTCGGGTTAGCCAACTCTATGGTGCCTGCAGTTTAGGTGCTTCCTATGTGGGCTGCAGGATCTGGCAATAAAGGCTGGTTCCGTAGTGCCAATAGGACAAGCACCCCCTGTAGGACTGTGGGTTTTGGTAACTGCGGCCGGCTCGCGGCCTTGCAATGTTGCTTTTCAGGGGTACGTTCTGCTACCCATCCGGGTTCCAGCACCGTCAGCTGGTTCTCGGCAGTGCCATTGGCTCTTGTTCCTTCTGCTGCCCATCCGGGTTCCAGCACCGTCAGCTGGTTCTTGGCAGTGCCTTTGGCTTAGGTACCTCCATCTCGGTATCCGAGTTCCAGCAACGTCTGCTGGTCCTTGGTAGTGCTTTCTAGCACAGGTACCTCCTGCTTAGTAACCGGGTTCCAGTACCGTCAGCTGGTCCTCGGTAGTGCCATTGGCTTTGTTCCTTCTGCTGCTCCTCCGGGTTCCAGCAACGTCAGCTGGTTCTCGGCAGTGCCTTTGGCTTAGGTGCCTCCATCTCGGTACCCGAGTTCCAGCAACATCTGCTGGTCCTTGGTAGTGCTTTCTAGCACAGGTACCTCCTGCTTAGTAACTGGGTTCCAGTACCGTCAGCTGGTCCTCGGTAGTGCCATTGGCTTTGTTCCTTCTGCTGCCCCTCCGGGTTCCTGCACCGTCAGCTGGTTCTCGGCAGTGCCTTTGGCTTAGGTGCCTCCATCTTGGTATCTGAGTTCCAGCAACGTCTGCTGGTCCTTGGTAGTGCTTTCTAGCACAGGTACCTCCTGCTTAGTAACCGGGTTCCAGTACCGTCAGCTGGTCCTCGGTAGTGCCATTGGCTCGTGTTCCTTCTGCTACCCATCTGGGTTCCAGTACCGTCAGCTGGTTCTCGGCAGTTCCTCAGCTTTCTTGTACCTTCTGCTACATTTCCAAGTTCAAGCTTTTTGAAATGGTTTTTGGTAATCACTCTGGATCTCCCTGAAGACCACCCCAAAGAAGACCAAAAAGATGACCCTGAAGAAGATGACCAAGAGGACAAAGAACATGAAGACAACCACCAAGATACAGAACAACAAGAGACAGAAGACCAAGAAACAGAAGAACACAAAGCAGAAGAGCAAAAAGCAGAAGAACATTAAGCATAAGACTAAAAATCAGAGCAAAAGATATTATCTAAATTATAAGCAGAAGAAGACTAAGCAGTGTATGGGGGTGAGTCCGTTCCCCGTCATGGTGTCCCTGGAAAATGCCTGCTGCTGCAGGCCAAACTGAACACGGACAAATCCTGTTGTAAATCTTTTGTGACAGGCAGAACGGAAGGTGTAATCTTCAAACTTTTGTAGATAACAACTACAGGAATGCCTGTCACAAATAAGAATATGATGAAGAAGAAGAATAGGAAGAAGATGAAGAAGTAGAATATGAAGAAGAATAATAGTTGAATAAGAAGAATATGAAGAATGTAAAAAGAAATAAAAAAAAGAATAATTGGAAGAAGGTGAAGAAGAAGAAGATGAATAAGGTGAAGAAGAAGTTGATGAAAACGATGCTGCTGCTGAGGATCATGAAGGAGAAAGTGTGGGAGAGTAAAAAAAGAAGGTGAAGAGCATGGAAGTAGTGAAACATACATATCTGACAAAATATAACAAAGGTTAACATAGTCAATATCTTTGTAACTCCGAACGTCTTAAAAAAAAAATTATTCCTGCTATTCCATTTGATTGGGCTAAACCTCTATGCCTTTAATGTCTACTCCACCTCCCCCAATACATTCTACATTATTCTTAGTTGAGAGAGAGTTTATTTTAATTCCGATATTTCTGTCCCATTGACTTGCATTGGTTTCCTGTATCGGAATCGGAGATATCCGATACTTTTTGGGTATCGGTCCGATCCAATCCGATCCGATATTTCACAATATCGGAAGGTATCGCTCAACACTACTCGTGACATATTGTACTTCATGATAGTGGTAAAATTTCATTCATATAACTTGCGTTTATTTGTGAAAAAAACGGAAATTTGGCGAAAATTTTGAAAATTTCGTAATTTTCCAACTTTGAATTTTTATGCCCTTAAATCACAGAGATACGGCACACAAAAAACTTAATAAGTAACATTTCCCTCATGTTTATTTTACATCAGCACAATTTTGGAACCAATTTTTTTTTGTTAGGAAGTTATAAGGGTTAAAAGTTGACCAGCTATTTCTCATTTTTGCAACACCATTTTATTTTTACGGACCACATCACATTTGAAGCCACTTTGAGGGGTCTATATGATAGAAAATACCCAAAAGTGACACCATTCTAAAAACAGCACCCCTTAAGGTGCTCAAAACCACATTCAAGAAGTTTATTAACCCTTCGGGTGCTTCACAGGAATTTATTGAATATTAAAAAAAATGAACATTTAACTTTTTTTCACAAAAAAAATAATTCAGGTTCAATTTTTTTATTTTACCAAGTGTAAAAGGAGAAATTGGACTGGAAAAGTTATTGTGCAATTTGTCCTGAGTACGCTGATACCTGATATGTGGGGGGGAACCACTGTTTCGGCGCATGACAGAGCTCAGAAGGGAAGGAGCGCCGTTTGACATTTTCAATGCAAAATTGGCTGGAATTCAGATCGGATGCCATGTCACGTTTGGAGAGCCCCTGATGTACCTAAACAGTGGAAACCCCCCACAAGTGACCCCATTTTGGAAACTAGACCCCCCCAAGGAACTTATCTAGAAATGTGGTGAGAACTTTTAACCCACAAGGGCTTCACAGAAGTTTATAACGTACAGCGGTACAATTAAAAAATCATATTTTTCCACAAAAATGATCTTTTCACCCCCAATTTTTATTTTCCCAAGGGTAACAGGACCCCAAAAGTTACTGTAAAATTTGTCTTGAGTACGCTGATACCCCATATGTGGGTGTAAATGACTATTTGGGTGCATGGCTGAGATCGGAAGGGAAGCAGCGCCATTTGACTTTTTTGACAGGAATTGAGATTGGACACCATCCCGCGTTTGGAAAGCTCCTGATGTACCAAAGCAGTGGAAACCCCCCACAAATGACACCATTTTGGAAACTAGACCCCCCCAAGGAACTTATCTAGATGTGTGGTGAGAACTTTGAACCCCCAAGGGCTTCACAGAAGTTTATAACGTACAGCCGTACAATTAAAAAATCATATTTTTTCCACAAAAATGATCTTTTCACCCTCAATTCTTACTTTTCCAAGAGTAACAGGACACTAAAAGTTATTGTGCAATTTGTCCCGAGTACGCTGATACCCCATATGTAAAATTGATAAAGCGGTTTTATTCTTCGGGTCAGTACGGTTACAGAAATACCTCGTTTATGTCATTTTTTTATGTTGTGGCGCTTTTATGCAATAAAAACAATTTTATATAAAAAATAATTATTTTTGCATCGCTTTAATCTGTGAGATATAACTTTTATATTTTTTCTCTGATGATGCTGCGTGGTGGCTTGTTTTTTGCGGGACAAGATGTCGTTTTCAGCGGTACCATGGATATTTATATGCGTCTTTTCGATCGCGTGTCATTGCACTTTTTGTTCGGCGGTATGATAATAAATCATTATTTTTTGCTTCGTTTTTTATTTTTATTTTTTAAGGGGTTCAATAAAGGGGTTAACTAATGGGCCAGTTTTATAGGACAGGTCATTACGGATGCGGTGATACCAAATATGTGTACTTTTATTGTTATTTTTTTTTAATTTCCAAAAAATGAATTTATTAGGGAATACTTTTTTTTTTAATTTATTTAGTGATTTTCTTTAAATTATTTTTACACTTTTTTTTTAACTTTATTAGGTTGTCCCAGGGGGCCATCATTGTCCTGTGACAGATCGCTGATCTGTCACATCACAGATCACTGTGACAGATCAGCGATCTGTCACAGGCTTTGAAGAAGACTTCCTCTTGCCTGCGCTTTGCAGGCACTGAGGAAGCCAGCTCCCTGCAGGCCCCCAAAGGTCCCCGTCGCCATCATTGATTCGGGGACCTGCAGGGAAGGAGACCCCCGCAGCAGTGCTGCACATTGCGCTGCCGTGGGGCTCTCAGGGAAGCACGGAGGGAGCCCCCTCCCTGCCGATGCTTCCCTTTAACCCCCGGTACACCGCGATCGTGTTTGATCGTGGTGTGCAAGGGGTTAACGTGTCAGGGGCGGTCCGTGACCGCCCCTGACACATTGTACCGGGTGTCAGCTGTGATAATCAGCTGACACCAGGCCACGATCAGCGGCGCTCACCAAGTGGGCCCCGCTGATCGCTGTGACGTACTATCCCGTTCCTGGGAATTAAGTCCCAGGGCACATGGACGGGATAGTACGTTACATGGCAGTAAGGGGTTAAATTAATTAACCTATGAATATTCACCATATTATAAGGATTTAAATTAAAGAATCATATGATAAAATGAAAGATGGAGTATTATTATGTGATGGTTACCTTTTAATATGGATCTAAAATATATATATTCTGGCTAAAGGTTTTTGATGTATACAGGAGTCAAATTGGTTCATTAATGCTTAATATATTTTATCTTCCATTTCCTGTATTGGATGTCTATGTTTGTAACATTATGAAGATAATTATTAGATTTATTAAATAATACTTTAATGGACTTTCCATATTATGTTACTAACATTCCTAGAGATATGGATCGCTCACGAGAGGACATGTGCAATAAGATCGCCACTTGTTGCTTCTTCTGTGCAGACGTGGAATCTGGAATTATCCAGAGACATGGTGATGTGCAGGCATGCATACTTCACTACGGATACTCGGAAGTATTGGATGTCAGTTCCCGCACCAGGACGGGCTATGCCTATCATGCATTCAAAGAGAATCTGTCACCCCATATTAGCCCTATAAGCTGCCGGCACCGCCATCAGGAGCTTATCTACAGCATTCTGTAATGCTGTAGATAAGCCCCCGATGAAACCTGAAAGATAAGAAAAACACGCTAGATTATACTCACAGGGGGGCGCGGTCAGGTGTGGTGGGTGTCGCGGTCTGGTCCGTCGCCTCCCATCTTCATACAATGATGTCCTCCTCCTTGATTGACCCCTGGGCTCCTGGGCAGGCATACTTTATCTGTCCTGTTGAGGGCAGAGTAAAGTACTGCAGTGTGCAGGCGCAGGAAAAGGTTAGAGAGGGCCCACGCCTGTGCACTGCAGAACTTTACTCTGCCCTCAACAGGGCAGATAAAGTACGCCTGCGCAGGAGCCAAGGGAGAAGCAAGGAGGAGGATATCATCGTATGAATATGGGAGGCGCCGGACGGGACGGCGACACCCATCGAACCAGACCGAATGCCAGGGTGAGTATAATCTAACTTTTTTTTCTTATCTTTCAGGTTACATCGGGGGCTTATCTACAGCATTACAGAATGTTGTAGATAAACCCCTGATGGCTGTGGCCGCAGCTTATAGGCCAAAAATGGGGTGACAGATTCCCTTTTAACTATCACTGCTTGTAAACTCGCAGTGATAGTTAAATGCTGAAAGCTGTCTGTGACAGCTGAGAGGCACGGGAAGAGGTGTGGGGATCCATGACATCAGTCCCTGCACCCAGATTGCTGTGATCGGTCAGTCAATCTGACTGACTGATAACAGCATGATCGCGCAGGAGATGCTGAAATATCAGCACCTCCTGCCCAGTCAGTGCAGGAGCTCGGCTCTGCCAGTGGCTGAGCGTCTGCACGAACAGTCAGGAGCTGTGTCAGCGCCGCCCATAGCTGTTAACCCCCTAACTGCTGCGATCGAGAGTGATTGCAGCATTCAGGAGAGAGGCAGAGGGACGGGAGCTCAATCTGCCCTCAGATCGGCATCCCTGCGCATCATCACAGGGCCTGATCGTTGCCATGGTGACTTGGGGTCATCATGATGACCCCCGGGTCATCAAGCTATGGAAAGTCTCTGAGACCATGCTCACAGCATGGTGTCAGAAGCAATCAGTATAGGTATAATGCACTGCAATGCTAGTGTATTGCAATGCATTATACCTGCAATCAAAGTGAAAAAGTGAAAGTCACATAAATGGATTATGTAAGAAAAGAAAAAATGTTGTAAAAAAAATTACAAAATAATAATAATAATTGATGCACTATTAAATACACTTTTTATATAAAAAAAAACTAAGCAAACGAAAAAAATAAACAGGTTTGGCATCGCCGCATCCGGAAAAATTCGATCTATAAAAGTGTCAACTGGTAACCCCTTCAGTGAACTCCATAAAAAAACACAAAAAAGTAGCCAATTATACTTTATTATCATACCGCTTAGAAAAAGTGGAATAAAACGCGATCAAAAAGATGAATATAAATAAATATAGTATCACTGAAAACGCCATCTTGTCCTGCAAAAAAAAGCCACCATACAGCTCCATCAGCGGAAAAATAAAAAGGTTACAGCTATTTTTCTATAAAAGTTTTACTGTGTAAAAGTGCCAAAACATAAAAAAAGACATAAATGAGGTATCGCTGTAATTATACTGACCCGAAGAATAAAACTGCCTTATCAATTTTACCACATGTGGAACGGAGGAAAAAAAACAAAAAAGAAAACAATTCCTGAATTGCTGTTTTTGTTCATTCTGCCTCCACAAAAATCAGAATAGAAAGCGATCAAAAAATTTTATGTGTCGAAAATGGTACCAATAAAGTTAGCTTGTCCCACAAAAAATAAGCCCTCACATGATTCTGTGGGCCGAAATATGAAAAAATTATAGCTCTCAAAATATGATGATGTAAAAACTTCTTCTTGCAAAAAAGAGTCTTTTAATGTATGACAGCAGCCAAACATAAAAAAAGGATATAAATCTGCTATTGCTGCAATCGCACCGACCTGAAGAATAAAGTGGTCTAATCATTAATACGGCATGAGGAACGGCATAAAAAATAAATAAAACCAATTCTTCACCTGTTGTGGATTTGTTCATTCTGTCTCCCAAAGATCATAGTAAGGTTTAGCACACATTTATCCTGCGCTCTACGCTGAGCGCTTGCATCAGGGTTTCCATGTAAATCTCTGAAATGCATGATTCAGACAGAAGCACAGGCGGCAGATTCCCTATAATGAGGCAGATAGAGGCACTGTGAATGCCATAGAACTTGTGATCCGGCAATGTTCGTCTTTTTCAGCATGCATAAATACGCAGTCCACCATAGTTTTATGCACCTCTGAAAGGAAGGATGACGCTGAACAGAAGTCCAGACGGAGCCCAGAGTAGCTCTGCTGCCTCATTTTAGTTAATGGATCCCTCAGGGATTTCATCTGTCACATAGCTCGGAGATTTAGATGGAAACCCCAAAGTATGTGATCACAAACATTATGAAAAATGTTCCCAATAAAAGCTTCAACTCAATCCACCAAAATAAGTCCCCACTCAGGTCTGTCATCTGTTAACATAAATATAGGAGACTTCCACAATACTGGTAGTACAAAGGCTCTGGAAAAGCTAAAAGAAATCCAGCAAATTCTGTGCTCCCAAATCCAAATGCCCCCCTTGCTTCTAAGCCCCAGTGGGCATAACCTACCTATAGCACTCACATTTGGCAGGGGTATCATTTCCAAAATGGAGTCACATGGGGGGGATTCTTCTCTCTAGCACTTAGGGGGCTCTATACAGTGGGGCAAAAAAGTATTTAGTCAGTCAGCAATAGTGCAAGTTCCACCACTTAAAAAGATGAGAGGCGTCTGTAATTTACATCATAGGTAGACCTCAACTATGGGAGACAAACTGATAAAAAAAAATCCAGAAAATCACATTGTCTGTTTTTTTTTTCATTTTATTTGCATATTATGGTGGAAAATAAGTATTTGGTCAGAAACAAAATTTCATCTCAATACTTTGTGATATATCCTTTGTTGGCAATGACAGAGGTCAAACGTTTTCTGTAAGTCTTCACAAGGTTGCCACACACTGTTGTTGGTATGTTGGCCCATTCCTACATGCAGATCTCCTCTAGAGCAGTGATGTTTTTGGCTTTTCGCTTGGCAACACGGACTTTCAACTCCCTCCAAAGGTTTTCTATAGGGTTGAGATCTGGAGACTGGCTAGGCCACTCCAGGACCTTGAAATGCTTCTTACGAAGCCACTCCTTCGTTGCCCTGGCGGTGTGCTTTGGATCATTGTCATGTTGAAAGACCCAGCCACGTTTCATCATCAATGCCCTTGCTGATGGAAGGAGGTTTGCACTCAAAATCTCACGATACATGGCCCCATTCATTCTTTCATGTACCCGGATCAGTCGTCCTGGCCCCTTTGCAGAGAAACAGCCCCAAAGCATGATGTTTCCACCACCATGCTTTACAGTAGGTATGGTGTTTGATGGATGCAACTCAGTATTCTTTTTCCTCCAAACACGACAAGTTGTGTTTCTACCAAACAGTTCCAGTTTGGTTTCATCAGACCATAGGACATTCTCCCAAAACTCCTCTGGATCATCCAAATGCTCTCTAGCAAACTTCAGGCGGGCCCGGACATATACAGGCTTAAGCAGTGGGAAACGTCTGGCACTGCAGGATCTGAGTCCATGGTGGCGTAGTGTGTTACTTATGGTAGGCCTTGTTACATTGGTCCCAGCTCTCTGCAGTTCATTCACTAGGTCCCCCCACGTGGTTCTGGGATTTTTGCTCACCGTTCTTGTGATCGTTCTGACCCCACGGGGTGGGATTTTGTGTGGAGCACCAGATCGAGGGTGATTATCAGTGGTCTTGTATGTCTTCCATTTTCTAATTATTGCTCCCACAGTTGATTTCTTCACTCCAAGCTGGTTGGCTATTGCAGATTCAGTCTTGCCAGCCTGGTGCAGGGCTACAATTTTGTTTCTGGTGTCCTTTGACAGCTCTTTGGTCTTCACCATAGTGGAGTTTGGAGTCAGACTGTTTGAGGGTGTGCACAGGTGTCTTTTTATACTGATAAGTTTAAACCGGTGACATTACTACAGGTAATGAGTGGAGGAAAGAGGAGACTCTTAAAGAAGAAGTTACAGGTCTGTGAGAGCCAGAAATCTTGATTGCTTGTTTCTGACCAAATACTTATTTTCCACCATAATATGCAAATAAAATGAAAAAAAAACAGACAATGTGATTTTCTGGATTTTTTTTATCAGTTTGTCTCCCATAGTTGAGGTCTACCTATGATGTAAATTACAGACGCCTCTCATCTTTTTAAGTGGTGGAACTTGCACTATTGCTGACTGACTAAATACTTTTTTGCCCCACTGTATATGGAGTCCATAAACTATTCTAGGAAAATCTGTGCTCCAGGAGGCAAATAGTGCTCCATCCCTACTGAAACTCTCTGTGTGCCTAAGCAGTACTGTACAGCCACATATGGTGTATTTCTATATTCGGCAGAAATTGTGGGACACTCTGGTGCCAATTTTACACATTTCTTGTGTGAAAATGTTAAATCTGGGGCTAAAATAAATTTTTTGTGGTAAAAATGTAATTATGTTTTCTTCACTGCCCAATGGTATAAAACTCTTGGACACACCCTTGGTATCAATATGATTATTACACCCCTAGATTAATTTATTGAGAGGTGTAGTTTGTAAAATGGGGTCACTTATGGGGCGTTCTTTTGTTCTGGCTCCTCAGGGGCTCTTCCAGTGAGTCATGGCATCTTCAAACCATAATAGTAAAATCTGCACTATAATATGATGCTCCTTCCCTTTTGAGCTTTGCAGTGTGCCTCAAAAGTTGTTTTCACCCAAACATGGGATATTGACACACTCAGAAGAAATTGCACAACAACTTGTGAGGTCCAATTTCTCCTGTTACCATTGGAAAAATAAAAAATTGTGGGATGAAAAGATCAATTTTGTGGAAAAAAATGTTTTTTTTTTCACGGCTCTAAGTTATAAACTTCTGCAAAGCACTTGGGGGTTCAAAGTGCTCACCAAGCATCTAAATAAGTTCCTTGGGGGGGGCCAATTTCAAAAATGGGATCACTTATGGGGGGTTAACACTGTTTATGTACATCAGGGAATCTCCAAATGCGACATGGCGTCCATTCTCATTTCCAACCATGTCAATATGTCCGGAATCCTATTTTGCGATCCGACTTATATGTCAGGGACAGTGTTGAGCGATACCTTCCGATATCGGGAAATATCGGATCAGATTGGATCGGACCGATACCCCAAAAATATCGGGTATCGTCGATTCCGATACTGGAAACCCATGCAAGTCAATGGGGCACAAATATTGGAATGAAAATAAACCCTTTCTTTCCTTGCACATCCAGTTCGGGAGGGGGGAAGAGTGTGGGCGGTGCGTGGGCGGACACTGTGCGTGTCTGTGTGTGCGGGCAGGGTCTGTACGGGCCTCTCGGGGGTCTGTGCGGGCCTGCCGGGGGTCTGTGCGGGCTGCCGAGGCTCTGTGCGGGCCTGCCGGGGGTCTGTGCGGGCTGCCGGGGGTCTGTGCAGGCCTGCCGGGGGTCTGTGCGGTCCTGCCGGGGGTCTGTGCGGATTGCCGGGGGTCTGTGCGGGCCTGCCAGGGGTCTGTGTAGGCTGCCGGGGGTCTGTGTGAGCTGCCGGGGGTCTGTGCGGGCCTGCCGGGGGTTGTGTGTGTGTGTGCAGGCATCGTCTGATGGGACTACAAGTCCCATCGGGCTATGCCTGCTACAATGACAGTGATTGACACATTAGCCAATGATGGGACAGTAGTAGTCCAATCATCCGGCTAATGTGTTGAATGTAAAAAAAACCATACATACTACATACATACTACATACATACTACATATATACAACATTCATACAACATACATACATACTACATACATACTTCATATATACAACATTCATACAACATACATACATACTACGTACTACATACATACTTCATATATACTACATTCATGCAACATACATACTACATATATACGACATTCATACAACATACATACATACTATATACATACTACATATACTACATTCATACAACATACATGCATACTACATACATACTTCATATATACTACATACAGTACATACTACATACATACTACATTCATACAACATGCATACATACATAGTACATACTACATACATACTACATACATACAACATACATAAAACATGCTACAGACATACTACATACATACTACATACATGCTACACATATACTACATACATACAACATACATAAAACATGCTACAGACATGCAACATACATACTACATACATACTACATACAATACATTCATACATTCATGCAATACATACATATAGACATACAGTACATATAACATAGAGTACATACTCACCATCACTTGTCACTTTGATCCCCGAAGCCATCTGTAAAAAAATATTAAAATAACAAACAACCGATATACTCCCTGATTCGCAGAAATCCACGAGTGTCCCACGACGATCTCCCATGGAGAACAGCAGCATCAGCTGATGCGACCGCTCTCTAGGGGCCCCATGAATAAAATGACGGGAAGTAGGTATCCTTCCGCACTGTATTCCTCCACCACTGTAAAAAAATATTCCCTAGTCTCACTTTTGGCATTGCTGTGTGAGAAAGTTCCCACGCAGCTTTTGCCATAAAGTGAGACCAGTGATCTATAGTAACCTCTCAGAGATGCACTGCAGGAGATCGTCGTGGGACACACGTGGATTTCTGCGGATCAGGGAGTATATCTTTTGTTTGTTATTTTAATATTTTTTACAGTGAGATGACACTGGCTTCGGGGATCAAAGTGACAAGTGATGGTGAGTATGTACTCTATGTTATATGTACTGTATGTCTATATGTATGTATTGTATGAATGTATGAATGTAATGTATGTAGTATGTATGTTGTATGTAGTATGTATGTTGTATGAAAGTAGTATATGTGTAGTATGTATGTATGTTGTATGAATGTGATATATATGTAGTATGTATGTAGTATGTATGTATGTATGTTGTATGAATGTAGTATGTATGTATTATGCATTATGTATGTATGCTGTATGAATGTAGTATATATGTAGTATGTATGTAGTATGTATGTATGTATGTTGTATGAATGTAGTATATATGTAGTATGTATTTGTTATGTAGTATGTATGTAGTATGTAGTATGTATGTATGTATGCAGTATGAATGTAGTATATATGTAGTATGTATTGTGGTGTAGTGACCACTATGTCAGCTAGGGGGCGCTGTGTGGGTGTCCCAGGACGGGTGTACAGGCACATTCAGTGTGGTAACAGGAGCAGGGTCCTAAATGGCCATTATGGGTCTCAAGGTGGGTGGCCTTGGGATGCAGGCTCCAGGGTGTATTGATCAGCAGAGGTACTGCTGATATTTCTGTTACACTGTGTCAGGGAAGCCTGTGTGTGTCTATGTGCAATACAACCTTTAGTGATGTCATAGCCATGTGATCACCTGTGGGTGTGGTTACAGGGCTATGTAATTGAGGTGTTTGGCACATGTGAAGGAGTGTGAGAGAGTCTGTCAGAGTGTGGACAGACTTCCATGTGTCCAGGTGGGACACTACAGAAAGTTGTATATGAGGAGGACTATAGCTCCCAGCATGTGCTGAGACTCTCGGTCCGAGTCTCCAACCACGGACATTTGTGTTCTTTGGCCTAAGCTAGAGGCTATTTTAGTAATGTGCTGCCTTGTGGGTTTATGATGCAAATAAACCTCATGAATAGAGTTGAGCGACTTTTGGTTTTTTAGGGTTGAGTTTCGTTTCGTGAAACCCGACTTTTCCAAAAGTCGGGTCGAGCAAGATCGTCCGATTATAGTGAAAAGTCGGGGTCGTCCCGAAACACGAAACCCAATGTAAGTCAATGGGGAATAAAAGTCGGCAGTGAGAGGAGGACAGGAAACACACTTACAGTGCTCATTTGAATGCCAAAAGCATCAATTCTTCTTACTTAAGCTGGTCAACCTTAATTAACTTCATAATACAAGTTACGCACTGAAAAATGGGGGTTATTTGGCTAAAGTTGTGGGGGGGTAGGGCTGGCTCCAGGTTTTCATGTGCCCTGGGCGAAAGAGCGCCCCTTTAACACATACCACAACTCATCATGCTCTGATACGGCAGAGAAATAGCGGTATAGTACAATGAAAAATACTTCACTTTTTACATCTCATGACGAGGCCCATCTATTCCTCCATACAGAATCATTGGTCACATATAATGTTTGAAGCAGTATATGATGAGCTCCACATAATGCTACAGTATATGTTGGTCCCCATGGATGAAGCTCCACTGTCTTATGGGCCCAAATAATGCTCCAAACATAATGGGCCCCATTTCTAATGCTCTAGTGTATAATGGGCCCTGTAAATGCTGCTCCAGTGTCTGATGTCCACCTTTGGAATGTTCCAGTGTATGGTGGGCCCCATCGATCATTCTCCAGAGTATAGTGCTCCCCAAAAATTGATGTCCCAACATTGAAAACAATCAAATAAGTCTCCTCACTAGGGAATCCCTGTACTAGTCTGGACTCCTCATCGTCCCCATCTTCCATCTCACTGCACAGTATTTCAACCTTGCAAGTGCTGTGATCCTGAGCAAGCAGGGGGGGCACACTCGTTGGCGACGGCACTGGCACAGGGCCCCTGATAGTACGGTGGTGTGTCTGATGGCGGGTGGGCCGAACCTGCACTTTCATCTGCAGCTTCCTCTTTGTCACCATGTAAGATGGAACTGTATATGGGAAGGGTAACCTGAGTTTCATCAGGGTCAGATTCAGGCCGTGTAGCGTGTGAGGGGAAGGTAGTGGTCTGGGTCAATGTACCAGCAGATTCATCGAGCAGTGGCTGGGCATCAGTGCACTTGTGTCGCCCCCAGGAGTACGGTCGCCACAGTGGCATTACCTTCCTCCTAGGGAGTGTGATGTCATGCTTGGGAGCAACGAAGGATCTCTCTAGCAGGTTAACTGATTGGGCGGCGTTATTCCCACGAGTCATGACCCTCCAAACAGCGTTCATGAAGGCAAAGTGTTTGTTTTACGTGGGCAGTATGGTTGCAAAGCTGAACCTTAAAGGAATGTCCAGAAGGGCACCACCAGGAATGGAGCCTACGGCGTAATTTGACTCAACACGGGCAACCTCAACCATGCCAGCTACAGAACAGATGCACACATTGCAAGCTTAATTCCGTTAACGAACGAGACTCCGTCATGCCCCGCGGTCCGAGTCCGGCTTACTAGAGGGACACGTGAGGCTCTGGCACATGAGATTGGCCAATAACTGGTGTGTCATGCCCTTACATGTCCGTGGCTGCATGTGCGCTACACTGAAAAGGCCAGCGTTTGTCGCTTACAGGTGCAGATAACCCGCTGAACAACGTTAGTGATGGGGATCACTGATTACAATTATTACTCGCGAACGATGATTTCCCAGTAAGTGCAGGTCAACCGCAGTTCCGGAATTAGGCCTAACCGTCATTCCTGAAAAAATGAAAAACTTACGTGTGCAAACCACAGGTGCTGTAGCTTGCTTAACAGCTCGCCAGCCGTTCTCACGCCCAGTATGGATTACACGTGATTGCACAAAGGTGAGAAAGGGTACCGTATCCCCAAATAACATGTATGGATAGCGTACACATTCAAAAGATATGTCTATACATCAGGAGGCAGGCTCAGACGGTGTTAGGCCCAGTATGGCTTGCAAGTGATTGCACAAAGGTGAAAAAGGGTACCGTATCCCCGGATAACATGTATGGATAGCTTACACATTCAAAAGATATGTCTATACATCAGGAGGCAGGCTCAGACGGTGTTAGGCCCAGTATGGCTTGCAAGTGATTGCACAAAGGTGAGAAAGGGTACCGTATCCCCGGATAACATGTATGGATAGCGTACACATTCAAAAGATATGTCTATACATCAGGAGGCAGGCTCAGACGGTGTTAGGCCCAGTATGGCTTGCAAGTGATTGCACAAAGGTGAGAAAGGGTACCGTATCCCCGGATAACATGTATGGATAGCGTACACATTCAAAAGATATGTCTATACATCAGGAGGCAGGCTCAGACGGTGTCAGGCACAGTATGGATTTGATGGCCCAGACTACACAGCGGAGGAGCAGGGAGAGGTAAAGATTGCAAATGCTGGGGCCCTGCCCAAGCAAGGGGGGCCCACTCGTCGGTACTGGCACTGGGCCCCTCATAGTACGGCGGTGTGTCTGTTGGCAGGTGTGCACCACCACCGTCAGAGACACTTGATTGCACTATGAGGGACTCTGTGCCAGTGCCCGCGCCCAAGAGTCGGCCTACCCACCTGTCCAGGGCAACGGCACTCGCACGGTGTCGTGCGCTAGGTGGTGACCCCGGCCACGGGGGGGAGGCTGCAAAGTTAGGGAGTTTTAGAAAGTGGCATATGTTGATGTTGGACATTCAGCTGATGCAAAAGGCGAAATAGGTCAAGTCCCAGGAAGAGGTGGACCAAAACAAGCCATTTTTCTGTCACTCTATGTGTCATCAGGGGAAGGTGGGACAAAATCCTTGGAAACCCATGCATGGTTCATTTTAATGAAGGTTAGATCATCCACATTTTGGGTTGACAGACGGGTCCTTTTTTCTGTCAGGATTGATCCATCTGCACTGAAGACTCTTTCCGATAGCACACTTGCAGCTGGGCAAGCGAGCTCCTGTAAGGCATATTGTGCCAATTCAGGCCAGGTGTCCAGTTTAGCGGCCCAATAGTCAAAGGGGAATGACCTGTGTGGGAGAACATCGATATGGGAGGAAAAGTAGTCTGTAACCATAGTTGACAACTGCTGTCTCCTGTCACTTTCCATCGATGCTGTATTACCAGTTGTGTGAGCGGTACTTGAAAAATCAGTCCACAACATTGTCATGAAACCTCTGTCTCCAACGCCACTTCTGCTGTGTGCACCATGAACACCTCTGCCAAGCTGCCCCCGGCCCGTACGGCTCGTGTGAGAACCATCACCGCTGCTGTGTGCTGGGAATGCCTCAACCAACCGATTTACCAGAGTTGCTTGTTTATTAGCCAATATTAGGTCAAGGTTCTCCTGTGGCATGATGTTTTGTAATTTGCCTTTATAGCGTGGATCCAGGATGCTGGCCAACCAGTAGTCGTCATCGTTCATCATTTTGGCAATGCGGGGGTCCCTTTTTAGGATCCGCAAGGCATAATCTGACATGTGGGCCAATGTTCCCGGTGTCAATGATGCACTGCGAGTGCTGATTGGAGGAGCACTTTCTGGCAAATCCACATCCCTCCAGTCACGCACTAACCCTGTACCAGACCTTGCCACGCCAACATTTTCACTTGCCCCACGAGATGCATCCTCCTCCCCTAAGTAATCATCCCCATCATCCTCCTCCTCCTCCTCTTCTTCCTCCACCTCATCCAGGAGACGTCCCTGAGCAGACAATGGCTGAATGTCATCAAGGATTCCCTCCACCTCTTCCTCCTCGTCAACATTGGCTGCAGATGCCTGCTCCTTAAGGTGCGTCAACGTTTCCATGAGCAGACGCATAAGTGGGATGCTCATGCTTAGGATGGCGTCGTCTGCGCTTACCAGCCGTGTGCATTCCTCAAAACACTGAAGGACTTTACAAAGGTCTTTCAGCTTCGACCACTGCACACCTGTCAACTCCATGTCTGCTCTCAAAGTGCCTGGCCGTGTATCCTCCCACAAATGCATTATGGCCTGCCTCTGCTCGCACAGCCGCTCCACCATGTGCAGGGTGGAGTTCCACCTTGTTGCAATGTCGATAATGAGGCGGTGGTTGGGAAGGTGGAGCAATCGCTGCAGCTTCTGCAGACGAACGGAGTGTACAGGCGACCGGCGGATGTGCGCGCACAGTCTTCGCACCTTATGGAGCAGGGCTGTTAACTCCGGATAATTTTTGAGGAAGCACTGCACCACCAGGTTCAAGGTGTGAGCCAAGCAAGGTATGTGGCTGAGTTTTGAAAGGGCTATGGCTGCCACAAAATTACGGCCGTTATCACTAACTACCTTGCCTGCCTCAAGATGTACACTGCCCAGCCATGACTCAGTTTGTCGCTTCAAGTACTCGGCCAGCACCTCGGCGGTGTGTCTGTCGCCCAAACACATCATCTGCAACACAGCCTGCTGACGCTTTCCACTAGCTGCTCGATAGGGGGACACCTCGTGTGCAACAGTGGCAGCTGCAGATGGAGTGCTCGTACGACTGCGCTCTGTGGACGAGCTTTCGCTTCTGGAGGAGGAGGAGGAGGGTGGAACGCCTACAGCCAACTGTTTCCTATACCGTGGGCTAGGCAGCACTGTC
Organism: Dendrobates tinctorius; assembly: GCF_039654945.1. Taxonomy (NCBI): domain Eukaryota; kingdom Metazoa; phylum Chordata; class Amphibia; order Anura; family Dendrobatidae; genus Dendrobates; species Dendrobates tinctorius. The sequence continues at coordinate 59,464,366 of NW_027361917.1, forward strand.
CCACCACCGCTGTCCCCTGTGGACCCTGCATCCACCACATTAACCCAGTGCACAGTGATGGACACGTAACGGCCCTGGCCATGCCGACTGGACCATGCATCAGTTGTGAGGTGCACCTTTCCACTCACTGACTGCTTGAGTGCATGGACAATGCGGTCTTTCACATGATGGTGGAGGGCTGGGATGGCTTTGCGAGAGAAGAAGTGGCGACTGGGTAGGTCATAGCGTGGTACTGCATAGGCCATGAGTTCGCGGAAAGCTGCGCTTTCCACCAACCGATAGGGCATCATCTCAAACGAGATTAGTTTGACAATGTGAGCGTTCAAACCCAGTGTACGCGGATGAGAGACTGAGTACTTTCTTGACCTATTCATAGTGTCTGGGAGGGTGAGCTGGACTTGAGAGCTGCATATGGTGGAAGTAGCGGTGGACAGGGCGGACTGAGAGAGGGTTGATGATGGTGATGGAGTTGGTGTTCTTTCTGATGGCCTAGATTCAGTATTTTGTTGATATAACAGTGGGATTCCCTGACTGCTGTGGCCTTGCAACGACACCTCAACATTTGCTGCTGTGCTAACCGGTGGGCTTACAGTGGGGGAAACAATGTAGCGTTGCTGACTACCTTCTTTGTGATCAGTTGCACATGTGGCACTTGAGGTTTGGTGTTGTGTCCACGCTTGCAAGTGCATGCTGGTTAAATGTCTAAGCATGCAACTGGTATTCAAATTTTTCAGATTTTTCCCTCGGCTAAAGGTCTTTGCGCACTTCTTACAGATAACCTTGGCCTGATCATGAGGATTTTGTTCAAAAAAGTGCCACATTGCACTCTTCCTACTTTGGCAGACATTTTGCGGCCTAGCACGCTGTGATGTTTTGACCCTCTGGACAAGCTGTCCAGCAACTCTTTTGATTTTTGGAACCTGTCTTTGGAGTGCTCCGGGCCTGCCAGATAACAGCTGTTGCGATGTCGATGTCTGCTGTGGATGCTCCTCATCTGAGCTATTGGAAGCAGCACCCTCTTCCCCCAATGGATGCCAATCTGGGTCAACAACTGGGTCATCCATCACCTCCTCTTCAATGTCATGTGCACCTTCCTCTGTGTCACCGTGTATGGTGGTATAGTGTGCGGGAAGGGGCACCTGAGTCTCATCAGGGTCAGAATCTGGCTCTGTACACTGCGAGGACAATGTAGTACTCTGAGTGAATGTACCAGCAGAATCATCTATCAGTGGCTGTGCATCAGTGCACTCCATGTCAGATTCATCTTGGCCTGGGTAATTCACCATTTCACTTGATAATCCAGGCATGGTATGTGAAAACAGCTCCATGGAGTAATCAGTAGTATGGCCTGCATCATCCTTCAATCTTGGTTGGGGTGAAGGACACAAGGAAAGGTGTGGTTCATGAACATGAGCCTCCAGTGACGACTCAGTGCTTTTACTTTTTACAACTTCAGAAGAGGAGGCGATAGAGCTGGAGGCTGAGTCAGCAATGTAAGACAAAACTTTTTCCTGATGCTCTGGCGTTAAAAGCGGTTTGCCAACTCCTAGAAAACTAAGCCTTCGAAGCCTTATGGAGCCAGACGATGACGCAGGCTCAACACCTCCTGCATTCGGTCCTATTTTGCTTTTGCCACTACCATCAGATCTACCACCAACACCATCATTACCAGCTGCCAACCCCCGCCCAATTCCACGGCCTCTTCCACCAGCCTTCCTCATTTTTGGTAGAAATGTAGACAAAATCCTACAAACTATATAGTAATGTAAAACAGGGTACAAGGTGTCTATAGGACAGGGGAGATTTAGATTTTCTGCAGACACTTGTGGACACTGGACACTTGGATTGTGTGAGGCCCACTGAATATCACAGCGCTATGTCACAGGCTCGATGGCACAGCTGTGAAAACAGTGACTACAGGATAAGGGAGATTTTGAATTTCTGCAGACACTTGTGGACACTGGACACTTGGATTGTGTGAGGCCCACTGAATATCAGAGCGCTATGTCACAGGCTCGATGCAGCAGGTGTGAAAAAAGTGACTACAGGATAAGGGAGATTTTGAATTTCTGCAGACACTTGTAGACACTGGACACTTGGATTGTGTGAGGCCCACTGAATATCACAGCGCTATGTCACAGGCTCGATGGCACAGGTGTGAAAAAAGTGACTACAGGATAAGGGAGGTTTTGAATTTCTGCAGACACTTGTGGACACTGGACACTTGGATTGTGTGAGGCCCACTGAATATCACAGCGCTATGTCACAGGCTCGATGCAGCAGGTGTGAAAAAAGTGACTACAGGATAAGGGAGATTTTGAATTTCTGCAGACACTTGTGGACACTGGACACTTGGATTGTGTGAGGCCCACTGAATATCACAGCGCTATGTCACAGGCTCGATGGCACAGGTGTGAAAAAAGTGACTACAGGATAAGGGAGATTTTGAATTTCTGCAGACACTTGTGGACACTGGACACTTGGATTGTGTGAGGCCCACTGAATATCAGAGCGCTATGTCACAGGCTCGATGGCACAGGTGTGAAAAAAGTGACTACAGGATAAGGGAGATTTTGAATTTCTGCGGACACTTGTGGACACTGGACACTTTTGGATTGTGTGAGGCCCACTGAATATCAGAGCGCTATGTCACAGGCTCGATGGCACAGGTGTGAAAAAAGTGAATTGTAGAATTGGGCAGAATAGGAATCTCCCTAGAGTGTAGGTCTGTAAGAACGGAACAAGTCCTCCACTTATCCTTCCACAGTGACACACAGATAGCTTCACTGTGGCTGTGATAACAGCCGTTACACGGTACTGTGTGAGGAGCGTACACCGCTGTATGGTGTGAATAAATGCACGCTCAGTACCTCAGCAGGACAAAAAAAAAATTGGGATTGCTTTTAAAAAAGCAGTTTGCAGAGCAGTGGGGAAACAGCAATGCAGCTGTCAGGAAGCCTTAGAAGGCAGCCTAACAACCAACACGGCTGATCCACCACAATATAGCCTCCCCTTGCACTGCACACACAGTGACTGGTGTGTTGCACAGGCAAAATCGCTAGCAGCAGAAGCAGTTTTTTTGTCTTCTTCCCTGCCTAACGCTCTCCCTACAGAATCAGCAACCTCTCCCTATGCTAAGATCAGCAGAAGTAAGATGGCGGTCGGCGTGCACGCCCTTTTATAACCCCTGTGATGCCCACCAAAGCAAGCCAATCACTTGCATGCCCTTCTGAAAGATGGTGGTGACCCCTGCCTATGTCATCACGTTGCCCACAGTGTCCGTGGATCCTGATTGGCTGAAAAAGAGTGCTAAACAAACTTTTGAAACGTGACTTTGGCGCGTAAGTCACCGACCTCGTGGCCGACCTCATCCTAGGGTCGGGTTTCGTTTCATGAAACCCGACTTTGCCAAAAGTCGGCGACTTTTGAAATTTTTCGACCCGTTTCGCTCAACTCTACTCATGAACTTTGGGAAGAACCTGTCGCATATTTGTCTCCCACTGCACCTAAGCAAGTCGAATCCCTACAATTGGTACCAGACTGCGGGCAGCGATTCCCAGAAGCACGTGTGGCAATGCTGGTGATTCTGAGCCAGGAGAGCAGACTGTCTGACAACCGTGAGTAATACTGACCGAGGTCAGAGAAAGTGACTGTGTTAATATTTGTGGAATACCTCTGAGGAGAAGAGGCATCCGAGAACCTGTGTGGCCGACACAGGTAACAGACAGGAGTCTGTGTTGCACTGACCAGGGTCAGTGAGAGACTGTGTTCCTGGAGGGGTCAGTGAGCAAGGTCCTGGAGGGTCAGTGTTGGGAGGTTCTGGGAGAGGAATCGGATCCCTGGAATGCATGATATGACCTTGGACCTGGTGAGGAGTGTGTTGGGCAGTCTCAGGCGGAGACGGATGTCCTGAAGAGCACCCGCTGAGCCCCTGGACCTGGTGAGGCCGGTGTGTTGGGAGACCCTGGGAGGAGGGTCGGCTCCCTGAATAGCACCCGGTGTGCTCTGTGTGTTGGACGGTCTCAGGTGGAGGCGTTACGTCCGGAGTGGCACACGAACAGGACACGTGAGAGACTGTGCATGTGTTTTTTTTTTCTTTTCCTCTGCAAAACCTGAAGGTGCTTGCTGTGGCTCAGTGGGGTCACGAAGGTCTCGCAGCACAAGGACCTGGTGTTTTCTTTTTGGGATCTGCCCTGGGAGCATTCGTAGCAGACGCTGTCTGTCTACGCCATCCTGCTGCAGCTTTATGGCATGTGACTAAGCGGATACAGTAGTTGTGGCTTTACACAACTATTAAGGGTGAGTCCCTGTATTATTGCTTCATAACCCATTATACCTGCATTGGTAAGGCCCTATGGGCGCACCTTTGTGGTTTTTTTATCTTTGAGGGTGACAAGCGGCTTCCGGTAACCCGGCGGGGTTACGAAGGGGACAAGCGGCTTCCAGTGGATCGGCGGGTCCACGAAGATGGCACAGCAGAAACTGCAGTGACACCAGCAGCTGTGTGTGTGAACGGCAGCCGGAGGTGCCGGTGGTTTGTGACAGCAGAAGCTGTGGTGGTGCCAGCAAGAACTTGTCTGGTATCGTGAGAGACAAACTGTGTGGTGTGAACTGTGGCATAAGAAGTTCTGCAGAACGGACATGGGGAAATCCCAAAAGGGAGTGGTAACCCAAAAAGGGGTGGAGTCCCAAAAGGGGCGGTGACCCAAAAGGGAGTGATAACCAAAAAAGGGTGGGGTCCCAAAAGGGGGCGGTGACCAAAATTGGAGTGGTAACCCAAAAAGGGGTGGAGTCCCAAAAGGGGGCGGTGACCCAAATTTGAGTGGCAACCCAAAGTGGGGTGGTGGTCCAGAAAGGGGCCAAGTTTGAAGAAATGACAGCACTGGTTGACTCAGTGGGTATGTCTGGAGTACTGCAGTGTATGTGCAGGTCTTTTTCAGAATGTGGAATATCCTTTCTGGGGAGTAATGATGGGCCACAGATGTGTACAGTGATGCAGCACCGGGAAGGAGCCTTTGGTCGGCTGAAATCAGAGAGTCAGGTGACTCTGACAGGAACTCCTCTCGTTTTCTCTCTGACCGAGAAAAACGTCAGGGTTCGCTGTAAATACGGGGTCACGGTGAACTACGCAGTAGACAGAGTAGTGTTTGAGGGGACCAAAGGTGGTGAGTGCCAAGGTAGTGGGATACCACAGGACTTAGTCTATGCCTGGGAGAGGGGCCGGGACTTTCTTTTGTTTGATGACGTTTGGTTGGACGATGGAGATTCTTTGACTGTGGGGCAAGCAGACACTGAGACAGTGACAGCTCCTGACATGGACAGGTCAGAGGTAGAACTGACCAGAGGAAGAAGTACATCTGCCCAACTGACGGACCTGACGTCTCGTGATAAGACAGATGGTGGACTGGGAGATGAGACGACTGGACTAGACACATTGATGCTGGACGGTAACTGGAGGGTTCACTCGACTGGTGTGACTGACCCAGTGGTATCCTTTGACGATATAATTAAAGAGGTAGTGGTGAGACACGTGCTGGCCAAAAGAGAACAAGATCGTGAAATACAGCTGATAAAGGAGACTGTAACAGAACATGTTGAACGGGAAAGAGTCCTAAGGCAAGCAGCTGAGCACAGAGTGGATGAGCTGGAGAAGGAAGTCTCTGAGCTCAGAGGGCACCTGTCAGCGTGTCAAACTATGAACAAAGCTATAGTGAAGGATATGGAGGTGCTCCGAGAGGCCCAAGAGAAGCATCAACAGGAGATTCTCCGGAGAGAGGATGAGCGTCGCTACCTGGCAGAGGAGCGAGATAAAGTTCTGCAAGAACTCAGTGGAGTAGTAAAAGGTCTTCTACGGGAGAAGTGGATGGGTGAAAACATACAGCGGCCGTGCCCGACTGATAGCAAGGCAGAACTGCCAAAGCCCATCTCGGAAAAGGGTCCTGAGGACTGTAAATCTCAGGAAGATGGTGAGCCAAGAGCTGCACAAGACAGTCACCCGGTCTTGGCAGATACCTTGAGGGAAGTGTCCGTGGGGAACCCAGAGCCATCTGTCCAGGATGAGAGCAAGTCCATGACCTTCAAGTGCGTGATGGAGGTACCCGAAGACGTGCGAGAAGCGTGTTCCAGCGAAGGTGTGCATGAGACCTTTAAAAAGGCAGTAAAGGCCTATAGTGTGAGCTGGGCACCAGAAACAAACCAGTTGGTGATACTGGCAGAAACGGAAGACACAGAGAGAAGGGTGGCTGTCCTGAAGGAGATGCACCTACAATGTCTCTGCACGAAACAGATGGTCGTGGAGCGTAATAGGAAAGCCGCTCGACGTCTGGAGCTTGCAAGGGAAGCTCAAAGTCGGCTGGGCTTTGTGGAAGACATAATTCTGGTACCCAGAAATCTGGTGGGGAAAGTTGTTGGCAGACTTGGAAAGGTGATGCAGGAGATGGTGAATCGATCCAGTGTGAAGAGAGTGAGGATCCCACCTGCTGGTGAAATCCAAGTCACTGTTGAAGATGACATGGTTCATGTCATTGTGGTTGGTTCGGTGGAAAGCATTGGGAAGCTTTGCATGCTCTTGGAATATCGGGTAGCGTACCTGAAGGAGATTGAGCAGCTAAGACAGGATCGACTGCAGATGAATGAGCAGATAGAGAACGTCAGGTGGCGTCCACCTCCAACCCAAGGTGTAAGGACCCGAAGGGATCCTCCAAAGAATGAAAGGACAGGTAGTCGAAGACAAGAACGTCAAGAGTCCGCAAGTGGCAGTTCTAAGCTTAGTAGCATAGGCACGAGACCCGGTGGTGGACGTAGCGACAGAGGGTCAGACTCAGACCAGCCAGTTAGCCCAACTGGACGTGGGACTCATGACTGTACGAACCGGGAGAGCCAGCTAGTGAGAGAAAGGTTGGGTGACGGAGCGCACTGCAGAAAGGTGGAGACTAAAGAGTGTCTGGTCACACTGACGGACGTTGACGGGAAGGCCAAAGCCCAAGGCCGAGATACTGACCGCTGGGGGCGGGGGAGGCCTAACGTAAATATGCAGTATGACTACCGAAACAGACGGAGATGGTCCTCTCGACTGGTAGGGAAAGGTGACATGGGTGCCAGGTCTCAAGATCCCTGGGTGATGTCATGTGTTCAACCCCACAAGTTTGAACAGAGGGCGGAGGTATGTGGTGTAGTGACCACTATGTCAGCTAGGGGGCGCTGTGTGGGTGTCCCAGGACGGGTGTACAGGCACATTCAGTGTGGTAACAGGAGCAGGGTCCTAAATGGCCATTATGGGTCTCAAGGTGGGTGGCCTTGGGATGCAGGCTCCAGGGTGTATTGATCAGAAGAGGTACTGCTGATATTTCTGTTACACTGTGTCAGGGAAGCCTGTGTGTGTCTATGTGCAATACAACCTTTAGTGATGTCATAGCCATGTGATCAACTGTGGGTGTGGTTACAGGGCTATGTTATTGAGGTGTTTGGCACATGTGAAGGAGTGTGAGAGAGTCTGTCAGAGTGTGGACAGACTTCCATGTGTCCAGGTGGGACACTACAGAAAGTTGTATATGGGTAGGACTACAGCTCCCAGCATGTGCTGAGACTCTCGGTCCGAGTCTCCAACCACGGACATTTGTGTTCTTTGGCCTAAGCTAGAGGCTATTTTAGTAATGTGCTGCCTTGTGGGTTTATGATGCAAATAAACCTCATGAACTTTGGGAAGAACCTGTCGCATATTTGTCTCCCACTGCACCTAAGCGAGTCGAATCCCTACAGTATGAATGTAGTATATATGTAGTATGTATGTAGTATGTATGTATGTATGTTGTATGAATGTTGTATATATGTATAGAGTTGAGCGAAACAGGTCGAACAATTTCAAAAGTCGCCGACTTTTGGCAAAGTCGGGTTTCATGAAACGAAACCTGACCCTAGGATGAGATCGGCCACGAGGTCGGCGACTTACGCGCCAAAGTCGCGTTTCAAAAGTTTGTTTTGCGCTCTTTTTCAGCCAATCAGGATCCACGGACACTGTGGGCAACGTGATGACATAGGCACGGGTCACCACCATCTTTCAGAAGGGCATGCAAGTGATTGGCTTGCTTTGGTGGGTGTCACAGGGGGTATAAAAGGGCGTGCACGCCGACCGCCATCTTACTTCTGCCGATCTTAGTATAGGGAGAGGTTGCTGCTGATTCTGTAGGGAGAGCGTTAGGCAGGGAAGAAGACAAAAAAACTGCTTCTGCTGCTAGCGATTTGGCCTGCACAACACACCAGTCACTGTGTGTGCAGTGCAAGGGGAGGCTATATAGTGGTGTATCAGTGGTGTTGGTTGTTGGGCTGCCTTCTAAGGCTTCCTGACATTCCTGCATTGCTGTTTACCCACTGCTCCGCAAACTGCTTTTTTAAAAGCAATCCCAATTTTTTTTTTTTGTCCTGCTGAGAAGACAAAAAAACTGCTTCTGCTGCTAGCAATTTGGCCTGCACAACACACCAGTCACTGTGTGTGCAGTGCAAGGGGAGGCTATATAGTGGTGTATCAGTGGTGTTGGTTGTTGGGCAGCCTTCTAAGGCTTCCTGACATTCCTGCATTGCTGTTTACCCACTGCTCCGCAAACTGCTTTTTTAAAAGCAATCCAATCTCCCTTATCCTCTAGTCACTTTTGTCACAGCTGTGCCATCGAGCCTGTCACATAGCGCTCAGATATTCATTGGGCCTCACACAATCCAAAAGTGTCCAGTGTCCAAAAGTGTGTGCAGATTCAAAATCTCCCTTATCCTCTAGTCACTTTGGTCACAGCTGTGCCATCGAGCCTGTCACATAGCGCTCAGATATCAGTGGGCCTCACACAATCCAAAAGTGTCCATCCAGTGTCCAAAAGTGTGTGCAGAGATTCAAAATCTCTCTTATCCTCTAGTCACTTTGGTCACAGCTGTGCCATCGAGCCTGTCACATAGCGCTCAGATATCAGTGGGCCTCACACAATCCAAAAGTGTCCAGTGTCCAAAAGTGTGTGCAGAGATTCAAAATCTCCCTTATCCTCTAGTCACTTTGGTCACAGCTGTGCCATCGAGCCTGTCACATAGCGCTCAGATATCAGTGGGCCTCACACAATCCAAAAGTGTCCATCCAGTGTCCAAAAGTGTGTGCAGAGATTCAAAATCTCCCTTATCCTCTAGTCACTTTGGTCACAGCTGTGCCATCGAGCCTGTCACATAGCGCTCAGATATTCATTGGGCCTCACACAATCCAAAAGTGTCCAGTGTCCAAAAGTGTGTGCAGAAATTCAAAATCTCCCTTATCCTCTAGTCACTTTGGTCACAGCTGTGCCATCGAGCCTGTCACATAGCGCTCAGATATCAGTGGGCCTCACACAATCCAAAAGTGTCCATCCAGTGTCCAAAAGTGTGTGCAGAGATTCAAAATCTCCCTTATCCTCTAGTCACTTTGGTCACAGCTGTGCCATCGAGCCTGTCACATAGCGCTCAGATATCAGTGGGCCTCACACAATCCAAAAGTGTCCAGTGTCCAAAAGTGTGTGCAGAGATTCAAAATCTCCCTTATCCTCTAGTCACTTTGGTCACAGCTGTGCCATCGAGCCTGTCACATAGCGCTCAGATATCAGTTGGCCTCACACAATCCAAAAGTGTCCATCCAGTGTCCAAAAGTGTGTGCAGAGATTCAAAATCTCCCTTATCCTCTAGTCACTTTTGTCACAGCTGTGCCATCGAGCCTGTCACATAGCGCTCAGATATTCATTGGGCCTCACACAATCCAAAAGTGTCCAGTGTCCAAAAGTGTGTGCAGAGATTCAAAATCTCCCTTATCCTCTAGTCACTTTGGTCACAGCTGTGCCATCGAGCCTGTCACATAGCGCTCAGATATCAGTGGGCCTCACACAATCCAAAAGTGTCCATCCAGTGTCCAAAAGTGTGTGCAGAGATTCAAAATCTCCCTTATCCTCTAGTCACTTAGGTCACAGCTGTGCCATCGAGCCTGTCACATAGCGCTCCGATATCAGTAGGCCTCACACAATCCAAAAGTGTCCATCCAGTGTCCAAAAGTGTATGCAGAGATTCAAAATCTCCCTTATCCTCTAGTCACTTTTGTCACAGCTGTGCCATCGAGCCTGTCACATAGCGCTCAGATATTCATTGGGCCTCACACAATCCAAAAGTGTCCAGTGTCCAAAAGTGTGTGCAGAGATTCAAAATCTCCCTTATCCTCTAGTCACTTTGGTCACAGCTGTGCCATCGAGCCTGTCACATAGCGCTCAGATATCAGTGGGCCTCACACAATCCAAAAGTGTCCATCCAGTGTCCAAAAGTGTGTGCAGAGATTCAAAATCTCCCTTATCCTCTAGTCACTTTGGTCACAGCTGTGCCATCGAGCCTGTCACATAGCGCTCAGATATCAGTGGGCCTCACACAATCCAAAAGTGTCCAGTGTCCACAAGTGTCTGCAGAAATTCAAAATCTCCCCTGTCCTATAGACACCTTGTACCTTGTTTTACATTACTATATAGTTTGTTGGATTTTGTCTACATTTCTACCAAAAATGAGGAAGGCTGGTGGAAGAGGCCGTGGAATTGGGCGGGGGTTGGCAGCTGGTAATGATGGTGTTGGTGGTGGATCTGATGGTAGTGGCAAGAGCAAAATAGGACCGAATGCAGGAGGTGCTGACCCTGCGTCATCGTCTGGCTACATAAGGCCTCGAACGCTTAGTTTTCTAGGAGTTGGCAAACCGCTTTTAAAGCCAGAGCATCAGGAAAAAGTTTTGTCTTACTTTGCTGACTCAGCCTCCAGCTCTATCGCCTCCTCTTCTTCAGTTGTAAAAAGTAAAAGCACTGAGTCGTCATTGGAGGCTCATGTTCATGAACCACACCTTTCCTTGTGTCCTTCACCCCAACCAAGATTGAAGGATGACGCAGGCCATACTACTGATTACTCCATGGAGCTGTTTTCACATACCATGCCTGGATTATCAAGTGAAATGGTGAATTACCCAGGCCAAGATGAATCTGACATGGAGTGCACTGATGCACAGCCGCTGATGGATGATTCTGCTGGTACATTCACTCAGAGCACTGCATTGTCCTCGCAGTGTACAGAGCCAGATTCTGACCCTGATGAGACTCAGGTGCCCCTTCCCGCACACTATACCACCATACACGGTGACACAGAGGAAGGTGCACATGACATAGAAGAGGAGGTGATGGATGACCCAGTTGTTGACCCAGATTGGCATCCATTGGGGGAAGAGGGTGCTGCTTCCAATAGCTCAGATGAGGAGCATCCACAGCAGACATCGACATCGCAACAGCTGTTATCTGGCAGGCCCGGAGCACTCCAAAGACAGGTTCCAAACATCAAAAGAGTTGCTGGACAGCTTGTCCAGAGGGTCAAAAGATCACAGCGTGCTAGGCCGCAAAATGTCTGCCAAAGTAGGAAGAGTGCAGTGTGGCACTTTTTTGAACAAAATCCTCATGATCAGGCCAAGGTTATCTGTAAGAAGTGCGCAAAGACCTTTAGCCGAGGGAAAAATCTGAAAAATTTGAATACCAGTTGCATGCTTAGACATTTAACCAGCATGCACTTGCAAGCGTGGACACAACACCAAACCTCAAGTGCCACATGTGCAACTGATCACAACGAAGGTAGTCAGCAACGCTACATTGTTTCCCCCACTGTAAGCCCACCGGTTAGCACAGCAGCAAATGTTGAGGTGTCGTTGCAAGACCACAGCAGTCAGGGAATCCCACTGTTATATCAACGAAAGACTGATTCTAGGCCATCAGAAAGAACACCAACTCCATCACCATCATCAACCCTCTCTCAGTCCGCTCTGTCCACCGCTACTTCCACCATATGCAGCTCTCAAGTCCAACTCACCCTCCCAGACACTATGAGTAGGTCAAGAAAGTACCCAGTCTCTCATCCGCGTACACTGGGTTTGAACGCCCACATTGCCAAACTAATCTCGTTTGAGATGATGCCCTTTCGGTTGGTGGAAAGCACAGCTTTCCGCGAACTCATGGCCTATGCAGTACCACGCTATGACCTACCCAGTCGCCACTTCTTCTCTCGCAAAGCCATCCCAGCCCTCCACCATCATGTGAAAGACCGCATTGTCCATGCACTCAAGCAGTCAGTGAGCGGAAAGGTGCACCTCACAACTGATGCATGGTCCAGTCGGCATGACCAGGGCCGTTACGTGTCCATCACTGCGCACTGGGTTAATGTGGTGGATGCAGGGTCCACAGGGGACAGCGGTGGTGGGACAGTGCTGCCTAGCCCACGGTATAGGAAACAGTTGGCTGTAGGCGTTCGACCCTCCTCCTCCTCCTCCTCCAGAAGCGAAAGCTCGTCCACAGAGCGCAGTCGTACGAGCACTCCATCTGCAGCTGCCACTGTTGCACACGATGTGTCCCCCTATCGAGCAGCTAGTGGAAAGCGTCAGCAGGCTGTGTTGCAGATGATGTGTTTGGGCGACAGACACACCGCCGAGGTGCTGGCCGAGTACTTGAAGCGACAAACTGAGTCATGGCTGGGCAGTGTACATCTTGAGGCAGGCAAGGTAGTTAGTGATAACGGCCGTAATTTTGTGGCAGCCATAGCCCTTTCAAAACTCAGCCACATACCTTGCTTGGCTCACACCTTGAACCTGGTGGTGCAGTGCTTCCTCAAAAATTATCCGGAGTTAACAGCCCTGCTCCATAAGGTGCGAAGACTGTGCGCGCACATCCGCCGGTCGCCTGTACACTCCGTTCGTCTGCAGAAGCTGCAGCGATTGCTCCACCTTCCCAACCACCGCCTCATTATCGACATTGCAACAAGGTGGAACTCCACCCTGCACATGGTGGAGCGGCTGTGCGAGCAGAGGCAGGCCATAATGCATTTGTGGGAGGATACACGGCCAGGCACTTTGAGAGCAGACATGGAGTTGACAGGTGTGCAGTGGTCGAAGCTGAAAGACCTTTGTAAAGTCCTTCAGTGTTTTGAGGAATGCACACGGCTGGTAAGCGCAGACGACGCCATCCTAAGCATGAGCATCCCACTTATGCGTCTGCTCATGCAAACTTTGACGCACCTTAAGGAGCAGGCGTCTGCAGCCAATGTTGCTGAGGAGGAAGAGGAGGAGGGAATCCTTGATGACATTCAGCCATTGTCTGCTCAGGGACCTCTCCTGGACGAGGTGGAGGAAGAAGAGGAGGAGGAGGATGATGATGGGGATGATTACTTAGGGGAGGAGGATGCATCTCGTGGGGCAAGTGAAAATGTTGGCGTGGCAAGGTCTGGTACAGGGTTTGTGCGTGACTGGAGGGATGTGGATTTGCCAGAAAGTGCTCCTCCACCCAGCACTCGCAGTGCATCATTGACACCGGGAACATTGGCCCACATGTCAGATTATGCCTTGCAGATCCTAAAAAGGGACCCCCGCATTGCCAAAATGATGAACGATGACGACTACTGGTTGGCCAGCATCCTGGATCCACGCTATAAAGGCAAATTACAAAACATCATGCCACAGGAGAACCTTGACCTAATATTGGCTAATAAACAAGCAACTCTGGTAAATCGGTTGCTTGAGGCATTCCCAGCACACAGCAGCGGTGATGGTTCTCACACGAGCCGTACGGGCCGGGGGCAGCTTGGCAGAGGTGTTCGTGGTGCACACAGCAGAAGTGGCGTTGGAGACAGGGGTTTCATGACAATGTTGTGGACTGATTTTTCAAATACCGCTCACACAACTGGTAATACTGCATCGATGGAAAGTGACAGGAGACAGCAGTTGTCAACTATGGTTACAAACTACTTTTCCTCCCATATCGATGTTCTCCCACACAGGTCATTCCCCTTTGACTATTGGGCCGCTAAACTGGACACCTGGCCTGAATTGGCCCAATATGCCTTACAGGAGCTCGCTTGCCCAGCTGCAAGTGTGCTATCGGAAAGAGTCTTCAGTGCAGCTGGATCAATCCTGACAGAAAAAAGGACCCGTCTGTCAACCCAAAATGTGGATGATCTAACCTTCATTAAAATGAACCACGCATGGGTTTCCAAGGATTTTGTCCCACCTTCCCCTGATGACACATAGGGTGACAGAAAAATGGCTTGCTTTGGTCCACCTCTTCCTGGTACTTCACCTATTTCGCCTTTTGCATCAGCTGAATGTCCAACATCAACATATGCCACTTTCTAAAACTCCCTAACTGTGCTGCCTCCCCCCCATGGCCGGGGTCACCACCTAGCGCACGACACCGTGCGAGTGCCGTTGCCCTGGACAGGTGGGTAGGCCGACTCTTGGGCGCGGGCACTGGCACACGGTCCCTCATAGTGCAATCAAGTGTCTCTGACGGTGGTGGTGCACACCCGCCGTCAGACACACCGCCGTACTATGAGGGGCCCAGTGCCAGTACCGACGCCCACGAGTGGGCCCCCCTTGCTTGGGCAGGGCCCCAGCATTTGCAATCTTTACCTCTCCCTGCTCCTCCGCTGTGTAATCTGGGCCGTCAAATCCATACTGTGCCTGACACCGTCTGAGCCTGCCTCCTGATGTATAGACATATATTTTGAATGTGTACGCTATCCATACATGTTATCCGGGGATACGGTACCCTTTCTAACCTTTGTGCAATCACGTGCAATCCATACTGGGCCTAACACCGTCTGAGCCTGCCTCCTGAGACATATATTTTGAATGTGTACGCTATCCATACATGTTATCCGGGGATACGGTACCCTTTCTAACCTTTGTGCAATCACGTGCAATCCATACTGGGCCTAACTCCGTCTGAGCCTGCCTCCTGAGACATATATTTTGAATGTGTACGCTATCCATACATGTTATCCGGGGATACGGTACCCTTTCTAACCTTTGTGCAATCACGTGCAATCCATACTGGGCCTAACACCGTCTGAGCCTGCCTCCTGAGACATATATTTTGAATGTGTACGCTATCCAACATGTTATCTGGGGATACGGTACCCTTTCTAACTTTTGTGCAATCACGTGCAATCCATACTGGGCCTAACACCGTCTGAGAATGATAGATGGGGCCCACCATACACTGGAACATTCCAAAGGTGGACATCAGACACTGGAGCAGCATTTACAGGGCCCATTATACACTAGAGCATTAGAAATGGGGCCCATTATGTTTGGAGCATTATTTGGGCCCATAAGACAGTAGAGCTTCATCCATGGGGACCAACATATACTGTAGCATTATGTGGAGCTCATCATATACTGTTTCAAACATTATATGGGACCAATGATTCTGTATAGAGAAATAGATGGGCCTCGTCATGAGATGTAAAAAGTGAGGTATTTTTCATTGTACTATACCGCTATTTCTCTGCTGTATCGGAGCATGATGAGTTGTGGTATGTGTTAAAGGGGCGCTCTTTCGCCCAGGGCACATGAAAACCTGGAGCCAGCCCTCCCCCCCCCACAGTCTGTAGCCAAATAACCCCCATTTTTCAGTGCGTAACTTGTATTATGAAGTTAATTAAGGTTGACAAGCTTAAGTAAGAAGAATTGATGCTTTTGGCATTCAAATGGTCACTGTTGGTGTGTTTCCTGTCCTCCTCTCACTGCCGACTTTTATTCCCCATTGACTTACATTGGGTTTCGTGTTTCGGGACGACCCCGACTTTTCCCTATAATCGGACGATCTTGCTCGACCCGACTTTTGGAAAAGTCGGGTTTCACGAAACGAAACGCGACCCTAAAAAAACAAAAGTCGCTCAACTCTATATATGTAGTATGCATGTAGTATGTATGTAGTATGTATGTTTTTTTTGTTTGTTTTTTTACATTCAACACATTAGCCGGATGATGGGACTACTACTGTCCCATCATTGGCTAATGTGTCAATCACTGTCATTGTAGCATGCATAGTCCGATGGGACTTGTAGTCCCATCAGACGATGCCTACACACAACCCCCGGCAGGCCCGTACAGACCCCCGGCAGCCTGCACAGACCCCCGGCAGGCCCGCACAGACCGCACATCATGATGATATCATTTCAGCAGCCAATCACAGCCATGCCATTAGTTAACATGGCTAACACAACTGGCTCATTGCATTATGGGAACTTCCGATTCCGGTATTCGATATTGTAAAAATATCGGTACTCGGTATCGGAATTCCGATACAGCGAATATCGGCCGATACCCGATATTTGCAGTATCGGAATGCTCAACACTAGTCAGGGAATTTTCTGTATATCCCACTTTCCAGTTCCGGTTAGGAACTTGCAGCTCTCCAGCGCCCCCTTTATCCTCAAGTCAGTCACGGAACTACACCTAGGACAAGTAGCCACCAGAAAGGCTGCCTTGCCATGTACTGGCTATTGGGCACTCTGCAGCGAGGGTGGTATGTATATCCCCAGTCTCAGGCAGGAAATACACACATAACCTCTGTTCCATCACTGCGAGGGTCTCCCAAATCCCCGAGAACACTTTTCTGCCACCAGCTCCTCGCTTGACATTAAAACCAATATTGGGTCCAGAGCCCACCCACAGGGTATCGTAATTAGCGCAGAGGTCATGGTGGTTCATTTATAGAGCAAGGAAAGTGAAACTAGTAAATTTTATACATTTACTGCAGAAAATATAGGCAGTGCTTACAAAAATACAAAAAGATGTTACAAAAGAGACAAAATACAGTATATGCACACAGTTACAAAATAAAAGGGATTAAAACATAAAACGTACACATCTCAGTCACTGGCATGCCAAGTGGGGAGGGGGAGGGGAATCGTCCCAGAACAAAAGGGTACATCTGCGCAGCTCATGTAGCTGATTCCCCAGGCAAAAGACAACTTCCTCATTTAGCCTCCTAGTCTTATGCCTTTCCCTGGCTGACCTTACTGGGTGGGTGGACCTAAGGAATGTTCTCCTGTTTTGAAAGTTACTAAAAAAACTTCTGCAGGCCATATCAGGTCATATCGTGGGCTGCGAGACTCCCAGATTGATGACAGGAGTATTATATGGTTTCTTACCATGTTATCTCGATTTCTGGCAGCCACACAAGCTTCAAAACTCACCCGTGGATAGCTTTAATTATGCTGATTCCAAAAATATAAGTTTCCTGCCTCTATGATTATTCTGGGATATTATATTTGAGTTTGAATTAACAAAGAACTTTCAAATCCATGTGCTGCAGACAAACCGGTTTTACCTGGTCAAAAGCCACATTCCTGAGGGAGGGGGGAAAGAGTGGGATAGAATTACACACAGGGAGGGGGAGAGAGCTGCACATGAGAAGCTCAGTGTGACACTGCACAAAAATGATGGGGGAGGGGCAGCACCATCTCTGGAAGTATACATAGAAGTTTAGGAGTTATTCACATTTCTGACACCTCCCCATTTGGACTCAATGCCAATTTTGAGTTGAAAAAGTCAAACAGCGCTCCTTCCCTTCCGAGCTGTGCCATGTGCCTAAACAGTGGTTTACCTCCACATATGGGGTATCAGCATACTCAGGACAAATTGCACAACAACCTTTGTGGTCCAATTTCTCCTGTTACTCTTTGGAAATAAAAAAAAAAATGGGGTGAAAATTTTTTTTTTTTTTCATAACTCTACGTTATTATCTTTTGTAAAGCACTTGGGGGTTCAAAGTGCTCACCACACACCAGGAAAAGTACCTTGGGGGGTCTAGTTTCCAAAATGGGGTCACTTATGAGGGGTTTCCACTGTTAGGTACATCAGGGGCTCTCCAAACATGACATGACATCCGCTCTCGATTCCAGTCAATTTTACATTCAAAACCTCATATGGTGCTCCTTCCCTTCCAAGCCCTGCCATGCGCTTAAAAAGTGGTCTTTCTCTACATATGGGGTATCGGTGTACTCAGAAGAAATTGCACAGCAAATATTGTGGTTCATTTCTCTTGATACCCTTGACAAAATAAAAAAAATTGTGTCTGAAGAAAAAATTTTTGAGAAAAAAAGTTAAATGTTCTTTTTTTCCTTCCACGTTGCTTCAATTCTTGTGAAGCACCTGAAGGGTTAATGAACTTTTTGAATGTGGTTTAGAACACCTTGAGGGGTGAAGTTTTTAGAATGGTGTCACTGTGAGGAGACAGCAGGCACATAGGATGCAGTAACGGACCGTATGCAGACCAAGGGTAACGGGTTTTGTCATGGCTCTGGATGGGAATTCCTTTCCCTGCCCTGGGCTCTATGGAGTTAACCTTGCTGGCCTCCCTTTGGCCTGGGGACTGCTATATTAACCCGCCCTTCTGTTGAGTTTTTGCTAGTGATTGTTCTGTCCTCGGCTGAGCAGCTGACCTTGCTACACTTGTGTATACCGTTTGTTCCAGTGTGCTTGTCCTGTTTATGATCCGGCTTGTCCCTCATTTTGTACCTGCGCTCTGATTCTGTACCTCTGCTATTCTCTGCTTCTGATCTCTGGCTTGCCCTCTAACTACCCTCCTTGTCTGTGCCCTTGGTTACTGTGTTCCTGCCCGGTGTCTGACTTCGGCTTGTATTTGACCATTCTTCAGTCTGTGCCCTCGGATACTGTGTTACCCTCTGACTATTGAACTTGGCTTGTCTGACCTCTCTCTCTCCTGGCTCTGTCAGCTCTCGCTCTCACTTGCCACTCCCCCGGTGGTCACGTGTGTCAGGTCCTGTTTAATGCAGCATGTTCTCAGCAGCGGCCGCACACTTCTATTTGTTACTGCTGTCTCCCCACTCACTTCCCTTAGTGTCCATTCCCTGGACACTATCTGTGTATCCATCACAACAGCGTGTGTGTATGCCGTCACATTATCACTGACCCTAAAACTTTTTTTTCCTTGCATGGAAAGTTGGGGCTTTCTTGTGTTGTTATGGATCCTCTGTATCCTGACTCTGAGCAGGTCACCAATTTAACCCAGATGATGCAGAAATTGTCTGGAGCAGATGACTTTGGCTCAGCCCCATCAGCAGGTTCAGAGGAAAGTTGCTAATGCTGCTCGGAGTGCATCTTTCTCTGGGACTCAGGGTGGGGGAGCTACTGATGTTTCATTATTTTCTCCTGAAACTCCAGTTAAGTTACCCAATACCTTCTCTGGGGACAAGAAAAAATTTCTGGTCTTTAAAGAGGGGTGTAATCTATTGTTTTCTTTGCAACCCTGTTCTTCAGGTGACAAGGGTCAAAGAGTGGGGGTTGCCATCTCTTTATTAAGGGAAGCTTGGGCTTTTTCTCTTCCCCAACGGCTCCAGAAACAATGTCTGTGGATCGGTTCCTTGAGGCCCTTGGCCAAATTTATGATGAACCTGATCATATTCAACTGGCTGAGGATATGGTCATGCATCTGTCCCAGGGGAAGCACTCAACTGAGTGGTTCTGGTCTGAGTTTAGGCGTTGGGCCGCAGAAGTGTTTTGGAATGATTCGGCTCTCAGGGGATTGTTCCGCTGAGGTCTGTCTGAACACCTTAAGGATGACTTGACTTTACTTTCTCCGCCAGACACTCTCGAGCAAGCCATGACACAGGCCATCCACATGGACCGTAGACTCTGTCAAGAGGACTGATGCAGCAGGAGACCCCCTTGTATCCCATCAAGGTTGATTTGTCATCGTCTGTGGAACCCATGGAGGTGGGAGCCGTGTCCTTTAAGGAAAAGGAGAGGAGACGCTGCAAGGAAAACCAACTTTTCTTCTACTGTGGGGCTCTGGGACACTGGAGAATAGACTGCCCCTCTTGCCCTCCATCCTCCAAGGTTTCAGGAAAGATCTAGGTCTGGGTAACGGTCGAGGAGGTTACACAGACACTCAGGTACACTTTTCCTCAATGTCTAAAATTTTGCTCCAGGTGGAGCTTGGGGTAGATCATGATCTATTCCCTACTACATCTTTTTGGTTCAACCATTAACTTGATTGACTCTAACTTGGCGACACATTGCAAGATTGGGACAGTTAGGCTGGAGTCTCCACTAAAAGTGGTGGCCATTGACTCCACTCCCCTCACCAAGTGGGGAATCACCTGTGTCCCAGAAATTTTGTTGCTTAAGGTGGGCTCTTCTCATAATGAACATATTACTTGCTTTGTTTTGGACAATTTACCTTCGGGGTTGGTTCTGGGTTTTCCCTGGTTACAACGTCATAATCCTGTTATTAATTGGGAGATCAGAGAGATTGTCCAATGAGGATCCAATTGTGTTAACCAATGTTGTAATTCTGTGTCTATCTCATCTGTCAGTTCAGAGGGTATTCAGAAGTACCTAAAGCATTTCAAAGAAGTGTTCTCCGAAAGCGAGGCTGAGGTTTTACGACCATATCGACCTTTTCACTGCACCATTGAATTGATTCCAGATGCTAAATTGCCCAAGGCCCAGTTTTTTAACCTTTTGGGTCCTGAATGGGTTTCCATGAAAGAGCATATTGCGGAGACCCTCCATCTCCGTAGGGGGCATATCCGTCCTCCTGTTTCTTCTGTGGCAGCTGAATTTTTATTTGTCAAAAAGAAAGATGGTGGTTTGCGCCCTTGCCTCGACTTTTGGGAACTCTATAAGATCACGGTGAGAAACACGCTCCTGCTCCCTCTTATTCCCGATCTATGTAACCAATGGTTTTCAAAATTGCATTTACGAGGGGCCTATAATTTGATCAAGGTTCGAGAGGGAGACGAGTGGAAGATGGCGTTTCTCACGCCCAACGGTCTCTTTGAGAATTTAGTTATGCCTTTTGGCTTGACGAATGCTCCAGCCATCTTTCAAAATTTTATAAATTTTGTGTTTTCAGACCTCATCGGTCGCTTTGTAGTTATATACCTAGATGATATCTTGGTTTACTCCTCAGACAAACAAACCCATTTGGGGCATTTGCGTACCATTCTCCAGAGACTTAGGGAGAATCAACTCTTTGCTAAGTATGAAAAATGTTCATTTTTTGTGCAGGAATTGTCATTTTTGGGGTTTATTGTATCTAGGAAGAGTTTTCACATGGACCCCAAAAAGGTCTAGGCTATCATTGATTGAGTTCAACCATGAGACTAGAAGGAGTTACAGCATTTTCTGGGGTTCGCAAATTATTACCGGAAATTTATCAAGTGATTTTCTCAGGTGGTTAAACCTCTTACTGATCTTACACTTAAGGGTGCGGAAGTCTGCCCCGGTGCTGGTACAACCAGATCCATTCAGACCTTTTATCATGGAGGCTGATGCTTCTGAAGTGGGGCTGTGGGCAGTTTTGTCACAGGGACTCGCAACTCTTAGTAATCTTAAACCATGCACCTTCTTTTCCAAGATATTCTATCCTGCTGAGAGAAATTGTGATGTGGGCTATAGAGAGCTTCTTGCGGTTAAGTTGGCTTTTGAGGAATGGAGGCATTTTTTGGAGGGTGCGGCTCATCCCATTACTGTGATTACTAATCATAAAAATTTAGCCTACATTGAGCCTGCCAAATGATTGACTCCTAGGCAGGCCCGGCGGTCACTTTTTGTCCCGATTTCAGTTTTCCATTACATTTCATCCTGGTTCAAAAAATGTTAAAGCCGATGCATTATCCCGAAGTTTTGACCCTGCGTCCCCTCCCGAGCCTCCATCCTCCATTCTTCAACCTGGGTGGTTGTGGCAGATATCTCATCTGAATTGGAGCGGGAGATCATGGAGGCCCAGTCTCTTGCTCCTAGGTCTAAACCAGTTGGTAAATTGTTTGTCCCTGTACAATTTCATCTAAGACGCCTTTTAGGAGTTCCAGGAGTCTGTTTTGAGTGGACAGCCTGGGATCTCAGCCACTTGTGGGGCCGTGACTTGGTGGCCCTTACTAATTGCTGAAGTCAGAAAGTTTGTGCCTGTGTGTGGAGTTTGTGCTCGTACTAAGAGTTCTCATAGCCTGCCAGCCGGGGAATTGGTGCCTTTGCCAATTCCTGACAGACCATGGACTCACCTGTCCATGGATTTTATCACCAATCTTCCTCCTTCCAGGGGTAATATCGTGGTGTGGGTGGTAGTGGACAGGTTCTCTATGCAAGCCCATTTTGTACCTTTATCTGCGTTATCTTCTGCAGAGACATTGTCCAGGTTGTTTGTGCAACATGTGGTGCAATTGCATGGCATGCCATTGAATGTTGTGTCTGACAGGTGTCAAGTTCGTTGCTAAATCCTGGAGGGCGTTTTGTAAAAAATTGGGTGTTACTTTGTCCTTTTCTTCTGCCTATCATCCAGAGTCGAATGGCCAGACCGAATGTACAAATGAGTCTGTAGAACAAATTTTGCAATGTTTAGCCTCCACTCGACAGGATGATTGGTGCGATGCTTTGCTTTAGCTGAGTTCGCTTTTAATAACCGCGTAAGCCAGGCCACTGGCATGTCGCCCTTTCTTGCCAGTTATGAGTTTAATCGACATTTTAGGGAGTTTTCTCTTTTGGACTCTGGTTGTCCTGGGGCTGAAAGGACTGTGCAGCGTCTAAAGGAGTTGTGGACTGAGGTTTGACAAAACATTACCAAGGCTCAGAAAAAGTACAAATTTTTTGAAGATGAGAAGCGAGTGTCTGGTCCTACTTTCCAGGTAGGGCATAAGGTGTGGTTGTACACTCTAAACATTAAACTTAAGGTTCCCTCAGCTAAGTTGAGTCCTAAGTTTATTGGAACAAATTGAAAGGAGAGTCCAGCTTCTGGTAGAGAAAAAGTTTTTTTCCATAAAAATTCCCTTTATTCCAAAAATGATTAAACATCCAAATGCAAACAGTGGGGAGCTTGAGGATAAAAAAGACCCCCACAACTATATATGTTTCCATGTTTATGGATGAATGGAATGGGATTCTTAGCAATTGCTCACTGAATGTAATGAGACGTATTACTAAATATGAAGAAACAAAAACCCAAAACAATAGGACCAATATAAAAATTGTATACATTTTATTATAACAAATTAAGAATAAAATTGATATATAATACATCAATTGTAAATAAGGGAATCAGCGACACCTAGATGCCACACTAAAACTAAGTAGGCATAAATTGATGAAATCCATATATATCACATATGACCATAACAATAATACAAAAATTAATAAAAAGCCATATATAAAAATGAAACACCAATGTAAAAATACAAATAGAAGCATCAGCCAGATATAAAGTGCAATAAAATGTGTATATATATATATACAGTGGGGAAAAAAAGTATTTGGACATTAACCATTTCATCAGAAATTTGACCATTAAAAAACATTTTTGGTGTGAAACTGATGTTTTTTCTGAAGATCAAAAAAATACTGTTGTGAATTCTAATAGAAACTCTGATTTTCTTTTTAACAGTTTTCCACCATTTGTTTAGAAGAATTGGATTCTAAAGTAAATCCCCATGACATTAATGAAGCTATTCAATTGCAACTTAAAAATCCATTTTTTTATCCCCTGAACTCCAGGGTGGAATGTATGGACAGGTACCAAGAAACTTGTGGAAAGGGAACTTAAAATCCTGCTTAATGTCAGCAATAATTCTGCTTCTAAATCCAACTTGTCTCCTGCACTGAAAAAGCATTGTCTGAACTTAGACAAATGACAGACATTGTTATAAAAATGTCTGACAAGGGTGGAGCAGTGGTCATCATGGATTCCACAATGTATCAATCGCAGATTAATAATAAGTTGAATGATAATTCTATTTATACATTGCTTGATGGTAATCAAGTGAAAAGATTTTCTGAATTGACAGCACAGGTAATACAAGAAGGGGTTTCTCTAAGTGTTATTACCAAAAAACAAGCTGATTATTTGGTGGTAAAAAATCCTATAACACCAACATTGCATGCATTGCCTAAGGTACATAAAGGCATTGCTCCCCCCATATGAGACGCATTATTACAGGTATTGGGTCCGCAAATGAGCACTTAGGGGAATGGTTGGATACACTTTTACAACCTTGGCGCAGCAAACTCCTGGCTATATCAAAGATTCAATTGATATCCTTAATCAATTTTCTACTAAAGAATGGCAACCAAATTATATATGGTTTAGCTGCGATGTTATATCCCTATATACTTCAATACTGCAGTCTGTTACCATACAAGCATTGGAGTTTCATTTATCTAAATACAGTCAATATACCTCTGACTTGCAATCCTATATTATCCAGGTTACAGAATTTCTTATGAGTCATAATTTTTTTTGTTTTTGATTCAAAATATTATAGACAGCATAGGAGGGTTTCTCCCCTTCTTTGGCGAATTTGGTTTTGTTTTTTTGGGAGGAACAATGCATTTATTATTCACAAAACCAATTTTTGAATTGCATCCATTGGTATGGTAGATTTATAGATGATTTATTGTTTCTATGGTCTGGGGATGTAATAAAAATAGCAAATTTTACCGAATATATCAATAGCAATGGATGTAATCTAAATTTACATATTTTTTTATTTGCTAAATATTACTTTTCTTGATTTGAAATTTGCTGGTGTACCTAATCATTAGTGTTGAGCGACTTTTGGTTTTTTAGGGTCGAGTTTCGTTTCATGAAACCTGACTTTTCCAAAAGTCGGGTCGAGCAAAATCGGCCGACTATAGGGAAAAGTCGGGGTCATCCCGAAACATGAAACCCAATGTAAGTCAATGGAGAATTAAAGTCGGCAGTGAGAGGAGGACAGGAAACACACCAACAGTGGCAATTTGAATGCCAAAAGCATAAATTCTTGTTACTGAAGCTTGTCAACCTTAATTAACTTCATAATACTAGTTACGCACTGAAAAATGGGGGTTATTTGGCTACAGATGTGGGGGGAGGGCTGGCTCCAGGTTTTCGTGGGCCCAGGGCCAAAGAGCGCCCCTTTAACACATACCACAACTCATGATGCTCCGATATGGCAGAGAAATAGCAGTATAGTACAATGAAAAATACTTCACTTCTTACATCTCATGACTGATATCCATTTTAAATTCTCCAATACCTCCAAAAACGGACAGTGTATAACTCCATACAGTATTATGGCCAGCTCTTAGTGCGCTATACAGAGGAATGAGGCCCATATATTTCTCCATACGGAATCATTATTCCCATATAATGTTTCAAACCGTATATGATGAGCTCCACATAATGCTACAGTATATGTTGGTCCCAATGGATGAAGCTCCACTGTCTTATGGGCCCAAATAATGCTCCATATATAATGGGCCCCATTTCTACTGCTCTAGTGTATAATGGGCGCTGTAAATGCTGCTCCACTGTCTGATGTCCACCTTTGGAATGCTCCAGTGTATGGTGGGCCCCATATATCATTCACCAGAATATAGTGCTCCCCAAAAATTGCTGTCCCAACATTGAAAACAATTACATAAGTCTCCTTGCTAGGGAATCCCTGCACTACTCTGAACTCCTTGTCGTCCCCATCTTCCATCTCACTGCACTTGGCTGTTTAGGCCCTCCTACCGGCAGAGACACTTTTGCATACTATGCGGTGCCCTGTGCCAGTGCCATCGCCCATGAGTATGCCCCCCCACCTGCTCAAGGAACCTGCACTTTCATCTGTACCTTCCTCTTTGTCACCGTGTAAGGTGGTATAGTATGCGGGAAGGGGAACCTGAGTTTCCTCTGGGTCAGATTCTGGCTGTGTAGAGTGCAAGGGGAATGTAGTGGTCTGGGTCAATGTACCAGTAGCATCATCCAGCAGTGGCTGGGCCTCAGTGCACTTGTGGCGTCCCCAAGAGTACGGTCGACACTGTGGCACTGCCTTCCTCCTAGGGAGTGTGTTGTCAAGCTTGGGAGCAACGAAGGATCTCTCTAGCAGTTAAACCAACACACAACACATTTCCCACTCCAGGCCAGCAGGGAGACCTCTGAACCTGACTGCTGAGGAGCTGCTCTCTGTGGTCGGAAGGAGGTAAGTTAGGGCACTCAGTGCAGGGAAGGGGAAGTGTGTGGACGTGAGAAGGGGAGCTGGAGGATGAGCAGAGTTAAGGCTCACTCCTAGCTGGAGCACATGGTCGGGATTC
Source organism: Dendrobates tinctorius (assembly GCF_039654945.1). NCBI lineage: Eukaryota > Metazoa > Chordata > Amphibia > Anura > Dendrobatidae > Dendrobates > Dendrobates tinctorius. The sequence continues at coordinate 59,490,281 of NW_027361917.1, forward strand.
CGGTCTCGGAGTTTGTAGGGACACTGACGTTCCTGCAGCAGAAACCGGGGGAAGTAGCAGCTATAAATGCTCTGTGCCCAACAAAGGCTCGGAGGCCCCAGCATCGACGTGTGCGAGGCAGAAGGAAAAGGCTACAGCTGTCTGCCATACAAGTAAAGTCTGAGGAACATCTGTTAGACAGGAGGCGTTTCAGTGAACCACGGTCCTGTGAGTGCTTCCCCCACAAGCGCTAGAAAGGAGACGTTCAGGAAGGTACATGTTGGCGGAGTGTTGGAAGGGAGCTTTCCATTCTGGTCCCGGAGGTTGGCAGAGGTCCTAACGAGGAGGACACAGCACGGAGGCAGGCATCTGTGTAACCTGCAGACTGTGAGTAAAGCTTTGGAACTGCACGCTCTGGTGTCCTACAGTTATTCCAGCACCGCTACATCTGGGTACCAGCACCTACACCACCTGTGCCTTTCCCCTATCTACACTTCCCTGGGACTCCAGCTCCACCTGTGGGGAGCTTCGCCATCTTTGCTGCACAACACCATCAGTCCCAGAGGATCTGCATGCAGCGTCAGCCTAACATCTATGTTGCCGAACACCACAGGTGGCGTCAAACTATCTATATAAACTCTTTACCATTATACCAGGCCATTTACATGGACACCCAGGGCCACCGTCCGGGTCACCGCTGCTGTGACACATCCCACTGACACTAGCCCGGTACCGAGTACCCCACAGCCCTGGGAGGGCGACCCATATGCCGACTGCTGATCGGGCGGCGTTATTCCCACGAACCTCCAAACAGCGTCCCTGAAGGCAAAGTTTTTGGTTTCCGGGGACAGTATGATTGCAAAGCTGAACCTTAAAGGAATGTCCAAAAGGACACCACCAGGAGTGGAGCCTGTGGCTTAATTGGACTGCACCTGGGAAACCACTACCATACAAGCTACAGAAAAATGGACAGATTGCAAGCTTTGTCGATTCTGTGTGTGGTGTGGTATGTCCGTTTGTAGTTGTGCTAGCGATTTCTCAGCTTTATTCCGTTAACGACCGAGACTCCGGCATGGCCCCGCGGTACGCGTCAAGCTTACTAGAGGGATACGCGAGGCTGTGGCACGTGAGATCGAGCAATAACAGGTCTAGCATTCCAGTACATGTCCGGGGCTACATGCATGCTACACTGAAAGGACCAGCTTTTGTCGCTTACAGGTGCAGATAACCTGCTGAACTCCGTTAGTGATGGGGATCTGGGATTCAGATTATTCCCCGCAAACGATGATTTCCCAGTAAGTTCAGGTCAACCGCAATTCCAGAGTTAGGCCTAACCGTCATTCCTGAAGAAATTACGCGTCCAAACCACAGGTGCTGTAGCTTGCTTAACAGCTCGGCAGCCGTTCTCAGGCCCAGTATGGATTCAACAACATTGTAGAAAGTTGATAAAGGGTACAGTTTCACCGGATAATACGTATATATGTAGCCTAGTTTACACATTAAAAATATATGTCTATAGATCAGGAGGCAGACTCAGATGTTCTCAGGCCCAGTATGGATTTGACCAGATTGTACAAAGTTGAGAAAGGGTACTTTATCACTGGATAGCAGGTATATATAGCATAGTTTAAACATGTAAAATCTCCGTGTTCTCAGTATGGATTACACAGCAATCTAAAAAGTGGAAAAAAGGAAATGCATTTGAGGCGGACACAACTATATACTTTTGGTGTTATTTTTAAATCTTCATATATATTTCTGTCTCAGAAATACAGTCCAGCCTCTCCGCAATAGGAAATGAGATGCATACAATTAGTGACATAAAGGCTATTGATTGCAGAAATCTAGGAATTATTATTCACGGGAAAAACTTCCATCACAATTCTCATAGGCGATGCTGACCCTCAATTAATTTGTGTGTTGAGACAGTGAAAACATTTTTTTCTGAATAAAGTCTTGCTGTATCGCACTCCCGTTGATTCCATCACTGTTACTCATCTCAAATCAATTTTTATCACAGGGAGCGATGTAAACATGGTGCTCACTGGCTATCATGATCTGTCACATAACTTTGGAGTGCAAAAGACAGAAGCCACAGGCAGTAGACGATTCTATTTGATTGGCATGAGAGGGCACATTTTGAAATGTGCGCAGGAATGTCACACGTTTGTGAGTAGGAAAACTTTGAAAGCTGATGATAAACTACCACTGCATGTAATTGTGAGTTGACGTCCATAAGAAATGGAAGCCACTGATCATCTGGAGCTAGAGCCCGGCCAGCAGGACAGGGCATAGCTACATCTTAACCATCATCTTTCAGTTCAATCAATTTGTAGTGGCAGTCCCAGTGAAGGATTTGACAGGCCAGACTACACAGCGGAGGAGCAGGGAGAGGTAAACATTGCAAATGCTGGGGCCCTGCCCAAGCAAGGGGGGCACACTCGTGGGCGTCGGTACTGGCACTGGGCCCCTCATAGTACGGCGGTGTGTCTGACGGCGGGTGTGCACCACCACTGTCAGAGACACTTGATTGCACTATGAGGGACCCTATGCCAGTGCCCGCGCCCAAGAGTCGGCCTACCCACCAGTCCAGGGCAACGGCACTCACACGGTTTTGTGCGCTAGGTGGTGACCCCGGCTATGGGGGGGGGGCCGCCCACTTAGGGAGGTTTACAAAGTGGCATATGTAGATGTGGGTCATTCAGCTGCTGCAAAAGGCGAAATAGGTCAAGTTCGCGGAATAGGAGGAGGACCAAAGCAAGCCATTTTTCTGGCAACCTATGTGTCATCAAGGGAAGGTGGGACAAAATCCTTGGAAACCCATGCATGGTTCATTTTAATGAAGGTTAGATCATCCACATTTTGGGTTGACAGACGGGTCCTTTTTTCTGTCAGGATTGATCCAGCTGCACTGAAGACTCTTTCCGATAGCACACTTGCAGCTGGGCAAGCGAGCTCCTGTAAGGCATATTGTGCCAATTCAGGCCAGGTGTCCAGTTTAGCGGCCCAATAGTCAAAGGGGAATGACCGGTGAGGGAGAACATCGATATGGGAGGAAAAGTAGTTGTTAACCATAGTTGACAACTGCTGTCTCCTTTCACTTTCCATCGATGCAGTATTACCAGTTGTGTGAGCGATCCGTGAAAAATCAGTCCACAACATTGTCATGAAACCCCTGTCTCCAACGCCACTTCTGCTGTGTGCACCACGAACACCTCTGCCAAGCTGCCCCCGGCCCGTACGGCTCGTGTGAGAACCATCACCGCTGCTGTGTGCTGGGAATGCCTCAACCAACCGGTTAACCAGAGTTGCTTGTTTAGTAGCCAATATTAGGTCAAGGTTCTCCTGTGGCATGATGTTTTGTAATTTGCCTTTATAGCGTGGATTCAGGATGCTGGCCAACCAGTAGTCGTCATCGTTCATCATTTTGGCAATGCGTGGGTCCCTTTTTAGGATCTGCAAGGCATAATCTGACATGTGGGCCAATGTTCCAGGTGTCAATGATGCACTGCGAGTGCTGGTTGGAGGAGCACTTTCTGGCAAATCCACATCCCTCCAGTCACGCACAAACCCTGTACCAGACCTTGCCACGCCAACATTTTCACTTGCCCCACGAGATGCATCCTCCTCCCCTAAGTAATCATCCCCATCATCCTCCTCCTCCTCCTCTTCTTCCTCCACCTCGTCCAGGAGAGGTCCCTGAGCAGACAATGGCTGAATGTCATCAAGGATTCCCTCCACCTCTTCCTCCTCGTCAACATTGGCTGCAGACGCCTGCTCCTTAAGGTGCGTCAAAGTTTGCATGAGCAGACGCGTAAGTGGGATGCTCATGCTTAGGATGGCGTAGTCTGCGCTTACCAGCCGTGTGCATTCCTCAAAACACTGAAGGACTTTACAGAGGTCTTTCAGCTTCGAACACTGCACACCTGTCAACTCCATGCCTGCTCTCAAAGTGCCTGGCCGTGTATACTCCCACAAATGCATTATGGCCTGCCTCTGCTCGCACAGCCGCTCAGCCATGTGCAGGGTGGAGTTCCACCTTGTTGCAATGTCGATAATGAGGCGGTGGTTGGGAAGGTGGAGCAATCGCTGCAGTTTCTGCATACAAATGGAGTGTACAGGCAACTGGCAGATGTGCGCGCACAGTCTTCGCATCTTCTGGAGCAGGGCTGTTAACTCCGGATAATTATTGAGGAAGCACTGCACCACCAGGTTCAAGGTGTGAGCCAAGCAAGGTATGTGGCTGAGTTTTGAAAGGGCTATGGCTGCCACAAAATTACGGCCATTAACACTAACTACCTTGCCTGCCTCAAGATGTACACTGCCCAGCCATGACTCAGTTTGTCGCTGAAAGTACTCAGCCAGCACCTCGGCGGTGTGTCTGTCGCCCAAACACATCATCTGCATCACAGTCTGCTGATGCTTTCCACTAGCTGCTCAATAGGAGGACACCTCGTGTGCAACAGTGGCAGCTGCAGTTGGAGTGCTCGTACGACTACGCTCTGTGGACGAGCTTTCGCTTCTGGAGGAGGAGGAGTAGGAGGGTCGAACGCCTACAGCCAACTGTTTCCTATACCGTGGGCTAGGTAGCACTGTCCCACCACCGCTGTCCCCTGTGGACTCTGCATCCACCACATTAACCCAGTGCGCAGTGATGGACACGTAACGGCCCTGGCCATGCCGGCTGGACCATGCATCAGTTCACCCCCATGCACCGGCTCACCCCTTCTGACACAGCCTCTCCTGCTGCACTTTCGTATGGCGGCTTCCACCTTTCTCACACCCCCCGCCCCAGCAGCAAACATGGTGGAGGAGTTGGTTTTCTCCTGTCAGATACCTGCTCCTTCACCCCAATCCCACTGCCACCCTCTGTTACCCTCCCTTCCTTTGAGGTGCACTCTGTGCGCATCTACTCCCCCTCCAACCTCCAACTGGCTGTCATCTACCGCCCCCCAGGGCCAGCCACCACCTTCTTTGACCACTTCACCACCTGGTTACTTCATTTCCTTTCCGCGGACATCCCTACTATCATCATGGGCGACTTCAACATCCCCATTGACACTTCCCTCTCAGCTGCCACTAAACTTCTATCTCTCACTTCCTCCTTCGGCCTCACTCAATGGTCTTCTACAGCCACCCACAAAGATGGCCACACACTGGACCTCATCTTCACCCGCCTCTGCTCCCTATCTAACCTCTCTAACTCACCTCTTCCTCTCTCTGACCACAACCTGCTCACATTCTCTTCCCTCTTCACTCCATGTCTACAATCCCCACCCCACAAACTTTCACACCCTCGCAGGAATCTTAAACACCTTGACCTACACTCATTCTCCGAATCCCTCCTCCCTCTTACAGATATAAGTTCCTTACACAATGCGGATGACGCTGCCGCTCTATATAACACCACAATAGCTGTAGCTTTGGAATCCGCTGCCCCACTTACACATACCAAAACTCGCAAAATCAACAGACAGCCCTGGCACACCAGCCTGACCAAAGAGCTGAGGCGAGCTTCCAGGGCTGCTGAGCGCAGATGGAAAAGATCCCACTCCAACGAGCATTTCATCGCATTCAAACAGTCCCTCACTACTTTCAAGACCACACTCGCCACAGCTAAACAAACCTACTTCTCATCTCTCATATCCTCCCTGTCTCACAACCCTAAACAGTTATTCAACACCTTCAATTCTCTCCTCCGCCCCCCAGCACCTCCTCCCTCCCCACTCATCTCAGCTGAAGACTTTGCCTCATTTTTCAAGCAGAAAATTGATAACATCAGGGACAGTTTTGGTCAACAACCCCCAGAGCCCTTCCTCCCGACTTCCCAGCCCTCAACCTTCAAAACCAACTTCTCCACCATTACAGAAGATCGACTCTCCACTCTACTCTCAAGATCACATCTCACCACCTGTGCACTCGACCCGATCCCATCCCACTTCATCCCAAACCTCACCACAGTCTTCATCCCAACCCTAACCCATCTCTTCAACCTATCACTAACAACTGGTGTTTTCCCCTCAAGCTTTAAACATGCCTCCATCACACCTATCCTCAAAAAGCCCTCTCTTGACCCATCCTCTGTATCTAGCTATCGCCCTATATCACTTCTCCCATACGCCTCCAAGCTACTGGAACAACACGTCTACCTTGAACTGTCCTCCCATCTCTCTTCTTGCTCCCTCTTCGACCGCTTACAATCTGGCTTCCGGTCACACCACTCCACTGAAACTGCCCTTACTAAGGTCACCAATGACCTCTTAACTGCCAAGAGCAAGCGACACTACTCTGTCCTCCTCCTCCTGGACCTGTTGGCTGCCTTTGACACAGTGGACCATTCCCTATTATTACAGACCCTCTCATCCCTCGGCATCACAGACTTGGCCCTCTCCTGGATCTCATCATACCTAACAGACCGGACATTCAGCGTCTCCCACTCACACACCACCTCCTCACCTCGCCCCCTATCTGTCGGAGTCCCACAAGGTTCAGTCCTAGGGCCCCTGCTGTTCTCTATTTACACCTTTGGCCTGGGACAGCTCATAGAATCTCATGGCTTTCAGTATCATCTTTATGCTGATGACACACAGATCTACATCTCTGGACCAGATATCACCTCCCTACTAACCAGAATCCCTCAATGTCTGTCCACTATTTCATCCTTCTTCTCCACTAGATATCTGAAACTCAACATGGACAAAACAGAATTCATCATCTTTCCCCCATCTCACGTGACCCCCCCTACGAACCTATCAATTACAGTAAATGACTGCCCACTCTCCCCAGTCCCACAAGCTCGCTGCCTCGGAGTAATCCTTGATGCTGATCTCTCCTTCAAACCACATATCCAAACCCTTTCCACTTCCTGCCGACTTCAACTCAAAAATATTTCACGCATCCGTTCATTCCTCACCCAAGAATCTGCAAAAACCCTAGTCCATGCCCTCATCATCTCTCGCCTTGACTACTGCAACCTCATGCTCTGCGGCCTCCCCTCAAACACTCTCGCACCCCTCCAATCTATTCTAAACTCTGCTGCCCGACTAATCCACCTGTCCCCCCGCTATTCCCCAGCTTCTCCCCTCTGTCAATCCCTTCACTGGCTCCCAATTGCCCAGAGACTCCATTACAAAACCCTAACCATGACATACAAAGCCATCCACAACTTGTCTCCTCCATACATCTGTGACCTCGTCTCCCGGTACTTTCCTGCACGCAACCTCCGATCCTCACAAGATCTCCTTCTCTACTCCCCTCTTATCTCCTCTTCCCACAATCGCATACAAGATTTCTCTCGCGCATCTCCCCTACTCTGGAACTCTCTACCACAACATATCAGACTCTCACCTACCATCGAAACCTTCAAAAAGAGCCTGAAGACCCACCTCTTCCGACAAGCCTATAACCTGCAGTAACCACCGATCGACCAAACCGCTGCACGACCAGCTCTACCCTCGCCTACTGTATTATCACCCATCCCTTGAAGATTGTGAGCCCTCGCGGGCAGGGTCCTCTCTCCTCCTGTACCAGTTATGACTTGTATTGTTTAAGACTATTGTACTTGTTTTTATGTATACCCCCCTCACATGTAAAGCGCCATGGAATAAATGGCGCTATAACAATAAATAATAATAATAATAATAATAATAATAATCAGTTGTGAGGTGCACCTTTCCACTCACTGACTGCTTGAGTGCATGGACAGTGCGGCCTTTCACATGATGGTGGAGGGCTGGGATGGCTTTGCGAGAGAAGAAGTGGCGACTGGGTAGGTCATAGCGTGGTACTGCATAGGCCATGAGTTCGCGGAAAGCTGCGCTTTCCACCAACCGATAGGGCATCATCTCAAACGAGATTAGTTTGGCAATGTGGGCGTTCAAACCCAGTGTACGCGAATGAGAGACTGAGTACTTTCTTGACCTACTCATAGTGTCTGGGAGGGTGAGCTGGACTTGAGAGCTGCATATGGTAGAACTAGCGGTGGACAGGGCAGACTGAGAGAGGGTTGATGATGGTGATGAAGTTGGTGTTCTTTCTGATGGCCTAGAATCAGTCTTTCGTTGATATAACAGTGGGATTCCCTGACTGCTGTGGCCTTGCAACGACACCTCAACATTTGCTGCTGTGCTAACCGGTGGGCTTACAGTGGGGGAAACAATGTAGCGTTGCTGACTACCTTCTTTGTGATCAGTTGCACATGTGGTACTTGAGGTTTGGTGTTGTGTCCATGCTTGCAAGTGTATGCTGGTTAAATGTCTAAGCATGCAACTGGTATTCAAATTTTTCAGATTTTTCCCTTGGCTAAAGGTCATTGCGCACTTCTTACAGATAACCTTGGCCTGATCATGAGGATTTTGTTCAAAAAAGTGCCACACTGCACTCTTCCTACTTTGGCAGACATTTTGCGGCCTAGCACACTGTGATATTTTGACCCTCTGGACAAGCTGTCCAGCAACTCTTTTGATTTTTGGAACCTGTCTTTGGAGTGCTCCGGGCCTGCCAGATAACAGCTGTTGCGATGTCTGCTGTGGATGCTCCTCCTCCTCATCTGAGCTATTGGAAGCAGCACCCTCTTCCCCCAATGGATGCCAATCTGGGTCAACAACTGGGTCATCCATCACCTCCTCTTCAATGTCATGTGCACTTTCCTCTGTGTCACCGTGTATGGTGGTATAATGTGCGGGAAGGGGCACCTGAGTCTCATCAGGGTCAGAATCTGGCTCTGTACACTGCGAGGACAATGTAGTGCTCTGAGTGAATGTACCAGCAGAATCATCTATCAGTGCACTCCATGTCAGATTCATCTTGGCCTGGGTAATTCACCATTTCACTTGATAATCCAGGCATGGTATGTGAAAACAGCTCCATGGAGTAATCAGTAGTATGGCCTGCGTCATCCTTCAATCTTGATTGGGGTGAAGGACACAAGGAAAGGTGTGGTTCATGAACATGAGCCTCCAATGACCACTCAGTGCTTTTATTTTTTACAACTTCAGAAGAGGAGGCTATAGAGCTGGAGGCTGAGTCAGCAATGTAAGACAAAACTTTTTCCTGAAGCTCTGGCTTTAAAAGCGGTTTGCCACCTCCTAGAAAACTAAGCCTTCGAGGCCTTGTGGAGCCAGACGATGACGCAGGCTCAACACCTCCTGCATTCGGTCCTATTTTGCTTTTGCCACTACCATCAGATCCACCACCAACACCATCATTACCAGCTGCCAACCCCCGCCCAATTCCACGGCCTCTTCCACCAGCCTTCCTCATTTTTGGTAGAAATGTAGACAAAATCCAACAAACTATATAGTAATGTAAAACAAGGTACAAGGTGTCTATAGGACAGGGGAGATTTTGAATTTCTGCACACACTTGTGGACACTGGACACTTTTGGATTGTGTGAGGCCCACTGAATATCACAGCGCTATGTCACAGGCTCGATGTCGCAGGTGTGAAAAATGTCACTAGAGGATAACGGAGATTTTGAATTTCTGCACACACTTGTGGACACTGGACACTTTTGGATTGTGTGAGGCCCACTGAATATCACAGCGCTATGTCACAGGCTCGATGTCGCAGGTGTGAAAAATGTCACTAGAGGATAACAGAGATTTTGAATTTCTGCACACACTTGTGGACACTGGACACTTTTGGATTGTGTGAGGCCCACTGAATATCACAGCGCTATGTCACAGGCTTAATGTCGCAGGTGTGAAAAATGTGACTAGAGGATAACGGAGATTTTGAATTTCAGCACACACTTGTGGACACTGGACACTTTTGGATTGTGTGAGGCCCAGTGAATATCACAGCGCTATGTTACAGGCAGAAATTGGCTAGTGTATGACAAACTACAAGGTGTATATAGAATTGGGCATAATAGGAATCTCCCTAGAGTGTAGGTCTGTAAGAGCGGAACAAGTCCTTGACTTATCCTTACAGAGCGACACACAGATAGCTTCACTGTGGCCGTGATAAAAGCCGTTACACGGTACTGAGAGAGGAGCGTGCACGTACACGGCTATCCAGTGTACGTAAAATTGTCAAGCTCCGTGTTTTTTAAGTATATGGACTGACACACGCTGTCTCTCTATAGTTTTGAATGTGATCAAACAGCAAATATATTTAACTGTTTGAAAGCAAGACAAAACTAGAAGGTGCAGGTCTGTAAGAACGGAACATGTCCTCGACTTATCCTTACAGAGTGACACACAGATAGCTTCACTGTGGCTGTGATAACAGCCATTACACGGTACTGTGTGAGGAGTGTGCACCGCTGTATGGTGTGAAAAAATAAACGCTCAGTACCTCACCAGGACAAAAGAAAAAAAAAATTGGGATTGCTTTTAAAAAAGCAGTTTGCAGAGCAGTGGGTAAACAGCAATTCAGCCGTCAGGAAGCCTTAGAAGGCAGCCTAACAACCAACACCGCTGATCCAGCAAAATATAGTCTCCACTTGCACTGCACACACAGTGACTGGTGTGTTGTACAGGCAAAATCGCTAGCAGCAGAAGCAGTTTTTGGTGTCTTCTTCCCTGCCTAACGCTCTCCCTACAAAATCAGCAGCAGCAGCAGCAGCTCTCCCTATTCTGAGATCAGCATGAGTAACATGGCAGTCGGCGTGCACGCCCTTTTATACCCCCTGTGACGCCCACCAAAGCAAGCCAATCACTTGCATGCCCTTCTGAAAGATGGTGTTGACCCCTGCCTATGTCATCACATTGCCCACAGTGTCCGTGGAACCTGATTGGCTGAAAAAGAGCGCAGAACAAACTTTTGAAACGCGACTTTGGCGCTTAAGTCTCCGACCTCGTGGCCGACCTTATCCTAGGGTCGGGTTTCGTTTCATGAAACCCGACTTTACCAAAAGTCGGCGACTTTTGAAATTTTTCGACCTGTTTCGCTCAACTCTACTAATCATGTTATTTCATCTACTAAGTTTAGGAAACCTATAGGTGGTAATACCATATTGCACGCAACCAGCTGTCATCCCAGACATACCATCAAGTCTATTCCAGTGGGTGAGTTTACAAGGGTTTTTTGCAATTGCAGTGATCCTGCAAGTTGTGAAAGAGAAACTTCCCAGACTGAATCAAGACTGCGCAGCAGAGGTTATCCTGAATGGACTATTAAATGTGCTCATAATTTGGTTCTTAATAAAAATAGAATGGAGTTGATTAATTATAGTACTAGATCTTTTACTAAAAGTTCTAATATTACCGCCAAGCCTGTTGTCTCCATCCAGTACAGCTCTGAGTTTTCTGATATTAAAAGTATTATCAACAAATATTTACCTGTCCTGCATGAAGATAAAATCTAAAATCTTGGCTGAAATTTTGAAATCAGGATGTAATATTGTAGCCATAAAAGCACCTTCATTATCCGATACTTTATCACCTAATTTTTTTCAACGGAAAAAAACGGAGTGAAGCCTGGTTAAATCACAAAGGTTTTTTTTAAGTGTGGAGCAATGCAATGCAAAGTTTGCAAATTTGCACACCCATGCAATAAGTTTTATAATTATGATGGTACACAAATACATTTAATCAAGCAGCATATTAACTGTAATTCAGCTAATGTCATTTATTGTATCCAGTGTGTGTCTTGCAATTTATCATATATTGGATGTGCAAGTTGGAAAATTAAGACGCGTATTAAGGAACATTTAAATGACATTACTAACATTAATAGTTTGAATAACAGGAATATATCTGCAGCATCTAAACATTTTATTACCTGTCATTCCTGACACTTATCTTCGTTCCAGGTTTTTGCATTTGAAAAAGTGAATTTACCACCTCGGGGCGGGGATCTCAAAAGACTTTTACTCACTAGAGAAGCTTTCTGGATTTTTCAGCTGGGAACAAGATATCCAGATGGTTTAAATTTATGTTGAGATCATATGTGTCATTATTAGATGTTGTTTTTCTCATGATGTTTAATTTATTGTTTTGATTTTTATGTAATGTCTGGCGAGACTAAACATGTACAATCATTTTGTATTTTGCATGTATTTTAAATGTCATGTGATCTTTCACCAATGGGAGTGGTTTACTATTGTATATAAAGTTTGAGGTAATTTTTCCCAAAAGGCTTTGAGAAAGAGCGCTGTTTGCGCTTGAAACACTTCACCCTGTGTTATCCTGCTTCCCACTATTTGCATTTGGATTTTTAATCATTTTTGGAATAAAGGAGTTTTTTATGGAAAATACTTTTTCTCTACTAGAAGCTGGACTCTCCTTTCAATTTGTTCTATTCATCGCTGGTCAGGGCATTGTCCAAGTATGCTGGATTACATCAGACAGTGAGCTGCCTACTCTTTGTATTATTCCCAAAGTTTATTGGCCCATATGAAATTGTTGAGATGGTTAATCCAGTCGCTTTTAGATTGCGTCTCCCAGACTCCTTCAAGATTTCCTATGTGTTCCACATATCTCTTTTGAAGCCTTTGGGAACTGTTGAGGAGGGGTCTTTGTGTGCTGCTCCCCCGGTACTGGTTGATGGCCACATGGAGTACGAGGTGGAACGCATTGTGGATTCTCAGAGGGTAGGTTGTACTTTACAGTATCTTGTACACTGGAAGGGATACAGTTTGGAAGATGAGTCTTGGATGCTGGCTCGTTCTGTACATGCTGATTGGTTGGTTCGAGCCTTTCATGTCAGACATCCTGGGAAGCCTGGGGGTCTGATGGCCCCCCGTTGAGAGGGGATACTGTCATGGCTCTGGATGGGAATTCCTTTCCCCATCCTGGGCTCTATGGAGTTAACCTTGCTGATCTCCCTTTGGCCTGGGGAGGGCTATATTAACCCGCCCTTCTGTTGAGTTTTTGTCAATGATAGTTCTATCCTCGGCTGAGCAGCTGACCTTGCCACACTTATGTATATACAGTAGTTTGTTTCATTGTGCTTGTCCTGTGTATGATCCTGCTTGTCCCTCGTTTTGTGACTGCACTCTGATTCTGTATCTCTGCTATTCTCTGGTTCTGATCTCTGGCTTGCCCTCTAACTACCCTCCTTGTCTGTGCCCTTGGCTACTGCATTCCTGCCAGTTTCTGACTTTGCCTTGTATTTGACCATTTTTCAGTCTGTGCCCTTGGATACTGCATTAAACTCTGACTATTGAACTCGGCTTGTCTGACCTCTCTCTCCCTCTCTCCTGGCTCTGTCGGCTCTCGCTCTCACTTTTTACCTTCCCTTACACGGAGGCTAGCTCCTCCTCCAGCCACTCTCCCGATGGTCACGTGTGTCAGGTCCTCTTTAGTGCAACGTGTTCTCAGCAGTGGCCGCACGCTTCTATTTGTTACTGCCATCTCCCAACTCACTTCCCTTAGTGTCCATTCCCTGGACACTATCTGTGTATTTGTCACAACAGTGTGTATGTGTGCCCTCACAGGTTTATTGTACAGCGGATTCTCCACACAGGGAGGGAACGGAGGGATAATTTTCTCTAATACAACCAGTAACAATAGACAATAACTTAAGTAGCAGAACAAACTAGACAGCAAGTTCAACAATGAAGACTTATTACTCTGGCGCCAGTCACTGTTGAACTCCTGAAGGTCGCTGGTGGTGCCTAGACTGTGACTCAGTAAGGGTATGACACAGTCCAGAGGTGTCCTGAATTCTTACGATGGTGTTTCCTCATGGTCCTGACGTTGGTGGTGTTTCCTCGTGGTCTTGACGTGGGTCTTGGCACAGAAGTCGTGAAGGTCGAGAAGAAAACATCCTTATCACCAGCTGTGATTGTCCCAGCACGACAGAGGCATGAAGCACTCTCAAAGCACAGTTCACAACGGGCAGCCTGGTTCGTCGTACTGTATAGATGTGCACCTACATCCCGCTCACAGACCATATCCCTCACAGTCAGTGATGTCGGCGGAGTCAGCTGTGACAGCAGTGTCAGTGAGGTCAGTAAAGCACTCAGTTGGCAGTTTCTAGAGGTATCTCTGTGACGTCCCAGGTTTGGACCTGATCCTCCGCGCCGCCTCACAGCTCTAGCCTTCCCACAGGCATCTCGCTTGTTCGACATTCCCGCCCAAACTGTCTGATCACTCGCACAATTCAGTTCCCTCAGCTTAACAACGCCCCCTTTTTTCCAGTGCAGGGAGCAGTCTGGAGCCCTAAGCCCCCTTGCAACATAGGTGACAGCCCCAAAGGCTCTGGACCCGTCACGGAAGAATCATGCCTAGCTGGGTTCTTCTCCTTACAATCCCCCTCTCTTTGTGCTCGCGATTCCATGGGTGAGAGTTCTTGTAGTATGCATTGACATTCTTCCGTTTCGAACAACTTGCTGCCAAACAAAATGATCCTGATCAAATCGGTTGGGGGGTTTTCCTGCTGTCTAACGTTCAGAGTGTCGTAAACTGGGAATATCAGTTAGTTCTACTTGAGTAGTTGGATCAGGCTGGATCAACGAAGGCGGAGACGTGCTCAACTCTGGAAAAACAGCCATTTCAGGAATTGCAGGAGTCCCAGGGACGTCAGGTTTCTGTTCTCTTTCTGGTCCTGCCCGTGATGGTTCAGGGCATTTCTCCTCTTCACTATCACTAGTGACTGATGGAAGATTCTCATGAGCATCGTATTCTTCTTTCTCAGTTCGAGCAGGGTCTCTCGACACGCAGGGGTGTAGCATGTTTCGGTGCACAACACGAGTAGGAGCATCTTTGACCCCTTTGGGCTGAACTTCATAGACGGGCCCTTCAGAATTGACTCGTCGCCGCACGCAATGCGGTGTTTTTTTCCATCGATTATGTATTTTTTCCCATCTTGATACCAGGGGTCTCCATGCTTCTCTATGCCATTGTCACCACTTACAGCGGCATCAGAGGGGTTAAATGCCAGCAATCGGTGCTAGTACCGATCGTGGACATTGCTGCAGGGTATCAGCTGTCACATACAGCTGACGCTCGCATGCGATCATTGAGGCTTTCAGCTTGAGGCTGCGCAATCGTGCTGCCGTAGATATACTGCTCTTTGGGGGAACGCATCTCCCACAGAGCAGTATATGTATGGAGCATGTCAGGAAGGAGCTAATTAGGCATTTCAGAATTCCCCATAGGTTTTTGAATGGGTTCAGGAGACCTGCTTGGCCACTGTATTAATTTTACCCCGTTTTTCTACAGAAATGCAACATTCGTCTTAAATGTATGTTTTGAATCATTGTCATATTGTAAAAGTCCACATCTACTAAAGGAATAGACACAAGCAACACTCATGAACCCCTACATAAGGACACTTCCAACATCATGTTTCAATATAGGCAACATGCATTTTTGTTTTTACGCTGACCTTTGCTATGCCATACAGTTTTGAATCCATCAATTACAAAAACATTTATCATTCCAGAGTCTTTGTAGCTGTCAATAGTGATGAGCAAGTATGTTCGTTGCTGTATTATCTGTCAACCTGTTCTGTCAATATACTAACTGGTTGTGTAGTGTGTAGCACAGAGGTGGGATAGACTCCGTGCAGTGTTGTTGTTGGTCATTTTGAATTGGCAGTAAATCATATGAGGCTGTATTTTGTATAGGGCTGTGTTTTTTTTTGCTTTTGTGGTTTTTGTTGTTCTTGTTGTTTAAGAACTTGACTTTGGTGTTCTCAGAGTGTCAGTGGACACTGTTTCATAAGTTGTGTTAATTATTTCAAAGTGCAAAATAGGCAGACTGTGTGAATCCTTGTGTGTATGTCTATGAGAACCTCTGAATGAGTTGAGAGATGAGTAATTGAGTATAAGGGATATAAATAAGTCCCTGATTGATGAGGGGTTCCATTAGGTGTGGTCCTCTGTATGTGACAGAGGACATTATTCAACTCACTTTGAGCTTGAATGAGGCGGAGTGATTGAGATAAGGGATTTTTGTTCTTTTCTTTTTGTAAAATCAAATGACCACTGAAAAGTGAAAGAAAAAAAAATCCCTGATTGAGCACGCATGAATCATCACTAGTGTTGAGCATTCCGATACCGCAAGTATCGGGTATCGGCCGATATTCGCTGTATCGGAATTCCGATACTTTTTCATATCGAATACCGGAATCGGAAGTTCCCATAATGCTAGGAGCCTGATCGATTTGATACAGCCAATGGGGATCCTCAGAAGTGTGTGCACATCCTGTTAGGCATGTAGGCATGTTAACTACTGGCATGGCTGTGATTGGCTGCTGAAATGATGTCATGATGCACTATAAAAACCGCAGCAGCCGCCATTTCGGGTTCACTCTGCTGTGAATTCAGTTAGGGACAGGCTGCTGTTGAAGCCTGTGAGGGACAGTTAGAAATAGCGATCATCAAACATATCTATTGCTCTACCCAGGCTACATAATCCACCACTGTAGCATTTTTTTAGCCCAGCAGCGCTGTTTTAATAGCTGTCTGCAAGGGCTGTGTGAGTGCAGACCCACGCTGTGTAGTGTGTCCTGCAGGCACATCTGCTTGTAGGCCGCCCAGCGTGTGTCTCTGCCTAATACACATTTTTCTTTTATTGCTGCTTTTTTTTCTCCTGTATAGTGTGCTTCCATACGTATCCATATACGTTGGTTGCAAACACTAAAGGAGTGGACAGCGGAGCCTTTCAGCAGCCTTTCAGTGCTATAGCCCATTTCTCTGCACTGTTTTTGGCTGTCTGATAGGTCTCTCTGTGTGTGAGTGCAGCTCACGTTGCAGTGTGTTCTACAGCCACCGCTGGTTGTAGTCCGCTCAGCATGCGTCACTGCCTCATACATAGTCCTTTTTTTGCAGCTAATTTGTCCAGATTTTTGCTCCTATATTAGTGTGCTTCCATCCGCATCCATTGTCATTGGTTGGTTGCAAAAACTATATACGATTAGATAGAGGAGCCTTTTTGCTGGCTTGTGCCCTTCAGGGCCAGCCAGACTAGTATTACCCTATTTTTTGGAGCCTCATCAATTGCATTGTAGGTTAGCTTCCTGCATTGTAATCGCTCCAAAAAGTTTGTGATACTATAGCTTTCAAACTTTGGTCACATCCTTTTATTTCCCCCCCCCCCAAAAAAAAAGGAAATAAAGTTCACCAAACACTCCACTTTAGAGTTGTGTAGGCCACATTAGATCATATTAAAGTGTAGTACACACACTCTTAGCAAAATTAGTGTTTCTTATACTGGTTAGCAGGTGTTCAGGAATAAGAACACTAAGCCCCCCCTTTTTTACTTTTCTGCCTATCTTTATCAGTCTACCAAGATGAAGAAGGCAGGGAGTAAGGCACGTGGTCATGGCCGTGGAGTTTCAGCAGGGAGAGGACGGGGGGATTCAGCAGGGAGAGGACGTGGGGATTCGGTGTCTGCTGCGGCCACCAGTGACCCGGCATCCCCCACTTTTACCAGGCAACAGTCCTTCATGCGCAGCTTTGTAGGACCTCACCGTACCCCATTGCAGCGTGACGAACAAATTGAAGCCGTTGTCAGATGGATGGCAGCTAACGCATCCACTTCAATGACTTCCGCATCCTCCCAGGGCCAGAGCACTGAAGAGCAACCATCTGTCTCTTCACCACCTGCCAAATTGCCCAGGCAGTCTGAGAGCCCTGGACAGGAGCCATCTCAATCTTTACTTCTGTTCTCAGAATCTGTTGGCTTGGAAAGAGGTGGCCAGCCAAGCAGCATTCTAGAGCGTGAAGAAGAGGGAGTATGCAGTGATGCGCAACTGCTTTGTCCCTCTGAATCTGAAGAGGCGGGTGGGCCAGTGCCTATTGTCAGCACACCTCAGTACTCATCTGATGATGATGAGACTCAGTTGCCAATTTCTGGTGCGTACGGTGCTGGCGAGACAACCCAGGACCAGCCGGTGCTTGAAGAGGGGAGTGGAGATGATGAGGTCCTTGACTCATCATGGCGTCAGCCACAGGAAGGTGGTGGGAGCAGCTCTGAGGAAGAGATTCCCCGAATGGCCAAAAGAGGAGGGAGAGGGCGGGGGCAGACTTGGTTGCCTGTAGCCTCCACTTTGGCACCCGTGAGGAGCAATCCTCTTCCAAAACAGAAAACGGGTGCTCCCAGGACTTGCAGTGCGTGGTCTTTTTTTGACACAGTTGCAGATGACATTTGCTTTGTCAAAGGCAAGCTGTGTCATCAGAAAGTTAAACGAGGGAAAAATGTGAGCAACCTCAATACCACAAATATGTGGAAAAATGTGAGTACCAAGCACGAGGTGGAGTTACACAGACACACTGAAGATGTAGGCCAAACTTCAGCAGCACCTACCACGTCTTCAGCTCGTGTTGGGGCCTCTTCCTCCAGCTCACACACAACTGGTTCGGCTTCCTCACTGGAACGCCATGGAAGAACCTCTGCCACTGTTGTCCAGAGACCCAGTGAAATTCCACCCACGTTCTCAGTCATCAGCACACTCCCAGGCCACTCACCAGCAATCGGTAGCACAGGCATGGGAGAAAAAGCGGCCATACTCGGCAAACCATCCCCGAGCACTGGCTCTGAATGGCGGCATTGCCAAACTACTGGCCCTTGAGATGCTGTCATTCAGGCTGGTGGAGACTGACACCTTCCGGAACTTGATGTCATTGGCAGATCCACAATACAATGTGCCCAGCCGCTTTTATTTCAGCAGGCAAGCCGTCCCTGCCCTGCAAAAGCATGTGGAGGGAAAAATTAAAAATGCGCTACTAAACGCCGTCAGTAGCAAGGTCCACCTGACCACCGATGCGTGGACCATTGGGTCAATGTTGTGGAGCCGGGTACAGATCTGGAGAGTGGCTCTGTACGTATTCTGCCAACTCCAAGGATTGCAGGAGTGCAGTCTGTACATATTGAGTCCTCCTCCTACTCTAGTTCCTCGGAATCAGCACTGCATGAGCCTGTTAGGCCAGATATGAGCACAGGTGTGGCCAAACGTCGACAGGCCATCCTTAAATTAATTTCTTTGGGGAATCGGAGCCACACAGCACAGGAGCTCTGGAATGCCATCAAGCAGGAGAGCGATGTGTGGTTTGTGCCAGCGAATCTCCAGCCAGGTTTGGTAGTGAGTGACAATGGCCAAAATCTAGTGGCAGCTCTGGGCCTAGGCAACCTCACTCACATACCGTGTCTGGCACACGTGCTCAATTTGGTCGTGCAGAGCTTTCTGAGGGACTATCCGGATATTGATGCACTGCTGCACAAGGTTCGCCTAGAGTGTGCTCACTTGTGGCGTTCCAGCATGGCAAGATCGCGCATTGCATCTCTGCAACGCCGATTCCGCCTGCCAGAATATCGCATCATATGTGACCTCCCCACCAGGTGGAATTCAACGTTACATATGTTGGAGCGGTTGTGTGAGTAGCAGGCAGCAGTAATGGAGTACCAGCTGCATCAGGCGCAAACAAGTCGCACTGTGCGCCGGACACACTTCACCACCACTGAGTGGGCCACTATGAAGGACATCTGCCAAGTTTTGCGTGCCTTCGATGACTCCACGCGGATGGCCAGTGCAGATGATGCACTAGTCAGCATGACTGTCCCCCTTATCTGTCTGCTTCAAAAAACCTTACAAGCACTAAGTGAGGAGGTTTTTGAAGAGATCGAGGATAAGGAGTCAGAAATGCCATCTGCTTCTGGCAAGTCTGCGCAACGTGCTTCCACACAAAGACCCAGGCAGAGGACACTTAGTGAGGAGGATGACGTGGAGTCAATGGAGGAGGAGGAACACATCTCTCCAGAGGAGGGAGGTACACAAGGCTCTAGTAGTCAGTGTGTACAGCGAGGGTGGGGTGATGTTGAGCAGGCTGAGATGCTGCCTCAAGCTGGGGACAGCGTTTCCGGTCCAGTTGGCAGTCTGCAGCACATGGTTGATTTCATGCTGCAGTGCTTGCTAAATGACCGCCGCATCGTCAACATTCTCCACACGGCTGATTATTGGGTGTACACCCTCTTAGATCCTCGCTACCAGGACAACTTACAAAGCCTCATACCACAGTTGAACCGGGAGCGTAAAATGCGGGAGTACCAAGAAACACTTGTGCAGGCCATCATGTTCTCCATTGCCCCCGCATGTGTTGCTGGTAGTGCTTTTCAAAGCAGCCATGTGGGTAGAGGCAGTGGAGGAAGCTCTGCACAAAGAGGTAGCAGAGGCAGTGCCGCAGGACAAGGCAAGGCCAGTATGGCCCAAATGTGGAAAAGTTTTGTGGGACCGCCACAAACGGCTACACATCACAGACGGCTCCAGTCAGCAGGAGGCAACGTTTCCGTCAGATGGTGACAGACTACTTGTCTTGCCCTGTTAGTGTACTCCCAGACGGCTCTTCCCCGTTCAAGTTTTGGGTCTCTAAGCTGGATACATGGCCAGAGCTTAGCCAGTATGCATTGGAGGTGCTGGCTTGCCCTGCTGCCAGTGTATTATCGGAACGTGTCTTTAGTGCTGCAGGTGGTGTGGTAACAGACCGTCGCACGCGACTATCCGCCGATAATGTTGACCGACTTACTTTTGTGAAAATGAACAAGGCCTGGATCTCACCTGAATTTGCCAGTCCTCTTCCAGAATAAATAATTGGCTGGCAACAGGATCCAGGTCTTCTGTTGCTTTCATGTTTCTATGACCTGAACTTTATTTCCTGGGCTACAGCAATGCCCGTTGTTGCTCAGAAGTGCTGTCCACACAGACAAAACACTCGCTCATGTGTAAGTGGGGTTTGGTAAAGTCAGCTGATCCCCTGCTGTGTGTATGGCAAAGTGTCCTGCTCCCTCCACAGTCAAACAACCTCAGATTTACACCTGGCTCCAAGTAGGCCTCGGCCTACTACCTGATTTTCCCTGGGCTCCGACACCACCAGTTGGTGCTCCGAAGTGCTGTACGCACAGACAAAACACTCGCTCACGTGTAAGTGGGGTTCGGTAACGTCAGCTGATCCCCTGCTGTGTGTACGGCAAACTCTCCTGCTGCCTACAACTTCTGACTACCTCTGATTTAATATGTTCTCTGATTTGCCCTCTGTCTCCACTCTGTTTTGAGTATTTAATCCGGCTTACAACACTGCCTGTTTCTGCCGTCTGCACAATCAACACTTGTTCCTGTGTTACCTGGGTCCTGTAACATCTGCTCATCTCCAGAGGTGAGTCCGGCAATGTCTCCTGCTTTGTCTACATTCCCACTACTTGTAGTGGAAAAGTGGACAGAGCAGGAGACATTGCCTGACTCACCTCTAGGGAGAAGCTGCTGTTACAGAACCCCAGTAACACAGGAACAAGTGTTGGTTGTGCAGAAGGCATTTCAGAGCAGCAACTGGCGTGGTTGGAAGCTAGAGGAAATACTCGAAACAGAGTGAAGCCAGAGGCCTAATTGGAGTACGTTGACAGTTAGTAGTAGTGTAGAAATAATTGAAAACTGCCACTAAGTAGGCCTCAGCCTACTACCTGATTTTCCCTGGGCTCCGACACCACCAGTTGGTGCTCAGAAGTGCTGTACGCACAGACAAAACACTTGTTCATGTGTAAGTGGGGTTCGGTAACGTCAGCTGATCCCCTGCTTTGTGTATGGCAAAGTGTCCTGCTCCCTCCAAACTCAAAGTACCTCAGATTTACACCTGGCTCCAAGTAGGCCTCGGCCTACTACCTGATTTTCCCTGGGCTCCGACACCGCCAGTTGGTGCTCAGAAGTGCTGTCCGCACAGAAAAAAACACTCGTTCATGTGAAAGTGGGGGTCGGTAACGTCAGCTGATCCCCTGCTGTGTGGAGGGCAAACTGCTGCTGGTTCCAAATTGTAACTACTTCTGATTTAAATATTCTCTCATTTGGCCTCTGTCTCCACTCTGTCTCTAGTATTTCCCCTGACCTCAAACACCGCCAGTTCCTGCTCACAGTTGCCGTCCACGCATTCCACACTTGTTCCTGGTGTTCTGTAACGTGAGCAGATCCCCCAATGTGTGTCCGGCACTGTCTCCTGCGCTGTCCACCTTCCCACTGCAAGTGGTGGGAATGTGGACAGAGCTGGAGACATTGGCAGACACACATCAGGGGATCTGCTGACATTACAGAACCTCAGAAACACAGGAACATGTGTGGATTGGGCAGATGGCTACTGTACGCATAAACTGGCGGTGTTGGTGGTCACGTGAAATCCTGGAAACAGAGTGGAGACAGATGCCTAATTGGAGCACGTTGACAGTCTGCTGTAGCCTACAAACAATCTAAAACTGCCACCAAGTAGGTCTCGGCCTACACAATGATTGTCCCTGGGCTCCAACAACACCAGTTGTTGCTCGGAAGTGCTGTCCACACAGAAAATAACACTTGTTCATGTTAAAGTGGGGTTCGGTAGCATCAGCTGATCCCCTGCTGTGTGGAGGGCAAAGTGTCCTGCTCCCTCCAAAGTCAAAATACCTCCGATTTACACCTGGCTCCTGGTAGGCCTCAGCCTACATCATGATTGTACCTGGGCTCCAACAACGCCAGTTGGTGCTCGGAAGTGCTGTCCACACAGAAAAAAACACTTGTTCATGTGAAAGTGGGGTTCGGTAACGTCTGCTGATCCCCTGCTGTGTGTACGGCAAACTCTCCTGCTGCCTCCAAATTCAAACAACGTCTTATCTTAAACTGCCTCCAAGTAGGCCTCAGCCTACAAAATGACTATCCCTGGGCTCCAACATCGTCAGTTGTTGCTTGGAAGTGCTGTCCACACAGAAAAAAAACACTCGTTCATGTGAAAGTGGGGGTCAGTAACGTCAGCTGATCCCCTGCTGTGTGGAGGGCAAACTGCTGCTGGTTCCAAATTGTAACTACTTCTGATTTAAATATTCTCTCATTTGGCCTCTGTCTCCACTCTGTCTCTAGTATTTCCCCTGACCTCCAACACCGCCAGTTCCTGCTCACAGTTGCCGTCCACGCATTCCACACTTGTTCCTGTGTTCCTGGAGTTCTGTAACGTGAGCAGATCCCCCAATGTGTGTCCGGCACTGTCTCCTGCGCTGTCCACCTTCCCACTACAAGTGGTGGGAATGTAGACAGAGCAGGAGACATTGGCAGACACACATCAGGGGATCTGCTGACATTACAGAACCCCAGCAACACAGGAACACGTGTGGATTGGGCAGACGGCTACTGTACGCATAAACTGGCAGTGTTGGTGGTCACGTGAAATCCTGGAAACAGAGTGGAGACAGATGTCTAATTGGAGCATGTTGACAGTCTGCTGTAGCCTACAAACAATCTAAAACTGCCACCAAGTAGGTCTCGGCCTACACCATGATTGTCCCTGTTGTGTGGAGGGCAAACTGCTGCTGGTTCCAAATTGTAACTACTTCTGATTTAAACATTCTCTGATTTGGCCTCTGTCTCCACTCTGTCTCTAGTATTTCCCCTGACCTCCAACACCGCCAGTTCCTGCTCACAGTTGCCATCCATGCATTCCACACTTGTTCCTGGTGTTCTGTAACGTGAGCTGATCCCCAAATGTGTGTCCGGCACTGTCTCCTGCGCTGTCCACCTTCCCACTGCAAGTGGTGGGAATGTGGACAGAGCTGGAGACATTGGCAGACACACATCAGGGGATCTGCTGACATTACAGAACCCCAGTAACACAGGAACACGTGTGGATTGGGCAGATGGTTACTGTACGCATAAACTGGTGGTGTTGGTGGTCACGTGAAATACTGGAAACAGAGTGGAGACAGATGCCTAATTGGAGCACGTTGACAGTCTGCTGTAGCCTACAAACAATCTAAAACTGCCACCAAGTAGGTCTCGGCCTACACCATGATTGTCCCTGGGCTCCAACAACACCAGTTGTTGCTCGGAAGTGCTGTCCACACAGAAAATAACACTTGTTCATGTTAAAGTGGGGGTCAGTAACGTCAGCTGATCCCCTGTTGTGTGGAGGGCAAACTGCTGCTGGTTCCAAATTGTAGCTGATCCCCTGTTGTGTGGAGGGCAAACTGCTGCTGGTTCCAAATTGTAACTACTTCTGATTTAAACATTCTCTGATTTGGCCTCTGTCTCCACTCTGTCTCTAGTATTTCCCCTGACCTCCAACACCGCCAGTTCCTGCTCACAGTTGCCATCCATGCATTCCACACTTGTTCCTGGTGTTCTGTAACGTGAGCTGATCCCCAAATGTGTGTCCGGCACTGTCTCCTGCGCTGTCCACCTTCCCACTGCAAGTGGTGGGAATGTGGACAGAGCTGGAGACATTGGCAGACACACATCAGGGGATCTGCTGACATTACAGAACCCCAGTAACACAGGAACACGTGTGGATTGGGCAGATGGTTACTGTACGCATAAACTGGTGGTGTTGGTGGTCACGTGAAATACTGGAAACAGAGTGGAGACAGATGCCTAATTGGAGCACGTTGACAGTCTGTTGTAGCCTACAAACAATCTAAAACTACCACCAAGTAGGCCTTGGCCTACACCATGATTGTCCCTGGGCTCCAACAACGCCAGTTGGTGCTCGGCAGTGTCTTTGGCACGGGTACTCCCTGTTGCCCAGCCTGGTTCCAGCACGCCAGCTGTTTCCGGGTAATGTCAAGGTCACTATGCCAACAATCCGTTGTCCTGTCGTCTTGCGGCCGGGTTAGCCGACTCTACGGTGCCTGCAGTTTAGGTGACTCCTATGTGGGCTGCGGGAACTGGCACTGAAGGCTGGATCCATAGTGCCAATCGGACATGGACCCCCTGTAGGACTGTGGGTTTCGGTAACTGCGGCCGGCTTGCGGCCTGGCTACTTTGCTTTGGATGGGTACTTTATGCTACCCACCCGGGTTCCAGCACTGTCAGCTGGTTCTCGCCAGAGCCTTTGGCCTAGGTGCCTCCATCTCGGTATCCGAAGGTCCAGCACCGTCAGCTGGTCCTTGGTAGTGCTTTCTAGCATAGGTACCTCCTGCCTAGTAAACGTGGTCCAACACCGTCAGCTGTTCCTCGGTAGTGCCATTGGCTCTTGTAGCTTTTGCTACCCATCTGGGTTCCAGCACCGTCAGCTGGTTCTCGGCAGTGTCTTTGGTACGGGTACTCCCTGTTGCCCAGCCTGGTTCCAGCACGCCAGCTGTTCCCAGGTTGTGTCAAGGTCACTATGCCAACAATCCGTTGTCCTGTCGTCTTGCGGCCGGGTTAGCCGACTCTACGGTGCCTGCAGTTTAGGTGACTCCTAAGTGGGCTGCGGGAACTGGCACTGAAGGCTGAATCCGTAGTGCCAATCGGATATGGACCCCCTGTAGGACTGTGGGTTTCGGTAACTGCGGCCGGCTTGCGGCCTGGCTACTTTGCTTTGGATGGGTACCTTCTGCTACCCACCCGGGTTCCAGCACTGTCAGCTGGTTCTCGTCAGAACCTTTGCCTAGGTGCCTCCATCTCGGTATCCGAAGGTCCAGCACCGTCAGCTGGTCCTTGGTAGTGCTTTCTAGCACAGGTACCTCCTGCCTAGTAACCATGGTCCAGCACCGTCAGCTGTTCCTCGGTAGTGCCATTGGCTCTTGTAGCTTTTGCTACCCATCTGGGTTCCAGCACCGTCAGCTGGTTCTCGGCAGTGTCTTTGGTACGGGTATTCCCTGTTGCCCAGCCTGGTTCCAGCACGCCAGCTGTTTCCGGGTAGTGTCAAGGTCACTATGCCAACAATCCGTTGTCCTGTCGTCTTGCGGCCGGGTTAGCCGACTCTACGGTGCCTGCAGTTTAGGTGACTCCTATGTGGGCTGCGGGAACTGGCACTGAAGGCTGGATCCGTAGTGCCAATCGGACATGGACCCCTTGTAGGACTGTGGGTTTCGGTAACTGCTGCCGGCTTGCGGCCTGGCTACTTTGCTTTGGATGGGTACCTTCTGCTACCCACCCGGGTTCCAGCACTGTTAGCTGGTTCTCGCCAGAGCCTTTGGTCTAGGTGCCTCCATCTCGGTATCCGAGGTCCAGCACCGTCAGCTGGTCCTTAGTAGTGCTTTTTAGCACAGGTACCTTCTGCTTAGTAACCGTGATCCAGCACCGTCAGTTGGTCCTCGGTAGTGCCATTGGCTCTTGTTCCTTCTGCTACCCATCCGGGTGCCAGCACTGTCAGCTTGTTCTCGCCAGAGCCTTTGGCCTAGGTGCCTCCATCTCGGTATCCGAGGTCCAGCACAGTCAGCTGGTCCTTAGTAGTGCTTTTTAGCACAGGTACCTTCTGCTTAGTAACCGTGATCCAGCACCGTCAGCTGGTCCTTGGTAGTGCTTTTTAGCACAGGTACCTTCTGCTTAGTAACCGTGGTCCAGCACCGTCAGTTGGTCCTCGGTAGTGCCATTGGCTCTTGTTCCTTCTGCTACCCATCCGGGTGCCAGCACTGTCAGCTGGTTCTCGCCAGAGCCTTTGGCCTAGGTGCCTCCATCTCGGTATCCGAGGTCCAGCACCGTCAGCTGGTCCTTGGTAGTGCTTTTTAGCACAGGTACCTTCTGCTTAGTAACCGTGGTCCAGCACCGTCAGTTGGTCCTCGGTAGTGCCATTGGCTCTTGTTCCTTCTGCTACCCATCCGGGTGCCAGCACTGTCAGCTGGTTCTCGCCAGAGCCTTTGGCCTAGGTGCCTCCATCTCGGTATCCGAAGTCCAGCACCGTCAGCTGGTCCTTGGTAGTGCTTTTTAGCACAGGTACCTTCTGCTTAATAACCATGGTCCAGCACCATCAGTTGGTCCTCGGTAGTGCCATTGGCTCTTGTTGCTTCTGCTACCCATCCGGGTTCCAGCACTGTCAGCTGGTTCTCGCCAGAGCCTTTGGCCTAGGTGCCTCCATCTTGGTATCCGAGGTCCAGCAACGTCAGCTGGTCCTTGGTAGTGGTTTCTAGCACAGGTACCTCCTGCATAGTAACCGGGGTCCAGCACCCTCAGCTGTTTCTCAGTAGTGCCATTGGCTATTGTTCCTTCTGCTGCCACTAGGGGTTCCAATACTGTCAGCTGGTTCTCGCCAGTTTCTCAGCCTTCTTGTACCTTCTGCTACATTTCCAAGATCAAGCTTTTTGAAATTGTCTTTGGTAATCCTTATTGATCTCCATGACGACGACCCTGATGACGACGACCCTGAAGACCACACCAAAGAAGACCAGAAATATGACCCTAAATGATATGACCAAGAGGACAAAGAACATGAAGACAACCACCAAGATACAGAATAAAAGACAGAAGAACAAGAAGCAAAAGAAGCAAAAGCAGAAGAACAGAAAGCAGAAGAACATTAAGCATAAGACTGAAAATCAGCATAGAAGAAATCAAAATTATAAGCAGAAGAAGACTAAGCAGTAAATGGGGGTGAGTCCGTTCCTCCTCGTGGTGCCCCTGGAAAATGCCTGCTGCTGCAGTCCAAACTGACCGCGGACAAATCCTGTTGTAAATCTTTTGTGACAGGCAGAACGTAAGGTGTAATCTTATAACTTTTATAGATAAGTACTACAGGAATGCCTGTCACCATAAGAAAATGAAGAAAAAGAAGAATAGGAAGAAGATGAAGAAATAGCATATGAAAATTAATAATAGCTGAATAAGAAGAATATGAAGAATGCAAAAAAAAAAATTAATGGGAAGAAGGTGAAGAAGAAGAAGATGAATAAGGTGAAGAAAAAGTTGATGAAAAAAATGCTACTGCTGTGGATCATGAAGGAGAAAGTGTGGGAGAAGTACAAAAGAAGGTGAAGAGCATGGAAGTTGTGAAACATACATATCTGACAAAATATAAAAAAGTTAACATAGTCAATATCTTTTTAACTCCGAACGTCTTGAAAAAAAAAATTGGAATTAATGCTATGCCATGTGATTTGAATAAACCACTATGCCTTTAATGTCTCCTCCACCTCCCACAATACATTCTACATGATTCTTATTTGTTTTCAATTATGTAGAATTAGCCAACAAGGAAATAAAGGGCTTTTTTAAATTCCGATACCGGAAGTCCCATTGACTTGAATGGGACTTCCGGTATCGGAATCGGCGATACCCGATATTTTTTTCGTATCGAGCGATACCATCCGATACGATATTTTTGGGTATCGAACGGTATCGCTCAACACTAATCATCACCATTTTGTGAAGGTTTCAGAGGAGTTCTATGTGTACTGAGTCAAGGGGCAGAGTCATACAGAATTTTTTCATGGACTCCTAATATTGTTACCTTTCCAGTTCTTGTGGGAGGTCCAGGACGGATACGTTACATATATTTCAATCTACATCTGAGATTGAATGAATTGAGTAATGATATAGCTCGTGTTATATGTGGTATGACAATTGAAAGTTTTCTGGAAACATTTGGCCAGAAAAGGACAAGGAGTGGTTACTCACATTATACAGTTATTTGTCCCTACACTGAAGTCCCGTGGTCACCAGAGATTGATGAGAGTTTTACAGAGATTGATTTTGATTAGGTCTATGAACTGCTGCATTCTGTTTCTGTGTGAAGGACACTAAATTTCTAAAATTCTGAAGGGAGGGGTGAATGATGCCCCTGCGCGACTGCTTGTGTGTTTCTCCTCTCCGTTCTTTGCTGAGTGTCTAGTGGGAAGGGGCATGGAGCTGCGCTCAAAATTCTCTGTATTTCTGTCCTTCGTGAGGTACGCGCTGGGAGATTTGTGGTTTGTTTAAAGCAACAGTACTGTACAAAAAAGGGAGAAAAGGAACTGTGCCTATTTTAAGGAAATTTGTGAAAGATTGTTTGATCTTCAGTGTGATTGAAAGATTGGTAAAAGATTCACCTGCCTCCAGTTGAGTGATTGATATGTAGTTAATTGTAGATCAACAAAGGAGGTAGCCAACTGTACGGCTGATTTAGCAAGTTAGAGGCCAATCACATCTGGGCCTTCTTACTTTAGTCAGCGGGATTTTTGTTGTAGGAGAGACGTGAGGGCAAAGAGCCTTCCCGCTATACCTTGGCAGGCTCGCTCTGACTTTCTATGTGTGGCCTGTGAGACAAGGTCCAGGCACACTAGAAGGGCATTTCAGAACAAAGGTGAGCTGTCTAAGTTGAAGCAGCCTTCCCACGTTCCATGGAGCTGGGCTGGTAGGATGAAGGCCTATTCCTATTCTAGCCAGCTAAAGAACCTTCCCGTTACATCCTGTATGTCTACCGGGTGAGAGGCAAGGAGCCTTCCCGCTACACCTTGGCAGGTTTGCTCTGACTTGCTACATGTGGCCTATAAGACAAGGTCCAGGCACACTAGAAGGGCATTTCAGAATAAAGGTGAGCTGTCGGGAAAAAAAGTTGAAGCCATGGGCAACTTTTTCTGTGTACAGTCGGTGCCCCCAATGGGATCCAAGACAGCTATGCAGATTGTAAAAGACAGAGAAGGAAAGGAAGCAGTGAAAGATGTGGGACCAATATTGAAAAAGGCAAAAATGCCAGAGTGTGGATGTTTGGATGTACAGAAATGGCACAGTTTCAGAGAGGAGAATAGAGGTTGGATAAAAGATAAAAGGAAAGAGCAACAAGTGAATAAATGGTGTCATGTGGCAGAGGAAATACAACAGTATGGAAGTAAAGAGACTACAGTGGGACGTAAGGTGTATTATGACTGTTTTGATGCACCAAAATGTATGACTGCTAGCGCCCCACCTCTGCATAATCAAAGACCGAGACAAGACAGATGGACTTGTAAACACTGTGGTCAGCCAAACTCAGACTGGAGAAACACTTGTATGACCTGTGCTGCAACCTGACCTAAGCAAATTGCACTAAATCCTGTCCAGACAAGATCACATGTAGTGACAGAGGAAGCTGACTCATTAGTGGGAGCATTGACTTTTGGGGAAGAAGCTAGCAGTGGTCCTGAGGGGGAGGAAGCTGTGGAACAGCATGTCACCTCCACCACCAGACCCATCACCAGAGAAACATCCACATTAAGACCGATAAGGGTGACCACAATAAGACAGATACAGGAGTATTATCCCTGGAGCCCCTCTGACCAGCTGGCTATGCTAAAACAGTTGCCTTACCCTAAAAACCAACCTTTCCCATTTTATAGACAAATAAAGGAAATACAGCGGGCATATAAGTGTACCTGGGCAGACCTAGAGAGCTTAGTGAGTTCAAAGGCAGTTGACGTACTAGGACACATAAATAAGGCACATGCAGATGCGGCAAAGAATCAAGCTTGGGACATGGATGATAAATCTCCACGGTCTGGGGAGACGTACTGTGAATCATTAAAACAATAGGCTACAGTGAAACAATCAGAGCAGTCTGTACTCCTGACTGACTTGACACAGCAAAAAGGAGAGAGCGCAGAGATGTACTTTGGATGGTTACAGCTGAAATGGGCAGACATGGGGTACAGTCCCATAAACCCACTCGATGTTAAAATACTGGTAAATGCATTCATTGACGGTATGAACAAAGGCTTACGAGACGCAGTACAGATAGCCAGACCTGAATGGAGAAATGTAGATCCAAAAGATCTCCTGAAGGTGGCTACAGGAGTTGAACAAACAAGGACAATAAGACGACCTGTAATGTATGCTGGAACACAAGGAAAATAGTGGAGAAGTAGTAAGGGACCTAAGGACATAGAAACAGTGAAGTGCTGGAATTGTGGTGAGACTGGGCACTATATTCATCCACTCAATGACGACTTTTATTCCCCATTGACTTGCATTGGGGTCGGGTTTCAGACGAAACTCCGACTTTTTTTGCCCTAATCGGGCCAGTTTCATCTGAAACAAATTTTGTTTCATGAAACCCGATCTGACCAAAGTCACTCAACTCTACTAATGAGATTGTGTAATGTGTGGGGGTAGAAGGACAAGTGCCAGAAGCCCCTATGACTAAGCAAATAAGACTAAAATTGCGAGATAGCCAAGAGATGCTTACAAAACTTATTGTTAGTGACAATACCCCTATGATTTTACTGGGAGCAGATGTGTTGAGTGCTATCCAGGCCACCATACAGTACTCTCCTGAGGGTATTACAGTCACAAGTCCCCTCTCAGATAAACATTTGTGTAAGACTGCAGCAATGGTGTATATGACAAAAGCAGTGAAACTAATACCTGACACCAAAATGCCTGAGGATGAGGAAATGGGACAGGTGCCAGACACTGATTGGGCAAGGGGAAAAACTGATGTCGGTCGGCTGCCCATTCCCCTTGTCATGATTAAATTTAAAAAAGGAACCACTCCTCCTTGTTTAAAGCAATACCCCTTGAGCCTAGCCAAATCAATGGCCCTGAGCAGAGATATTAAAGAGTATGTTAAGGCAGGGGTTCTGGTGCAAAGATCTTCCCCCTGCAACACCCCTTTGTATCCCATTAAGAAAAAAGGACCGAAGGGTTCCCCTGACACTTATAGAATGGTTCATGACTTAAGGGGTATTAATGATGTTACAGAAAGTGTGACTTCAATCGTCCCTAACCCACCCACATTATTGTCACAGATCCCAGCAACGTCAACATGTTTCACAGTCATTGATTTGGCGAATGTATTTTTCTCTGTACCCCTGCACCCTGACTGTCAGTATCTTTTTTCCTTTACTCATGAAGGTAAACAATATTGTTGGACAGTCCTCCCACAAGGGGGAAAGAACTCCCTTATCATCTATTCAACAGCATTGGCAGGGGTCCTTGAGCAATGGCAACCACCTCACCCACAGATAGTTCTATTACAGTACGTGGATGACCTTTTGCTGTTATGAATGAGTCACCGTAGGAGGCAAAAGCAGAAATACAAGCTAAGTCCAGAAAACCAGAGAAGTTGGCAACTATCAGATTGCAGACCCCTGAACCTATCAACACAACTAGCAGTAGCCGTGGGGGGTTCCTACGATGCCCTAGACCCCTCGATCACAGCCGGAGAAATACATAGGCCTAAAGAAAGAAAGGGGAAATCTAAACTGACCCAGAGCAGACCCCAAAGCAATAGGCAGCCCCCAACATATAATGACGGTGAAGCAAGATGAAAATACTAACACAGACAGAAAGATAGACTGAGCAAAGACGGGGCCCCAAAACTACCTAGCTAGGAAAGGACAGGAAGACTGCTGTCTGCAATCTGCCAAAACCCTATCAAAGACATAAGCCAACCAGCTGATATGAAAAAGGCCCTGAAGCAGCTAGGCTTCAAAAACTGAATCAGCACTCAGGTATTTTCAGAAGACAAAGCTAAATGAATTCAGCACACCCCAGCAGGGAATGGCAGAAATCCAGAAAAACAAAGCAAAAACAAAGTCAAAGCACAAAAGCAAAAGGCCGAGCAGCAAACTTAGCTTTGGAGGAGCAGGAATTCAGACTGGTCTCCAAGGATCCCACAGAGAAATCACCCGCAGGGCAGAAGGGCGTCGGCAGCCTTATATCCAATCCGTAACTCCACTCAGCCAGTCCTCATCAGCCTCAGGTGTTTGACAATCAGGCTCACTACCATTTTTAACCAGAAGAGGGAGTTCCTCGGGCCTCAGTAATGAAGGGGAAAATGAACTCACAACCTTTTGCTCTGCTGCCCGGACCAGATGTCCTGCAAGGAAGCTACAGTTTCCTTGCTATGTTTTTTGGCAGAAAAGGGTTGCAAGGTCTCACGTGACAAATTACAGTATTGCAAACAAATGGTGACATTTTTGGGACATTGTATTGCCTAAGGTACAAGACACCGGACTGAAGACAGGAAACAGGCAATTCAAAATCTCCCTCTACCCAGGTCACATCAGCATCTACGCACTTTCCTATGCTTGGTGACCTACTGCAGGCCTTGGATAAGGTCTGCTTCACAAATGATGCAAACACTTTATGACTGTTTGTCATCAGACCCCTATGATATCACTCAAGAAGCAATTGATTCCTTCCACTCTCTCAAACTGCTCATTGTGTCAGCCCCGGCCTTAGGCATTCCAAACTATGACCAGCCATTTTTCTTGTTTTGCACAGAGCAGGAAGGACATGCTACCACAGTACTGACACATCATCATGGAGGGAAACAGAGACCAACAGCTTCCACTCAGCACAATTAGACTCAGTGATCAAAGGGTCACCTGCATGTGTCCGTGCGGTAGGAGCAGCTGCACTACTACTAGGAAAGGCATGTGAGATCACACTGTCTTTTCCTTTGACAATTTATTCCCCACATGACATCCATTCCATACTCGTACAAGTTCAACCAAAACATCTGTCTATGGCCAGACTGCTCTGACTTGAATGCGCTCAACTAATTCCTGAGTATGTCACCCGCAAAAGATGTAACATTCTGAATCCCGCCACCCTCCTGCCTGTGGATTCAGAAAAGGAGGAATTGGTGACCGTATTAGC
This sequence comes from Dendrobates tinctorius, assembly GCF_039654945.1. NCBI lineage: Eukaryota > Metazoa > Chordata > Amphibia > Anura > Dendrobatidae > Dendrobates > Dendrobates tinctorius. The sequence continues at coordinate 59,523,408 of NW_027361917.1, forward strand.
AAGTGAGGAAGAATACTTTGACATGACCCATGAACATGACTGCAGAGAACTGATGGGTCAGGAGACAGTGGGGTTTGCACACATTCATGAAAAACCTGTTCCTAATGCAGATTTTGAGTTTCTTGTAGATGGCTCCAGATGCCACCAGGATGGACGATTCTACACTGGATATGCAGTAGTATCCTCACATGAGGTCATCTGAGCTGAACCACTCCCACCTCACATGTCGGCACAGGAGGCAGAGTTGAAGGCACTTACTGAGGTGTGTAGGTAAATATTTACACAGATTCGAATTATGCATGGGGAAAAGCCCATGATTATGGCCCTATCTGGAGAAGCAGAGCGGTTCTTACATCAGTTGGTAAGCCCATTAAGAATGCAGAGCTGGTGAAACAATTGATGGAGGCATTGATATTACCAGTCCAGGTTGGCATTGTAAAGGTAAAAGCACACACAAAAGGTGACTCCGTGGAGGTAGAGGGCAACAGAAGGGCGGACGAGGCTGCTAAAGTAGCAGGACAGGCGGCCTAGGGAGCAGTGGACGGTGGCAGGGAGTCAGCATATTCCAGCCACACTGAGCCTAGATGTCCTGAAATCTCTCAAGCAATAGGCTGCCCAAACAGAGAAGGAACACTGGGGGAGACTGGGAGCTGAGCTGAACTCAAATGGAGTATTGGAGAATAAGGATAAATTGTGCCTACCGAAGTCCCTGTTCCCAATTATGGCGCAAGCAGCACATGGCCCTGCTCACGCCTAAAAAAGTCACATGTGTGCCATGGTATATGCCTTCTGGATCGCTCCTGGTTTCTGTTACGCAGCCGAGAAACTTGTACAATCATGCCTCATCTGTGCACAGCACAACCCAGGTAAAACAGTGAAAGTCCCTAAGAAAGCCACACCTAGGCCTCTCTACCTGTTTCAGAGACAGCAGATTGACTACATACAGCTACCAAGGTAGGAGTGTATACAAATGTATGTGTAGATCTCTTCTCTGGTTGGCCGGAAGCCTATCCGGTAGAGATGAGCGACTTTACCTTTTTTCGGGTCGAGTCGGGTTTCATGAAACTCGACTTTCTCAAAAGTCGGGTCGAACAAAATTGGCCGATTATCGTGAAAAGTCGAAGGCCGACTGAAACACGAAACCCAATGCAAGTCAATGGGGAACCAAGGTCGGCAGGGAGTGGAGGACAAGAAACACACCTACAGTGCCCATTTTAATGCCAAAAACATCAATTCTTATTACTTAAGCTTGTCAGCCTTAATTTACTTTACAATAATAGTTAGGCATTGAAAACTGGGGGTTATTTAGCTAAAGTTGTGGGGGGGTAGGGCTGGTTCCAGATTTTCGTGGGCCCAGGGCCAAAGAGTGTCAATGGGCTCTTTTAACATATGCCACAATTCATGATCCTCTGATACGGCAGAGAAATAGCGGTATAGTACAATGAAAAATACTTCACTTCTTACATCACATGACTGATATCCATTTTAAATTCTCCAATAGCTCCAAATACGGACAGTATATTACTCCATACAGTATTATAGCCACCGCATAGTGCGCTATACAGAGTAATGAGGCCCATATATTTCTCCATACAGAATCATTGGTCCCATATAATGTTTGAAATAGTATATGATGAAGCTCCACTGTGTTATGGACCCAAATAATGTTCCATATATAATGGGCCCCATTTCTAATGCTCCAGTGCATAATGGGCCCTGTAAATGTTGCTCCAGTGTCTGATGTCCACCTTTGGAATGCTCCAGTGTATGGTGGGCCTCATATATCATTCTCCAGAGTATAGTGCTCCCCAAAAATAGCTGTTCAAACATTGAAAACAATTAAATAAGTATCCTCGCTAGGGAATCCCATAAACTAGCTTGGACTCCTCATCGTCCCCATCTTCCATCTCACTGCACTTGGACTGTTTAGGCAAAGGGCATACAGACATGAAGTCATCGCGCTCTCTGACCAGAATGTCACTGTCAGGAAACGCGAAAGACGTCACGGCGGTGGAGCAGGGAGAGGTAAGTATTTCAACTTTGCAAGTGCTGTGATCCTGAGAAAGCACGGGGGCCCACTCGTTGGCGACGGCCCTGGCACAGGGCCCCTCAAAGTATGCCGGTGTGTCTGACGGCGGGTGTGCAACCGCACCATCAGAGACATTTGATTCTACTATGAGGGACCTTGTGCCAGTGCCGTTGTCAAAGAGTGTGCACACCCACCTGTCCAGGGCAACGGCACTCGCACGGGTGCGTGCGCCAGGTGGTAATCCTGGCCCTGTGGGGGGAGGCAGCCCAGTTAGGGAGGGGAAAAATTGGCATATGATGATGTTGGACAATCAGCAGCTGCAAATGGACTAATTGGAGAAGTCTGCGAAAGAGGAGGAGAAAAGCAAGCCATTTTTCTGGCAACCTATGTGTCAGCAGGGAAGGGTGGGACAAAATCCTTTGAAACCCATAAATGGTTCATTTTAGTGAAGGTTAGATCATCAACATTTTGGGTCGACAGACGGGTCCTTTTTTCTGTCAGGATTGATCCAGCAGCACTGAAGACTCGTTCAGATAACACAAGCGAGCTCCTGTAAAGCATATTGTGCCAATTCAGGCCAGGTGTCAAGTTTACTGGCCCAATAGTCAAAGGGGAATGACCGGTGAGGGTGAATATCGATATGGGAGAAGTAGTTTGATGAAGAAAATAGGGGGGGAAGCCAGCACTGCTTAAGGTTAGAACGCATAAATTGAAGTGCATATGCACATAATATCCAGCTGTATTCAAAAATGAGATATTTGGCAAAAAAATTGATCAATTCAATTGAGCCACCCCGCCGCGCCAAGGCAATCTCATGTGGGGGGTTCTACTCTACATTTATAATAAATACTGTGCCATTACGGCCTCCTAAGAGCATGACCACATCAAGTGCAATCTGTACCTGAACATTGCTGAATCGCTCCCATGAAGCCAGTGCAGATGAAGGCCAACCAGGTCTGAACACAGACATATCAAGATTGACCTCCACACATTGCCCAACCAGGAAACATAGATGAAGGGCGATATTGGCCCGGACACAGGTGCACAATTAAATAAAGCTTGGGGCAGGGCGGGGCTGCCGTGTGTGTGCACAGCAGCCTAGATCCATCATAATGAACACAGAAATTTTTTTTTTTTTTTTTTTTATAGCGGACATAGCCAAGCGTGCACGGCAGCAGTGGTGGTGAGCCACAAACCAACAACAAGAAAATAGGGGGGGAAGCCAGCACTGCTTAAGGTTAGAACGCATAAGTTGAAGTGCATATGCACATAATATCCAGCTGTATTCAAAAATGAGATATTTGGCAAAAAAATTCATCAATTCAATTGAGCCACCCCGCCGCGCCAAGGCAATCTCATGTGGGGGGTCCTACTCTACATTTATAATAGATACTGTGCCATTACGGCCTCCTAAGAGCATGACCACATCAAGTGCAATCTGTACCTGAACATTGCTGAATCGCTCCCATGAAGCCAGATGAAGCAAGTGCAGATGAAGGCCAACCAGGTCTGAACACAGACATATCAAGATTGACCTCCACACATTGCCCAACAAGGAAACATAGATGAAGGGCGATATTGGCCCGGACACGGGAGTGATGCAGATATGCTTCAGGTATGGATTGCATTTGATATGGTCTTGCTTTTAAAACATTTAGGAGGCCGCAATGGCACAGTGAATAAATAAAAATGTAGAGTAGGACCCCCCATATGAGATTGCCTTGGCGTGGCGGGGTGGCTCAATATATTGATCAATATTTTGCTAAATGTCTCATTTTGAATCCAGTAAGATATGTGCATATGCACCTCATGTTATGCGTTCTGACCACTGGCAGTGCTGGCTCTTCTCTCTTTTTATTGCAAATTGGTTTTGTGGCTGACCACCACTGTTGCCGTGCACGCTGGGTCATGTTCGCCATCTTTTCTGTGTTTATTGTGATTGATCTAGGCTGCTGTGCACACTCACGGCAGCCCCGCCCTGCCCCAGGCTTTATTTATTTTTGCATCCATGTCTGAGCCTGCATTGCCCTTCATCTGTGTTTGCTGGATGGGCAGTGTGTGGAGGTCAAACCTGAGATGTCTGTGTTCAGACCTGGTTGGCCTTCATCTGCACCTGCTCCATCTGGCTGCACGGGAGTGATGCAGATATGCTTCAGGTATGGATTGCATTTGATATGGTCTTGCTTTTAAAACATTTAGGAGGCCGCAATGGCACAGTGAATAAATAAAAATGTAGAGTAGGACCCCCCATATGAGGTTGCCTTGGCGTGGCGGGGTGGCTCAATATATTGATCAATATTTTGCTAAATGTCTCATTTTGAATGCAGTAAGATATGTGCATATGCACCTCATGTTATGCGTTCTGACCACTGGCAGTGCTGGCTCTTCTCTCTCTTTATTGAAAATTGGTTTTGTGGCTGACCACCACTGTTGCCGTGCACGCTGGGTCATGTTTGCCATCTTTTCTGTGTTTATTGTGATTGATCTAGGCTGCTGTGCACACTCACGGCAGCCCCGCCCTGCCCCAGGCTTTATTTATTTTTGCATCCATGTCTGAGCCTGCATTGCCCTTCATCTGTGTTTGCTGGACGGGCAGTGTGTGGAGGTCAAACCTGAGATGTCTGTGTTCAGACCTGGTTGGCCTTCATCTGCACCTGCTCCATCTGGCTGCACGGGAGTGATGCAGATATGCTTCAGGTATGGATTGCATTTGATATGGTCTTGCTTTTAAAACATTTAGGAGGCTGCAATGGCACAGTGAATAAATAAAAATGTAGAGTAGGACCCCCCATATGAGATTGCCTTGGCGTGGCGGGGTGGCTCAATATATTGATCAATATTTTGCTAAATGTCTCATTTTGAATGCAGTAAGATATGTGCATATGCACCTCATGTTATGCGTTCTGACCACTGGCAGTGCTGGCCCTTCTCTCTTTTTATTAGAAGTAGTTTGTTACCATACTTGACAACGGCTGTCTCCTGTCACTTTCGATCGAAGCAGTATTACCAGTCGTGTGAGCGGTACTTGAAAAATCAGTCCACAACATGGTCAAGAAACCCCTGTATCCAATGCCACTTCGGCTGTGTGCACCATGAACACCTCTTCCATGTTGCCCCCTACGGCTCGTTGGAAAAACATCACCGCCGCTGTGTGCTGGGAATGCCTCAAACAAACGGTTTTCCAGAGTTGCTTATTTGTTAGCCAGTATTAGCTCTAGGTTCTCCTATGGCATGATGTTTTGGAATTTGCCTTTATAGCATGGATCCAGGGATCCAGGATGCTGGCCAACCAGTAGTCATCATCGTTCATTATTTTGGCAATGCGGGGGTCCCTTTTTAGGATCTGCAAGTCATAATCAGACATGTGGGCCAATGTTCCCGGTGTCAATGATGCACTGCGAGTGCTGGGTGGTGGAGCACTTTCTGGCAAATCCACATCCCTCCAGTCACGCACAAACCCTGTACCTGACCTTGCCACGCCAACATTTTTTCTTGCCCAATGAGAAGCATCCTCCTCCCCAAAATAATCATCCCCATCATCATCCTCTTCCTCCTCCTCTTCCTCTTCCTCTTCTTCCTCCACCTCGTCCACGAGACTTCCCTGAGCAGACAATGGCTGACTGTCATCAAGGTTTCCCTCCTCCTCTTCCTCCTCAGCTGCAGACGCCTGCTCCTTAATGTGCGTCAAAGTTTGCATGAGCAGATGCATAAGTGGGATGCTCATGCTTATGATGGCGCCGTCTGCGATTACCAGCCGTTCCTCAAAACACTGAAGGACTTTACAGAGGTCTTTCAGCTTCGACCACTGCACACCAGACAACTCCATGTCTGCCTGCAAACTGCCTGCCCGTGTATCTTCCCACAAATGAACTACAGCCTGCCTCTGTTCGCACAGCCTCTGAACCATGTGCAGGGTGGAGTTCCACCTTGTTGCAATGTCGATAATGAGGCGGTGCTTGGGAAGGTGGAGCAATCGCTGCAGCTTCTGCATACGACTGGAGTGTATGGGCGTCCAGCGGATGTGCGAGCACAGTCTTCGCACCTTATGGAGCAGGAGTGTTAACTCCTGAAAATTATTGAGGAAGCACTGCACCACCAGGTTCAAGGTGTGAGCCAGGCAAGGTATGTGTCTGAGTTTTGAAAGGGCTATGGCTGCCACAAAATTCCGACCGTTATCACTATCTACCTTGCCTGCCTCAAGATGTAGACTGCCCAGCCATGACTCAGTTTGTTGCTGCAAGTAGTCGGCCAGTACCTCCGCAGTGTGTCTGTTGTCACCCAAACACATTATCTTCAACACAGCCTGCTGATGCTTAGCACTAGCTGTTCGATAGTGGGACACCTCGTGTGCAACACTGGCAGCTGCGGATGTAGTGCTCGTGCGACTGTGCTCTGTGGATGAGCTTTCGCTTCTGGAGGAGGAGGAGGGTGGTTGAATGCCTACAGCCAACTGTTTCCTATACCGTGGGCAAGGCAGCACTGTCCCACCACCGCTGTCCCCTGTGGACCCTGCATCCACCACATTAACCCAGTGTGCAGTGATGGACACGTAACGGCCCTGGCCATGCCTACTGGACCATGCATCTGTTGTGACGTGCACCTTTCCACTCACTGATTGCTTGAGTGCATGGACAGTGCGGTCTTTCACATGAAGGTGGAGGGCTGGCATGGCTTTTTGTGAAAAGAAGTGCCGACTGGGTAGGTCATAGCGTGGTACTGCGTAGGCCATGAGCTCACGGAAAGCTTTGCTTTCAACCAACCGGTAGGGCATCATCTCTAACGAGATTAGTTTGGCAATGTGGATGTTCAAAGCCAGTGTACGCGAATGAGAGGATGAGTACTTTCTTGTCCTACTCAGAGTCTCTGGTAGGGTGAGCTGGACTTGAGAGCTGCATATGGTGGAACTAGCAGTGGACATGGCGGACTGAGAGGGTCGGTGATGGTGTTGGTGGTGTTGCTGATGGCCTAGATTCAGTCTTTCATAGCAATAACATTGTGATTCCATGACTGCTTTGCCCTTGCGATGACACCTCAACATTTGCTGCTGGTGGTGTGCTAACCAGTGGGCTTACAGTGGGGGAAGCGATGTAGCGTTGCTGACTTCCTTCATTCAGAGCAGGTGCACATGTGGTATGTGAGGTTTGGTAGTCCGTCCATGCTTGCAAGTGCATGGTGGTTAAATGTCTAAGCATGCAACTGGTATTAAAATTTCTAAGATTTTTCCCTCGACTAAAGGTCTTTGCACACTTCTTACAGATTATTTTTGCCTGATCATTAGGATTTTGTTCAAAAAAGTGCCACACTGCACTCTTCCTACTATGGAAGACATTTTGAGACCTTGCACGCTGTGCTAATTTGACCATCTGGCCAAGCTGTCCTGCAACTCTTTAGGTTTTTGTAACACGTTTTTGAACTGCTATGGACCTGCCAGATAACAGCTGTTGCGAAGTCATTGCCTGCTGCTGATCCTCCTCCTCCTCTTCTGAGCTATTGGCAGCGGCACCCTCTTCCCCCAATGGATGCCAATCTGGGTCAATAACTGGGTCATCCATCACCTCCTCTTCAATTTCATGTGCACCTTCCTTTGTGTCACCATGTAAGGTGGTATAGTATGCGGAAGGGGCACCTGAGTTTCATCAGGGTTTGTTCTGCCTCAGTACACTGCGAGGATAATGTAGTGCTCTGAGTGAATGTACCAGCAGAAAACTCTAGCAGTAGCTGTGCATCAGTGCACTCCATGTCAGATTCATCTTGGACTGGGGAATTCACGATTTAACTTGCTTACTCAGGCATGGTATGTGAAAAGAGCTCCATGGAGTATTCGGTAGTGTGGCCTGCCACATTCTTCACTTTTGGTATTGGTGAAGGAAACAAGGAAAGGTGTTGTTCCTGACCAGGAGCCTAGAATGACGACTCAGTGCTTTTATTTTTTGAAACTTCAAGAGAGGACGTGAGAGAGCTGGAGGCTGTGTCAGCAATGTAAGCCAAAACTTATTCCTGAAGCTCCAGCTTTAAAAGTGGTTTACCTACTCCCAGAAAAGAGAGCCTTCGTGACGATGACGCAGGCTCAACACCTCCTGCCTTAGGTGCTATTGTGCTTTTGCCACTACCAACAGATGCAACACCACCACCACCACCATTGGGACCAGCTGGCAACCCCCGCCCACTTCCATGGCGTCTTCCACCATACTTGCTCATTTTTGTGGAAATGTACCCAAAATACCACCAGCTATATGGTACTAGGTAGAAGGTGTATCTACTATTGGTGAAAATTTGAATCTCACTAGAGATTTGAGGACGCAGAACTATTGTCTCTGGCCCAGTAGAGATTACACCTCAATGTAACAGACTGAAATTGGATGGTGAATGACAAGGTGGAGGGTGTCTATACGATTGGTGAGATTTTGAATCTCACTATAGATTTGAGGATGCAGAACTATTGTCTCTGGCCCAGTAGAGATTACACCTCAATGTAACAGACTGAAATTGGATGGTGAATGACAAGGTGGAGGGTGTCTATACGATTGGTGAGATTTTGAATCTCACTATAGATTTGAGGATGCAGAACTATTGTCTCTGGCCCAGGAGAGATTACACCTCAATGTAACAGACTGAAATTGGATGGTGAATGACAAGGTGGAGGGTGTCTATACGATTGGTGAGATTTTGAATCTCACTATAGATTTGAGGATCCAGAACTATTGTCTCTGGCCCAGGAGAGATTACACCTCAATGTAACAGACTGAAATTGGATGGTGTATGACAAGGTGTAGGGTGTCTATAGGATTGGTGAGAATTTGAATCTCTCTATAGATTTGAGGACGCAGAACTATTGTCTCTGGCCCAGTAGAGATTACACCTCAATGTAACAGGCTGAAATTGGATGGTGAATGACAAGGTGGAGGGTGTCTATAGGATTGGTGAGATTTTGAATTTCACTAGAGATTTGAGGACGCTGACAATGATGCTCTCAGTCCAAGTATGGATGCAGGCAGCCTAATAAGCAGGAATGCTGCACAGTGCACACACAAAAGGGTGGAAAAATGAATGCTTGGTAACTGTGTAGAAAGGAAGAAGAAAAGTATTTTTGCTTTTAAAAAAGCAGTTTGCACAGCAGTGTGCAAACAGCAATGCAGCTATCAGGGAGCCTTATAAGGCAGCCTAATAACCAACAGAGCTTATGCACAAAAATAGAGCCTCCCCTGTCACTGCACACAAAGTGTTGTGTTGTAAGTGGAAATCGCTAACAGCAGAAGCAATTTTTTGGGTTTTTCTTCCCTGCCTAACGCTCTCCCTACAGAATCAGCAGCAGCTCTCCCTATGCTAAGATCGGCATAAGTAAGAAGGCGGTCGGCGTTCACGCCCTTTTATAGCCCCTGTGACGCCACACAAAGCCAGCCAATCACTTGCATGCCCTTCTCAAAGATGGTGGTGACCGATGCCTATGTCAACGCATTGCCCACAGTGTGCGTTCTCCATCATTGTCTGAAAAAGGGCGCTGGAAGCATCTTTTGAAACGCGACTTTGGCGCTCTGGTCGCCGACCTCGTGGCCGACCTCACGCTATGGTCGGGTTTCGTTTCATGAAACCCGACTTCAGCGAAAGTCGGCAACTTTTAAATATGACCGACCCATTTCGCTCAACTCTACTATCCGGTAAAATGTGCAAATGCTAAAATGACTGCAGACAAACTGATGAAAGAACTGATCTGCAGGTATGGTGTCCCAGAAACCATAGAAAGCGATAGGGGTACACACTTCATTTCATACACCATATAGGCCACAAAGTAGTGGGAAAGTGGAAAGACTAAATGGGACACTTAAACTGAAAATTCAAAAGGCCATGGCAGAGACAGGAAAGAGATGGGTAGAGTGCTTGCCTCTTGCACGCTTTTCAGTCAGACACAATCCAAATAGAAAGACAGGTTTGTCTCCTTTTGAAGTCCTGTTTGGTAGTGCACCAAAGACTGGTCTGCACTTCCCACAGATGCTACAAATGCAACACGGTTCTATGACAGCCTATGTCCAGGCCTTGCAGGAAAGACTTAATGTGGTACATAAACATGTGTTCTCATCCATTCCAGATCCTAATTAATGTGCAGATGTGCATCTGTGGCGCCCCCAGGAGTATGGTCGCCACAATGGCATTGCCTTCCTCCAGGGATGGTGATGTCAGGCTTGGAAGCAATGACGGGTCTCTCTAGCAGTTAACCATGTCATACAACACGGTTCCCACTCCGGGCCAGCAGAGTGAGCTGTGAACCAATACTAAGGGGAAGAGCTTCTCTCTGAGGGCCAGGAAGGGAAATTAGTCAGTTAGTGTGAGGAGGGCAACGAGTGTAGACATGTGGAGAGAAGCTGGAGGTTGAGCTGAGGATAGAGAGCTCCCTCCCAGTGATAGCGCATGATCTGGAGCCTGGTCTCCACGGATATATGGATACTGAAGGTCCTGCAACAGAAACCTGAGGAATAGGAAGCTGTAAATGTTTGATTCCCACCTAAGACCCGGAGGCACAACAGCGAAGTGTGAGCCAAGAGAAACAGTTGGCTACAGCTGTCTGCCATACGAGGTAGATCCGAAAGGGAAGAAGAAGGAGGAACTTCAGTGTAACACTGTACTGCATGTACCTCAAGTAAGCGCTAGAGAGGAGCTTACACAACCCATCTGAGAGAGAGATTCCTAAGTTGCTTCCAGGCTAATCATCTCCTGTGCCATCTGAAATCTGGACTGCACTTACAAAGTAAAGGTAAAGAAACTACATCCTGCTGTGTCCTTGCCTTCTTTCTGCAACTTCTTCAGCACTGCTAAAACTCTGTGCCAGACACTGCACCCTCTTCCTCAAAACCTAATATCTTCATCTACTCTGCCCTGGGACTACAGCCCTGCCTGTGGAGGGCTATAACATCACTGCTGCACCCCACCATCTGCCCCAGAGGATCTGTCTGCAGCGTCGGCTTAACACCTTCCTTGCCGAACACCACAGGTGCCATCACGAATCACTCATAAACTTTATTTCATCACTCAAACCCCTTTTACATGGGTGCACAGGGCCACGGACTGGGTCACTGCTGCTGTGACACCTCCCTCTGAGAGACCGGCCCGGTACCAAGTACCCCACAGCCCTGGGAGGGCGACCCACATCAGCTGAATCCAGGTGTTTGGGTGGTCACATGCAGACACGTGAGAAGGAGTCTAGACCCATGATTTGACGGTCCCTTCCAAGTCCAGCTGACCACATCCACCTCAGTAAAACTTGAGGGAAAGCCCACCTGTATCCACGCCAGTCACTGCAAGAAGGTCCTTTCAACAGCAGAATGACTGTTCTCCTAATTACCTTGCTGACAATGACAGGATTACTGCATTCTACAAGAGACACAGGACAAACTCTTAAATGCTGCTTTTTCGAAATCACGCTCTCCTTGTAAAGGACATGGAAGGACAGAAACCGAAAGACTGTTGGATCTGTACACACAGCCCAGTATCTGCAAGGACTATGCCGTACTTAGCCTTACCTCTGGAGCCATGGGAGGTATTAACCCCACACTGCATACACAATGAGACTTTGACTCAATCTAGGTTTTGGGGACAAGATGTGCCCCGTGATATATCTGCCTCATTGGCTATAATCGGATGGGCTGCTATCCCTGGTTTCAGTTTAATATAACGCGGCCTAGGGTACAAATGTGGTGGCGGGAATATGATTCAGATGTCGGAAATATGGTCACCAGGACGAGGACTGAAATCTCTCACTCAGACCCCATTCCCAATGATGGACTGTGGCGCAGTCTTCAACACGCTGGAGCAAATACCTGTGGTGAGGACAATAATTGCTTCCGTATATACTCATGATCAAACACAGGTTAATGAGATGGTGTACCAAGATGGTGTTGAAGGCTGTAAAGCATCTACGGGTAAAATTATAAGGAAAGAAAGGGGTAAATGTACATTTGGTATAAATCGAAAACAAATGAATAATACTTGGTGTGCCCATAAGTCTATGTCAGGACTTTTGAGTTTATACCAATGTATACAGACCCCTGGTCACGTTTGTGTTCTCCTAGAAGGAGTATTCTTAGTGTGCGGACATCGTGCCTACAGGTGGGTGAGCCCAGACATAAGAGGGGTTTGCACTCTTGCCAAACTAACACCAGCCACTTTCATAGCTCCTCGTAGTAAAATAGACACAGCAGCAGTTCCATACTTTGTATAGAAGGGCTGCAGACAATAAGCCCCGTCCAAATGGTAGGCCACATCTATTAGAAATGGGGATAACAAATAAAATATTCAATAGTATGCTAATATACCCCTTCAAAACACAAATGTGGGATAAATTAGTGGAGGCTACCGACTACCTGGATGATCAGATTTTCCAGATTCTTGAAGTTCATAATGAAACTAATACAATACAGAGACAATTAATCATAGCTACTAACCAACATACTATAGTTCTAGATTACCTGACAGCACAATAAGGAGGAATGTGTCAAATAATTGGTCCCACCTGTTGCAATTATATCGACCCTGCTGGCAATCTCCAAATCAGGGCCAGTATAGACAAAATAGGTGAACTTAGAGACAAACAACACAGTGCAAACAGAGACTCCTGATTGGGTAACACATTCTCTTTTTTAAATCCAGCAAATTGGTTTAATGGCCTAACAGGATGGATTTTTGGCATTGTACAGACTTGTATGCAAATTTTGTTGTTTTGCTTATTGTTTTATGTAGTCGTAAAAGCGCTAATATATGTATTACTTAAGCTACTGAATAATGTATGTGTTAAAAAAAGAATCTAAGGTTGAACCTTTTGTAGTGTATCATAGACCCCAGATAGCCATTGCTGACGGGGAAAGTGAGTGTCCACACTGAGTGTGAATGGGCGAAGCAGGTAGGAAGCCCCCTTATGGGTACTAGACCCATGAGACAGTAGCTCCTTTGTGGACATCAGCTGATCCTGTGGCAAAGGTTATACCATTTACAAAAGGGGGAAATTGATATAGAAGGGTGAATAGTTTGCCTTTAACTGCTAGAATTTATTCTCATGACGCAGCAGTCTGATAGTCTCCTCTTCAAGGAATCTATGCTTCTTATCATATATGTTCTCAATAGTCAGTCACAACGTGTTCTGGGTACATGGTAAACAAGGTATTATACCACATCAGGACACATATTTTGACATCAGGCCTCCTGATGAGCCCATATGGGGCAGAACGTGTTGAGGCGCAATAATTGATTGGCAGATGGCGGGTTAAACGATGAGTATTCATTCAACATATATTTGATCGTCTGTTTTGAGATATATTTAATGAGCTGTCCCTGAATGTGTTGATATTCACACATGTGTTGAGATTGCACTCAGTGGCTATTGATCTGTGTATGGATCGAAGGGCATTAATCTTTGAGAATGACCCAAAAGTGAGGCGCAATAATTGATTGGCAGATAGTGGGTGAAATGATGAGTATCCATTCAACATATATTTGATCGTCTGTTTTGAGATATATATAATAAGCTGACCCTGAATGTGTTGATATTCACACATGTGGTAAGATTGCACTCAGTGGCTATTGATCTGTTTATGGGTCGAAGGGCATTAATCTTTGAGAATGACCCAAAAGTAAATCCTTGCTCTATCTATGTATAATGGATATTATGTGAAATCAGCTAATGAGCTTTAGAACATTGTTTGATGGTCAGAATCTATCCATTCCATAGTTGACTCGTTACTTATATGGTATTTTTCAACCATTAATATATCTTGTGAGTCCTTGAAGGGAATTAGGATTTGTCATCTTGCTTTATCTTCACAATTACGCCAATATACTGCCTCTGTGTTCCTACACATGTTTTTATATGTTTGGGGTATAGGGTCCTCTCTACCATGGGATTGCCTTTGTGTAGTGTTAGGGGTCCCTCCAGACATCGGGTAGAGGGTTCCTTTGTGGCTGCAGGGTTTAATAGGGTCCCTAGGGAGAGACATCGTTGAGCGGGGGCGCCACAACGTCCCCCCTAGGGTGCCAATCTCCGCGGCTAGGAAGGTATGAGTGCTAGTTTGTATCAGGGACTCATAGTAATACCCCCTTTTTAACTGTTTTTTTGGGGGGGCACTTTCTTTTTGTTTTGATCTGTTCACTTTGTGGTGTGAACCATTTTTTGGGTTCTTTTATTAATAAAGTATTTTGCTGTAGGGTATTTATATGATACTACTTTTGAGACCCTGAACATATCTCTTTAAGATTTTTTGTTTAAAAAAAGGTATGACCCTGAGGTGATGGTGGGGGCTACATGAGCTCCATAGAGTTACATATTTGTTGTAAATGGTATAAAAGATTGCCTTGTGCTTCATTACGTCAGATAAAGTGACTTGCTCACAATCTGTGTGCAGTTTTCTTTTTCTCCAAGCGCTTGTAAATTAGGGGCGTAAACTCCTAATTTGGCCTCACTGGTGATCTGACATGTCTGACTTTGGGTCAGAACGAAAACAGCTACAACACCTCAAATCATGCAGCTGTGGTGACAGAAACTAAATCTTCGAGCACTTCCAAATACTCGGACACCACCAGAGCATGCTCGGGGAAACGCGAGCAACGAGTATATTCGCTCATCACTAGTCATCAAATGTTTCAACATGGGCCCAGGCAAATTGTAAATGGGCTTTTTGCGCACGGGCTTTTGGTGAGTCTTCATTCATGCACAACACCCATGCATGCCCTTTCTCTTAAGTGTACTTTGCATTGTGTCACAGGAAACACTAAACCTTGTTTGATGTTCTGCCTCTTCACCTAACTGACGTGAACATACATGCTGATTTCGTTCTACCCTTCTCATCAGAAGACTCTTTGTGAGATGGTTGAAGTTCCATCTTTATACAATTTTGAGATACTTTACCTAAAGTATTTTGATTGATAAGTAAAGATTTACTGATCTTCTTGCTGCTTTTATCTTTCTTGTGTAAACAAATTATTTTATTTCTCAGGTCTTTTGACATTTCTCCTCTATGTGGTGCCATTTCTGAAGCATGAAATAGGAAGGAGTTTTCTTTGCTAAGTTATGCCCTTTCATTGTCAACTGTCTTGTTGACACATGTTTAATGAATAATTTGACTTACCTGTGGCGGAATTCCTGTAAATTAGAATTTTGTAGCCTAAACTTTAGCTTTGCTCCTAAGACTTTAATAATCAGTATTCATTTTTTGCAGCATGGCCTTGAATTAAGTTGGTAGGACCTCCACCAATCATTGAGACTTCCCCACTTGTCCTAGTTATGGTGGTGCATCACTGCCTCTCAAAACTTTCACCCAGTGCTCTGTGAAATATATATTCTTTACCTTTCTATAGTTGATGCTCATTGTTTCTATAATGCAATACCCTTTAGAGCTGAATTTCAATTCAAATGATTGTCCTCACTCTCCTTCATGTGAGAGCACACAGCAGGCACTATTTTCTCCAAGAAATAATGGTGGTTTGGTGTTGTCCAGCAAAGCTCAGCACCCATGATAATAATTTCTTTAAAGACAGCAGACTCCAACTAGTAGGACAGCAATGATCAAAAACATTGAGCCTGCTACTGTCTGCTATCTAGCGCTCTGACTATCAAAAGAATTTCTGTATTATTCACATACTACTACAAAATTCTTTTTCAGTGCTGCAGTTGTGCAACATATTCTTGTTTGGAGTACTTGTACAATGTTTTAGGGGTTTCTGTCACTATCTCTATTGCTGAGCTCTCAAGACTAATATCCTTTATCTATCTATATATAAAAATGAGTGTATGTATGTGGAGCGCCCCAGCCTGGGCCTAGCGGGGTACTCGGTACCGGGCCCGTTGATCTCAATGGGAGTTGTCACGGAAGCTGTGACCCGGTCCGTGGCCCTTGGGCTCTATGGCAAAAAGGGGATGAATGAACAATGAAATAAAGTTTATGAATAGTTCATGACGCCACCTGTGGTGTTCGGCAAGTGAGGTGTTAGGCCAACGCTGCATGCAGATCCTCTGGGACTGGTGGTGGGTGGCAGCCAAGATGGTGAAGCTCCCCACAGGTGGAGCTGTAGTCCAAGGGCAGTGTAGATTAGCAATGGAGGAGAGGCACAGGCGGTGTAGAGGCTGGTGCCCAGATGTAGTAGTGCGGGGTGTAGTGGTGCAGGAATAAGTGGAGGACACCAGGGCATGTAGTTCCAAAGCTTTACTCACAGTCTGCAGTTCACACAGATGCCTGCCTCCGGGTCCTGGGCTCAGTCAACCTCCAGGCAAGATAGGATGCTCCCCTCCAACACTCCGCCAACATGTACCTTTCTAAACATCTCCTCTATAGCGCCTTTAAGTGAAGAACTCCTAGTACTGAGTTACACTGGATTGCCTCCTGACAGATGTTCCCAAGAACTCTACTTGTACGGCAGACAGCTGTAGCCTGCTTCTGGGACTCCTTACTCCTGAGTCCCGGCTCACTATCCGAGTTGCTGTTGTGCCCAAAGTCTTAGATGGGAGTACTGCATTTACAGCCCACTACTCCACCGGTGTCTGCTGCAGAACCATTAGTGTCCATACAACCTCGGGGACCGGGCCCCGGCCTTGCGCTTAGAACTTCTATGCAGGGTTCTTCCTCTAACCCACGTCCTCTGTGTTCCCTTTTGCTCCTACATTCCGTACTTGTCTTTCTTTCTTATGGAAGCTCAGGCTTCAGTTCAATGTCTTTCTCCGTCTTTCCTTTCCCATGCCAGCAGACCCAGGTCACTGAGATCTGCTGCAGCACCTCCTTCCTCCATCCCTCTCCTAGGGATCTTCTCTCCTCACTCCTCTCTGAGTGACTCCCTCCGACTGACTGACCTGACTTGACTGACCAGAAATCCTACACATTCCTGCTCTTTTATGTATTCTAAACTCCACCCGCCTCCCAGCACGTGTATGTATATGTGTGTGTGTGTGTGTCAGCCACACCCACTCCACATAGCAACCAATCACTAAGCATCTTTGATTTCACTAGAGCTGTTTTAAAGAAGCTGAGCTGTGATTGGTTGCTATAAGCAACAGTTTTCCTTGTAGACAGTTGTGGTAACTGAGGCCTATTATTCTTATCATTTCTATGGTGTTATCGTTCTTCTGTAAAGCTGGAAATGACACAATTTATTACCGTGCCAACACCCTCTGACACAGACTGCAGGGGGAGCCCAGTATCACACAGGATAGGATTAGATACACAGCTCAGCAGGCAGTATCACACAGGATAGGATTAGATACACAGCTCAGCATACAGTATCACACAGGATAGGATTAGATGCACAGCTCAGCAGACGGTATCACACAGGATAGGATTAGATACACAGCTCAACAGTCAGTAACACAGGATAGGATTAGATACACAGCTCAGCAGACTGTATGACACAGGATAGGATTAGATACACAGCTCAGCAGACTGTATGACAGGATAAGATTAGATATACAGCTCAGCAGACAATAACACACAGAATAAGATTAGATACACTGCTCAGCAGTCACTATCACACAGGATAGGATTAGATACACAGATCAACAGTCAGTAACACAGGATAGGATTACATACATGGCTTAGCAGACTGTATGACACATAATAGGATTAGGTACATGGCTCAGCAGGCAGTATCACACAGGATAGGATTAGATACACAGCTCAGCAGACAGGAACACAGGATAGGATTACATACATGGCTTAGCAGACTGTATGACACATAATAGGATTAGGTACATGGCTCAGCAGGCAGTATCACACAGGATAGGATTAGATACACAGCTCAACAGTCAGTAACACAGGATAGGATTACATACATGGCTTAGCAGACTGTATGACACATAATAGGACTAGGTACATGGCTCAGCAGGCAGTATCACACAGGATAGGATTAGATACACAGCTCAGCAGACAGGAACATACATAATAAGATTAGATACACTGCTCAGCAGTCAGTATCACACATGAAATGATTAGATACATGGCTTAGCAGACAGTATCACACAGAATAGGATTAGATACACAGCTCAGCAAACAGTATCACACAGGATAGGATTAGATACCTAGCTCAGCAGACGGTAACACACAGAAAAAGATTAGATACACTGCTCAGCAGTCAGTATCACACAGGAAAGGATTAGATACATGGCTTAGCAGACAGTATCACACAGGATAGGATTAGATACACGGCTTAGCAGACTGTATCACACAGAATAGGATTAGATACACAGCTCAGCAGTCAGTATCACACAGGATAGGATTAAATACACAGCTCAACAGTCAGTAACACAGGATAGGATTAGATACACAACTCAGCAGACTGTATGACACAGGATAGGATTACGTACATGGCTCAGCAGACAGTATCACACAGGATAGGATTAGATACACAACTCAGAAGACAGTGTCGCACAGAATAAGATTAGATACACTGCTCAGCAGTCAGTGTCATAAAGGATAGGATTAGATACATGGCTCAGCAGACTGTATCACACAGGATAGGATTAGATAAGCGGCTCAGCAGACAGTATCACACTGGATAGGATTTGATACACGGCTCAGCAGACAGTAACACACAGGACGAGATTAGGTACATGGCTCAGCACAAAGTATCACATAGGATAGAATTAGATACATGGCTCAGCAGACAGTATCACACAGGATAGGATTCGATACACGGTTCAGCAGTCAGTATCACACAGGATAGGAATAGATACACAGCTCAACAGTCAGTAGCACAGGATAGGATTAGATACACGGCTCAGCAGACTGTATGACACAGGACAGAATTAGGTACATGGCTCAGCAGACAGTATCACACAGGATAGGAATAGATACACAGCTCAGCAGTCAGTATCACACAGGATAAGAATAGATACACAGCTTAGCAGTCGGTATCACACAGGATAGGATTAGATACACGGCTGAGCAGTCAGTAACACACGATAGGATTAGATACACAGCTCAGCAGACAGTATCACACAGGATAGGATTAGATAGACGATTCAGCAGGCAGTATCACACAGGATAGAATTAGATACACGGCTCATCAGACAATAACACACAGGAGAGGATTAGATACATGGCTCAGCAGACAGTGTCACACAGGATAGGATTAGATACTTGGCTCAGCAGACAGTATCACACAGGACAGGATTAGGCACACAGCTCAGGAGACAGTAGACAATATCCCACAGGATAGAGTTAGATACACAGCTCAGTAGATTGTATCACAGAGGATAGGATTAGATACACAGCTCAGCAACAGGATGTGCCAAAGGAGAGGACATTTTCATCCAAGAATTCCACTCATTCCATCTGATTTGCCTTTTGATTTTAAATGCCTTGAGTTTGCACTTCAACTGGCATTTGCAATGTCCATTAACCCCTTCACTACCAAGGGTGGTTTGCACGTTAACTCCCGGGCCAATTTTTACAATTCTGACCACTGTCCCTTTATGAGTTAATAACTCTGAAACGCTTCCATGGATCCCGGTGATTCTGACATTGTTTTCTCGTGACATATTGTACTTCATGTTAGGCCGGAGTCACACTGGCGAGGAATACGGCCGAGTGAGAGGCGCTAAAAGCACGCATTAGACACGGACAAATGATTCTCTATGAGGTCACTCGCACCAGGCGTATATTTCTCATCCGTATACTACGGTCCGTGCCAATCGCAGCATGCTGCAATTGTCAGCGTACTACGCCCGTAGTACGCCAATGCAAGTCTATGGCTGCGCAAAAAATACGGATTACACATGGACCAGATGTGTGACCTGCGAGCAATACGCAGGTCTTTTGGCTGGTGACAGGAAATGGGCCAATCCATCATCAGGAAGCCTAGACATGCAAATGAGCTCAAAAAGCGCTCCAGACATCCAGGAAGTACGCCTCCACGGAGTACAGCAGCAGCATGGCGTCCACATACATTAATGTTGAGTTGCTCATTGTGCTGGTGCAGGAGCGCCCCGAAATATGGGACCCACGCGATGCAAACTATGCTAACCGCACAAGAAAGGAGGCGTCATGGAGGCGCATCTGTCGCCAGATGTACCATGACTTTGGTGACAGACCACGTGATGAGCAGCATAAAATTCGTAAGTGTAACGCAAAACATCATTAACCTTAGCGCGCAAGAAAAAGGAATCTAGAATCAGCACCCCCCTTCCTGTGCATGTACTTTTAGCCTCATGAGGCCGTTACATTTGGATGTGACACGTGGCTTCACATAGCCATAATTTGGGGTTAGGCTACAAGCTCCTCATCCTCCTAGCCAAAAAAATTATTAAGTGTAGCTAATGAGACCCTGTGTATCTGCCCAATTACAAATGCCACCATGGGTAGAAAGCACACCCCAGAAGGCCCCATGCCTAGACTACTGGTAGAAAATGTGACCTCTCAAATATGTGAATTTGACAATATTTCCTGTCACATTGCAGTGGAAGATGTGATGAAACGCTGGCGAAGCATCCGGGACCAGTTCCGCATGGAACGCCAGCAGCGGTCCAGGAGTGGGGATGCTGGATATGTTAAAAGTAGAGTTGAGCGACTTTTGGTTTTTTAGGGTCGCGTTTCGTTTCGTGAAACCCGACTTTTCCAAAAGTCGGGTCGAGCAAGATCGTCCGATTATAGGGAAAAGTCGGGGTCGTCCCGAAACACGAAACCCAATGTAAGTCAATGGGGAATAAAAGTCGGCAGTGAGAGGAGGAAAGGAAACACACCAACAGTGCCCATTTGAATGCCAAAAGCATCAATTCTTCTTACTTAAGCTTGTCAACCTTAATTAACTTCATAATATAAGTTACGCACTGAAAAATGGGTGTTATTTGGCTAAAGTTGTGGGGGGGGAGGGCTGCCTGCAGGTTTTCATGTGCCCTGGGCGAAAGAGCGCCCCTTTAACACATACCACAACTCATCATGCTCTGATACGGCAGATAAATAGCGGTATAGTACAATGAAAAATACCTCACTTTTTACATCTCATGACGAGGCCCATCTATTTCTCCATACAGAATCATTGGTCCCATATAATGTTTGAAACAGTATATGATGAGCTCCACATAATGCTACAGTATATGTTGGTCCCCATGGATGAAGCTCCACTGTCTTATGGGCCCAAATAATGCTCCAAACATAATGGGCCCCATTTCTAATGCTCTAGTGTATAATGGGCCCTGTAAATGCTGCTCCAGTGTCTGATGTCCACCTTTGGAATGTTCCAGTGTATGGTGGGCCCCATCTATCATTCTCCAGAGTATAGTGCTCCCCAAAAATTGCTGTCCCAACATTGAAAACAATCAAATAAGTCTCCTCGCTAGGGAATCCCTGTACTTGTCTGGACAGGTGCTGTAGCTTGCTTAACAGCTCGCCAGCCGTTCTCACGCCCAGTATGGATTGCACGTGATTGCACAAAGGTTAGAAAGGGTACCGTATCCCTGGATAACATGTATGGATAGCGTACACATTCAAAATATATGTCTATACAGCATGAGGCAGGCTCAGACGGTGTTAGGCCCAGTATGGATTGCACGTCATTGCACAAAGGTTAGAAAGGGTACCGTATCCCTGGATAACATGTATGGATAGCGTACACATTCAAAATATATGTCTATACAGCATGAGGCAGGCTCAGACGGTGTTAGGCCCAGTATGGATTGCACGTCATTGCACAAAGGTTAGAAAGGGTACCGTATCCCCGGATAACATGTATGGATAGCGTACACATTCAAAATATATGTCTATACAGCATGAGGCAGGCTCAGACGGTGTTAGGCCCAGTATGGATTGCACGTGATTGCACAAAGGTTAGAAAGGGTACCGTATCCCCGGATAACATGTATGGATAGCGTACACATTCAAAATATATGTCTATACAGCATGAGGCAGGCTCAGACGGTGTTAGGCCCAGTATGGATTGCACGTCATTGCACAAAGGTTAGAAAGGGTACCGTATCCCCGGATAACATGTATGGATAGCGTACACATTCAAAATATATGTCTATACAGCATGAGGCAGGCTCAGACGGTGTTAGGCCCAATATGGATTGCACGTCATTGCACAAAGGTTAGAAAGGGTACCGTATCCCCGGATAACATGTATGGATAGCGTACACATTCAAAATATATGTCTATACAGCATGAGGCAGGCTCAGACGGTGTTAGGCCCAGTATGGATTGCACGTGTTTGCACAAAGGTTAGAAAGGGTACCACATCCCTGGATAACATGTATGGATAGCGTACACATTCAAAATATATGTCTATACAGCATGAGGCAGGCTCAGACGGTGTTAGGCCCAGTATGGATTGCACGTCATTGCACAAAGGTTAGAAAGGGTACCGTATCCCCGGATAACATGTATGGATAGCGTACACATTCAAAATATATGTCTATACAGCATGAGGCAGGCTCAGACGGTGTTAGGCCCAGTATGGATTGCACGTCATTGCACAAAGGTTAGAAAGGGTACCGTATCCCCGGATAACATGTATGGATAGCGTACACATTCAAAATATATGTCTATACAGCATGAGGCAGGCTCAGACGGTGTTAGGCCCAGTATGGATTGCACGTCATTGCACAAAGGTTAGAAAGGGTACCGTATCCCCGGATAACATGTATGGATAGCGTACACATTAAAAATATATGTCTATACAGCATGAGGCAGGCTCAGACGGTGTTAGGCCCAGTATGGATTGAACGTGATTGCACAAAGGTTAGAAAGGGTACCGTGTCCCTGGATAACATGTATGGATAGCGTACACATTCAAAATATATGTCTATACAGCATGAGGCAAGCTCAGACGGTGTTAGGCCCAGTATGGATTGCACGTCATTGCACAAAGGTTAGAAAGGGTACCGTATCCCCGGATAACATGTATGGATAGCGTACACATTCAAAATATATGTCTATACAGCATGAGGCAGGCTCAGACGGTGTTAGGCCCAGTATGGATTGCACGTCATTGCACAAAGGTTAGAAAGGGTACCGTATCCCCGGATAACATGTATGGATAGCGTACACATTCAAAATATATGTCTATACAGCATGAGGCAGGCTCAGACGGTGTTAGGCCCAGTATGGATTGCACGTCATTGCACAAAGGTTAGAAAGGGTACCGTATCCCTGGATAACATGTATGGATAGCGTACACATTCAAAATATATGTCTCAGGAGGCAGGCTCAGACGGTGTCAGGCACAGTATGGATTTGACGGCCCAGATTACACAGCGGAGGAGCAGGGAGAGGTAAAGATTGCAAATGCTGGGGCCCTGCCCAATCAAGGGGGGCCCACTCTTGGGCGTCGGTACTGGCACTGGGCCCCTCATAGTACAGCGGTGTGTCTGACGGCGGGTGTGCACCACCACCGTCAGAGACACTTGATTGCACTATGAGGGACCCTGTGCCAGTGCCCGCGCCCAAGAGTCGGCCTACCCACCTGTCCAGGGCAACGGCACTCGCACGGTGTCGTGCGCTAGGTGGTTACCCCGGCCATGGGGGGGGAGGCAGCACAGTTAGGGAGTTTTAGAAAGTGGCATATGTTGATGTTGGACATTCAGCTGATGCAAAAGGCGAAATAGGTGAAGTACCAGGAAGAGGTGGACCAAAGCAAGCCATTTTTCTGTCACCCTATGTGTCATCAGGGGAAGGTGGGACAAAATCCTTGGAAACCCATGCGTGGTTCATTTTAATGAAGGTTAGATCATCCACATTTTGGATTGACAGACGGGTCCTTTTTTCTGTCAGGATTGATCCAGCTGCACTGAAGACTCTTTCCGATAGCACACTTGCAGCTGGGCAAGCGAGCTCCTGTAAGGCATATTGGGCCAATTCAGGCCAGGTGTCCAGTTTAGCGGCCCAATAGTCAAAGGGGAATGACCTGTGTGGGAGAACATCGATATGGGAGGAAAAGTAGTTTGTAACCATAGTTGACAACTGCTGTCTCCTGTCACTTTCAATCAATGCAGTATTACCAGTTGTGTGAGCGGTATTTGAAAAATCAGTCCACAACATTGTCATGAAACCCCTGTCTCCAATGCCACTTCTGCTGTGTGCACCACGAACACCTCTGCCAAGCGGCCCCCGGCCCGTACGGCTCGTGTGAGAACCATCACCGCTGCTGTGTGCTGGGAATGCCTCAAGCAACCGATTTACCAGAGTTGCTTGTTTATTAGCCAATATTAGGTCAAGGTTCTCCTGTGGCATGATGTTTTGTAATTTGCCTTTATAGCGTGGATCCAGGATGCTGGCCAACCAGTAGTCGTCATCGTTCATCATTTTGGCAATGCGGGGGTCCCTTTTTAGGATCCGCAAGGCATAATCTGACATGTGAGCCAATGTTCCCGGTGTCAATGATGCACTGTGAGTGCTGGGTGGAGGAGCACTTTCTGGCAAATCCACATCCCTCCAGTCACGCACAAACCCTGTACAAGACCTTGCCACGCCAACTTTTTCACTTGCCCCACAAGATGCATCCTCCTCCCCTAAGTAATCATCCCCATCATCCTCCTCCTCCTCCTCCTCTTCTTCCTCCACCTCGTCCAGGAGAGGTCCCTGAGCAGACAATGGCTGAATGTCATCAAGGATTCCCTCCTCCTCTTCCTCCTCATCAACATTGGCTGCAGACGCCTGCTCCTTAAGGTGCGTCAAAGTTTGCATGAGCAGACGCATAAGTGGGATGCTCATGCTTAGGATGGCGTCGTCTGCGCTTACCAGCCGTGTGCATTCCTCAAAACACTGAAGGACTTTACAAAGGTCTTTCAGCTTCGACCACTGCACGCCTGTCAACTCCATGTCTGCTCTCAAAGTGCCTGGCCGCGTATCCTCCCACAAATGCATTATGGCCTGCCTCTGCTCGCACAGCCACTCCACCATGTGCAGGGTGGAGTTCCACCTTGTTGCAATGTCGATAATGAGGCGGTGGTTGGGAAGGTGGAGCAATCGCTGCAGCTTCTGCATACGAACGGAGTGTACAGGCGACCGGCGGATGTGCGCGCACAGTCTTCGCACCTTCTGGAGCAGGGCTGTTAACTCCGGATAATTTTTGAGGAAGCACTGCACCACCAGGTTCAAGGTGTGAGCCAAGCAAGGTATGTGGCTGAGTTTTGAAAGGGCTATGGCTGCCACAAAATTACGGCCGTTATCACTAACTACCTTGCCTGCCTCAAGATGTACACTGCCCAGCCATGACTCAGTTTGTCGCTTCAAGTACTCGGCCAGCACCTCAGCGGTGTGTCTGTCGCCCAAACACATCATCTGCAACACAGCCTGCTGACGCTTTCCACTAGCTGCTCGATAGGGGGACACATCGTGTGCAACAGTGGCAGCTGCAGATGGAGTGCTAGTACGACTGCGCTCTGTGGACGAGCTTTCGCTTCTGGAGGAGGAGGAGGAGGGTCGAACGCCTACAGCCAACTGTTTCCTATACCGTGGGCTAGGCAGCACTGTCCCACCACCGCTGTCCCCTGTGGACCCTGCATCCACCACATTAACCCAGTGCGCAGTGATGGACACGTAACGGCCCTGGCCATGCCAACTGGACCATGCATCAGTTGTGAGGTGCACCTTTCCGCTCACTGACTGCTTGAGTGCATGGACAATGCGGTCTTTCACATGATGGTGGAGGGCTGGGATGGCTTTGCGAGAGAAGAAGTGGCGACTGGGTAGGTCATAGCGTGGTACTGCATAGGCCATGAGTTCGCGGAAAGCTGTGCTTTCCACCAACCGAAAGGGCATCATCTCAAACGAGATTAGTTTGGCAATGTGGGCGTTCAAACCCAGTGTACGCGGATGAGAGACTGAGTACTTTCTTGACCTACTCATAGTGTCTGGGAGGGTGAGCTGGACATGAGAGCTGCATATGGTGGAAGTAGCGGTGGACAGGGCGGACTGAGAGAGGGTTGATGATGGTGATGGAGTTGGTGTTCTTTCTGTTGGCCTAGAATCAGTCTTTCGTTGATATAACAGTGGGATTCCCTGACTGCTGTGGCCTTGAAACGACACCTCAACATTTGCTGCTTTGCTAACCAGTGGGCTTACAGTGGGGGAAACAATGTAGCGTTGCTGACTACCTTCGTTGTGATCAGTTGCACATGTGGCACTTGAGGTTTGGTGTTGTGTCCACGCTTGCAAGTGCATGCTGGTTAAATGTCTAAGCATGCAACTGGTATTCAAATTTTTCAGATTTTTCCCTCGGCTAAAGGTCTTTGCGCACTTCTTACAGATAACCTTGGCCTGATCATGAGGATTTTGTTCAAAAAAGTGCCACACTGCACTCTTCCTACTTTGGCAGACATTTTGCGGCCTAGCACGCTGTGATCTTTTGACCCTCTGGACAAGCTGTCCAGCAACTCTTTTGATGTTTGGAACCTGTCTTTGGAGTGCTCCGGGCCTGCCAGATAACAGCTGTTGCGATGTCGATGTCTGCTGTGGATGCTCCTCATCTGAGCTATTGGAAGCAGCACCCTCTTCCCCCAATGGATGCCAATCTGGGTCAACAACTGGGTCATCCATCACCTCCTCTTCTATGTCATGTGCACCTTTCTCTGTGTCACCGTGTATGGTGGTATAGTGTGCGGGAAGGGGCACCTGAGTCTCATCAGGGTCAAAATCTGGCTCTGTACACTGCGAGGACAATGTAGTGCTCTGAGTGAATGTACCAGCAGAATCATCCATCAGCGGCTGTGCATCAGTGCACTCCATGTCAGATTCATCTTGGCCTGGGTAATTCACCATTTGACTTGATAATCCAGGCATGGTATGTGAAAACAGCTCCATGGTGTAATCAGTAGTATGGCCTGCGTCATCCTTCAATCTTGGTTGGGGTGAAGGACACAAGGAAAGGTGTGGTTCATGAACATGAGCCTCCAATGACGACTCAGTGCTTTTACTTTTTACAACTGAAGAAGAGGAGGCGATAGAGCTGGAGGCTGAGTCAGCAATGTAAGACAAAACTTTTTCCTGATGCTCTGCCTTTAAAAGCGGTTTGCCAACTTCTAGAAAACTAAGCGTTCGAGGCCTTATGTAGCCAGACGATGACGCAGGGTCAGCACCTCCTGCATTCGGTCCTATTTTGCTCTTGCCACTACCATCAGATCCACCACCAACACCATCATTACCAGCTGCCAACCCCCGCCCAATTCCACGGCCTCTTCCACCAGCCTTCCTCATTTTTGGTAGAAATGTAGACAAAATCCAACAAACTATATAGTAATGTAAAACAAGGTACAAGGTGTCTATAGGACAGGGGAGATTTAGAATTTCTGCACACACTTGTGGACAGTGGACACTTTTGGATTGTGTGAGGCCCACTGATATCTGAGCGCTATGTGACACGCTCGATGGCACAGCTGCCTGTGACCAAAGTGACGAGAGGATAATGGAGATTTTGAATCTCTGCGTACACTTTTGGACACTGGACACTTGTAGATTGTGTGAGGCCCACTGATATCTGAGCGCTATGTGACACGCTCGATGGCACAGCTGCCTGTGACCAAAGTGACGAGAGGATAATGGAGATTTTGAATCTCTGCGTACACTTTTGGACACTGGACACTTGTAGATTGTGTGAGGCCCACTGATATCTGAGCGCTATGTGACACGCTCGATGGCACAGCTGCCTGTGACCAAAGTGACGAGAGGATAATGGAGATTTTGAATCTCTGCGTACACTTTTGGACACTGGACACTTGTAGATTGTGTGAGGCCCATTGATATCTGAGCGCTATGTGACATGCTCGATGGCACAGCTGCCTGTGACCAAAGTGACGAGAGGATAATGGAGATTTTAAATCTCTGCGTACACTTTTGGACACTGGACACTTGTAGATTGTGTGAGGCCCACTGATATCTGAGCGCTATGTGACACGCTCGATGGCACAGCTGCCTGTGACCAAAGTGACGAGAGGATAATGGAGATTTTGAATCTCTGCGTACACTTTTGGACACTGGACACTTGTGGATTGTGTGAGGCCCACTGATATCTGAGCGCTATGTGACACGCTCGATGGCACAGCTGCCTGTGACCAAAGTGACGAGAGGATAATGGAGATTTTGAATCTCTATGTACACTTTTGGACACTGGACACTTGTGGATTGTGTGAGGCCCACTGATATCTGAGCGCTATGTGACACGCTCGATGGCACAGCTGCCTGTGACCAAAGTGACGAGAGGATAATGGAGATTTTGAATCTCTGCGTACACTTTTGGACACTGGACACTTGTAGATTGTGTGAGGCCCACTGATATCTGAGCGCTATGTGACACGCTCGATGGCACAGCTGCCTGTGACCAAAGTGACGAGAGGATAATGGAGATTTTGAATCTCTGCGTACACTTTTGGACACTGGACACTTGTAGATTGTGTGAGGCCCACTGATATCTGAGCGCTATGTGACACGCTCGATGGCACAGCTGCCTGTGACCAAAGTGACGAGAGGATAATGGAGATTTTGAATCTCTGCGTACACTTTTGGACACTGGACACTTGTGGATTGTGTGAGGCCCACTGATATCTGAGCGCTATGTGACACGCTCGATGGCACAGCTGCCTGTGACCAAAGTGACGAGAGGATAATGGAGATTTTGAATCTCTGCGTACACTTTTGGACACTGGACACTTGTGGATTGTGTGAGGCCCACTGATATCTGAGCGCTATGTGACACGCTCGATGGCACAGCTGCCTGTGACCAAAGTGACGAGAGGATAATGGAGATTTTGAATCTCTGCGTACACTTTTGGACACTGGACACTTGTGGATTGTGTGAGGCCCACTGATATCTGAGCGCTATGTGACACGCTCGATGGCACAGCTGCCTGTGACCAAAGTGACGAGAGGATAATGGAGATTTTGAATCTCTGCGTACACTTTTGGACACTGGACACTCGTGGATTGTGTGAGGCCCACTGATATCTGAGCGCTATGTGACACGCTCGATGGCACAGCTGCCTGTGACCAAAGTGATGAGAGGATAATGGAGATTTTGAATCTCTGCGTACACTTTTGGACACTGGACACTTGTAGATTGTGTGAGGCCCACTGATATCTGAGCGCTATGTGACACGCTCGATGGCACAGCTTCCTGTGACCAAAGTGACGAGAGGATAATGGAGATTTTGAATCTCTGCGTACACTTTTGGACACTGGACACTTGTGGATTGTGTGAGGCCCACTGATATCTGAGCGCTATGTGACACGCTCGATGGCACAGCTGCCTGTGACCAAAGTGACGAGAGGATAATGGAGATTTTGAATCTCTGCGTACACTTTTGGACACTGGACACTTGTGGATTGTGTGAGGCCCACTGATATCTGAGCGCTATGTGACACGCTCGATGGCACAGCTGCCTGTGACCAAAGTGACGAGAGGATAATGGAGATTTTGAATCTCTGCGTACACTTTTGGACACTGGACACTTGTGCATTGTGTGAGGCCCACTGATATCTGAGCGCTATGTGACACGCTCGATGGCACAGCTGCCTGTGACCAAAGTGACGAGAGGATAATGGAGATTTTGAATCTCTGCGTACACTTTTGGACACTGGACACTTGTGGATTGTGTGAGGCCCACTGATATCTGAGCGCTATGTGACACGCTCGATGGCACAGCTGCCTGTGACCAAAGTGACGAGAGGATAATGGAGATTTTGAATCTCTGCGTACACTTTTGGACACTGGACACTTGTGGATTGTGTGAGGCCCACTGATATCTGAGTGCTATGTGACACGCTCGATGGCACAGCTGTGACAAAAGTGACTAGAGGATAAGGGAGATTGGATTGCTTTTAAAAAAGCAGTTTGCGGAGCAGTGGGTAAACAGCAATGCCAGCGTGTCAGGAAGCCTTAAAAGGCAGCCCAACAACCAACACCACTGATACACCACAATATAGCCTCCCCTTGCACTGCACACACAGTGACTTGTGTGTTGTGCAGGCCAAATCGCTAGCAGCAGAAGCAGTTTTTTTGTCTTCTTCCCTGCCTAACGCTCTCCCTACAGAATCAGCAGCAACCTCTCCCTATACTAAGATCGGCAGAAGTAAGATGGCTGTCGGCGTGCACGCCCTTTTATACCCCCTGTGACGCCCACCAAAGCAAGCCAATCACTTGCATGCCCTTCTGAAAGATGGTGGTGACCCGTGCCTAGGTCTTCACGTTGCCCACAGTGTCCGTGGATCCTGATTGGCTGAAAAAGAGCGCAAAACAAACTTTTGAAACGCGACTTTGGCGCGTAAGTCGCCGACCTCGTGGCCGACCTCATCCTAGGGTCGGGTTTCGTTTCATGAAACCCGACTTTGCCAAAAGTCGGCGACTTTTGAATTTTTTCGACCCGTTTCGCTCAACTCTAGTTAAAAGGAAGTACATATACTATGACCGGCTGTCCTTCCTCGCCCCAATTCTGGATCTGAGACCGTAAGTAGATCCCTCACACCACATTACACAAATACTTTACAGGGACAAAAATATTGATGTATTTTTGCCTCTGCTCTATTTCATAACAGAACTCAATCCAACCTTACGGATTGAGGAACGGCATCAGAGGCAGAGGCCATAATAGATCCTGTAGGGGATGAGGTGGCTGGCCCATCTTCTCCCCCTACAAGAAGGATGGCTGAAGATGAGGCATCACAGGAAAACACAATGGCTGGCCAACACACAACACCAACAGGACGGTCTGCTGCTGCCCTATCACACATCCTGGAAGAGCCGGGCAACTTGAGCAGCAGCCCAACTGCCCAGATCAGGGCCTCCCCACAGGCTGCTCTTACATCATGGCGAACAAGAAGAAGGCGCCAGGTCACTATACATGAGAGCAGGACCAATGTTGACACAGGGGTGCTCAATTATTTATCTAGAGTAACTACAGATGATGGGGAGGAGGCCTATGCACGTAGCCTCACCCTTTATCTCCGTGCCCTTACCCGTGAGGTTAGGCTCCGTATTAGGGGATGTATTCAGATCCTGCTTGATGCAAGCACCCCCCCCCAATACCCCATATGAGGTTTTTGAATTTCTGGAGAGGTGGCAGCTCTCACCACGAAATCTAATGCGCATGAGACCATCCACACAGATGCTTGCTCAAGCAGGGTCCGAACAGCCCCTAATACGTGGGCCAGCACCTCAACCCCTTCCTCCCCCTACCCAACCTTCTATTCCGCAGCCCCAACTGTCAGCCTCTAGCCACCCCCACCAATATGGCCACTTGTACCCACCCAGTGTTGGAGGCTGGTCCCAACCTCGCTGGGGACGATCTGGCTATCTTGGTGGGTATGAGCCATGTGCCTACCACAGCCAACAAGAAGCCCCTCCCCATCATCATTACTCTGGCCAGTATCCCCAACAGTCCCAGGAGGCAGGACAATTCCAGCATCATGGGCAACAGTATGGCCCCACACAGGGCGATGTTGGCCACAGTGTCCAGCAGCACCCACAGGCTGTTCTTCCACGTTCCCCTTCCCCAACCTATGAGGATTTATGAGTCTGATGGCGGGAAATGTCCAGTGCGGTTTAACTGGTGCTCCAAATAGAAAGGAAAAAGCAGGTGTTCTCCATCACCAACATTTTGTACATAATTTAACATTCTAATTTTTAAACAATGTTTGCCAAACATATGAAACAATCCATCATGACAGGCAAGGCTACCTCACGCCTTTCAGACAGATATTACATGTGTGTACAAAAGAGAATATTTCAAAGCGCTATACTGTACAATGAAAGGATGAAAAGACACTACTCACTTGCTAATGCCTAGGAAAGGCGTGCTGGCCTTAGAGAAGTAGTCACCTTTTTTGCTCGCAATCTCTAGTCAAACAATTCAAGGCGACCAGCATTCAGAATATCACGCTCTCTCTATGTCTTAACAAGTGAGTTTTGGTTTTTCTTCCTTTCAACTATAGCATGGTTAAATATTCTCTGTTCTACAGGCAGGTAATATCTGTCTGAAAGCCGTGAGGTAGCCTTGCCTGTCGTGGTGGAATCTTTCTATGATTGGAAAACATTATGAGGAAATGTGAGTGTTATCTTTTAGCATTTCTTTTGGTGATGGAGCTCACCTTTTTTTTGCAAATCTAGTTTAATAATGTCATGCAGCAATGTTGTTATTGCCTAATCTTTTTTTGTGTTTTGGTATGTAATGTTACTTTTCAAAAAAGTTAAAGAAGGCACAAAGGGTCATTTTGCCCATTGCCAAAATGTTCTTAGGGCAATATTATGTTTGCATTTAAGCAAACCCAAAAAAAAAAAGGCAAAACTAAAAATTTGTCTACTATAGTTAACGTCTCTGTGTGATTTTTCACAATCCCTCACAACATAATAACATACACTAACCAATGCAATGAAACACTCATAGAATCATAAGGGGTTGAGTAATATATATTTAGACACAATTTTAAAGAAACAAATTATAACATAGACACAGCATGCTCTTGCCAAGAAGTTGCCCCCTCAGGTGAGATAAAGTAATTAGTGAAAATATCACGCACTTTGAGGCCAGAGAGCGGTCAACGTTGAGGGTTCATAGGTGGTCTCACCCTGCACACATTGTCCGGCCTACGCACAACACCATCAGAGGAGGAACAATCATGTATCCTGGTGAAGTTATGCAGAACAACACAGGCTTTCACAACTTCATTCACATTTTGCTCGCTCAACTGAATGGCAGACTGGAGTACCCGCCATTTGGAACACAGAATCCCAAAGGAACACTCCACCAGTCGCCTAGCACGTGATAGGCGCAAGTTAAAAATTCTGCGCCTGTGGTCAAGGTTGCGCCGGGGATATGGCCTCATGACATTGCGCGATAACTGAAAGGCCTCATCTGCCACAAGGACATAAGGGACTGATTCTTCAGGGGAGCCTGGTAGCAGGCGTGGTGTTGGTAGATCCAACTGGTTGGTGCGTAGATGCCGAGCCATTATGGAAGTATTGAAGACTCTAGAGTCTCCCGTCCTTCCATAGGCCCCAATGTCAACAATTATAAACTTGTATTGAGGGTCTACCAGAGCCAACAATACAACAGAAAAGTATTGTTTATAATTGAAGAATTGGGAGCCAGAGTTCGGCGGCTTACGCACCCTGATATGTTTGCCATCCAGGGCCCCAATACAATTTGGAAACTGGCAGTCCTCCTCAAAGTCCCTTGATATCCTCAACTAGTCTTCCATCCTGGGCTCGGGCATGACCACTTGATGGAGTCTTGTCCAGATTTCTGTACATGTAGACCTCACTATGCCTGAAATGGTTGATCTTCCAATGAGAAACTCATGGTGGAGGGCGGCATAAGACAGGCCAGTGGACAGGAAGCTGTAGAACAACAGAAATTGTTAAGTTTAGAATGCATAAAGTCCAAAAAAATCAGTTACATGCTGACCAAACTTGGTAGGAATTGAGATAGAATAACACACACATATTTGGTTGCACAATGACTAAGTGATATGCAGGACATATTAGATCTAACATTCTGGTGTGTAAGTTGAAACATATTTGGAGTAAGATGAGGGCATTAAACTTTGTCCAAGAAGGCCAAAAAACATAATTTAGCACACACATTATGAACATAGAGAATGTGGTTGTGAAGTACATACCGTATTGTGAGTAGAAGTCGCTCCTCTGCAGATATCGCTTTGCGCATCCTTTTGTCCTGAAAGGTTATCCCAGGGTGCACTGTCTCCAAGAGTCGATCAAATGTGGAAATGCTCATGCGACAGTACTGGTAAATTTTCTCCGGATGCTCCCACAGAGAAGAGTAGAGGCGGTGAAAATGACCTCTTGTGAGTCGTTGCCTCAAAAGTGGATGTACCCACATGCGTCTCCTCCTCCGCGGATCCACTATCACAGGATATGGTTGCCCAAAGCGCCGTGACAAAAGCCAGGTAAAGAGAACCTGCTCAGTTGTATTGAATCTCAGACCCTCTGCCATGTTGCACAAAGAACACCAACACACCTCGTGAAAGCAAGGTCACAAATGGACAGAATGGAGGCAGCCACCTGTTTCTGAGTGTATAAATAGGGTGCAGGCTAATGATTTAAATTGTTTGCAGGCCTCAAAACCGTTAAATGTCCATTTTGCAAGGCTGCGAGAAAATCTCGCCATACGGATTGCATACGGATGCCCCACGGATTACATACGGATGCAGACATGCGCAAAATACGCGACCTCACCTTGCTTACGGATGACCTACGGAGCACTATTTAGGGGTCATTCATCCGTATTACGCATGTAAACTATGGACCGTATTTTGCGCAGGTTAGTGTGACTCCGGCCTTAGTGGTAAAATTTCATTCAAATAGCTTGCGTTTATTTGTGAAAAAAATGGAAATTTGGCGAAAATTTTTAAAATTTCGCAATTTTCAACCTTTGAATTTTTATGCCCTTAAATCACACAAATACAGCACACAAAAAACTTGATAAGTAACATTTCCCACATGTTTACTTTACATAAGCACAATTTTGGAACCAAAATTTTTTTTTGTTAGGAAGTTATAAGGGTTAAAAATTGACAAGCGATTTCACATTTTTGCAACACCATTTTGTTTTTACGGACCACATCACATTTGAAGCCACTTTGCGGGGTCTATATGATAGAAAATACCCAAAAGTGACACCATTCTAAAAACTGCACCCCTTAAGGTGCTCAAAACCACATCAAGAAGTTTATTAACCCTTTAGGTGCGTCACAGGAATTTTTTGAATATTTAAAAAAAAAATGAACATTTAACTTTTTTTCACAAAAAAAATATTTCAGGTTCAATTTTTTTTATTTTACCAAGGGTAACAGGAGAAATTGGACTGCAAAAGTAATTGTGCAATTTGTCCTGAGTACGCTGATACCTAATATGTGGGGGGAACCACTGTTTCGGCGCATGGCAGAGCTCAGAAGTGAAGGAGCGCCGTTTGACTTTTTCAATGCAAAATTGGCTGGAATTCAGATCGGACGCCATGTCGTGTTTGGAGAGCCCCTGATGTACATAAACAGTGGAAACCCCCCACAAGTGTACCCATTTTGGAAACTAGACCCCCCAAGGAACTTATCTAGATATGTGATGAGAACTTTGAAACCACAAGGGCTTCACAGAAGTTTATAACGTACAGCGGTACAATTAAAAAATCATATTTTTTCCACAAAAATGATCTTTTCACCCCCAATTTTTATTTTCCCAAGGGTAACAGGACCCTAAAAGTTATTGTTCAATTTGTCCTGAGTACGCTGATACCCCACATGTGGGGGTAAACCACTATTTGGGCGCATGGCAGAGCTCGGAAGGGAAGCAAAGCCATATGACGTTTTTGGCTGGAATTCAGATTGGACACCATGTCGCGATTGGAAAACCCCTGATGTACCAAAACAGTGGAAACCCCCCCACAAATGACACCATTTTGGAAACTAGACCCCCAAGTAACTTATCTAGATGTGTGGTGAGAACTTTGAACCCCCAAGGGCTTCACAGAAGTTTCTAACATACAACCGTACAATTAAAAAATCATATTTTTTCCACAAAAATGATCTTTTCACCCTCAATTCTTATTTTTCCAAGGGTAACAGGACCCTAAAAGTTATTGTGCAATTTGTCCTGAGTACGCTGATACCCCACATGAGGGGGTAAACCACTATTTGGGCGCATGGCAGAGCTCGGAAGGGAAGCAGCGCCATTTGACGTTTTTGGCTGGAATTGAGATCGGACACCATGTCGCGTTTGGAAAGCCCCTGATGTACCAAAACAGTGGAAACCCCCCACAAATGACAGCATTTTGGAAACTAGACCCCCCAAGGAACTTATCTAGATGTGTGGTGAGAACTTTGAACCCCCCAGTGCTTCACAGAAGTTTATAATGCCTGGGCGTGAAATTAAAAAAATCGTATTTTTTCCACAATCATGATCTTTTAGTCACCAATTTTTTTATTTTTCCAAGGGTACCAGGAGAAATTGGACCCCAAAAGTTGTTGTCCAATTTGTCCTGAGAACGCTGATACCTCATATGTGGGAGAAAACTACTGTATGGGCACACGTTGGAGCTCGGAAGGGAAGTAGTGACGTTTTGGAATGCAGACTTTGATGGAATGGTCTGCGGGTGTCATGTGCATTTGGAGAGCCCCTGATGTACCTAAACTATTGAAACTCCCCACAAATGACCCGATTTTGGAAACTAAACCCCCCTCGGAACTTATCTAGATGTGTGGTGAGCACTTTGAACCCCCAAGTGATTCACAGAAGTTTATGACGCCCGGGCGTGAAAATAAAAAAAATCATTTTTTTCCAAAAAAATGACATTTTTGCCCCCAATTTTTTATTTTCCTAAGGGTAACAGGAGAAATTGGACCCCAAAAGTTGTTTTGCAATTTGTCCTGAGTAGGCTGATACCCTATATGTGGGGTAAAACACTGTTTGGGCGCATGGCAGAGCTTGGAAGGGATGGAGCATCATTTGACTTTTTCAACGCAGAATTGGCCGGAATTGAGATCCAACGCCATGTTGCATTTGGAGAGCACCTGATGTGCCCAAACAGTGGAAACCCCCAATTCTAACTCCAACCCTAACCCCAACACACTCCTAACCCTAATCTCAGCCCTAACTCTAGCCCTAACCCTAGCCCCAACCCTAGCCCTAGCCCTAACCCTAGCCCTAGCCCTAATGGGAAAATGGAAATAAATACATTTTCTTTTAATTTTATTATTTTTCGCTAACTGAGGGGGTGATAGCGGGGGGGGTTTGATTTACTTTTTATGGCGGTTTTTATATTTGGCAGCTGTCATAGGCTAAAAGACACTTTTTATTGTAAAAATAGTTTTTGCATCACCACATATTGAGAACTATAATTTTTCCGTATTTTGACACACTGAGTCATGTGACGTCTTATTTTTTGCGTGACGAGTTGTCGTTTTTATTGGTATCATTTTCGGGCACGTGACATTTTTTGATCGCTTTTTATTCCGATTTTTGGGATGCAGAATGAACGAAAACCAGCGTTTCATGAATTTCTTTTGGGCGGTGCGTTTACACCGTTCCGCGTGTGGTAAAATTGATAAAGTGGTTTTATTCTTCAGGTCAGTATGGTTACAGCGATACCTCATTTATGTTTTTTTTATGTTTTGGCTGTTTTATGCAATGAAAACTATTTTATATAAAAAATAATTATTTTTGCATCGCTTTATTCTGCGAGCTATAACTTTTTTATTTTTTCGCTGATGACACTGTATGGCAGCTCGTTTTTTGCGGGACAAGATGACGTTTTCAGCGGTACCATGGATATTTATATGCGTATTTTTGATCGCGCGTTATTGCAATTTTTGTTCGGCAGTATGATAATAAATCATTATTTTTTTGCTTTGTTTTTTATTTTTAATTTTTAAGCGGTTCGCTAAAGGGGTTAACTGATGGGACAGTTTTAAAGGGCAGGTCGGTACGGACGCGGCAATCCCAAATATGTGTAC
This sequence comes from Dendrobates tinctorius, assembly GCF_039654945.1. Classification (NCBI taxonomy): domain Eukaryota; kingdom Metazoa; phylum Chordata; class Amphibia; order Anura; family Dendrobatidae; genus Dendrobates; species Dendrobates tinctorius. The sequence goes on from NW_027361917.1 coordinate 59,560,845, forward strand.
TTTTATTGATTCTTTTTTTATTTCCAAAAAATGAATTTATTTGGGAATATTTTTTTTTTTCTAATTTATTTAGCGATTTTTTTTAAAATTAATTTTACACTTTTTTTTTAACTTTATTAGGTTGTCCCAGGGGGGACATCACTGTCCTGTGACAGATCGCTGATCTGTCACAACACAGATCACTGTGACAGATCAGCAATCTGTCACAGGCAGTGCTGCAGACTTCCTCATGCCTGCGCTTTGCAGGCACTGAGGAAGTCAGCTCCCTACAGGCCCCCGAAGGTCCCCGTCGCCATCTTGGATCCGGGGACCTGTAGGGTAGAGACCCCCTCAGCAGCGCTGCACATTGCGCAGCTTCGGGGGGCTCAGGGAAGCAAGGTGGGAGCCCCCTCCCTGTCGATGCTTCCCTTTAAACCCCGGTACACCGCGATCGTGTTTGATCACGGTGTGCAAGGGGTTAACGTGTCGGGGGCGGTCCGTGACCGCCCCTAACACATTGTGCCGGGTGTCAGCTGTGATAATCAGCTGACACCCGGCCGCGATCAGCGGCGCTCACCACGTGAACACCGCTGATCTCACTAGAAGTACTATTCCATCCTTGGGACTTAGGTCCCAGGTCACATGGACGGAATAGTACGTCCAATGTAGGTAAGGGGTTAACAAGGCTCAGGAACAGTCCTTGAAAGTAGTAGGGATCGATTTGCAATCTCCATACTTTTCTCATGGTCAACTTTACGTGGTCTGTTCAAGAGTTGGAACTGCCAAAAATCTGTTCATCTTTGCACCGAAAGGAAAAACCAAAAATGTTTTTCAAAAGGCTCTTGAATGAGTTGAAAATAAAATACTATCAATACTTGGGTAGTCGTTTAGTTAATTTGTGTTGCAAATCTGTAGTGTTGAATATATGATGTGAAATATTTTTATGTGCAATATAAACATTATAATTTGTAAAAACTAACCACAGTTGGTTACTATGCCCAGGCAACGCTGGGCTCTTCAGCTAGTCCTAAATAATACTAAAATTGTTGCTGCATTTTCTGCCTATTTTATATTAGCTATGATAGTCCCTCCTGACTGGTAGCAGTATACCAAGTCATGTGATAGATGCAGGCATTACAGAGAAGGACATTTAACTACTCCTGAAGTCATGTGAGTCTTCTGAGGCTGATAAAATCTTTGGTAATGTGTAAATGAGTAAATTACCAGCTTTTTTTGGGGGGGGTGCAAATTGCAATTTGTTTTAATTCACCAGGACCAGTGATATTCATAAAATTCCACATGGATCTAATTTTCAGTGAATCAATTCACTCATAAATACAGAGAAATAAATTCAGTTAAAACACAGGAAGTAGTGAGTAGCAAGTATTTTTAAAGTTAAAGTAGTTGTTCGCCTTGTGAGTACAAGTCAGCACTCAATCTATGTGACTGCAGACTTGTGAATCCTCACATCCCATGAACAGCATGCTGTGAGGATTCTTTGGTGCAGAGAATGGGCAGTCATATGACCACAAGTATGAGATTAGTATACTTCCGGCTACATTCCGAATAGACTGTGTTTAGCCTTTTTCAATACACTTGCCTTAAGCGAGGCCACGCCCATCCAGCTGACAAGTAACTGCATGTAGGCAAATCACATCCTTGTTGTCATGTACCCGCTGCTTCGAGTATGAGCGGTGAGAATCTGCAAATCTTCTGTCGCATAGAAACAGTTTAGTTTAATGCTGGACAACCGCTTTACATGTGCATGTGTAATATAATCAGCCAATCATACTAGCATATACAGTAAGTGCAATATTACACTTTTACATGGCTCAAATTTGTTGGTAGATAGCTATAAAGATAGATAGATAGATAGATAGATAGATAGATAGATAGATAGATAGATAGATAGAGCACCTTCAAAATGTATTTATAGCTCGTGATTTTTCTACATATTTCCACTTCCATTTTTAGAGCTCTGCAAAGGAATATGTGGATTTCGTCCACGCTGCCCAAATGATGAAATTCCAGAAGGTTAATAAAGTTTGACAGTGGTTTATTCTACACATTTCAAGGTTTTTTGCAACCTCTTCTTCAGGAAATACCACATTGTGATAGATAGATAGATAGATAGATAGATAGATAGAGCACCTTCAAAATGTATTTATAGCTTAATGGAATAGTTCGTGACGCCACCTGTGGTGTTCGGCAAAGGAGTTGTTAAGCCGACGCTGCAGACAGATCCTCCGGGACAGATGGTGTGGTGCAGCAATGATGGTATAGCCCTCCACAGGCAGGGCTGTTGTCCCAGGGCAGTGTAGATGTGGAGACACTTAGATGGTGTTGTGTCCGGCGCTGGGGATGTAGCAGTGCCAAGCGGACGGGCGCAGGAAGAAATGGAGGACACCAGGGCATGCAGTTCCAAAGCTTTACTCACAGTCTATAGTGCCCGCTTCCGTGCCATGTCCTCTGGGTCAGGGACTCAGCCAACCTCCAGGCAAGATGGAAAGCTCCCTTCCACACTCCGCCAACTTATGTGCCTTTCCTGAACGTCTCCTCTATAGCGCCTTTAAGTGTGAAGATCTCCAGTACCATGTTATACTGGGGTTCCTCCTGACAGATGTTCCCAAGAACTCTACTTGCACGGCAGACAGCTGTAGCCTGCTTCGGGGACTCTCTACTCCTAAGTCCCGGCTCTCTATCCGTGTTGCTGTTGTGCCCTCAAGTCTTAGATGGGAGTAGTGCATTTACAGCCCATTACTCCACCGGTGCTGCAGAACCATTAGCATTCATACAACCTCGGGGACCGGGCCCCGGCCTTGCGCTTAGAACTTCTAGGCAGGGTCCTCTAACCCACATCCTCTGTGTTCCCTTTTTCTCCTACGTTCCGTACTTGTCTTTTCCCTTCTATGGAAGCTCAGGCTTCAGGTCAATGTCCTTCTCCTTCTTTCCTTTCCTTTCCCGTGCCAGCTGGCTCAGGTCACTGAGGCAGCTGCAGCACTCTTTCCTCCATCCCTTCCTCCAGGGATCCCCACTCCTCCCGAGTGGCTTCCTTCCTCACTGACCTCCTGTCAGACTGACCTGTCATCCTAAACCATCCCGCTCATATATATATTCTGAACTCCACCCACCTCCCAGCACGTCTAGTGTTTAAAGCAGGGAACCACCAAAGGTGCTCTGCTTCTCTCTAAGCAAGGAGCCGCAATGTGGTTGTGCTGAACTACTCTATTGTGTGGGGTGCGAGTGTTGGAGCGTGGTCAGGAGCCCCCAACTTACTTGGATGGTGGGGCACCACACCTTAGGAGAAGGTGCAGTACCTCTGTGGCGACTGAGCCTCAGGGGCACCACATTTCAACATTTTATTATGATAGAGATTTTTTAACCATTGTTTTTAATTCTGTGTTTGACTGATTTGTTCACATGTTTCACTCCACTGGGGGAGTATGAGTCGGAAATCAGGAGGTGTGTCCACATGTGTGCGCTTCTAAATTCCCACCTGCCTGTATTCCAGCCTCAGGACCCGTTGAAGCGCAAGTGCGTGAAACGGCCGTTGTCCACTCTCTGTACGTTCCTCCCATGCCAATGCCTTTTCATTAATAAAGAATTTTCACGACAGAACGGTGAGAGCCATCACTTTCTTTTCTCTTTTGTACAAAATCAGATTACATGTTTGCTTTTCTGGATTGAGTACCCGTTCTGATGGTATTTTGGCGGTCGGTCCAGGTGTGTGATTTTTGACTTGAATAGCAGTCATGGAACTGCTTTGGGGTTAAGGAACAGTGCCAAATCTTCTGTCTCTCAATAATTGATTTTGTCCCCCTAACAAGGTCAGTCAGGGGTGCGGCCATCATGGTAAAGTTTTGGATGAATTTCCTTTAGTACCTCACAGTTCCTAGAATGTCTCTAACTTGCTTCTTTGAGAACGGTCTCGGACAGTTTTGGATTGCATCCTCTTTACTGATCTGGATTTTGATCTTGTCTCTACCTACTACATATCTTTCTCCATGGCACTTTTTGGATTTATTGAAAACCCTTTCTTCCTAAGAGCATCCAAATCCACCTGGACCTTTTGCAGATGACTTCCCTAATCCAGGATGAAGATTATAATATCATTTATATTATCATCCAGGTATACCTTAGGTGTAATTCTTATGGAGTGCGAGGATCCGGTCCATTACCCTCTGGAAGATGTCTGAGATTCCCTACAATCCAAATGGCATCCAGACTAGAGATGAGAGACTTTGCCTTTTTTCGGGTCGAGTCGGGTTTCACGAAACCCGACTTTCTCAAAAGTCGGGTCGAACGAAATCAGCCGATTATCGTGAAAAGTCGAAGGCTGACTGAAACACGAAACCCAATGCAAGTCAATGGGGAAGCAAAGTCGGCAGGGAGTGGATGACATTAAACACACCTACAGTGCCCATTTGAATGGCAAAAACATCAATTTTTATTACTGAAGCTTATCTATCTTAATGTACTTCATAATAATAGTTACGCACTGAAAACTGGGGGTTATTTGGCTAAAGTTGTGGAGGGGTAGGGCTGGCTCCAGGTGTTCATGTGCCTTGGGCCAAAAAGCGCCCCTTTAACACATACCACAACTCATGATGCTCTGATACGGTATAGTACAATGAAAAATACTTCACTTTTTACATCTCATGACTGATATTGATTTTAAATTCTCCAATAGCTCCAAAAACGAACAGTATATTACTCCATACAGTATTATGGGCACCGCATAGTGCGCTATACAGGCCCATATATTTCTCCATACAGAATCATTGGTCCCATATAATGTTTGAAACAGTATATGATGAGTTCAACATAATGCTACAGTATATGTTGGTCCCCATGGATGAAGCTCCACTGTCTTATGGGCCCAAATAATGCTCCATATATAATGGGCCCCATTTCTAATGCTCCAGTGTATATTGGGCCCTGTAAATGCTGCTCCAGTGTCTGATGTCCACCTTTGGAATGCTCCAGTGTATGGTGGGCCCCATATATTATTCTCCAGAGTATAGTGCTCCCCAAAAATAGCTGTCCCAACATTGAAAACAATTAAATAAGTCTCCTCGCTAGGGAATCCCTGTACTAGTCTGGACTCCTCGTCGTCCCCATCTTCCATCTCACTGCACTTGGCTGTTTAGAAAGAGGGCGTACAGACGTGATGTCATTGCGCTCTCTGATCAGAATATCACTGTCAGGACACGCGGAAGACGTCATGGCGGTGGAGCAGGGAGAGGTAAGTATTTCATTGTTGCAAGTGCTGTGATCCGGAGCAAGCAGGGGGGGCCCACTCGTTGGTGACGGCACTGGCACAGGGCCCCTCATAGTACGGCGGTGTGTGGCAGGTGGGGCCTTCCCACCGGCAGAGACACTTTTGCGTACTATGAGGGGCCCTGTGCCAGTGCCATCGCCCATGAGTATGCCCCCCACCTGCTCAAGGAACCTGCACTTTCATCTGCACCTTCCTCTTTGTCACCTTGTAAGGTGGTATAGTATGCGGGAAGGGGAACCTGAGTTTCCTCAGGGTCACATTCTGGCTGTGTAGAGTGTGAGGGGAATGTAGTGGTCTGGGTCAATGTACCAGCAGAATCATCTAGCAGTGGCTGGGCATCAGTGCACTTGTGGCGTCCCCAGGAGTACGGTCGCCACAGTGGTATTACCTTCCTCCTAGGGAGTGTTATGTCATGCTTGGGAGCAACGAAGGATCTCTCTAGCAGTTCAACCAACACACAACACATTTCCCACTCCAGGCCAGCAGGGAGACCTCTGAACTTGACTGCTGAGGAGCTGCTCTCTGTGGTCGGGAGGAGGTAAGTTAGGGCACTCTGTGCAGGGAAGGGGAAGTGTGTGGACGTGAGAAGGGGAGCTGGAGGATGAGCAGCGTTAAGGCTCACTCCTAGCTGGAGCGCATGGTCCGGATTCCAGTTTCCGAGTTTGTAGGGACACTGATGTTCCTGCAGCCGAAACGGAGGAAGTAGCAGTTGTAAATGCTTTGTACCCAACTAAGGCTCGGAGGCCCCAGCATCGACGTTTGGGAGCCAGAAGGAAAAGGCTACGGCTGCCTGCCGTATGAGAAAGTTCCAAAAGAGAGTCAACAGGGGGAACTTCATTGAACTCAGCACTGCGAATACCTCAGATAAGCGCTAGAACGGAGGCCACACTACCTATCTGCAGAGAGAGAATTCCAAATTGGCTTCCAGGCTGACCAACTCCTTCTCCATCTGTACTCTGGGTCCTGGATGGCACTTACCAAGTACAGGTAAAGGAACTGCTTGACTGTGTCTGTCATCTTTCTCCTGTGCCTGGCGCCCAGCTCTGCTACATCCTGCACTGCACACCATCTACCAACTCTTTCATCTGCCCTGCGACTATGGCCCTACCAGTGCAGGGCTTCTACATCTTAGCTGCACCACAACATCTGTCCCAGAGAAGCGACACTGCAGCGCTGGTCAATCTAATCAGAAACAACAGGTGGCGTCATGTATCATTCACCTATAAGCGTAATTCACCCCTTTGCATGGACGCCCAGGGCCGTGGAACAGGTCACCACCACCGTGACAGATCCCTGTGAGACACCGGCCCGGTACCAATTAACCCCACTGCCCTGGCTGGGAACCTACACTCCATGTCTGATTCATCTTGGACTTGGGAATTCACGATTTGACTTGATAACCCAGGCATGGTATGAGAAAAGAGCTCCATGGAGTAATCTGTAGTGTGGCCTGCCGCATCCTTCACTTTTGGTAGGGGTGAAGGACACAAGGAAAGGTGTTGTTCCTGACGAGGAGCCTCCACTGACGACGCAGTGCTTTTATTTTTTGAAACTTCAGAAGAGGAGGCGATAGAGCTGGAGGCTGTGTCAGCAATGTAAGCCAAAACTTGTTCCTGAAGCTCCGGCTTTAAAATTGGTTTACCTACTCCCAGAAAAGGGAGCCTACGAGGCCTTGTGGAGCCAGACAATGACTCCGGCTCACCACCTCCTGCCTTAGGTGCTATTGTGCTTTTGCCACAACCAGCAGAAGCACCACCACCAACACCACCATCAGGTCCAGCTGGCAACCCCCACCCACTTCCACGGCCTCTTCCACCATACTTCTTCATTTTTTTGAAAAAGGTACCCAAAATAACAACAGCTATATGGTACTGTAAAACAAGGTAAAGGGTCTATAGAGTATTTGTGAGAATTTGAATCTCACTGTAGATTGGAGGACGCTGAACTATTGTCTCAGGCCCAGTATAGATTACACCGCTATGTGACAGGCAGAAATTGGCTGGTGTATGAGAAGGTAGAAGCTGTATAGAGTATTGGTGAGAATTTGAATCTCACTTTAGATTGGAGGACACTGAACTATTGTCTCAGGCCCAGTATAGATTACACCGCTATGTGACAGGCAGAAATTGGCTGGTGTATGTGAAGGCAAAAGCTGTATAGAGTATTGATGAGAATTTGAATCTCACTTTAGATTGGAGGACACTGAACTATTGTCTCAGGCCCAGTATAGATTACACCGCAATGTGACAGGCAGAAATTGACTGGTGTATGAGAAGGCAGAAGCTGTATAGAGTATTGGTGAGAATTTGAATCTCACTGTAGATTGGAGGACGCTGAACTATTGTCTCAGGCCCAGTATAGATTACACCGCTATGTGACAGGCAGAAATTGTCTGGTGTATGAGAAGGCAAAAGCTGTATAGAGTATTGGGGAGAGTTTGAATCTCAATGTAGATTGGAGGACGCTGAACTATTGTCTCAGGCCCAGTATACTGTAGATTACACCGCTATGTGACAGGCAGAAATTGGCTGGTGTATGAGAAGGCAGAAGCTGTATAGAGTATTGGTGAGAATTTTAATCTCACTGTAGATTAGAGGACGCTGAACTATTGTCTCAGGCCCAGGACAGATTACACCGCAATGTGACAGACAGAAATTGCCTAGAGTATGACTAACTACAAGGTGTATATAGAATTGGGCAGAATTGGAATCTCCCTAGAGTGTAGGTCTGTAAGAATGGACAAACTCCTCGACTTATCCTTAGAGTCACACACAGATAGCTTCACTGTGGCCGTGATAACAGCCGTTACACGGTACTGAGAGAGGAGCGTGCACGTACACCGCTGTACGGTGTATGTAAAATTGTCAAGCTCCGGGTTTTTGCATACGGACTGACACACGCTGTCTCTCTCTGGTTTTGAATGTAATCAAACAGCAAATATACTAATCTGTTTGAAAAACAGACAAAACTATAAGGTGTAGGTCTGTAAGAATGGACAAACTCTTCGACTTTTCCTTACAGAGTCACACACGTAGATAGCTTCAATTTGGCCATGATAACAGCCGTTACACGGTACTGAGAGAGGAGCGTGCACGTACACCGCTGTACGGTGTATGTAAAATTGTCAAGCTCCGTGTTTTTGTACATGGACTGACACACGCTGTCTCTCTCTAGTTTTGAATGTAATCAAACAGCAAATATACTAAACTGTTTGAAAAATGGACAAAACTATAAGGTGTAGGTCTGTAAGATCGGACAAACTCCTTGACTTTTCCTTACAGAGTCACACACGTAGATAGATTCAATTTGGCCGTGATAACAGCCAGTACACGGTACTGTGTGAGGAGCGTAAACCGCTGTACGGTGTGTGAAAAAATGAACGCTCAGTAACTCACCAGGACAAAACAATAAAACTTGGATTGCTTTGAAAAAAGCAGTTTGCTCAGCAGTGTGAAAACATCAATGCAGCTATCAGGGAGCCTTAAAGGCAGTCTAATAACCCACAGAGCTGATGCACCGAAATATAGCCTCCCCTTGCACTGCACAGTAACTGGTGTGTTGTACAGGCAAAATCGCTAGCAGCAGAAGTAGTTTTTGGTATCTTCTTCCCTGCCTAACGCTCTCCCTGCAGAATCAGCAGCAGCAGCAGATCTCCCTATTCTGAGATCAGCATAAGTAACATGGCAGTCGGCGTCCCCGCCCTTTTATACCCCCTGTGACGCCACACAAAGCAAGCCAATCACTTGCATGCCCTTCACAAACATGGTGGTAACCGCTGCCTATGTCATCACGTTGCCCACAGTGTCCGTTCTTCCTGATTGGCTGAAAAAGGGCGCAAAAGCATCTATTGAAACGCGACTTTGGCGCGATGGTCGCCGACCTCGTGGCCGACCTCACGCTAAGGTCGGGTTTCATTTGATGAAACCCGACTTTGGCGAAAGTCGGCGACTTTTGAATTTTTTCAACCCGTTTCGCTCAACTCTAATCCAGACACTTGAATAATCCATCAGGAGTAGAAAAAGCCATCTTTTCTTTGGCTTCTTCTTGTAACATGGGGATTTGCCAATATCCAGGGTGGTTACGTAGCTTGCCAGCCCAAGTCTCTCCATCAGCTCATCGACACGTGGCCTTGAATGTGCATCAAACATGGAGACTTCATTCAGCTTCCTATAATCATTACAGAATCTCCACTCGCAATCCAGCTTTGGAACCAGGACAATTGGGATAAATCATCCGTGTCACGGACATAGTTTGTGGAACCACTGTGCCATGGACCGTGGAGGAGCCTGGAGGAGCGTGACTAAGTGAACACCTGACTGTTCACTAGAGCCTCGATGGTGAGGTTAGACTTGGCTCCTGATGAATGCCAGGTGACACTCCTGGACAGACCAATGGATGTGCAGCAGCTGGACCCAGTGGACAGACTGGAAGGAGTAGCTGGCAGAGTTTGTATTACAAAGCAGCAGACAGAGTTCGCACCAGAGTGCAGCAGACAGTTTGTTTCAGAGTGCAGCAGGCAGAGTTTGTATCAGAGTGCAGAAGGCAGTATTTACATCAGAGTGCCGCAGGCAGGATGTGCATCAGAGTGCAGCAGGCAGGATGTGCATCAGAGTGCAGCAGGCAGGATCAGCACCAGTGTGCAGCAGGCAGGATCTGCACCAGTGTGCAGCAGGCAGGATCTGCACCAGTGTGCAGCAGGCAGGATTTGCACAAGAGTGCAGCAGGCAGTGTTTGTATCAGAGTGCAGCAGGCAGGATTTGCATCAGAGTATAGCAGGCCGGATTTGCATTAGAGTGAAGAATGGACTGGTATATAAACTTACACAACTTAGACTGCAAAACGTGAAGGTTGCTCAGGCACCTCCCCAGTGGGGTGGAAGCAATATATACATAATGTCTGGGGAGGAAATAGCTAGTGCACGCGCTGATCCTTTAACCCCTTAACCCCCAAGGGTGGTTTGCACGTTCATGACCGGGACAATTTTTACAATTCTGACCACTGTCCCTTTGTAAGTTAATAACTCTGAAACGCTTCCATGGATCCTGGTGATTCTGACAATGTTTTCTTGTGACATATTGTACTTCATGTTAATGATAAAATTTCATTCAAACAACTTGCGTTTATTTGTGAAAAAAATGGAAATTTGGCGAAAATTTTGAAAATTTAGCAATTTTCCAAATTTGAATTTTTATGCCCTTAAATCACAGAGATATGGCACACAAAAGACCTAATAAGTAACATTTCACATATGTTTACTTTACATCAGCACAATTTTGGAACCCAAATTTTTTTTTGTTAGGAAGTTATAAGGGATAAAAGTTGACCAGCGATTTCTCATTTTTGCAACACCGCTTTATTTTTACGGACCACATCACATTTGAAGTCACTTTGATATGATAGAAAATACCCAAAAGTGACACAATTCTAAAAACTGCACCCCTCAAGGTGCTCAAAACCATATTCAAGAAGTTTATTAACCGTTCAGGTGCTTCACAGGAATTTTTTGAATGTTTAAAAAAAATGAACATTTAACTTTTTTTCACAAAAAAATTACTTCAGGTCCAATTTTTTTTATTTTACCAAGGGTAAGAGGAGAAATTGGACTGCAAAAGTTATTGTGCATTTTGTCCTGAGTATGCTGATACCTGACATGTGGGGGGAACTACTGTTTCGGCGCATGGTAGAGCTCAGAAGGGAAGGAGCGCCGTTTGACTTTTTCAATGCAAAATTGGCTGGAATTCAGATCAGACGCCATGTCACATTTGGAGAGCCTCTGATGTACCTAAACAGTGGAAACCCCCCACAAGTGACCCCATTTTGGAAACTAGACCCCCCCAAGGAACTTATCTAGATATTTGGTGAGAACTTTGAACCCTTCAGTGCTTCATAGAAGTTTATAACGCCTGGGCGTGAAAATAAAAAAATCATATTTTTTTCCACAAACATGATCTTTTAGTCCCCAATTTTTTTATTTTCCCAAGGGTAACAGGAGAAATTGGACTCAAAACTTGTTGCCCAATTTGTCTTGAGTACGCTGATACCCCATATGTGGGAGAAAACTACTGTATGGGGACACGTCGGGGCTCGGAAAGGAAGTAGTAGGCTGATACCCCATATATGGGGGTTAAACACTATTTGGGGGCATGGCAGAGCTTGGAAGGGGAGGCGCACCATTTGACTTTTTCAACCCAGAATTGGCTGGAATTGTTGCGTTTGGAGAGCACCTGATGTGCCCAAACAGTGGAAACCCCCCAATTCTAACTCCAACCCTAACCCCAACACACCCCTAACCCTAATCTCAGCCCTAACCAAAACCCTAACCCTAACCCTACCCCTAACCCTAATGGGAAAATGGAAATAAATACATTTTTTTAATTTTATTGTTTTCCATAACTAAGGGGGTGATAAAGGGGGGTTTGATTTACTATTTATAGCAGGTTTTTATGTTTGGCAGCTGTCGCACGCTAAAGGACGCTTTTTATTGTAAAAATAGTTTTTGCATCACCACATTTTGAGAGCTCTAATTTTTCCGTATTTTGACCCACCGAGTCATGTGAGGTCTTATTTTTTGCGGGACGAGTTGGCGTTTTTATTGGTACCATTTTCAGGCATGTGACTTTTTTGATCGCTTTTTATTCTGATTTTTGGGACGCAGAATGAACAAAAACCAGCATTTCAAGAATTTCTTCTGGGGGCTGCGTTTACACCGTTCCGCGTGCGGTAAAATTGATAAGGCGGTTTTATTCTTCGGGTCAGTACTATTACAGCGTTACCTCCTTTATGTATTTTTTTATGTTTTGGCGCTTTTATGCAATGAAAACAATTTTATATAAAAAATAATTATTTTTGCATTGCTTTATTCTGTGAGCTATAAGTGGCTCGTTTTTTGCGGGACAAGATGACGTTTTCAGCGGTACCATGGTTATTTATATCCGTCTTTTTGATCGCGCATTATTGCACTTTTTGTTCGGCAGTATGATAATAAAGCATTATTTTTTGCTTGTTTTTTTATTTTTATTTTTTAAGGGGTTAGCTAAAGGGGTTAACTAATGGGACAGTTTTATAGGGCGGGTCATTACGGACGCGGTGATACCAAATATGTGTACTTTTTATTTTTTTTTTTATTTCCAAAAAATGAATTTATTAGGGAATATTTTTTTTTATTTATTTAGCGATTTTTGATAAATTATTTTTACACTTTTTTTTTTACTTTATTACATTGTCCCAGGGGGAACATCACTGTCATGTGACAGATCGCTGACCTAACACATCACAGATCACTGTGACAGATCAGCGATCTGACACAGGCGCTTCACAGGCTTCCTCATGCCTGCGCTCTGCAGGCAGTGAGGAAGCCGGCTCCCTGCAGGCCCCCGAATGTCCCCGCTGCCATATTGGATCCGGGGACCTGCAGGGAAGGAGGCCCCTGCAGCAGTGCTGTAGATCTCGCTGCTCCAGGGGGCTCAGGGAAGCACGGAGAGAGCCCTCTCCCTGCCGATGCTTTCCTAAACACCTGGCACACTGCGATCGTGTTTGATGGCAATGTGCCAGGGGTTAACGTGTTCGGGGGCGGTCCGTGACCATGTGAGCGCCGTTGATCGCTATGACGTACTATCCCATCCCTGGGAATTAAGTCCCAGGGCACATGGGCGGGATAGTACATAATATGGCAGAAAGGGTTAAGAGGGCGGCTCTGCATGCATGCGTGCCCTAAGGACATGGCCAGAGGACTGGCTGGAAGCATGAAGGACATGGGGAAGGGAAGAACTGACCGCAGCATGGGTGAGTGAAGAGACACTCTGGAGACCCTGCCTGTCAGAGCAGGACTCTGGCGTGGGGCACAATCCGCCCTTTGATTCTTCAATGACCCCGAGTTTCAACAAATGACTTACTTGGAGATCAGCACTCAGGAATTCGATAGGTCTTCAAGTTCACCTGCACATGGGGTTCTGTCAGAGCCTCATGTTCAATGACCTTTGTACACCTTGGCAATTCTGCGAACAGATTCCTGTTCTGTTGCAGCAATTCCCGACACAGCTGTTTTTGAGCCTTGATCAGTATCTCTATTGCAGCTACTTCAACATCTGCTTCTTGCTTGACCAGCAAACATAGAGTTTAAAGGGGCTCTCTGTCTTGTCATGGATGGATGAGATTGACAAGGTAGACCTGGTATGGCTTACGTATTCCCGGTTCATGTATCTTGTAGTTCACTTTCCCAAGCTTTTTCACCACCTCATAAGGCCCTTGCCACTTGGCCAAGAACTTACTCTCCATGATGGAAATTAGTATGAGGACTCAGTCCCTGGGGCTGCTCTGCCTCACCCTGTCTGACTGGTTGTAGACCCTAGCTTTAGCTACTTGTTCAAGAAGCAGATGTCCTTTTATGATGGACATCACCTTTGCAATCCTCTCCTGCACCTGCTTGATGACGCTTCAGTGGGGCATAATTTTTGCTTCCCAGGTTTCCTTCGCTATAGCAAAGAGACTCTGTAGATATCAGCCATACAGAAGTTTGAATGGAGAGAACCCAGTAGATGCTTGTGTAACCTCCTGCATAAAGAACAGCAGATATGGTATGGGACAGTCCCGGGCTCGTCCGTCAATTTCTATGATCTTCCTAAGCATACATTTCAATGTTTTATTGAATTATTCCATAAGGACATCCTTCTGGGGATGATACATGATGTCTTAAGTTGTATAATTTGCAGGAGCCTGGCACATTCCAGCATCACCTTACTCATAAAGGGTGCTCCTTGGTTGGTCAGGCTCTCCCTTGGTAACCCTGTCTGAAAAAAGTGTGGACCAGTTTATGGACTATACTTTTTGCAGATGAGTTTCTCAGGGGAACTGCTTCAGGGTACCGTGTAGTATAGTCAAGGATGACCAATATTTATTGATGCTCACAAACAGATTTTACTAGAGGACCAACAAAGTCCATGACAATTCTCTCAAAGGACACTTCTATGGCAAGTAATTGCATGACGGGGCTTTGAAAGTGAGAAGTTGGGGCGGTTAGCTGGCAGGTGGGACAGGACCTGCAATACTTAAAGATTACTCGGTGACATCCAGGCCAATAGAACCTCTGCATGACCTGCTCTTGAGTTTTGTACACCCCAAGATAACCACTCAAGACATGTGAATGGGCCATGTTCAACACCATCCGTATATAGGGTCCTTGTACCAATAACTGTTCCACTGTCTCCTCCCACATTTTGGTAACAAGGTCCAATAAGTCCTCTCTCAACATAAAACAGAACCTGTTGTCCGCCCCAGGCTCCTGCGCTATACCATTTATGAACTTCTCCTTAGATTTAGGTCCCTAAGTTGAGAAATTTTTACCAATCACCCTTAATTCAGGATTGTCGCTCTCAGGGAAATTACCTCCTCATCCCCTACAAGGACATATAAGGGAAACCAAACAGACTCAGGGTGTGGTGACACTTCTTTAGGGCTGGCTCATCTTTTATCTGAGCCACTGAGCCCTGTTCCCTTCCCACACAGATCCCAAAACAAACAAAAAACCTGGCCTATGATAATGGGCTGCAATGCAATAAGTCCTGGACCACGCCAATCTTTTGGGATTCAGTACCTTGGGCCGCTTGAATATCCACTCTGGCCACTGGATAGTCTTTAGCAACCCCATGAATGCAGCAGACACCCACTTTTTCGCCAGGGATCAGTTGGACAGGAAGTGTGGCCCTCACAAGGGTCACCAAACTCCCTGTCTCTTGCAGTCTATTCGCTTGCCAACTATTCAGCTTTGTGAGACAAGCTTAAGGCCCCTCACTGGGTGGAAAGCTCACACTGCAGGCCAGATATGCATAGTATGAACATCGGTAACTCCAGCTACAGTCCATCTGCTCAGAAGACAGGGGACAATGGACAGCTATATGGCCTGGGCAGTGACATTTACAGCACATAGTATTGCCAACTGTGACCCTTGGCATTACTTTCCCCACCCCTTTGGACCTTGGATGCCGTACCCTCTTTTGGGCACACACCCCCTGTTGAGACCCTCAGTATGGAGTAGACTGCTTCCTCAAGGAACCCTTGAACCTCTGATACCTTTTCACCAGTCTGACCAAGTCATCGGCATTCCGGACATCACTCTGGCCAACCCAAGTCTGTATTAGCCTTGGAAGGGAGTGCACGAACCAGTCCATCACCACTTGCTCTACCATTTACTCTGGCTGCAACCATTTTTTAACCATATGGAGCAGATCACACATTTGAGAGCGAAGGGGTTTATCATGGTGATAGGCTCAGAGGTGAACCTTCTACGCCCTGACAGTCATCCCCCCAAGTGCGCCAGAATTTCACTTTTCAGTTTGACAAATTACTTAACATCTTTCCCCGTTAAGTATGGCGCCAGCACTTCTGCTCATTGCACTGCTGAAAGTTTCTCCCTCTTGGCTATCCTTTAAAAAATGGTCAAAAAGGCTTCTATGTCGTCACCCTCAGTCATTTTCTGCAGGGCCCCTCTTACCGTCATCCAGATGGAAAAATAATCAGTCGACCTTGGAGTAGAAGCTGCCAACACAAACAGCCTATGCGAATATATCAAACTGTTGCTGGTGGTGATGGTGCTGCTGCTGTTACTGGATCTGTTGCATAAGTAGCTTATTCGTCTAATGCTGTGCCAGCTGCTGTTGTTGGTGCTGCTGTAGCTGGACTTGCATCAGGTGTTTCACTACATCTTCCATGCTGTCTGACATTATTTGCTGGCTTATTGCTGCCTTCAGCCAGGACATGTAGTACCTCTTTAGCTGTCACATATGTTCCCTTAGAACGCTGCCTGCACGTCTAACACCAATTGTGGTATTGCTACTCACTTAGGTGCGTCGTGAGGCAACGCAGGAAGCGTTTCCATTAAAATATCCATGCTGGTTTATTGGTGTTTCAAAAACTAACCAAACAAAATATACAGTTCTTGACAATGTCTCTTTAGCGCGAGTCTTGGTCATTGAGGCTGGAAAGCATCCAGTATACTGGCTCAGTCGGGAGATAACACACAGGAGGCCTTCTTCCTCCATATACACAGACCATGTGTCAAGCAACAGACTGCATTTTAAGATTTGAACCACGCCTAGAGCCAGAAGTGCCCATCACTTAAGCTGGTTTCAGATTAGCGTTTGGAGGTGCAGCGGACGCTCGCCGTGAAGCTCCGCCCCCTACCGCGCCTCCCGTTGCGTTTGGTACAGGTCGCCACACCATCAAAAGGATGCATGCAGCGGCAAAAGCATACCTGCGCACGGCCTGCGCACCCAATGCTAAAGATAGGGTACGCAGGCCGCGTGCAGCGGAGCTGACAGGAGGAGGCGCGGCAGGGAGCGGAGCTTCACGGCGAGTGTCTGCTGCGCCGCCAAACGCTAATGTGAAACTAGCCTTAGGCTGCCAATAAGACCTGGCCCAGATGCACCAAGCGGACTCTGTTAAACTCACAGAGGCGCTTTAGTACAAATATAGCATAAACGCCGAGCCTGTTAGCTTCACAGGACTCAGCTGGCGTGCACACATGGTATATAGTCACAGGACACGGCCCAAGGCAGAGGTCGGTGTCCATCTTGATCTACAGTGCGTGCAGCGCTGCTACCGCAGACACCAGTAAGTGCTGCTAACTGCATCGCGGCGGTAACTACTGCTGCTGTACGACACTGCCGTGAGGCCTCTAGCTATCGGACGCTAGTGTAGCAGTGCGGTATGCACTGTGGCGTATGGCTTGCCACTGACTGGCGCTGACTATAACTCTAATTCCCTATCCACATGCGTAATATCAGAGGGAAGGAGTTTCATAATGAGTCAGTTACCAGAATCATGCATCCATCACCATTCACACACAGCAGTATAGCCTATACTAGCGCATGGCGGAATGGCCATGCGCACTTTTTATAGCCGTGCGGGACCTTCCAGATCTCCGAGATGGACCAATGAGATCTGAAACAGGACCTGGACAGATGACTCACGATCTCCAATGGGAGATCATCTCGTGAGCATGCCCAGTAGGAGCACAGAGGGACTTAGTCTCTGGAGCGGTCTGCTGCAGTAGAAAGACAGCAGGAGACCACAGAATGTGAGGCTCTGGATTCCTGCAGAGCAGACACAGAAACCTGACGCCTAACATTACCCCCCCTCCTAGGGCCCCCTCCTCTCTGAGCCTTCCAATCCACCACCCTGTGCCCATCAGAGGCATAGGCCTCAGACTCGTCCGAAGGCAAGTCTGGTGTCCCGGTAGGTGACACGGAAAACCGGGACACGTGGAAGGTAGAGGTGGCAAGATCGCCAGGTTTAAGAAGGGACACATGGGAGACGACGGGAGCAAAAAAAACGCCCGGAGCATAAGTTGAAGTGGGACGCCGCGGTGTGTTGGGAGACATCTCCACTCTCTGTTTAAGGAAGCTTACCCGAGCACATGAGGTGCATGCCTGAATATATATTTCTTAATGTCCCGAGCCCTGTGTGGCCACCAATACGACCCTGCCAGGAGTTTTGTGGTCTGCATGTAGCCACAGTGGCCACCTGCCCTGGACGAGTGTGCCCACGCGAGAACCTTCGGCCAAAGGTGAGGGGGGAAAAAGGTCTTGCCCGGTGGCACAGAGTTTGGCCATTGCGGGGCCCCATTATCCTGGTAAACAGAGTGCTAACAGTGGCAGGTGCAAGTGGAGCTTAGTGCCGGACACGCGTCAAGACTGGCGCGAGACACCTCCATGGGCTCTGGGAGTGAACACTCTGGCTCGGGTGATTCCAGAGGTTCAAAGAGGTTGGGAGCTGGAGTAACCTTTTGTCTGGATTGAGCAAGCTCCAGCCCGCGCTCCGAAAAACGGAGATCAATATGGGTGGCAATTGGAATCAGCTCCTCCAGACTTGCAGGAACCTCTCTGGTAGAAAGAGCATCCTTAACATGCTCAGCTAAACCTCTCCAAAACACAGGGATGAGGGCTGTGTCAGACCACTCTAGCTCGGAAGCCAGTGTCCGAAAACGAACGGCATACTGCCTAACTGAGAGGGATCCCTGAGTCAAAGCCAGTAGCTGTAGAGAGGTGTCGTGCGTGACCTGTGGTCCCAGGAAGACCTGCTTAATAGCTGTTAAAAACTGAGCAGTGGTCCGAACCTCTGGGTCACCACGCTCCCATAGTGGCGTAGCCCACTCCAATGCCTTGCCCGACAGAAGGGAAACAATAAACCCCACCTTGGCCCGCACCGTAGGGAATCGCGCAGCCAGTAACTCCAGCTGGATAGAGCACTGGCTGACGAAACCCCTACAGGAGGCGACATCGCCAGAAAGTTTATCGGGCAATGGGAGGCGGGTAACTGTCGGCGCGTGGGAGGACGTGGACATACGAGAAACCACCTCTGCGATCGCCTGTACAGCAGCCTCCGAAGACTTCGCCGCTGCGATAACACTCTCAAGAGTAGCCAACCGGCCCTCTAGCTGGATGTGAGGCTCTGGATTCCTGCAGAGCAGACTCAGAAACCTGACGCCTAACAGATAGTAATATGTAAAAATACAGAAATCATCCTTGAGATACAAATACTCATTGTAAAATATTTCCCTTTACCAGGAAAATGCAATAAAAAGTAAAATGCATAAACATTTTGAGATTTTATATTCATAAGAGTACAGAGGAATTATTCCATGCCAAATCTAGATCAAGTATTTTTATGCAATTACAGCTCTGACGTAATTCAGGTGCAAGGGATGGAAGAGCATTAATGGAATCGCATGCTGCAAAGTAAAAATAGAAAGGAAGAATTTAGGGAATCATCTGATCAAAGTGTTCTCAAGAGGAGATAAGAGATTGATTGAAAGGTGAGGTTATCCTCAAGGCAACATCTGGAATAGATTGAAAAATGTTACAGGGCAGTCGGCCAAAAAAGAAAATGTACCTCAACCTGTTCAGCTTGTATTGCAGTGAAATTGCAGAGAAAAAATAATATTGTTTGCTTCTCTCACAAAGTGGAAACTCAGTCACAATAAAGGACACCTACAGTACTGTCTAATCCACTGGTCTTACAGAGTGACTGCTACAAAATAACCTTGCGAAAAAACAGTTCACATAGCTATATTTCACCAATATCCACTGTTATTGGACTAAGACCCAGCACTCTCGATGGTAATAAATGTGTTTTATATAGATGTTATCCTTCGCACTTATTGAGTTTACCGCAGTACATCCTCTAGATGAGGGCAATGTATTTTCTGTAGCTCAATACGCTAACTTTAATTACCGTACAACAAAAGCTATAAGTGCAGTAGATGTTTATAATTAAAGACAATAAAATGAGCTTTAGCTACTACTTAACCCCTTAACTACTGATAAAGAATCACTATTCTAAAGCAGAAAGAAGATTATCAGAAATAGGTTGTAAAAAATAAGTTTATCCTTTTAAGGTAAAATCTGCTGATTTTATTTCTTTAGATATCTTTGTCCCTAAAATAAAAGTTTTAAACGTAATTTGTTTATAATTAAAAGGATTGTCCACTACTTGATATTTCCAGGTTAATCAGTTCAAGACCGCATATATAAAAAAGACCAATCTGACTCCTGCAGGGGCTCCATTTTAGTGATATCTGCACCCCTGTTCCCTGAAAATGTTGCGAATTGTGTCCAGCTATTGACGAGCCACTCTTTCACTGCAGTTCATAAATGTTTCGTCAGTGCAGGCGGCCACTCTTATGAAACAGTAAAGGCAACAGTCGTTGCATGTGACACAACGTCATTCTCTGTGAACAGACATTGTTGGAAAAGCACCACTGCAGAAGGTGAGCATACACTGTTTTTCTTCTATATGGGGCCCTGAATTGATTAAGCTGGGGTTGTCGAGTAGTGGACAACCACTTTAATCTTTCATAAAACTCTGCCACCCTATAAGTGGCAGTAAAGACTGTATTGATTCCCAGTCTACTTTTAGCCCAAATGGCACATAAAATATTGTGCTGTTGTGCTAAGAGCAACTATAAAAGAATACAATGGACATATAGCAATTAGCCTCCTGTACTCATAAGTGCCTTGCTTTAGACAATGATTGACAGACCGCCATGTATAGATTGTTTTAGGAATGGGATATAGAATATCATTACATGCGGTAAATCCCCATGCACTAACAAAAAAGTGCAGTAATTGGAACACAGCGTTTTGGAAGCAGTGAAAATATGCTACGTCCAAAATGCTACGATTCCTGATCGTGGGCACATTGCCTTAATATGCTTCCCGCAAAATGGAACAGTACTTTTGTGTTGCTTGGGCTAACAGTAGAATGGACCTGTCTCAAAATAACGTTGCCAATTAGAGTCATTAAGTATCATGAAACTCAAGGTCTCCATTTTACCAGAAGATGACAAGTGTTAAGAGTTAGCACCCACTTCTGCTGTAGTTATTAATAAAAACAAGGATCCACTTGTAGGTAGCAAGTTGTTTTGGAAAAATAGAAAAGGAGAATATAAAATGAAGGGTGCAAAGCACTGTGAAGGACCTGACTCAAAATAGGAAATTAACAAATGCATTGTGTTTAAATTTTTCTATTTCTGCTACATTGTTTTTTATTTTATTGTTGTGCATACTACGACTATTTTTTCTTTTTTCTGTGTATGCTTATCCAATCTTTGTTTGTTGTACAGTACTACTTTGTTATAGTCCTAATACTATCTCTAAAATGCACATTTCCTTGTTTAATTACCTGTTCAGTAAATCCTGTTAACCCCTTCTCTGCCTACGGCTCTTCACTGCATCCGACAAATCTCTCATTTACATTTTGGCGTAGTCGGCAGGATGCAGTCTAATAGCATGGAGGCGTTAAAACAGGCAGCTGGGCCCCAAACCAGTATCTCGCTGGGTGGGGCCATGCTGAGTAACTTGCCAAAATTTACGTGGTCCAATACTATGTTGTGGAGTTGGATGGATCGCATGAGTGGTATGATGAGAATGCACCCTATGACCCCCGCACTCGAGGCCGAGGTGGCCATTTTGGCTTTGGATGGGGAGGCTTGAGACTCTGTCATGCTGCGTACCCCCCAAGACTGTGATATGTTTTCTAAAGTGCTCCAAATCCTGGAAGCGACCCATGGGGACCCCACTGACTTAGCGGAATTTAGGATTCACTTGTTTAGCAGTATGCAAATAGAGGGGAAGAAGGTTACGCAATATATGAATGCCCTGCAAGAACTACACACCGCCATTGTCAGAAAAGACGTGATGGGGATAGGGCCAATAGATGTCACGTTGCGTGACTTGTTGGTGACTAGCCTGCGGGACGCACTGACCAATCAGACCCTGAAAGAGCGGCTGCAGGCAGACCTTCATATCACTTTTCATGATAACAGCAGCAGGGGGTGATGGTGATTTTCATGTGAACAGGAGCAGGGGGTGATGGTCCCGGTAGGGAAGGCCCAGAGTGTTGAAGCAGCAGTGCAGTCGGTTGCTGAACCACAATGGGTAGAAGTGATGAGAAAAGAACTGTTGAATGTTCAAGGGGAACTGGCTGAGGTGAAAGAGAAAGTTGAGGCCGGCCCGTGCGCCGCCGGGAGCCAAGGTGAAGCAAATGTCCGTAAAGAGGCCCGAAGGTTTCATTGACAGAGGTCCTTTGCGTGTTATAACTGCAGAGAAATAGGACACATGGCTAGGGAATGTCTGCGACGGGCTGGGCCCTGGCCGCACTGCCCATTAAACTAGAGGGCTCTGAGCCTGGGGGACGTTGCCTGGAGCCAGAATGGAAAGAAAGGAGTGGTGAAAGTCCCATGAATCTGGTGTTTACCTGCCCGTTTGTCTGGACTGAGTTTGACGGCCGGGCTGTGCGTTGCCTGGTGGATACTGGGTCTCAAGTGACCATGATGCCTGAAGCGTATTTCTGTCAACACTTCCCAGAGAATCTCAGGCCTGAGGGGGGTCCAGTAGTGAAACTGATGGCGGCAAATCACCTGAAAATCGAGAACTTGCTCTGTTCAGACAATGGATGACACTGAAGAAGCTGCCAAGTCAGGAACAGCAGAGTGCTCTGACTCCAGAAGCATTGAAGATACTGCGGCAGTGGGAACACCTCCAGATGAGAAATGGGCTGTTATATCGGAAGGTTCAACTACAAAAGGAGTTGGGAGCCTCCTGGCAGGTGGTGATTCCAGAGATGGTGCTGTGTACTCTGGCCACTGAAGATCATGAAAAAGGAGCTCACTTCGGTCTTGAAAAACTTTCCATTGGCTACAGCAGTTTGTCTACCACCCTCAGCTAAGAGCAGCGGTCGAGGAGGCTTGTAGACTCTGTCAGGCGTGTAAATTGGCCAAGTCCCCGGAACAAAGAGCTCCTACTCAGACGATAGTTACCTCAGCACCCCTGGAACTGTTAACCATCAACTATTTGACCATTGGTCTGGCCCACCAAGGATATGACCACTGTCTAGTGATGGAAGACCATTTCACGAAGTTTGCGGTGGTGACGCCCACCCATGACCAGATGGCTGAGTCCGCTGCATACGCCATTTGTAAACATTTCATTCAAGTGTATGGATGCCCACAGCGGATCCATTCGGATCAAGGAGCTTGTTTCTTTGGAAGAGTAATGGATGAGTTACAGCGGATCTATAAGTTTGACAGATCACACACCACACCATACCATCCTCAGGGAAAAGGGGCCTGTGAGTGGTTTAACCATACTCTAATTCAGATGTTAAGAACCTTTGAAGATGATAGGAAGGCTAGGTGGCCAGACTATGTCTCTGAACTCGTGTGGATCTGCAATAATCGAGTCCATCAAACCACCGGTTACACCCTTTACTCCTTGCTGCTCAGTCGAATGGGGAAAGAAGTCACAGAACTGGAGCTGGATCCAGGGGAGGACTACCCATGGACGGGGGTGTCTACCTGGTTTCGAGAAAATTGCCATCATCTACAGCCCTTACATCATCAATTTGTCTGGTGCAGACACGGCTCCAGGAGCTGGAGCACCCTGAGAAGCTTCCTCTGCGAGGGACAGATCTTCAGGTTGGTGATCGAGTGTTGGTGCTGAAGAAACGTCCACGTGACAAGCTGGAAAATCAGTAGGAGAGTAGGTCATACAGACTTAAGTGTCGGGTCGGTACGGAAGGACCCATATACGAGATCTATCCAGAAGGAGAAAAGAATGCTCCCACTAGAGTGGTACATAGAAGTATGCTTCGGCCATGCCTCTCAGAGGACCCCATGCAAAGGGAAGAAACCCCTGAGGTTCTTGAAGAGGTGCCTCCCTTGGCTGCGGAAGATGAAGAGGAAGAAAGTCCCGACCAGCCATCTGAAAATACGTCTGTTGGTCAGGGCCCTGGGACCCCGGAATAAAACATCTCAGCAGGTGCAGGTCCAACTTTGCCTCCACTAGAACAGGGTTCCCCAACTCCAGTCCTCAAGGCCCACCAGCAGATCATGTTTTCAGGATTTCCTTAGCATTTCTCAGGTGATAATTGCATCACCTGTGCAATACAAAGGAAATCCTGAAAACATGACCTGTTGGTGGGCCTTGAGGACTGGAGTTGGGGAACCCTGCACTAGAAGACTCCACTATTCATTTCAATCTATGTCGCTCCGAACGCACAATGGCTAGACAAATCCCCAATCGTTACTGTCACGGTCAACGTGTGTCTGGACACAGATGTTACCGCAAGGCAAACCCATAACACACGTGACCCTGGATACAGCGCCTCCAGTGGCGAATTTAAATAATAAGGGGAAACCTGGATAACATTAACAATGGTGGGCCCTGCGATAGGGAATGGGGACATGGAGACCTCCTAAGCTCCCCTGAGCCAGTGTCCCTGAACTCCTTACGTTCCCTATACAGGCTCTGCACCTGTCGCCGCACGCGAGCCTTAAACCCTTGCTCGCCCTGACCCTAAACCCTCACTAGGGAATTGGTCGGTGCGGAGACTAATCCCACCACTGCACTAACAACACACATGAGGAAAGAAGACAATACAGGGGGACACCACTTAGCTTTATGCTCTGTGCTTATGCTCCTGCAACAGAGCCCTCCACCTGCGTGCGTCTTCTCCTCCACCCGGATCCATCACTATAACAGGATCCTTCACCATAGTGCAACCTTGGAGCAGAGTCCACCACCAGTTGCTGCTGCTTAGTAACAGAGTCCCAAAGATGAGTTCAGCTTCTGCCACGAAGGCAAGCATGCTTGAGTCCAGCTCAGCAGCCAAGTCCCACATGGTGAGTGCCACTCTCCATAGTCGCCACTCCACCAGTCCATGCAGACACTTCCTGCCGACACCATCACTGCGACCCCACCACGCCATGCCAGCCCTTCGTCCAGACACCATAGCTGACACACGTCCCCCTGGCTAAGCTGCGCAGGACTCCTCCTCAGCTCCATCCTTCCACCAGGCTCTCACCAACTCAGAATCAATCAATGAATGAATATCACCAGCAGTGATTACACACCCTGAGACTCATTTATAGAGCCCCACACCTGATTCATAATTATGTGCGCATTAGACCTAAAGTGCGATACCACTAACCACCACCGGGGACAGTCAAGTCACTTTGGCAACTTGCCAAAAGGAAAAAAAGTTCACTCTGTGCTTTTAAAACTGTCAGATCAAATTCAGATCATGACAGTTACATTCAGGATCAGCTTATTTTGCAGCAAACCGCTAAAATAGCCACACAGGACTCTAACGATTCTCATGATGCCTCGCCCATGGAATGTTGAGTGAAAAGAGAGGGGGGTGTAAGAAGATGAGCCGAGACAGAGTCAACGGTTTCCGGTGCCCTTAGAGGCCGTAACTATCAGGTCTGTCACCACTGTTGCTGGGGGACGGTTCTTCTGGGAGGGGAGGACCTTCACGCTGGATAGCAGGGGGCACGAGGAATATAAAGCTGACTTGCTCCTTTCTTAGAGACTACTCCAGAGGATCGCCAACTGCCGCGGTCTGTGAGCGTGCCCACAGTTCGTGTTCAGCGCCATCTCTGAGGAATCTACGCAAAGGACTGTTTTCACGTTCCAGCGCACTTAAGCTAAGCGGGACCAGATACATCAGCACTCCGTAACATAGCCAGAGACATTGTCCACGATTTGCGATGCCGTCGGGAGATATTCCAGCCCTTTTCCTGCAAGATCTGCAAGCGGTAGGTTATCTTGTTTTTTTTGCATATCTTTCTCTTGAGCATTGTGTTTGTGTGAATTCCCGTCGTTGCCTTTACTAGTCTTGCCTTCACTGCACCCAACGAATCTCTCTTTTACACCATGAAAGCTGAGTTTGGGTAGGGCCCTCAGATGGCCCTGCATCGTACATTTGGGAGGGCCCTCCCCTCCCTCATTCCCAAATGTTATCTGGATAGTAGAATACATATTCTCCATCACTTTACAATGTCAGCTAAAACATGTCCATTTTAATTTTGGGATTCGCCCGCCATCACCACCACCTCCACTGCCATGTCATTATGTGATCGTCGCTTAATATTTTCAGAGGGCCAGCAGTTGCTGTGAAACCTGAGTTTTGTGAGCTCCACAGTTCATTTTGGCAACTGGATCCCAATGGAGCCACTGTCATAGCGGGTGAAGGCGCTGTAAGGTGAATATAATACAGGAGTTGAGGGAGCAGTGTGCTCAATGTCAATAAATTAGATTCTATCAGACACCAAAAGGATTAGAATGAAGTTCTGAATACAGTGTATGCAAGCGAAGGCCTGTATTGTGGTCAGTCTGTCATGCCTGAAACCCATATCAGGTACATGTGCAAGCCACATTTTACTTGAAAGCAGCCTCCTCAAGGGAAAGACAGGAGTGCTACCGACCAATCTGCACAAGCCTACGCACTTCTTCTGGAAACTATCCACCCATACAGAATGTATCTTTTGCATGGTTTGAGCAACAATGGAGTAATTACAGGATATGTCCCAGAGAGTGATGAGGGCTGTGGAGTGTATTACTCAGGTGAGAGGCAGTGCTACAGAGCTCAGGTTTAGGCCTTAGCATGGCAATGACCATGTTCCAATATGTGCAAGGCTGCAGCCTGAATACGTCTGTGGAGTGTATAACTCAGTCTCTTAAACGTGCTTTAAATGTACAGAAACGGGGAAATACCCCAACATCATTTTTTTTAGGACCCAAATTTAGAAAATTTAAGAGAAGCGACAGTTTAATAAAGAGACACGAGTCATTTAGGAGCTTGAAAAAGCCAACAATGGTCTTTGTCCAGCATCGGACAATGTAAAGTGCTAATGAATATGTATGTGAACAGACATATATACTGGGACAGTTGAACGTTGCACTGAGACAACAAACTGGATGTGGCTGATGACTGTCATATCTGTGCAACTGCAGGTTGTGGGCAGGAGGCATCAGCGCCTGCTTTATAGACAGCATATTGGGAAGGCCGTAACACATGGGAAGAGCCAGTGTTTTCACCCTCAAACACAGATTTTGTACAAGGTGTTCCGCCCACCTACTGGGGTCCTTGGCTGCAATGTGCTTTTGCATGCTGGTGGTACTCAGGTTGGCAGTGTCTTTGCCTCTTCTTAGATTGGTTTGGCAGATGCTGCAAATTACAGTTCTTTTGTGTGAAGGAGTTTCAGAAAAAACTGCCATACAGGGGATCAAGGCACCCTTGGCATGTCATCTAGCCGAGTTGGGGAGGGCTCTGTGGAACAGTTAACCGAGTTGTTGGGTCGCCCCTCACACCCAGGGCAGCGGGGTACTCGGCACCGGGCCGGTGTCAGGGGGAATGTATGTCACAGTAGCGGTGACCCGGTCCATGGCCCTGGGCGCCTAATATCAATGACGGTGATGTTAATGATGTAATAGTTTATTTGGATAGTTCGTGACGCCACCCGTGGTGTTTGGCAAATGAGATGTTGAGCCAACGCTGCATGCAGATCCACTGGGATTGATGGTGTGGTGCAGCAAAGATGGTGCAGCTCCCCACAGGTGGAGTTGTAGTCCCAGGGCAGTGTAGGTGCAATGGATGAGGAGAGGCGCAGAATGGTAGAGGCTGGTACCCAGGTGTAGCGGTGCTGGAATAACTGGAGGACACCAGAGTATTCGGTCATACCTTGTTTACCATGCACTCAAAACACGTTGTTGCTGACTATTGAGAACATATATGATAACAAGTATAGTCTCCTTGAAGAGGAGGCTATCAGACTATCAGACTGCTGCGTCATGAGAATAAATTCTAGCAATGAAAGGCAAAAGGCAATTGAAGAATTAAAGGCAATTAAAGGGCAAACCATTAACCCTTCTATATCAATTTCCCCCTTTTGTAAATGGTATAACCTTTGCCACAGGGTCAGCTGATGTCCACAAAGGAGCTACTGTCTCATGGGTCTAGTACCATAAGGGGGCTTCATATCTGCTTCGCCCATCCACCCTCAGTGTGGACACTCACTTTCCCCATCAGCAATGGCTATCTGGGGTCTATGATACACTACAGAAGGATCAGCCTTAGATTCTTTTTTCACACACACATTATTCAGTAACTTAAGTAAAACATATATTAGCGCTTTTACGGCTACATAAAACAATAAGAAAAACAACAAAATTCAGTCAGGTGTCTTGTACCTTCGGCAATACAAATGTCCCAAAAATGTCAACTTTTGTTTGCAATACTGTAGTTTGTCACTTGAGACCTTGCAACCCTTTTCTGTCAAAAAACATAGCAAGGAAACTGTAGCTTCCTTGCAGGACATCTGGTCTGGGCAGCAACGCAAAAGGTCATCCACGTACTGTAATAGTACTATCTGTGGGTGAGGTGGTTGCCCTTGCACAAGGACCCCTGCCATTGGTGTTGAATAGATGGTAGGGGAGTTCTTTCCCCCTTGTGGGAGGACTGTTCAACAATATTGTTTACCTTCATGAGTAAAGGAAAAAAGATACTGACAGTCAGGGTGCAGGGGTACAGAGAAAAATGCATTCGCCAAATCAATGAATGTGAAACATGTTGACGTTGCTGGGATCTGTGACAGTAATGTGTGTGGGTTAGGGACGATTGAGGTCACACTTTCTGTAACAACAAATATGAACCTAGCACTCAACTTAAAGGTATTTGTAAGGCGGTTTACTGTAGTACACGAAAAAAGACGTTTCGGTCAATGTGACCTTCTTCAGTAACGTGTGGTATATAGATTGTGTAGAGCTTATAGGCATCTATCAGAAAGGACGATGGTGCTTTAGGCATTGAGGAGAATGATCTCTCTAAGGCAGGGGTCCTCAAACTGGGGCCCTCGGGCCACATGCGGCCCGCCAAGGACTTTTATCCGGCCCCCCGCCAGGCCGACATTGAACTTATGAACTGCACTGCAGTTCAATGCCGGCGGGCCCTGTAATCGCGGGCGGGACGAGGCGCCGAGGAAAGGCGTTACGCAGCCCTCCGTACGCAGCAGAGCACAGTGCACACAGACGGCCTGATTATCATCACGCCGCCTGCGCGGCCTGATGACGTCACGCCGCCTGTGTGCCTGTGCAGGAAGAAGACTGAGATGAGCGGGCGCCTCTTCAGAGCAGCGGGGGACATAGGTGAGTACTTTTTTTTTTTTTTTAACGCCGGGTCCTATTGGGGTCATTTACCTGTCTAATGGGGACCAGTGCTGCCTAATGGGGACCTGTGCTGCCTATTGGGGACATTTATCTGCCTAATGGGGACATTTACCTGCCTAATGGGGACCTGTGCTGCCTAATGGGGACATTTACCTGCCTATTGGGGACCTGTGCTGCCTAATGGGGACATTTACCTGCCTAATGGGGACATGTGCTGCCTAATGGGGACATTTACCTGCCAATTGGGGACCTGTGCTGCCTAATGGGGACCTGTGCTGCCTAATGGGGACATTTACCTGCCTATTGGGGACCTGTGCTGCCTATTGGGGACCTGTGCTGCCTAATGGGGACATTTACCTGCCTAATGGGGACATTTACCTGCCTAATGGGGACCTGTGCTGCCTAATGGGGACATTTACCTGCCTAATGGGGACCTGTGCTGCCTAATGGGGACATTTACCTGCCTATTGGGGACCTGTGCTGCCTAATGGGGACATTTACCTGCCTATTGGGGACTTGTGCTGCATAATGGGGACCTGTGCTGCCTATTGGAGACATTTACCTGCCTATTGGGGACATTTACCTGCCTAATGGGGACATCTACCTGCCTATTGGGGACTTGTGCTGCCTAATGGGGACATTTACCTGCCTATTGGGGACATTTACCTGCCTAATTGGGGACCTGTGCTGCCTAATGGGGACCTGTGCTGCATATTGGGGACATTTACCTGCCTATTGGGGACCTGTGCTGCCTAATGGGGACCTGTGCTGCCTAATGGGGACATTTACCTGCCTATTGGGGACCTGTGCTGCCTATTGGGGACCTGTGCTGCCTAATGGGGACCTGTGCTGCCTATTGGGGACATTTACCTGCCTATTGGGGACCTGTGCTGCCTATTGGGGACATTTACCTGCCTATTGGGGACCTGTGCTGCCTATTGGGGACATTTACCTGCCTATTGGGGACCTTTGCTGCCTATTGGGGACATTTACCTGCCTAATGGGGACCTGTGCTGCCTATTGGGGACATTTACCTGCCTATTGGGGACATTTACCTGCCTATTGGGGACCTGTGCTGCCTATTGGGGACATTTACCTGCCTATTGGGGACATTTACCTGCCTATTGGGGACCTATGCTGCCTATTGGGGACATTTACCTGTCTATTGGGGACCTGTGCTGCCTATTGGGGACATTTACCTGCCTTTTAGGGACCAATGTTGCCTATTGGGGATTCTTGCACCACACCAGTCTGAGCCTGAGGTAAAAGTGGAGTTCCACCAATATGGGCACTGGTGAGGCTGCATTGATGTGCACTGATCAGGCTGCGCTGAAGGGCACTGATCAGGCTGCATTGATGGGCACTGATCAGGCTGCATTGATGGGCACTGATCAGGCTGCGCTGATGGGCACTGATCAGGCTGCGCTGATGGGCACTGATCAGGCTGCGCTGATGGGCACTGATCAGGCTGCGCTGATGGGCACTGATCAGGCTGCGCTGATGGGCACTGATCAGGCTGCGCTGATGGGCAGTGCAGTCTGTATGTCTCTGTGTGGGCAGTTTTATTGCTGGTATATTGTTTTGGTAGCGCTGTATATATGTTGGTATTTTACTAATAGCAATTTTGAATCCCTAGGAAGCAATGATATCAAGAAAGAGAAAAAATTGACTCGAAGTGTAGGATATTCGAAGAACCCAAAAAATCGGTAAGTTTGATGATTTAACTTCATTTTTAATATAGTATTTGTTCCTATTTTTGTTTTATTACCTCTAAATAAGATATGTGCAGTGTGCACAGGAATTTATTCATAATTTTTTTTAAACTATATTCCGGCCCTCCAATGGTCCGAGGGACCGTGATCTGGCCCCCTGTTTAAAAAGTTTGAGGACCCCTGCTCTAAGGTAATGAGCTTGTCAGTATATAGGAGAGGGGCAACGTGCCTCCAGATGCGGTATCCACACGCTGCAGTGAGATGGCCGGTGAGCTTGGTCCTATATACTGACAAGCTCATTACCTTAGAGAGATCATTCTCCTCAATTCCTAAAGCACCATCGTCCTTTCTGATAGATGCCTATAAGCTGTACACAATCTATATACCACACGTTACTGAAGAAGGTCACATTGACCGAAACGTCTTTTTTCGTGTACTACAATAAACCGCCTTACAAATACCTTTAAGTTGAGTGCTAGGTTCATATTTGTTGCTTTAACGGTTTGGGAACCTAACCTTAGCACCATCTTGAGTTGTGCTCACGGTGTTCTTTCTACACTTTCTGTAACATCATTAATAGCCCTTAAGTCATGAACCATTCTATAAGTGTCAGGGGAACCCTTCGGTCCTTTTTTCTTAATGGGATACAAAGGGGTGTTGCAGGGGGAAGATCTTTGCACCAGAACCTCTGCCTTAACATACTCTTTAATATCTCTGCTCAGGGCCATTGATTTGGCTAGGCTCAAGGGGTATTGCTTTAAACAAGGAGGAGTGGTTCCTTTTTGCAATTTAATCATGACAGGGGGAGTGGGCAGCCGACCCCCTTCAGTTTTTCCCCTTGCCCAAACAGTGTCTGGCACCTGTCCCATTTCCTCATCCTCAGGCATTTTGGTGTCAGGTGTTAGTTTCACCGCTTTTGTCATATACACCATTGCCGCAATCTTACACAAATGTTTATCTGAGAGGGGACTTGTGATTGTAATACCCTAAGGAGAGTACTGTATGGTGGCCTGGATAGCACTCAACACATCTGCTCCCAATAAATTCATAGGCGTATTGTCACTAACAATAAGTTTTGTAAGCACCTCTTGGCTATCTTGTAAATTTAGTCTTATTTGTTTATTTATAGGGGCTTCTGTAACTTGTTCCTCTACCCCCACACATTCCACAATCTCATTAGTAATCATGTCTGGCATTATCGAGTCTTTGTGTACCACAGTTCCGACTGCCCCAGTGTCAATCAAAAATTCTGCCTCTTTCCCTCCCGGCATTGTTATGGTTGTCATCAAGGCAGGACCAGGTCCAGAGGGGACAAGAACAGGGCACACATTTGTCACTGGGTTGTCAGTTTCCTAGTCTGGATGTGGAGGAGGTGGAAGATTGGTCTGCTTGCTCTCCTTTATAGGGTTTTTGCAATGGTTGGCGTAGTTCCCATTCTCACTACAATTCCAGCGCTTCATTATTTCCATGTCCTTAGGTCCCTTACTACGTCTTCACTGTTTTCCTTGTGTTCCAGCATACATGACACACCATCTTATTGTCCTTGTTTGTTCAACTCCTTTAGCCACCTTCAGGAGATCTTTTGGATCTACATTTCTCCATTCAGTAGAATGACGAAGGAGCACTTCCTAAACGAGCGTCGGGGCGCGTACGGCACCATTATCTTTTTTGACCCACTATTCAGGTATTATTGCGGACTAAAGCCTTTTTTGACCAGGTCACTATGGTAATTAAGGGGAGGCGCTTTTGATGTCTTGTGTCCTCTCCATGTAAGATTTTTTCCTCATCTCATGCGACCAGAGGAATCTGTCCTCATTAATAGGAGCAAACTGCACTTAGCACTTTATTTCCTCTGGTATAATGGATGAATTGCATTCAGATTGATTCCTTCTCATTGTTTAGTGGCAAGCATAGGGCACTATTGCAATTTGCACAATCCTGGTATTATATATAATTCACATCAAATATCTATACTTGCAGGTGTATTACACAATAGCACTTTAAAATCACAGCTGGGAGTATATCATACATTTTATATTTCTTTCCCATTTGGAGTGATTATTTATTTATGTTAGCGGGGAACAATTTTTGCACTTTACATGCTTTGCACCTTGATTGCTGTTTTTTGATGAATTTATATGTTTTTCATTTTTTGGTATATATTCACCTGATATGAATTAGCACTTAGCACTTTTATATATTTATTATTCTTTATTTTTTCAGAAATTATTTATTATTATTTTTAATATTTTTTATTTTATTTTTTCGCTGTTTTCTGTTTACTATTTTTGCAATTATTATCTTTGCTTGTGCGTCATACAGTGTATAGGAACTTATCTGGAGAAATATTGATTATAGTGGGTCTAATAATTTTATATTCATTATATACCTGTTTTTATATCTTGGTGTCTTTGTGTGGATACAGTGTTATAAAACCATTTATTAATAAAGGTTTTTTATCGTCATTATGATTCATGTCCCATTTCTGTACTTTCAACCCTGTGGATTTACCTCCTCTCTATATATTTCTCCATTCAGGTCTGGCTGTCTGTACTGCATCTCGTAAGCCTTTGTTCATACCGTCAATGAATGCATTTACCAGTATTTTAACATTGAGTGGGTTTATGGGACCAGACCCCATGTCTGTCCAATTCAGCTGTAACCGTCCAAAGTACATCTCTGCGCGCTCTCCTTTTTGCTGTGTCACGTCAGTACAGACTGCTCTGATTGTTTCACTGCAGCACATTGTTTTAATGATTCACAGTACGTCTCCCCAGACCGTGGAGATTTATCATCCATGCCCCAAGTTTGATTCTTTGACACATCTGTATGTGCCTTAATTATGTGTCCTAGTACGTCACCTGCCTTTGAACTCACCAAGCTCTCTAGGTCTGCCCAGGTACACTTATATGCCCACTGTATTTCCTTTATTTGTCTTTAAAAAGGGAAAGGTTGGTTTTCAGGGTTAGGCAACTGCTTTAGCATAGCCAGCTTGTCAGAGGGGCTCCAGGGATAATACTCCTGTATCTGTCTTATTCTAGTCACCCTTCTCGGTCTTGATGTCGATGTTTCTCTGGTGATGGGTCTGGTGGTGGAGGTGACTGGATGATCGGTGGGGGTAACATGCTGTTCCACAGCTTCCTCCCCCTCAGGACCACTGCTAGCTTCTTCCCCAAAGATCAGTGCTCCCACTAATGAGTCAGCTTCCTCTGTCACTACATGTGATCTTGTCTGGACAGGATTTAGTGCAATTTGCTTAGGTCGGGTTGCAGCACAGGTCATACAAGTGTTTCTCCAGTCTGAATTTGGCTGACCACAGTGTTTACAAGTCCATCTGTCTTGTCTCGGTCTCTGATTATGCAGAGGTGGGGCGCTCATACATTTTTGTGCATCAAAACGGTCTTAATACACCTTACATCCCACTGTAGTCTCTTTACTTCCATACTGTTGTATTTCCTCTGCCACATAACACCATTTATTCACTTGTTGCTCTTTCCTTTTATCTTTTATCCAAACTCTATTCTCCTCTCTGAAACTGTGCCATTTCTGTACATCCAAACATCCACACTCTGGCATTTTGCCTTTTTCAATATTGGTCCCACATCTTTCACTGCTTCCTTTCCTTCTCTGTCTTTTACAATCTGCATAGCTGTCTTGGATCCCATTGGGGCACTGACTGTACACAGAAAAAGTTGCCCATGGCTTCAACTTTTTCTCCCGAGAGCTCACCTTTTTTCTGAAATACCTTTCTAGTGTGCCTGGACCTTGTCTTACAGGCCACACGTAGCAAGTCAGAGCAAGCCTGCCAAGATGTAATGGGAAAGCTCTTTACCTCTCACACGTTAGATCAGCTGGCTAGAATAGGAATAGACCTTTTACCTACTAGTCCAGCTTCTTGGAACGTGGGAAGGCTGCTTCAGCTTAGACAGCTCACCTTTATTCTGAAATGCCCTTCTAGTGTGCCTGGACCTTGTCTTACAGGCCACACATAGCAAGTCAGAACGAGCCTGCCAAGGAGTAGCCGGAAGGCTCCTTGCCCTTCTATATCAGCCTCATCATCGACCACATCATCTTTCAATTTATTAATCTCATCCTCTTTCTGAGTTAGGCTGACCTTATGGCAACTGTGCATCATGATTATCTTCCACCTCTTCAGACATGAATTGACCTTACCCAATGTGGCTTTCTTCTGGATGTGAATGCTCAAATGTTTGGGCATCACTCCAGTCCACCTCCTCATGACCCTCTTTAATGGTGCACGTTGAGGGGCCTGAAAAATTATGAGGGAAAATAAACAGTTCCTCAGAGTGGCCAGCTCCTTTGATTTTTGATGGTGGGAGAAAGGAGGACCAGGTTGAGGATTCCAGAGGCCCAGTCTCTTGGCTACTGAAACTGGACCATGTGGAAGACTTGGTGGTGCTGCTTGTCAACACACTGGTGCCTTTGTCTGCCATCCAACCCACAACATCTTCGCATTTGTCTGGGTTCATCAGTGGTGTGGCATGCTGACCATATTTGACAGGAAGCTAGAACAAAATACAGTCCCCTTCTGATCTGTCACACAACCTTGGTGGGCACCACCACATCCATGTCCCTTAACATCACCTTTTCTCATACTGAATGCGTTATGCTTATGAAAAAAAAAATCCTGGCTTTATTTTTTAAAAGTACCTTCACAGAGGTGTTACATACAAATTCCCTGCATCTAGAAATGTGTGACTATTTTATTTTCAGATATCAGGTTTATTACACATGGCAACAGCAGACTCACAAAAATTACAGGTAAATAGTCACGTTTGCGTATCTCAGCAAGCTTTGTGCTAGTCGCACAACTTCTAGATAAAGATACACTGTTATTAAACCAATAGAAAATTAGTATTTGTTTATATCGCCTATCACCACAACACTGAAACAGCGGACAAATGAAAATAATTACCACTGGTAAATTGTGATGTTTGATTATCTCTGCCTGGATTGTGCCAGTTGCATAACTGCTAGATAAATATTAGATATTTAAGCAATAGGCAAAGAATTATTTAGCCATTAGCTTTTAAAATGGATGTTACTACACTGGGTGCAGAATTATTAGACAAATGAGTATTTTGATCACATCATCCTTTTTATACATGTCCTACTCCAAGCTGTATAGGCTTGAAAGCCAACTGCCAATTATGTAAATCAGGTGATTTGCATCTCTGTAATGAGGAGGGGTGTGGTCTAATGACATCAACACCCTATATTAGGTGTGCTTAATTATTAGGCAACTTCCTTTCCTTTGGCAAAATGGGTCAGAAGAAAGATTTGACTGACTCTGAAAAGTTGAAAATTGTGAGATGTCTTGCAGAGGGATGCAGCAGTCTTGAAATTGCCAAACTTTTGAAGCGTGATCACTGAACAATCAAGCGTTTCATGTCAAATAGCCAACAGGGTCGCAAGAATCATAGAATCATAGAATCATAGAATCATAGAATCGTAGAGTTGGAAGGGACCTCCTGGGCCATCTGGTCCAACCCCCTGCTCAAAGCAGGATTCGCTAAATCATCCCAGTCAGATGTCTGTCCAGCCTCTGTTTGAAGACTTCCATTGAAGGAGAACTCACCACTTCTCGTGGCAGCCTGTTCCACTCATTGATCACTCTAACTGTCAAAAAGTTTTTTCTAATATCTAATCTGTGTCTCCTCCCATTCAGTTTCATCCCATTGCTTCTAGTCTTTCCTTGTGCAAATGAGAATAAAGTTGATCCTTCTACAATGTGACAGCCCTTTAGATATTTGTAGACAGCTATTAAGTCTCCTCTCAATCTTCTCTTTTGCAAACTAAACATTCCCAAATCCTGCAACCTTTCCTCATAAGACAGGGTTTGCAGACCGGTCACCATTCTGGTCGCTCTTTTCTGAACTTGCTCCAGTTTGTTGATGTCTTTTTTAAAATGTGGTGCCCAAAACTGGACACAATATTCCAGATGAGGTCTGACCAAAGAGGAGTAGAGGGAAATAATGACTTCACGTGATCTAGACTGTATGCTTCTGTTAATACATCCTAGAATTGCATTTGCCTTTTTTGCTGCTGCATCACACTGTTGACTCATATTCAGTCTGTGATCTATTAGTATACCCAAGTCTTTTTCACATGTGCTGTCACTTAACCCTATTCCTCCCATTCTATATATGCTTTTTTCATTTTTATTGCCCAGATGTAGTACTTTGCATTTCTCCCTGTTAAAAACCATTGTGTTAGTTGCTGCCCACTTCTCCAGTTTATTTATATCTTTTTGAATCCTCTCTCTCTCTTCTCTAGTATTAGCTATCCCTCCTAGCTTTGTGTCATCAGCAAATTTAATCAGTTTACCCTCAATTCCTTCATCTAAATCGTTGATAAAGATGTTGAACAATACAGGGCCCAGGACAGAGCCCTGTGGTACCCCACTTGAGACATTCTTCCAACTGGATGTGCAGCCATTTACGACCACTCTTTGGGTCCGATCACTAAGCCAGTTATGAATCCACCTAACAGTTGCCTTGTCCATTCCATACTTAGTCATTTTTTCAATAAGGATTGTATGAGAGACTTTGTCAAATGCTTTGCTGAATCAAGATATACTATATCTACAGCATTTCCTTGATCCACCCAATCAGTGATACCGTCATAGAAGGAAATTAAGTTAGTCTGACATGACTTATTAGTTACAAACCCATGCTGACTCTGTTTAATCACTTCATTCTTATCCAGGTATTGACATACATGTTGTTTAATAATTTGTTCAAAGATCTTTCCTGGTATAGAAGTCAGACTCACCGGCCTATAGTTCCCTGGGTCCACCTTCTTCCCCTTTTTGAAGATAGGAACAACATTTGCTCTTCTCCAGTCTTCTGGCACTTCTCCTGTTCTCCAAGAATTTTCAAAGATTATGGAGAGGGGTTCAAAAATTTCTTCTGCTATCTCCTTCAGTACTCTGGGGTGTAATTCATCTGGACCTGGAGACTTGAATTCATTTAGGTTAGCTAAGTGTTTCCTCACTATCTTTCTGTTTATAGATATCCTGGATTCTTCTATTCCCTTAATAGGACAGTGAAGAACAGTTGATGTTACATTTCCTTTCTGAGAGATAACAGATGCAAAATAGGAATTTAAAAGTTCAGCCTTCTCAACATCCTGTCTTACCATTTCATCATTTTCATCCTGTAAAAATCCTATAGCATCTTTGACTTTTCTTTTACTTTTGACATATCCCCAAAATCCTTTATTATTGTTTTTGACATCTCTTGCAAGCCTCAATTCATTTTCAGCTTTAGATAATCTGATTTGTGCCCTGCAGGTTCTGCAGACAGCATTATATTCTTCTTTAGATATGCCTCCCTCTTTCCATTTTATAAACATTTTTTTCTTCCTTTTTAGCATGTGCTTAAGTTCTGTGTTCATCCATCCTGGTTTCCTTAAATGCTTCCTATTCTTCCCTCTTTTTGGAATTGTTAACAACTGTGCTTTGAGAATTTCATTTTTCAAGATTTCCCATCCCTCCTGGACATTTTTGTCTTTTAGGATATCCAGCCATTGGATCCCTCCAATTCTCTTTCTGAATCCCTTAAAATCTGCCTTTCTGAAATCTAACCTTGACGTCTGAGTCTTCACAGGTCTTCCGCCTCTAGTTATCCAAAATTCTAAAATAGCATGGTCGCTACCTCCTAGGGTCCCAGCCACTTTTACCTCCTCAACCATTTCCTCCCTGTTTATAAGGATTAGATCCAAGGTAGCAGTTCCCCTTGTTTGTGATTGGTTTCTCTTTCTCCAATATTTTTATTAATTAGATTCTAATTTTTATTAATTAGAAGCGCGTTGATAAAAAAAGGCGCAAAATAACTGCCCATGAATTGAGGAAAATCAAGTGTGAAGCTGCCAAGATGCCATTTGCCACCAGTTTTGCCATATTTCAGAGCTGCAACGTTACTGGAGTATAAAAAAGCTCAAGGTGTGCCATACTCAGGGACATGGCCAAGCTAAGGAAGGCTGAAAAACGACCACTTTTCAACAAGAAACATAAAATAAAATGTCAAGACTGGGCCAAGAAATATCTTAAGACTGATTTTTCTAAGGTTTTATGGACTGATGAAATGAAAGCGACTCTTGATTGGCCAGATGGATGGGCCCAAGGATGGATCAGTAAAGGGCAGAGAGCTCCACTCAAACTCAGACGCCAGCAAGGTGGAGGTGTGGTACTGGTATGGGCTGGTATCATCAAAGATGAACTTGTGGGACCTTTTCGGGTTGAGGATGGAGTGAAGCTCAACTCCCAGACCTACTGGCAGTTTCTGGAAGACACCTTCTTCAACCAGTGGTACAGGAAGAAGTCGGTGTCGTTCAAGAAACACATGATTTTCATGCAGGACAATGCTCTATCACATTCATCCAAATACTCCACAGCGTGGCTGGCCAGTAGAGGTCTAAACGAAGAAAAAATAATGACATGGCCCCCTTGTTCACCTGATTTGAACCCCATAGAGAACCTGTGGTCCCTCATAAAATGTGAGCTCTACAGGGAGTGAAAACATTACACCTCTCCGAACAGTGTCTGGGAGGCTGTGGTGGCTGCGGCACACAATGTTGATCGTAAACAGATCAAGCAACTGACAGAATCTATGGATGGAAGGCTTTTGAGTGTCATTGTAAAGAAAGGTGGGTATATTGGTCACCGATTTTTTTGTTTTGTTTTTGATTGCCAGAAATATTTATTTCTAAATTTTGTGTTGCTCTATTGGATTACCTGGTGAAAATAAACAAATGAGATGGGTATATATTTGGTTTTTATTAAGTTGCCTAATAATTCTGCACTGTAATAGTTACCTGCACAAACAGATATCCTCCTAAGATAGCCAAATCTAAAAAAAAAAAACACTCCAACTTCCAAAAATATTATGCTTTGATATCTATGAGTCTTTTGGGTTGATTGAGAACAAAGTTGTTATTCAATAATAAAAAGAATCCTCTCAAATACAACTTGCCTAATAATTCTGCACATGGTGTATATGCTGGAACTGAGGAATACTTTTCAGCATTTTTATACAACAATAACTTT
Source organism: Dendrobates tinctorius (assembly GCF_039654945.1). Lineage (NCBI taxonomy): Eukaryota > Metazoa > Chordata > Amphibia > Anura > Dendrobatidae > Dendrobates > Dendrobates tinctorius. Next base: position 59,600,388 of record NW_027361917.1, read on the forward strand.
TAAACATTTAGGATTAGTAGATATGTAATTTAACAAAATAGGGGATCATAACAGGTTATGAATAAACAAGAAAGTCTCTCACTTCTTAACGTTAGTGATGTGCCAAGTCTTGAGAGTCACCACGTGTGTTGTCACTTGAAGCTCTGACCCTAGTAGGTGGTCACCGGGTTTTCCCGCTAGGCCGCAAGTCTCTTCCTGATGTAGTCTATTAATGCCCGTTGAGCCTCCCACGCACCAACCGGCCCCCTCCCAACCTGTAATCCTAGTCCCAGCTGACCCCGGTACCTTAGGTGATAGCTGTAAGTGACAGCCCTGCTCACTCACACTGTTAATCCTCTGTTGCAGGTGTGCCTTTCCTGTTGCATTCGCCGCATGGCTCTTCTCGGCATGACCATCGGCGGAAGTCTCTTAGGTTTGAGGCAAAGAGGACCAGGCCTCAGCTTTTGACAGGCATATTTGGACCTTGGAGGCTTGACCAGCGCAAGGTGCAGATTCCAGCGCTGACCAGCATAAGCCGTACTATGGGATATCATCCATCTGATCCAGACCTTGCCAGGTGGTGACCGACACCTGGGTAGCACAGACTCCCCACTGAGGCATGTCACGTTGGTCTCAGCGGTGTCTCTGGAGCACTTCTGCCCCACTCTATTCCCTTGCGCCAAATTTTTCTTGTGGTTGGGCACACAGGGATTTACATCAGGGAAGTCCTTACTCAGGGTCACCTGATCCGATCCAGCTCACAAGGTCCTTCTCCCTGCAAAACTTCTAGCACATTTTGGTTCCACTTGATTTTGGCTGGCCAGCAGATGGCAGTCTCTCCTCATTATTGTCACATCCTGAACTGATTTTCCAGTGGTCTCATGGCTGTTTGATACATTCCTCCCCCCTTTTTGCTCACCAGTTCTTGGGCGAGTGGAATTCTTGTCACAAGAAGACATTTTCAGCGGTACCATGTGTTTTTATATTCATCTTTTTGGTCACGTGTTATTCCACTTTTTGTTCAGCGGTATTCTGATAAAGCATTGTTTTTTGCCTTGTTTTTTATTTTTTTTACGATGTTCACTAAAGGGATTAACTAGTGGGGCAGTTTTATAGGTTGGGTCATTCTGGACACAGCAACAACAAATATATGTACTTTTATTTTTTCATATAATTATTTATGAGTACAAAATATATTTGTTAGAATTATTTTATGATTTTTAAAGTATCTTTACAACTTTGTTTCACTTTTTTCTTACTTTTTGACTTAGTCTTACTTTGGTACTTTCATTTTCTGCAGTCTGTCAGCAGTTATAAGGTATAGCAATGCAAGAACAATTCTACAGCTTATAACTGTCAACCCTGCAGATGCAAGTTAGTTAGATCATGCACTGTGCATGCATGTGTTCTACTTTCTTCCACATGTTATTACTGGTTATGATTGGTCAGCATCAGAAAAATTAAGAAGTATAAAATCTCTCTTGTAATGCTACTTGGACGTAAAATAAATTAACTGTTTAAGTGAAAAAAACACTTTGATTGCCAATGTCTCTTCAACAGAAGGTGAAGTACATATATATATATATACACTCACTGGCCACTTTATTAGGTACACCATGCTAGTAAGGGGTTGGACCCCCTTTTGCCTTCAGAACTGCCTCAATTCTTCGTGGCAGAGATTCAACAAGGTGCTGGAAGCATTCCTCAGAGATTTTGGACCATATTGACATGATGGCATCACACAGTTGGCGCAGATTTGTCGGCTGCACATCCCTGATGCGAATCTCCCGTTCCACCACATCCCAAAGATGCTCTATTGGATTGAGATCTGGTGACTGAGGAGGCCATTTGAGTACAGTAAACTCATTGTCATGTTCAAGAAACCAATCTGAGATGATTCGAGCTTTATGACATGGCGCATTATCCTGCTGAAAGTAGCCATCAGATGTTGGGTACATTGTGGTCATAAAGGGATGGACATGGTCAGCAACAATACTCAGATAGGCTGTGGCGTTGCAACGATGCTCAATTGGTACCAAGGGGCCCAAAGAGTGCCCAGAAAAAATTCCCCACACCATGACACCACCACCACCAGCCTGAACCGTTGATACAAGGCAGGATGGATCCATGCTTTCATGTTGTTTACGCCAAATTCTGACCCTACCATCCGAATGTCGCAGCAGAAATCGAGACTCATCAGACCAGGCAACGTTTTTCCAATCTTCTACTGTCCAATTTCGATGAGCTTGTGCAAATTGTAGCCTCAGTTTCCTGTTCTTAGCTGAGAGGAGTGGTACCCAGTGTGGTCTTCTGCTGCTGTAGCCCATCTGCCTCAAAGTTCGACGCACTGTGCGTTCAGAGATGCTCTTCTGCCTACCTTGGTTGTAACGGGTGGCAATTTGAGTCACTGTTGCCTTTCTATCAGCTCGAACCAGTCTGCCCATTCTCCTCTGACCTCTGGCATCAACATGGCATTTCCAGCCACAGAACTGCCGCTCACTGGATTTTTTTTCTTTTTCGGACCATTCTCTGTAAACCCTAGAGATGGTTGTGCGTGAAAATGCCAGTAGATCAGCAGTTTCTGAAATTCTCAGACCAGCCCTTCTGGCACCAACAATCATGCCAAGTTCAAAGGCACTCAAATCACCTTTCTTCCCCATACTGATGCTCGGTTTGAACTGCAGGAGATTGTCTTGACCATGTCTACATGCCTAAATGCACTGAGTTGCCGCCATGTGATTGGCTGATTAGAAATTAAGTCTTAACACACAGTTGGACAGGTGTACCTAATAAAGTGGCCAGTGAGTGTATATATATATATATATATATATATACAGTATACAGTTGTGGCCAAAAGTATTGACACCCCTGCAATTTTGTCAGATAATACTCAGTTTCTTCCTGAAAATGATTGCAAACACAAATTCTTTGGTATTATTATCTTCATTTAATTTGTCTTAAATGAAAAAAACAAAAGAGAATGAAGCAAAAAGCAAAACATTGATAATTTCACACAAAACTCCAAAAAAGGGCCAGACAAAAGTATTGGCACACTCAGAATAATACTTGGTTGCACAACCTTTAGCCAAAATAACTGCGACCAACCGCTTCCGGTAACCATCAATGAGTTTCTTACAAAACTCTGCTGGAATTTTAGACCATTCTTCTTTGGCAAACTGCTCCAGGTCCCTGATATTAGAAGGGTGCCTTCTCCAAACTGCCATTTTTAGATCTCTCCACAGGTGTTCTATGGGATTCAGGTCTGGACTCATTGCTGGCCACCTTAGAAGTCGCCAGTGCTTTCTCTCAAACCATTTTCTAGTGCCTTTTGAAGTGTGTTTTGGGTCATTGTCCTGCTGGAAGACCCATGACCTCTGAGGGAGACCCAGCTTTCTCACACTGGGCCCTACATTATGCTGCAAAATTTGTTGGTAGTCTTCAGACTTCTTAATGCCATGCACACGGTCAAGCAGTCCAGTGCCAGAGGCAGCAAAGCAACCCCAAAACATCAGGGAACTGCCGCCATGTTTGACTGTAGGGACCGTGTTTTTTTCTTTGAATGCCTCTTTTTTTCTCCTGTAAACTCCATGTTGATGCCTTTGCCCAAAAAGCTCTACTTTTGTCTCATCTGACCAGAGAACATTCTTCCAAAACGTTTTAGGCTTTTTCAGGTAAGTTTTGGCAAACTCCACCCTGGCTTTTTTATGTCTCGGGGTAAGAAGTGGGGTCTTCCTGGGTCTCCTACCATACAGTCCCTTTTCATTCAGATGCCGACGGATAGTACGGGTTGACACTGTTGTACCCTCGGACTGCAGGGCAGCTTGAACTTGTTTGGATGTTAGTCGAGGTTCTTTATCCAACATCCGCACAATCTTGCGTTGAAATCTCTTGTCAATTTTTCATTTCCGTCCACATCTAGGGAGGTTAGCCACAGTGCCATGGGCTTTAAACTTCTTGATGACACTGCGCACGGTTGACACAGGAACATTCAGGTCTTTGGAGATGGACTTTTAGCCTTGAGATTGCTCATGCTACCTCACAATTTGGTTTCACAAGTCCTCAGACAGTTCTTTGGTCTTCTTTCTTTTCTCCATGCTCAATGTGGTACACACAAGGACACAGGACAGAGGTTGAGTCAACTTTAATCCATGTCAACTGACTGAAAGTGTGATTTAGTTATTGCCAACACCTGTTAGGTGCCACAGGTAAGTTACAGGTGCTGTTAATTACAGAAATTAGAGAAGCATCACATGATTTTTCGAGCAGTGCCAATACTTTTGTCCACCCTCTTTTTATGTTTGGTGTGGAATTATATCCAATTTGGCTTTAGGACAATTCTTTTTGTGTTTTTTCATTTAAGTCAAATTAAATGAAGATAATAATACCAAAGAATTTGTGTTTGCAATCATTTTCAGGAAGAAACTGAGTATTATCTGACAAAATTGCAGGGGGGTCAATACTTTTGGCCACAACTGTATATATATATACTAGCTGAAGAGCCCGGCGTTGCCTGGGCATAGTAACAAACTGTGGTTAGTTATAACAAATTATAATGATTATATTGCACATAAAAACCGTGCATCTAATCCTATCCTGTGTGATACTGACTGCTGAGCCGTGTATCTAATCCTATTCTGTGTGATACTGTCTGCTGAGCCATGTATCTAATACTATTCTGTGTGATACTGTGTGCTGAGCTGCGTATCTAATCCTATCCTGTGTGATACTGTCTGCTGAGCCGTGTATCTATTCCTATCCTGTGTGATACTGACTACTGAGCTGTGTATCTAATCCTATCCTGTGTGATACTGCCTGCTGAGCCATGTGTCTAATCCTCTCCTGTGTGATACTGACTGCTGAGCTGTGTATCTAATCCTATCCTGTGTGATACTGGGCTCCCTGTTGTGAGTTCATTCTCCCCTTCACCTTTGATGTCTGATGAACTCCCTCTGCTGGTGAAGAGAAGTAATGAAATTAATTGGGATGGGAAGAACCTGTCATCTGAACAGGCGGAGTGTGATTGGACATCTGGAATTTCTGAGTGGATATAAGGCAGCCGGCACCCTGCAGGGCTGCTGATGATCCTTTCTGCTCTGAGCTCTTGCATCCAGTTTAGTTCCTGTCTACTAAAAGCTAAGTTTTTGCCCTGCTATTATTCCATGAGATTTTGTCTGGTTTTCTTAGTGTTTGTATTCAGCCAGTCCTGGTTGGGACTGGCAGAATTCCATTTTTGTCTCTGGTCAGTTGATCTCTTTGCTCTGTTTTCAGCATATACCTGAGTGCTGATATAGTGATTTTGAAGTCTAGCGACTTCAGGGCCTTTTTCCCTATCAGACGGTTGGGACATTTTTGGTAGGGCTTTTTGCGGATTGCAGCCAGCATCTTTTCTGTCCTGTCCTATCTAGTTAGTTGGGCCCCATCGCTTGCTCAGCCTGTCTTTCTGTCTGTGTTTGTGTTTTCATCTGTATTTCATCGACAATACATGTTGGGGTCTGCTCTGGGGCAGTTTAGATTTCCCCTTTCCTTCTTTAGGCTTATGTAGTTCTCCGGCTGTGAGGAGGGGTCTAGGGCACCGTAGGAACCCCCCATGGCTACTGTTAGTTGTGGTGTATAGGATCAGGGGTCTGCAATCCGATAGCGACCAACCTCTCCGGTTTTCTGGACTTAGCTTGTATTTTTGTTGTCTCCTCCTCCGGTGACTCATTCATAACAGAATCACCAGCCATACCGCAGATTCTAGGGTACTCAATAGCAAAAGAGAATAGTAAAAAAAAAAAAGTGTCAGAATTTTTTTTTTTGTGTATATTTTTTCCTCTATTTCTCTGAGGCCGTAGGGGGAATTTTTTCTCAATGGAGATTAAGCAATTGTCTGATCGTGTGGAGCAGCTTACTGCTGAAGTGTGGGGAATTTCCACCTATCTTGCTCATTCACATGCTGCTGAACCAAAGATCCTTGCTCCTGATGTGTTTTTTGGGGACCGGTCTAAATTTCTGAATTTTAAGAATAATTGTAAAATATTTTTTGCCTTGAAGCCTAACTCATCGGGGAGCTCCGCGCAGCAGGTTAAAATTGTCATCTCTTTGCTGCGCGGTGATCCCCAGGATTGGGCGTTTTCTTTGAAACCTGATGATCCTATTCTGACTGATGTGAACGCATTTTTTCAGGCCTTGGGGTTGTTGTATGATGAACCTAATGCTATTGATCAGGCTGAAAAGGCCCTGTTGGCATTGAGCCAGGGTCAGGATTCTGCAGAGTTGTACTGTCAAAAATTCCGAAATTGGGCGGTCCTTAGTACCTGGAATGATGGTGCCTTGGCAGCTCTCTTTCGGAAGGGTTTGTCAGAAACCGTAAAAGATACTATGGTGGGATTTCCTGTTCCCTCTGCTCTTGACGATTCTATGTCATTAGCCATTCAGGTTGATCGGCGTTTGCGTGAACGCAAAACTGCACGAGAGGTGTTGCCACCTGTTGAACAAATGTCTGAACCTATGCAATGTGATAAGAGTTTTGTCTAGGGCGCAACGTCAGGAGTTCAGAAGGCATAATAAACTGTGTTTTTTTTGTGGAGATGCCTCTCATATTATTTCTGTCTACCCTAAACGAGAGAAACGTTTTGCACACACATTTGCTGTGGGTGGTGTTCAACCTAAGTTTCTTCTGGCAATTACTCTGATCTGCTCCCTGTCCACATTTTCTGCTAAGGCTTTTGTGGATTCGGGAGCAGCTCTGAACCTGATGGACTTGGATTTTGCTAAACGTTGTGGGTTTCCTATGACACCTCTGCAGACGCCTATCCCTTTGAGGGGTATTGATGCTACTCCTTTGGCGAAGAATAAACCTCAGTTTTGGACCCAGGTGGTATTGCGGGTCGCCCCAGACCATCGAGAAAATTGCAGATTTTTGGTGTTGCATAATTTGCATGATACCATCGTTCTGGGGTTTCCCTGGTTGCAAATCCATAATCCAGTTTTGGATTGGAAATCTGTGTCTGTGGTGAGTTGGGGTTGTCGGTGTGCCCTTAATGGCACTCCTATTTTCTCCACCTCTCCCCAGTCGCATGATGTTCCTGACTATTTGGCTGATTTTTATGATGTATTTAGTGAGAATGAGTCTGCGTCTTTGCCTCCTCATAGGAGTTATGACTGTGCAATTGAGCTGAGCCCTGGGTGTAAATTTCCCAAGGGTCGACTTTTCAATTTATCTGTACCCGAGCACGAGGCTATGCGATCCTATATTAAGGATTCGTTGGAGAAGGGTCATATTAGACCATCCTCTTCACCCTTAGGTGCTGTTTTTTTTTTTGTGGCCAAGAAAGATGGTTCATTAAGGCCTTGTACTGACTATCGTTCCGTCAACAAAATTACTGTTAAATATCAGTATCCGTTACCCCTGATTTCTGATCTATTCTCCAGAGTTAAAGGTGCTTACTGGTTTACCAAGCTTGACCTCAGGGGGGCGTATAATCTTATTCGCATTAAGCAGGGGGATGAATGGAAGACGGCATTTAATACTCCGGAGGGACATTTTGAGTACCTGGTGATGCCTTTTGGGCTCACTAATGCCCCTTCTGTCTTCCAGTGCTTCATGAATAATATTTTCCGAGACTTTGTGGATACATTTTTGATCATCTATCTGGATGATATTTTGATCTTTTCCAAGGATTGGGACTCTCATGTGGAACATGTTCGGACTGTGTTCCGGATTTTGAGGGAGAATTCCCTGTATGTCAAGGGATCGAAATGCCTTTTTGGGGTACAGTAGAAACTGAAAGAAAAGGGCGCAATAGGGTCTTACCCGAGAAAAGTAAAGATATAAGACAATGATTTATACTCACCCTCTGCAGGAGAGTATCAGGCATAAAGGAACAAAGGTCAGCTTGCTGCACATCCAAATGACCACGCCGTGGCCATAAATCTTCAGATTCAAGCAGGGAATTTTTATGGATTAAACGTGCGCTACCAGACCATCACTCCTCACAAGTTGTGTGGTTAATACATTTATTTCCCTACGCGTTTCAAAGTTAAAAACTTCTTCCTCAGGGGATGATATGACATATCATCCCCTGAGGAAGAAGTTTTTAACTTTGAAACGCGTAGGGAAATAAATGTATTAACCACACAACTTGTGAGGAGTGATGGTCTGGTAGCGCACGTTTAATCCATAAAAATTCCCTGCTTGAATCTTTTTGGGGTACAGAGGATTTCATTTTTGGGATTTATTTTGTCTCCGTCAACTATTGAAATGGACCCGGCCAAGGTACAGGCTATTTATGATTGGGTTCAGCCCACTTCTTTGAAGGCCCTCCAGAAGTTATTGGGTTTTGCTAATTTTTATCGTAAATTTATAGCTAATTTTTATTGTATTGCCAAACCATTCACTGATTTGACTAAGAAGGGGGCTGATGTGCTGAATTGGTCTCCGGAGGCTGTTTCTTCCTTTCAGGAGCTGAAGCGAAGGTTCACTTCTGCTCCAGTTTTGCGGCAACCTGATGTCTCACTCCCGTTTCAGGTAGAGGTGGACGCTTCTGAGATTGGTGCAGGAGCTGTTTTGTCCCTAAAAGATCCTGTAATATCTAAAATGAATCCCTGTGCTTTCTTTTCCCGAAAGTTCTCCCCATCCGAACGTAACTATGATGTGGGGAATCGGGAACTGTTAGCCATGAAATGGGCATTTGAGGAGTGGAGACATTGGTTGGAGGGAGCTAAATATCAAGTCGTGATCCTTACTGACCACAACAATTTGATTTACCTGGAGTCGGCCAAACGCTTGAATCCTAGACAGGCTAGGTGGGCCTTGTTTTTCACACGTTTTTATTTTGTGGTCTCTTTGCTTCCGGGCACTAAGAATGTCAAGGCAGACGCCCTCTCTAAGAGTTTCTTTGCTGTTTCTCCTATTGTGACCAAGCCTGCTACCATCTTAGGTGAGGGGGTAGTTCTTTCTGCCATCTCGCCCGATTTGAGACGTGTTCTGGAAGAGTTTCAGGAGGACAAACCTGAGCGTTGTCCCATTGGAAAATTGTATGTTCCTGACCAGTGGAGGAAGAGAGTGATGTCTGAGGTTCATTGCTCCGCATTGACTGGTCATCCAGGTATTTTTGGTACTAGAGATTTGGTGAGTCGGTCTTTTTGGTGGCCCGCCTTGTCTCGTGATGTCAGGAATTTTGTGCAGTCCTGTGGGACTTGCTCCCGGTCTAAATCTTGTTCTCGCTCTAGTGGGTTGTTCATGCCTTTGCCGGTGCCCCGGAGGCCATGGACCCATATTTCAATGGATTTTATCTCTGATATGCCTGTCTCTCAGAGAATGACTGTTATTTGGGTGATTTGTGATAGATTCTCTAAGATGGTCCATCTTGTACCACTCCCTAAGTTGCCATCTTCCTCAGAGTTGGTGCCCTTGTTTTTGCAACAGTTGGTTCGCTTGCATGGGATTCCTGAGAACATTGTATCTGACAGAGGAGTTCAGTTTGTTTCTAGATTATGGAGGACTTTCTGTTCCAAGCTGGGAATTCAGTTGTCCTTCTCCTCTGCGTTTCACCCTCAGATCAATGGGCAGACGGAGATAACAAACCAGACATTGGAGTCGTATTTGAGATGTTTTATTTCTGCTGATCAGGATAATTGGGTTTCATTTTTGCCCTTGGCCGAATTTGCTTTAAATAATAGAGCTAGTTCTGCCACTTTGATGTCACCTTTTTTTTGTAACCTTGGGTTTCATCCTCGATTCTTTTCAGGGCAGTTGGTGTCTTCTGCCTGCCCAGGTATTGACACTGTGGTGGAGAGAATGTACCAGATGTGGGACCAAGTCTTGGATAAGTTGTCTCTCTCCCAGGAAAAGGCCCAGCGGTTTTCCAACCGGCATAGGACCATTGGTCCCCGGTTTAAGGTGGGTGCTATGGTTTGGTTGTCATCAAAGAATATCTCTATGAAGGTGGCTTCTCCAAAGTTTAAACCTAGATTTATTGGACCTTACAAGATTTTGGAGATTCTTAATCCGGTCCCTTTTCGATTGGCTCTTCCTGTTACATTCAAGATCCATAACGTGTTTCATAAGTCTCTGTTAAAGAGGTTTGTTGAGCCAGTAGTTCCTGTGGTGGCACCTCCTGACCCTGTATTGGTTGAAGGTAATGTGGAATATGAGGTTGAGAAGATACTGGATTCTCATCTGGCTAGACGGAGACTCCAGTATTTAGTTAAATGGAAGGGTTATGGCCAGGAGGATAATTCTTGGGTCCCTGCATCCAATATTCATGCCAAAAGATTGGTTCGTGCTTTTCATCGGGCCCATCCTGATCGCCCTGGTGGCGTGGATGAGGGTTCGGTGACCCCTCCTCAAGCGGGAGGTACTGTTGTGAGTTCATTCTCCCCTTCACCTGTGTGATACTGACTGCTGAGCTGTGTATCTAATCCTATCCTGTGTGATACTGGGCTCCCTGTTGTGAGTTCATTCTCCCCTTCACCTTTGATGTCTGATGAACTCACTCTGCTGGTGAAGAGAGGTAGTGAAATTGATTGGGATGGGAAGAACCTGTCACATCTGAACAGGCGGAGTGTGATTGGACATCTGGAATTTCTGAGTGGATATAAGGCAGCCGATGCCCTGCAGGGCTGCTGGTGATCCTTTCTGCTCTGAGCTCTTGTATTCAGTTTAGTTCCTGTCTGCTAAAAGCTAAGTTTTTGCCCTGCTATTATTCCATGAGATTTTGTCTGGTTTTCTTAGTGTTTGTATTCAGTTTAGATTTCCCCTTTCCTTCTTTAGGCTTATGTAGTTCTCCGGCTGTGACGAGGGGTCTAGGGCACCGTAGGAACCCCCCACGGCTACTGTTAGTTGTGGTGTATAGGATCAGGGGTCTGCAATCTGATAGCTACCAACCTCTCCGGTTTTCTGGACTTAGCTTGTATTTTTGTTTTCTCCTCCTCCGGTGACTCATTCATAACAGCTCCCCCTGCAGTCTGTGTCAGAGGGTGGTCTGTGTTGGCACGGTAATAAATTGTGTTATTTCCAGCTTTACATAAGGATGATTACACCATAGAAACGATAAGAATAATAGGTCTCAGTTACCACAACTGTCTACAAAGAAAACTATTGCTGATAGCAACCAATCACAGCTCATTTTTCATTTTTTAAACAGCTCTGGGATAGCGTGGTGAGTTTTTGTGGCGACTTTTGTGTTTCAACTTTTATGTGGCGAGGTTGGTGTATGTGTGGTGAAATGTGTGCTGAGGGTGGTATATGTGTTGAAGCACGTGGTAGTGTGTGGCACATTTTGTGTGTGTGTTCATATTCCCGTGTGTGGTGAGTATCCCATGTCAGGGCCCCACCTTAGCAACTGTACGATATATACTCTTTGGCGCCATCTTTAAGTCCCCCTTGTTCACATCTGGCAGATGTCAATTTGCCTCCAACACTTTCCTTTCACTTTTTCCCCATTATGTAGATTGGGGTAAAATTGTTTGGTGAATTGGAATGCGCGGGGTTAAAATTTCGCCTCACAACATAGCCTATGACCCTCTCGGGGTCCAGACGTGTGACTGTGCCAAATTTTGTGGCCGTAGCTGTGACGGTGCGGATGCCAATCCTGGACATACACACATGCATACATACACACACACATTGAGCTATATATATATTATATATATATATATATATATATATATATATACAGTCATGGCCAAAAGTATTGACACCCTGCAATTCTGTCAGATAATACTCAGTTTCTTCCTGAAAATGATTGCAAACACAAATTCTTTGGTATTATTATCTTCATTTAATTTGTCTTAAATGAAAAAACACAAAAAGAATTGTCCTAAAGCCAAATTGGATATAATTCCACACCAAACATAAAAAAGAGGGTGGACAAAAGTATTGGCACTGTACGAAAAATCATGTGATGATTCTCTAATTTGTGTAATTAACAGCACCTGTAACTTACCTGTGGCACCTAACAGGTGTTGGCAATAACTAAATCACACTTGCAGCCAGTTGACATGGATTAAAGTTGACTCAACCTCTGTCCTGTGTCCTTGTGTGTACCACATTGAGCACGGAGAAAAGAAAGAAGACCAAAGAACTGTCTGAGGACTTGAGAAACCAAATTGTGAGGAAGCATGAGCAATCTCAAGGCTACAAGTCCATCTCCAAAGACCTGAATATTCCTGTGTCTACCGTGTGCAGTGTCATCAAGAAGTTTAAAGCCCATGGCACTGTGGCTAACCTCCCTAGATGTGGCCGGAAAAGAAAAATTGACAAGAGATTTCAACGCAAGATTGTGCAGATGTTGGATAAAGAACCTCCACTAACATCCAAACAAGTTCAAGCTGCCCTGCAGTCCGAGGGTACAACGGTGTCAACCCGTACTATCCGTCGGCATCTGAATGAAAAGGGACTGTATGGTAGGAGACCCAGGAAGACTCCACTTCTTACCCCGAGACATAAAATAGCCAGGCTGGAGTTTGCCAAAACTTACCTGAAAAAGCCTAAAACATTTTGGAAGAATGTTCTCTGGTCAGATGAGACAAAAGTAGAGCTTTTAGGGCAAAAGCATCAACATAGAGTTTACAGGAGAAAAAAGAGGCATTCAAAGAAAAGTACACGGTCCCTACAGTCAAACATGGCGGAGGTTCCCTGATGTTTTGGGGTTGCTTTGCTGCCTCTGGCACTGGACTGCTTGACCGTGTGCATGGCATTATGAAGTCAGAAGACTACCAACAAATTTTCCAGCATAATTTAGGGCCCAGTGTGAGAAAGCTGGGTCTACCTCAGAGGTCATGGGTCTTCCAGCAGGACAATAACCCAAAACACACTTCAAAAAGCACTAGAAAATGGTTTGAGAGAAAGCACTGGAGACTTCTAAGGTGGCCAGCAATGAGTCCAGACCTGAATCCCATAGAACACCTGTGGAGAGATCTAAAAATGGCAGTTTGGAGAAGGCACCCTTCAAATATCAGGGACCTGGAGTAGTTTGCCAAAGAAGAATGGTCTAAAATTCCAGCAGAGCATTGTAAGAAACTCATTGATGGTTACCGGAAGCGGTTGGTCGCAGTTATTTTGGCTAAAGGTTGTGCAACCAAGTATTAGGCTGAGGGTGCCAATACTTTTGTCTGGCCCATTTTTGGAGTTTTGTGTGAAATGATCAATGTTATGCTTTTTGCTTCATTCTCTTTTGTGTTTTTTCATTTAAGACAAATTAAATGAAGATAATAATACCAAAGAATTTGTGTTTGCAATCATTTTCAGGAAGAAACTGAATATTATCTGACAGAATTGCAGGGGTGTCAATAATTTTGGCCATGACTGTATATATATACACATATATGGTAAATTATGCTTCTCAGTGACTTTTAAATTATTTTTCTACTTCAACATGAAAAGTTTGGTGAAATGTCCTCTTTAGGTAAGATGTATGCCCCTTAGGCATATAGTGACAACATTTAACTAAGGACAGGCGTATTAAATGTCAAATGTCAAAATATTTTGTTGTAAAATTTGGTTACTTTAATCAAAAACAGAGTGGTTTTGCTATACTGATGGATGGTTGAGCTGTTAATGTGATGTTTTGCCTTCTATTTCTGAAAGTTATGGAAGATATTATGAATAAATTACATGTGTCTGACTGTTCCTGACTGAAAATTACATTTTTATTCCCAAAGTTCAAATGAAACATATTCTGTTTTGGAAAGATTTGACATCAAATATGTGCTGCAGGTATATCCAGACAACAGAAAAGCGCTTTGCTTTTCACATCAACCTTACCAGGTGTTGATGCTGAAACGCAACAGGGTTCTGCTAGATAATGAAACACTTACTACTACAAGGTCATGACATTAACACATATGTGGCAGCACAAAGAGTCCAAAGGACTGATGTTTTGCGACCTTATCATTTTCATTTTACTTACCAACTTTTTATTTGGCATAATATCAAATTATTTTGAAAAAATAATCTAAAAAACCCAAGTTCTGCAGATTTATCAAAGAAGAAAAAATATTCTCGATTCAGTTCCCATTATAGGGGTAACAAGATCAGAGATGATGGAACCTTTTGAAATTTGAATTAGTGCACTTCACCAAAGTTTTAAAAGAATGTTATTTGCAGCCAATTGATTTGAGGTGGATCACAAATATTCTGAAACATGTAAAAGACACGATAAGGTCTCCAAGGGCTAAATCCAGCTAATATTAATGCCCTACCGGTTGGTTGAAAGCAAAGCTTTCCGCGAGCTCATGGCCTTCGCAGTACCACGCTATGACCTATCCAGTCGGCACTTCTTTTCGCGAAAAGCCATCCCAGCCATCCACGTGCATGTGAAAGACCGCATTGTCCATGCACTCAAGCAATCCGTGAGTGGAAAGGTGCACCTCACAACAGATGCATGGTCCAGTAAGCATGGCCAGGGCCGTTACGTGTCCATCACTGTGCACTGGGTTAATGTGGTGGATGCAGGGTCCACAGGGGACAGCGGCAGTCGGATAGTGCTGCCTAGCCCACGGTATAGGAAACAGGTGACTTTAGGCGTTCAACCCTTCTCCTCCTCCTGCAGAAGCGAAAGCTCGTCCACAGAGCGCAGTCGCACGAGCACTCCATCCGCATCTGCCAGTGCTGCACACGAGGTGTCCCACTATCGAACAGCTAGTGGTAAGCGTCAGCAGGCTGTGTTGAAGATGATGTGTTTGGGCGACAACAGACACACCGCGGAGGTACTGGCCGACTACTTGCAGCGACAAATTGAGTCATGGCTGGGCAGTCTACATCTTGAGGGAGGCAAAGTAGTTAGTGATAACGGCTGGAATTTTGTGGCAGTCATAGCCCTTTCAAAACTCAGACACATACCTTGCCTGGCTTGCACCTTGAACCTGGTGGTGCAGTGCTTCCTGAATAATTATCCAGAGTTAACACCACTGGTACATAAGGTGCGAAGACTGTGCTCGCACATTCGCCGGTCGCCAGTACACTCCAGTCGTATGCAGAAGCTGCAGCGATTGCTCCACCTTCCCAAGCACCGCCTAATTATCAACGTTACAAGGTGGAACTCCACCCTGCACATGGTTCAAAGGTTGTGTGAACAGAGGCAGGCTGTAATTCATTTGAGGGAGGATACACGGGCAGGCAGTTTGCAGGCAGACATGGAGTTGTCTGGTGTGCAGTGGTCGAAGCTGAAAGACCTCTGTAAAGTCCTTCAGTGTTTTGAGGAATGCACACGGCTGGTAAGCGCAGACGACGCCATCATAAGCATGAACATCCCACTTATGCATCTGCTCATGCAAACTTTGATGCACATTAAGGAGCAGGCGTCTGCAGCCGAGGAGGAAGAGGAGGAGGGAAGTCTTGATGACAGTCAGCCATTGTCTGCTCAGGGAAGTCTCATGGACGAGGTGGAGGAAGAAGAGGAAGAGGAGGAGGAGCAGGAAGATGGGGATGATTATTTTGGGGAGGATGATGCTTCTCAGGGGGCAAGAAAAAATGTTGGTGTGGCAAGGTCAGGTACAGGGTTTGTGCGTGACTAGAGGGATGTTGATTTGCCAGAAAGTGCTCCTCCACCCAGCACTCGCAGTGCATCATTGACACCGGGAACATTGGCCCACATGTCTGATTATGCCTTGCAGATCCTAAAAAGTTACCCCCGCATTGCCAAAATGATGAACGATGACGACTACTGGTTGGCCAGCATCCTGGATCCACGCTATAAAGGCAAATTACAAAACATCATGCCACAGGAGAACCTAAAGCTAATATTGGCTAACGAACAAGCAACTCTGGTAAACTGTTTGTTTGAGGCATTCCCAGCACACAGCGGCGGTGATGTTTTTCCAACGAGCCGTAGGGGGCAACATGGAAGAGGTGTTCGTGGTGCACACAGACGAAGTGGCGTTGGAGACAGGGGTTTCATGACCATGTTGTGGACTGATTTTTCAACTAGCGCTCACACGACTGGTAATACTGCATCGATCGAAAGTGACAGGAGACAGCAGTTGTCAACTATGGTAACAAACTACTTCTCCTCCCATATCGATGTTCTCCCTCACCGGTCATTCCCCTTTGACTATTAGGCCAGTAAACTTGACACCTGTCCTGAATTGGCACAATATGCCTTACAGAAGCTCGCTTGCCCTGCTGCTAGTGTGTTATCTGAACGAGTCTTCAGTGCTGCTGGATCAATCCTGACAGAAAAAAGGACCTGTCTGTCGACCCAAAATGTTGATGATCTAACCTTCATTAAAATGAACCATGCATGGGTTTCAAAGGATTTTGTCACACACTCCCCTGCTGACACGTAGGTTGCCAGAAAAATGGCTTGCTTTTGTCCTCCTCTTCCTCGGACTTCTCCAATTACTCCATTTGCAGCTGCTGAATGTCCAACATCAACATATGCCATTTTTTCCACCTCCCTGACTGGGCTGCCTCCCCCCACAGGGCTGGGGTCACCACCTGGCGCACGCACCCGTTCGAGTGCCGTTGCCCTGGACAGGTGGGTGGGCACACTCTTTGGCAACGGCCGGCTCTGGCTCAAGGTCCCTCATAGTAGAATCAAGTGTCTCTGATGGTGGGGGTGCACACCCGCCGTCAGACACACCGCCGTACTATGAGGGGCCCTGTGCCAGTACCGCCGCCCACGAGTGGGCCCCCACTACTTGCTCAGGGCACCAGCACTTGCAATACTTACCTCTCCCTGCGCCACCACTGTGTAGTCTGGCCTGTTATAGTAAATACTTCACTGGGACTGCCAATACAAATTTGGTGAAATGATTGATGATGGTTAAGACGTAGCTATGCCCTGTCCTGCTGGGCTCTATCTTCAGATGATCAATGGCTTCCATTTGTTATGGACGTCGACTCACAATAAGATGCAGTGGTGGTTTATCATCAGCTTTCACTGTTTTCCGACTCACAGACGTGTGACATTCCTGCCCACATTTTTAAATGCGTCCTCTCATGCCAATCCAATAGAATTGCCTACGGCCTGTGGCTTGTGTCTTTTGCACTCCAAAGTTACCTGACAGATCATGATAGGCAGTGAGGACAATGTCTACATCTGTCCCTGTGATCACAATTTGATGGAGATGAGTAACGGTGATGGGTTCCACGGTACTGTGATACAGCAAACCTTTCCTCACAAGAACTGTTTTCGCTGTCTCCGCAGACAAAGTAATTGAGGGTCAGCATCGCCTCTGAGAATTCTCCCAGGAGTTTTTACCATGATTAGTAATTCCAAAATTTCTGCAATCAGTCGATTTTCCGTCTGTACTTGTATCCATCTCTGATTCCTCTTGAGGAGAGTCTGGACTGTCTTACTGAGACTGAAATATATATGAAGATTGAAAAATACCCCAACAGTGTATACTGCTGTACGCTTTGAATACATAACCCTTTTTCTACTTTTTAGATTCTTGTCTAATCCATACTGAGGCTGTGAGTGTCTTTGTCGGACTCCGGAAATATACACACAGATTTTTAATGTTTAAACTATGCTATATATACCTGCTATCCAGTGATACTGTACCCTTTCTCAACTTTGTACAATCACGTCAAATCCATACTGGGCCTGAGACCTTCTGAGTCTGCCTCCTAATATATAGACATAGGTTTTTAATGTTTAAACTATGCTATATATACCTGTTATCCGGTGATACTGTACCCTTTCTCAACTTTCTACAGTCTTGTCGAATCCATACTGGGCCTGAGAACGTCTGAGTCTGCCTCCTGATTAGAGATGAGTGGTGTTTGAGTCGACCTGTTCGCCAAGTTAAAATTCCAGCTGTTTTGGGCGGTGTTCAAGCCGTTCGTCGAACTCGAACACTTTGCTTAAAATTTGGCTGTTCGAGTTTCCGTTCAAGAAAAGTTCGTTCACCAAAATCGTAACTTCATTTTCACATTAATAATGGTTTTCAATGTTAATAGACTGTTTGATGGCATAGTAGCGGTGTGTGGTAGCAAGCAGTGTAGTACACCTGTCAAGGAGCTACACCGTGTGTGCGTCTAATTATTTTTTACCGCATCTTGTCCAGAAAATCCTTTCGGGCCTTGTAGCACTGTCTGCTACTCCGCAGAGGAGCTCACCAGTGAACCTAGCTATGCTGTCTGTTTATGAAAGAACCAGTTTTTGACTGCATTTAGCACAGTTAATACTTTGGGCCTAGTAAATGTGTCTTCTACTCATCAGAGGAGCCCACCCGTGAACCAAGCTTTGCCGCCTGTTTATGTAAGAACCATTTTTTAACTCCATTTAGCCCAGTGAATACTTTGGGACTAGTACCGGTGTCTACTGCTCAGCAGAGGAGCCCACCTGTGAACCCAGCTATGCCGCTTGTTTATGTAAGAACTGCTTGCTACTCTGCATAGGAGCCCAGCTGTTAAGCAAGCTACAGCACCTGTGGTTCAGACACTTAATTTTTTCATTTTTTCTGGAATGCCGTTTAGGCCTAATTCCGGAATTCCGGTTGACCTGCACTTACTGGGAAATCCTCATTCGCGAGGAAGAATTGAAATCCCACATCCCCATCACTAACGGGGTTCAGCGGGTTCCCTGCACCTGTAAGCGACACACGCTGGACCTTTTAGTGTAGTGCGCATGCAGCCCCGGACATGTAAGGGCATGACAGACCTGATATTGATCGATCACGCATGCCAGAGCCTCGCGTGTCCCTCTAGTAAGCTTGACGCGTACAGCGGGGGCATGCTGGAGTCTGGTTCGTTAACGGAATTAAGCTGACAAATCGCTAGCACAACTAAAAACGGACATCCACCACCACCCACAGATTCGACAAAGCTTGCAATCTGTCAATCTTTTCTGTAGCTGGCATGGTTGAGGTTTCCCGGGTGGAATTAAGCCACAGGCTCCACTCCTGGTGGTGCCCTTCTGGACATTCCTTTAAGGTTCAGCTTTGCAACCATACTGTCCCCAGAAACCAAACACTTTGCCTTCATGGATGCTGTTCGGAGGTTTGTGGGAATAACGCTGCCCGATCGGCAGTTGGCCTAATTTATGGTGGGAGGTCCGACAGTATATGATCGTCTTCGATTTCAGATTTTTACTGTTTTTTGGTATTTTACATTTTTATTCCAGCCTTTCTTGACTTCATAAGGGCATGACATGCCTATATCTGTGTCTCCTCCTCCTCCTTTTACTCCTCCACCTCTTTTCTATATGTAGTTGCCGTTTTCCATATGTTATTTTTGTATTCTGAGCATTTTGTCTGCTTTGGGACACCGTGTAAGGTGTTTTGTAATTGTTTTCTATGTGTTTGTGTTTGCCTACCATTGTTTTCAATGGTGTTCGACGTTGTTCGTCGAATGTTCGACAAACATTCGACGAACTTGCCTCGTGTTCGACGAACCAAAACGAACTGGAACACTAGCGGGGTGGCTCAACACTACTCCTGAATATATAGACGTACATTTTTAATGTTTAACCCCTATCTGCCATGAGACGTACTATCCCGTCCATGTGCCCTGGGACTTAATTCCCAGGGACGGGATAGTACGTCATAGCGATCAGCGGCGCCCACGTGGTGAGAGCCGCTGATCGCGGCCGGGTGTCAGCTGATTATCACAGCTGACACCCGGCACAATGTGTCAGGGGCAGTCACGGACCTCCCCCCGACACGTTAACCCCTTGTACACCGCGATAAAACACGATCACGGTGTACCGGGGGTTAAAGGGAAGCATCGGCAGGGAGGGGGGTCCCTCCGTGCTTCCCTGAGCCCCCCACAGCAGCGCAATGTGCAGTGCTGCTGCGGGGGGCCCTTTCCCTACAGGCCCCTTGATCCAAGATGGCGACGGGGACCTTCGGGGGCCTGTAGGGAGCTGACTGCCTGCAAAGAGCAGGCATGAGGAAGTCTGCAGCAGTGCCTGTGACAGATCGCTGATCAGCGATCTGTCACAGAACAGTGATGTCCCATCAGGGACAATGTAATAAAGTAAAAAAAAAGTGTAAAAATAATTTTAAAATATCGCTAAATAAATTTAAAAAAAAAATATTTCCCAATAGATTAGTTTTTTGAAAATAAAAAACAAACAAACAATAAAAGTACACATATTTGGTATCGCCGCGTCCGTAACGACCCGTCCTATAAAACTGTCCCATTAATTAACCCCTTTAGTGAACCCCTTAAAAAATAAAAATAAGAAACGAAGCAAAAAATAATGATTTATTATCATGCCACCAAACAAAAAGTGCAATAACGCGCGATCAAAAAGGCGCATATAAATATCCATGGTACCGCTGAAAATGTCAGCTTGTCCCTCAAAAAACGAGCTGCAATACAGCGTCATCCGCAAACATACAGAAAAGTTATAGCTCGCATAATAAAGCGATGCAAAAATAATTATTTTTTATATAAAATGGTTTTCATTGCATAAAAGCGCCAAAACATAAAAAAAGACCTAAATGAGGTATCGCTGCAACCGTACTGACCCGAAAAAAAGCGCTTTATCAATTTTACCGCACACGGAACGGTGTAAACGCACCCCCCCAAAAGAAATTCATGAAACGCTGGTTTTTGTTAATTCTGAGCCCCAAAAATCGGAATAAAAAGCGATCAAAAAATGTCATGTGCCCGAAAATGGTACCAATAAAAATGTCAATTCGTCCTGCAAAGAATAAGACCTCACATGGCTCGATGGGTCAAAATACGGAAAAATTATAGCTTTTAGCATGTGACAGCTGCCAAACATAAAAACCGCCATAAATAGTAAATCAAACCCCCCATTATCACCCACTTAGTTAGGGAAAAATAATAAAATAAAAAAATGTATTTATTTCCATTTTCCCATTATGTTTAGGGTTAGGGCTAGGGTTAGGGCTAGTGATAGGGTTAGGGTTAGGGCTAGGATTAGGGCTGAGATTAGGGTTAGGGGTGTGTTGGGGTTAGGGTTGGAGTTATAATTGGGGGGTTTCCACTGTTTGGGCATATCAGGTGCTCTCCAAATGCAACATAGCGTCTGACCTTAATTCCAGCCAATTCTGTGTTGTAAAAGTCAAATGGTGCTCCTTCCCTTCCATGCTCTGTCATGCGCCCAAACAGTGTTTTACCCCCACATATAGGGTATCAGCATGCTCAGGACAAACTGCAAAACAACTTTTGTGGTCCAATTTCTCCTGTTAACCCTTAGGAAAATAAAAAATTGGGGGCAAAAATATAATTTTTGTGGGAAAAAATGATTTTTTTATTTTCACGCTCAGGCGTTATAAACTTCTGTGAAGCACTTGGGGGTTCAAAAGTGCTCACCACACATCTAGATAAGTTCCATGGGGGGTCTAGTTTCCAAAATGGGGTCACTTGTGGGGGAGTTTCAATAGTTTACGTACATCAGGGGCTCTCCAAACGCACATGACACCCGCAGACCAATCCATCAAAGTCTGCATTCCAAAACGTCACTACTTCCCTTCCGAGACCCGACGTGTGCCCATACAGTAGTTTTCTCCCACATATGGGGCATCAGCGTACTCAGGACAAATTGGACAACAACTTTTGGGGTGCAATTTCTCCTTGTACCCTTGGGAAAATAAAAAAAATTGGTGACTAAAAGATCATGTTTGTGGAAAAAATATGATTTTTTTATAAACTTCTGTGAAGCACTGGGGGGGTTCAAAGTGCTCACCACACATCTAGATAAGTTCCTTAGTGGGTTTAGTTTCCAAAATGGTGTCATTTGTGGGGGTTTCCACTGTTTTGGTACATCAGGGGTTTTCCAAACGCAACATGGTGTCCAATCTCAATTCCAGCCAAAAACGTTAAATGGTGCAGCTTCCCTTCCGAGCTCTGCCATGCGCCCAAATAGTCATTTACACCCACATATGGGGTATCAGTGTACTCAGGACAAATTGTACAATAACTTTTAGGGTCCTGTTACCCTTGGAAAAATAAAAATTGGGGGTGAAAAGATCATTTTTATGGAAAAAATATGATTTTTTAATTGTACCACTGTACGTTATAAACTTCTGTGAAGCCCTTGTGGGTTCAAAGTTCTCACCACATATCTAGATAAGTTCCTTGGGGGGTCTAGTTTCCAAAATGGGGTCACTTGTGGGGGTTTCCACTGTTTAGGTACATCAGGGACTCTCCAAATGCGACATGGCATCCAATCTGAATTCCAGCCAATTTTGCATTGAAAAAGTCAAACGGCGCTCCTTCCCTTCT
This sequence comes from Dendrobates tinctorius, assembly GCF_039654945.1. NCBI lineage: Eukaryota > Metazoa > Chordata > Amphibia > Anura > Dendrobatidae > Dendrobates > Dendrobates tinctorius. The sequence goes on from NW_027361917.1 coordinate 59,622,502, forward strand.
GAGGTCTGCCATGCGCCGAAACAGTGGTTCCCCCCACATATCAGGTATCAGCGTACTCAGGACAAATTGCACAATAACTTTTGAAGTCCAATTTCTCCTGTTACCCTTGGTAAAATAAAAAAAATTGAACCTGAAGTATTTTTTTTGTGAAAAAAGTTAAATGTTCATTTTTTTTAAAATATTCAAAAAATTCCTGTGACGCACCTAAAGGGTTAATAAACTTCTTGAATGTGGTTTTGAGCACCTTAAGGGGTGCAGTTTTTAGAATGGTGTCAGTTTTGGGTATTTTCTATCATATAGACCCCTCAAAGTGGCTTCAAATGTGATGTGGTCCGTAAAAAAAAATGGTGTTGCAAAAATGAGAATTCGCTGGTCAATTTTTAACCCTTATAACTTCCTAACAAAATAAAAATTTGGTTCCAAAATTGTGCTGCTGTAAAGTAAACATGTGGGAAATGTTATTTATTAAGTTTTTTGTGTGCCGTATCTCTGTGATTTAAGGGCATAAAAATTCAAATTTAGAAAATTGCGAAATTTTCAAAATTTTCGCCAAATTTCCATTTTTTTCACAAATAAACGCAAGTTATATGAAATTTTACCAATAACATGAAGTGCAATATGTCACGAGAAAACAATGTCAGAATCACTGGGATCCATGGAAGCGTTTCAGAGTTATAACCTCATAAAAGGACTGGTCAGAATTGTAAAAATTGGCCCGGCCATGAACGTGCAAACCACCCTTGGGGCTTAAGGGGTTAAAGTATGTTATATATACCTGGTATCTGGTGATACTGTACCCTTTCTGCCAGGAAGTCCTCCTCCACCCACCACTCTAAGTGTATCATTGACACCTGGAACATTGTCCCACATGTGTGATTATTTCTTGCGGATCTTCTTGTTACATTGTGGTGTTATCCATCCTGAGCGTGTGACAGTCTGTGGGTTACTCCTGCAATATAGATGTACATTTAAAAATTACCCCAACACTAGTGTAAACATCTCTACGCTTGTGATACATTACCCATTTACTGCTTTTTATATTCTGGTCTAATCCAAACTGAGCAAGTGAGAGTTATTTTCTGACTGTGGAAATAAATACTGAGATTGACAACAATGACCCCTACACTGTGTACAGCTGTACTCTTCAGATCCATTACCGTTTTATGGCTTTTTATATTGTGTTGTAATCCATACTGAGCCTGAGAGCGTCTGTGTCTGCCTCCCGAAATATCTACGGAGATTTAGAATGTTTAAACTATACTATATATACCTGCTATCTGATGATACTGTACACTTTTTCTACTTTTTATATTCTTGTCTAATCCATATTGAGCCTGTGAGCCTCTCTGTGTGACTGATGGTATATATTGGGAGATTGAAAATCATCCTTTGACTGTATAGAGCTCTACGCTTTTGATACAGTACCATATATCTGATGTTATTTTGGGGTCATTTTCTACAACATTTTGAAGTTTGATGGAAGAGGCCGCGGACGTGGGCGTGGGGGGGCCAGCTGGTGCTGATGGTGGTGGTGCATCTGCTGGTAGTGGCAAAAGCACAATAGCAGCTAAGGCAGGAGGTGTTGAGCCTGCATCATGGTCTGGCTCCGGAACGCCTGGAAGGCTGCCTTTTATGGGAGTAGGTTAACCGCTTTTAAAGCCGGAGCATCAGGAGCTGGTTTTGGCTTACATTGAAACAGACTCCAGCAAATATTCCCTCCTCTTATGAAGTTTCAAAAAATGCAAGCACTGAGTCGTCAAGTGCTGGCTCCTGGTCTGGAAGAACCCCTTTCCTTGTGTCCTTCACCCCCACCAAAAGTTTATGATTCAGCAGGCCACACTTCAGATTAGTCCATGTAGCTCTTTCTATCATACCATGCCTGGGTTATCAAGTCAAATCATGAATTCCTCAGTCCAAGATGAATCTGACATGGAGTGTGGGTGGCCAGCCAGGGCAGTGGGGTTAATCGGTATCGGGCCGGTGTCTCAGACGGATATGTCACGTTGGTGGTGATGATGACCCCTTCCGTGGTCCTAGGCGTCCATGCAAAGGGGTGAATAATGTTTATAGGTGAATGATACATGATGCCACCTGTGGTTTCTGATCAAATTGACCCGCGCTGCAGTGTCGCTTCTATGGGACAGATGTTGTGGTGCAGCTAAAATGTAGAAGCCCTGCACAGGTAGGGCCGTAGTCGCAGGGCAGATGAAAGAGTTGGTAGATGGTGTGCAGTGCAGGATGTAGCTTAGCCGTGCGCCAGGCGCAGGAGAAAGATGACAGACACAGTCGTGCAGTTCCTTTACCTGTGCTTGGTAAGTGCCATCCAGGACCCAGAGTACAGATGGAGAAGAAGTTGGTCAGCCTGGAAGCAAATTTGGAATTCTCTCTCTGCAGATAGGTAGTGTGGCCTCCGTTCTAGCGCTTATCTGAGGTACTCGCAGAACTGAGTTCACTGAAGTTCCCCCTGTTGACTCTCTTTTGGAAGTTTCTCATGTGGCAGGCAGCCATAGTCTTTTCCTTCTGGCTCACACACGTCGAGCCTTAGTTGGGACCAGAGCATTTACAGCTGCTACTTCCTCCGGTTTTTGCTGCAGGACCGTCAGTGTCCCTACAAACTCGGAGACCGGAATCCGGACCATGCGCTTCAGCTAGGAGTGAGCCTTAGCTCTGCTCATCCTCCAGCTCCCCTTCTCACGTCCACACATTTCCCCTTCCCTTCACAGACTGCCCTAACTTACCTCCTCCCTACCACAGAGAGCAGCTCCTCAGCAGTCAGGTTCAGAGGTCTCCCTGCTGGCCTGGAGGGGGAACTGTGTTGTGTGTTGATTTAACTGCTATAGAGAGATCCTTCGTTGCTCCCAAGCATGACATCACACTCCCTAGGAGGAAAGTAATGCCACTGTGGCGACCGTACTACTGGGGGTGCCACAAGTGCACTGATGCCCAGCCACTGCTAGATGATTCTGCTGGTACACTGACTCAGACCACTACATTCCCCTCGCACTCTCCACAGCCAGAATCTGACCCTGATGAAACTCAGGTTCCCCTTCCTGCATACTATACCACCTTACACGGTGACAAAGAGGAAGGTGCAGATGAAAGTGCAGGTTCCTTGAGCAGGTGGGGGGGCATACTTATGGGCAACGGCACTGGCACAGGGCCCCTCATAATACGCCAAAGTGTCTCTGCCGGTGGGTGGGCCCACGCCAAAGTGTCTCTGCCGGTGGGTGGGCCTCTGCCGGTGGGTGGGCCTCTGCCGGTGGGACCCCTACCCGCCGTTAGACACACCTCCCCACCCCCATCCGCCGTCAGACACACCGCCGTACTATGAGGGGCCCTGTGCCAGTCCCGTCGCCAGCGAGTGGGCCCCCCCTGCTTGCTCAGGATCACAGCACTTGCAAAGTTGAAATACTTACCTCTCCCTGCTCCACCGCCGTGACATCTTCCGCGTTTCCTGACAGTGACATTCTGGTCAGAGAGCGCGATGACCTCACGTCTGTATGCCCTCTGCTTAAACAGTCCAAGTGCAGAGAGATGGACGATGGGGATGACGAGGAGTCTAGACTAGTACAGGGATTCCCTAGCGAGGAGACTTATTTAATTGTTTTCAATGTTGGGACAGCTATTTTTGGGGAGCACTATACTCTGGAGAATGATATATGAGGCCCACCATACACTGGAGCATTCCAAAGGTGGACATCAGACACTGAAGCAGCATTTACAGGGCCCATTATGCACTGGAGCATTAGAAATGGGGCCCATTATATATGGAGCATTATTTGGGCCCATAACACAGTGGAGCTTCATCCATTGGGACCAACATGTACTGTAGCATTATGTGGAGCTCATCATATACAGTTTCAAACATTATATGGGACCAATGATTCTGTATGGAGAAATATATATTGGCCTCATTACTCTGTACAGCCCACTATGCGGTGTCCATAATACTGTATGGAGTAATATACTGTCCGTTTTTGGAGTTATTGGAGAATTTAAAATGGATATCAGTCATGAGATGTAAGAAGTTAAGTATTTTTCATTGTACTATACCGCTATTTCTCTGCCGTATCAGAGGATCATGAATTGTGGCATGTGTTAAAAGAACCCAGTGTCACTCTTTGGCCCTCGAAAATGTGAAGCCAGCCCTACCCCCCCACAACTTTAGCCAAATAACCCCCAGTTTTCAATGCCTAACAATTATTATAAAGTAAATTAAGGTTGACAAGCTTAAGTAATAAGAATTGATGTTTTTGGCATTAAAATGGGCACTGTAGGTGTGTTTCCTGTCCTCCACTCCCTGCCGACCTTGCATCCCCATTGACTTGCATTGGGTTTCGTGTTTCAGTCGGCCTTCGACTTTTCACGATAATCGGCCGATTTCGTTCGACCCGACTTTTGAGAAAGTCGGATTTCATGAAACCCGACTCGACCTGAAAAAAGGCAAAGTCGCTCATCTCTACTAACAATCTTAGTAGATTTTTCAAAACTATGCAGAAGGGTGCAGAGGGCCTTAACCTGTAATGTCAGGTAAGACTGGATACACCACCTCCAGCAGGGTGAATTTCTATAACACCCGTGAACCTGGATACACCGCCTCCAGCAGGGCGAATTTAAACAGAGTTAAGGGAAACACCAGGGAAACAATTACAATGGAGGGCCCTGCAATAGGGAACAGGGACGTGGAGACCTCCTGCACTCCCCTGAGTCAGGAGCTGGATACCTCAAATCCCTAGCTCGCCCTTCACCTCGCCCTTTCTAGTGAACTGGACGGTGCAGAAACTAATCCCACCACTGCACGTAGAAATTGTTGTAGCACCAGGTTGAGGATGTGAACCATGTGTTAGGCATCGAGTTCCTGCCTCTGAACAGCAGGAATCCCGGTCCTTGCCTTCTGCGGTCTCTTATTCCTCTCCAGCCGCAGAGGAGCCTGCTCAGCAAAGACATCATTCCCAGCGTCTTGCTCATTCTACGTCTGTTGGCTTGGTTGCTGCTGCCAAAAAGGGTTCAGCTATGGTAACCCGCAATAGCCAGCAGCGAGCAGCTCTTGGGACTAAGTCCTTCTTTCGGCCCACTGAGCATGCCCCTGGGAAGTCCTCTCATTGGAGGTCTGAGGTCACTTGCTCAGGTCCTATTGCTGCTTCCATTGGACCACTAGGACGGTCCCGGAAGGACGCTGCTTTAAAAAGGTTTGCATGGCCGCTCGGCCATTCGCTAGTATAGACTCTAATACACATGGTGTGTATGATGATGGATGCATGCATCTGGTGACTGACTCATTGGAAACCCCTACCCTTGGTTGTGTCTGTTGGTATAGGGATTCAGAGTTAGAGTCAGTGCCAAAGGGTGGCTGTGCTCACGCCACTGTGCTCCTGTACTCTGGACACACTAACATCCGATGGTGTCGCCCACTGCAGGGCTCTATTGTACCACGGGAAGTTGCAGTCACCGCCTGTGCGGTGCCGTGCGCAAGTTTAGCGCTTTCCTTCCCTAGTCCGGGTGGTTAGTGGCGTTCACCAGAGCAGTGCTGTGCGCACGTAGTATGCTTTATCTATTTAGCTGCTTCCTCCTGGCACTGCAGTTCCGGTGCAGAGCACTAGTGTGTCTAGAGGGACTCTGACCCAGTGTCTCAGGGGTAGAGTCCTGTGACTGTACACTAGTGTTCACACTGCCATGCTCTGTGAGCTTAAACAGGCCACGGCATTTAGGTTTGGCAGCCGTGCGGCTCTGTGAGGTAACAGAGTCCAGCTCGGTACACACAGGGTGAAGTTAACCCCGTGTGTTCCTTTAGTATACCACCATATCACATCCTCCATTACTAAGCAGCAGTTCTCCATCTCTGCACGGTGGACCCATGGGTTGCGATCGCACTTCTTTATATTTTATATTTAGTGCGATCCACAACCCTAACACCATGCAAGGCACGTGTCAGGTTGCCACAGCATAGGGCCGCCACCAGGTTTGCACCGTTATTGCGCACGGCCTTCCATGGCTCCAGTTTTATTGGAGACAGCCATTGATTTAACTCTGCCTGGATATCTGTCCAGAACTCTTGAGCTGCATGACTGTGATTTCGAAGGCATATTAATTTAAACACTGCCTGATTGTGGTGAACCATGGCTGCACAGTACCGAGGTGGTGGAGATTCTATCTGCACTGTTGAAACATGTGTCTGATTAAGGGATAGGTTGAGGACACAAGTGGAGGCCCTAGAGAAGGTGGAGGAGGCAGAAGTAGTGGAGGAACTGTTAGATACAGATGTTTTTCCTGAAAGCCTTGGGGATTCAAAGACTTGTGGAGCAGCTCCTTGACCACCTGCCCCCACAGTCAGCAGAGTCACCCAGTGCCCACTCAGCGAGATGCAATGCCCCTGCCCGTGTTTGCTCATCCTGGTGTCTGTAATGAAATGTACCAAGGTACAGACATAGATTTTTTCAGGGAATGGGTGAAGTTGTCGGCAACATGCTGGTGTAGTGCAGTCACAGGTTTCCTTGAGAATTAATGGCAACTTGACAACTGGTACTGGGGGACTGCGATGACCATCAGCTTTGGGAAACCATCTGTATCCACCAGGCAAAAAGGCAGCATTTCCGTGACCAACAGATTGGAGATGGCAGAGTTCAAACTATTAGCTTTGCCAAGTGTAGGAGGAAACATTCTTTTACTTGACCACAACTGCGGGACCGAGAGCTGGCTGCTGTGCTGAGAGAGGGCAGAGTACAGAGAACAGGACAACTGGTAGACTTTGATTCATGTGCAGGTGCAGATGTTATGGTGGATTGAGAAAGATTTGTTGTGCTAGGTGACACAAAAGCAGCAATCATGTCTACTTCCATAACAGTAGTGGGTAAACAATTGTACTTTTTGCAGCCGGAGAACTGTGTGTGAACACTTGGAATGGTGACGGAGGAGGAAGAAGAAGCAGAAGGGGTGATGGGATAGCCAGTGGTTGGCGAGGCCTGCTAGTCCACATTTTAGCACAGTAAGATTCCCACACTAAGGCATGTTGATCACGCATGTGCCAGTTCATGCATGTAGTTTTCAAATTAATGCAATTTTTGCCTCTACTGATTTTTTTTGTAAATTTAACAGATAACATGTGTTGGGTCATCCTTTGCAATCTTAAAAAATAGTCAGGCTAGACAACCCTTGCCACCACTGCATATTGCACACTGGAGACGGGTGCTGGCCATAGGCAGAGTTGGGGCTGAGGATGCAGTGCTTGTCGTGGTTGCGTCACTTCATGTGTGTGTGGTAAGCTGCAACGTAACCTTCTCATATTCCTCCTCCTCCACTTTCTCTGCTAAGCTAATCAGTTGCATAACTCTGCATTCACACCAAGTTGGATCTACAACCTCATCGTCCTCCGTTCTGTTTTCACGCTCCTCACACTGAGAGTCTCCCTCCTCCTTTTCCTGCCTTAACACCACAGTATAGTCAGAGTGCACCAATGGTATCTGAGTCTCATCAGGATCACCTCCACCCTGTTGTCGAGGGTTTGGATTCTGCTCGGATCCTACTTCGTTCAGTCCCAGATCCAACATAAAAAAGTTGCTTTCCTTCTCTGGATCCTGTCATTCTTTGGAGCAGCCTCTGATGCCCATGGAATACAATATGTGAACAGCTCTTCAGAATGGCCCATCTGAGGTTCCTCGCAGTCATTGGGCATTCGGAAATATTTGACGCCGGAGGAAACAAGGCTGATTGGGGTGCCACCTCTGAGGATTGTACTGTGTGTGATGTTAAGGTGGAGGAAGAGAAAGAGAGGCAACTTGATGCAGTGCTTGCCATCCACTTGAGCACATGCTCATTCTGAATTAAAAGACTCTGGGTTGGCTACTAAAAGCATTTTTACAAGCTGTGATTCAAAAGGGGTGCTACTAGGTACAAACCATGCAAATTGCCAACATTTTTCTTTCTGCCCTTTTTACTTTTTGTAATTGTCAATATTTAAAAGATTGTAATATAAATATACTGTATGTTTGCCTAAAATACAAAGGAAATGTGTCATTGTTAACGTCAGGCCTTTTTGAAATCATTTAATCTTCAACTTGCTTAATTGTTCACAATAACAGTAATTTTGACCAGGGGGTCCCAAACTTTTACATGCCATTGTAGACATTTACCTGAACTTCTGCTTACTGTGAAAAAAGGACTTGAAGATCGATATTGTAGAACTAAATGAACGGGTTAATAGAAAGAGATTTTAAAAACACTGAAAGTCAAGATAAGTTCTAGAAAGTTTTTACTAGGTTAAAACAAGACTTTGTGAAGTTGCTATACATTTTGTTTGAAGACCATTTCTATATGTAATTCAGTGTAAAACTAGTTTATTTGATCCTTTCATGGCCGATGACTTATATTTACATTATTGGCCCTGTCCCTGTCGTGCGAACCCTCATATTTCCCCAAACTTGATAGCTGATTTTATACGTTTCGGAGTATTTCCTTCATCACCTGTAACATGTGTCCAATTGACTTGTATAAACAATTGGTGGTGGCAGTGAATAGTTTCCTTGGTTATTACGGAGTTGGCAATGATAGTACTGAGGTACATACATATATTCCATGCTTTGGAATGAAGGTGTATATACCATATGCTCACTGTGACTTCCCCAATAACTGATCTAGCAGTGAAAACAGCAGAGGCTTCGTCTATCACTCGTTGGCCAATTGCATAATTGCCCAGATGATTGGAGGCAACAGAGTTGCATTTCCGTACAAAATTGGTAACAGCAGGTGAATCTGAGCAACCCTCCCCATCTGTGTATCCTTTGGCATGTTGCTTAAAGTTTAATGTAGAACTGAGATATTGTGAATAGTAGGAAAGACTACATTGAATTATAATTGAAAGATTCCAAAAGCATAAATTTAGTGAGTCTTAATGCAAGGTATAGCAATGAAGAGAATGGAGGTCAGTCACAGAAGTGATCATATGTAGACTTGTCCAAATGATAAAGAGACTGACAGGGGCGGGCTGGGCTGGGTGGCAGGGAGGCAAGTGCCCGCCGGACCGCTCTCCCCCTGGAAATGGAAAAAGTGGGGAATGTGCTCTGGAAGTGGTGCTCTAGTAACTGTGTTATTTTACGCAGGGTCGAGTCCTGGCTGGAAGAAGTGATGGCGGTCTGTCTTGATGAAAAAGAAAAGCAAAAATGAAGGAATTCAGCTAGAGACGTCACTGGTGAGTCAGTGTGTTACCTGTGCACTGACACTATACACTGTATTACTTGTACACTGACGCTATATACAGAGCTCCTGTGTACATTATAATCGGTGATCACTGTATTACCTGTACACTGACACTTTATACAGAGCTCCTGTGTATAATGTCACTAGTGAACACTGTATTACCGGTACACTGACACTATACACTGTATACTATATACAGCAGTCCTGTGCATAATGTCACTGGTGATCCGTGTATTACCTGTACACTTACACTATATACAGAGCTTCTGTGTATAATGTCACCAGTGATCACTGTATTATCTGTACACTGACACTATATAGAGTGCTACTGTGTATAATGTCACTGGTGATCCCTGTATTACCTGCATACTGACACTATATAGAGAGCTCCTGTGTATAATGTCACTGATGATCTCTGTATTACCTGTACACTGACACTATATACAGAGCTCCTGTGTATAATGTCACCAGTGATCACTGTATTACCTGTACACTGACACTATATACAGAGCTCCTGTGTATAATGTCACTGGTGATCCCTGTATTACCTCTACACTGACACTATATACAGAGCTCCTGTGTATAATGTCACTGGTGATCACTGTATTACCTGTACACTAACACAATATACAGAGCTCCTGTGTATAATGTCACCAATGATCACTGTATTACCTGTACACTGACACTATATACAGAGCTCCTGTGTATAATATCACTGGTGATCCCTGTATTACCTGTACACTGACACAATATACAGAGCTCCTGTGTATAATGTCACGGGTGATCACTGTATTACGTGTACACTGACACTATATACAGAGCTCCTGTGTATAATGTCACCAGTGATCACTGTATTACCTGTACACTGACAGTAAATACAGAGTTCCTGTATACAATGGCACTTAGTATTGTATTAATTTTAATTATTCAGTCACTATGTGGTGGTAATATGTGGTCTGGTCATGATGTGGCGCTATTTGTTCCTTGTATGTGGTATTATTTGCTCACTATGTGGTGGTAATATGTAGTCTGGCCATGGTGTGGCGGTATTTGTTCCTTGTATGTGGTATTATTCAGTCACTATGTTGTGGTAATATGTGGTCTGGCCATGGTGTGGTGGTATTTGTTGCTTGTATGTGGTATTATTCGGTCACTATGTGGTGGTAATATGTGGTCTGGCCAAGGTGTGGCGGTATTTGTTCTTTGTATGAGATATTATTCGGTCACTATGTGCTGGTAATATGTGGTCTAGTCATGGTAAGACAATATTTGTCCCTTGTATGTGGTATTAATGGTTGTTTAAAAAAAAATGTAAATGCATGTGCCTCATTCCATTAAAGAAAAATACATAAATATATATTTATTTTTAATAGTTTAGAGTAGAGTAGGGCCCAGCCAAAAGAGTCTACCATGTCGTGGTATCAGCTTAAAAGTTATTTTGGCCAGAACAGAAGCTGCTGATTATGAATGTGATCTGGTGTTTGATGGGAACTGTTAATATCTGATCGGTGAGGATGTGGTGGAGAAGTTGAGTTTTTCCAAGTGTGGGCGGTGGGACGGTGGAGGCGGAGCTGGTGTGGAACCTGGGCGATGTGTCAAGGGAACCCAAAAATTTTGCCAGTATGGGACCCCGAAATTCCTAGTGGAAGCCCTGGTCTGTCTCATAAGCTGCAGGCTGCAGCTTCCTGAGACTTCAGTGTGCTCACGCAGACAGCGTGATTACATTATTGTCTCATGCCGCTCTGCGAACCGGAAGAGAAAATGGAGGCTGCAGTGCCGGGAATCAGGACAAGGTGAGTATAAACTTCTTTATTTTTCATATGGAGAACTGGGGCCATCCTTCTATATATATAGGAGAACTGGGGTCTATTATACTATATATATATGGGGATAACTGGGGCTCGTCATACTATATATTTGGACAGAGACAACATTTTTCTAATTTTGGTTCTAGACTTTACCACAATGAATTTTAAACAAAACAATTCAGATGCAGTTGAAGTTCAGACTTTCAACTTTCATTTGAGGGTATCCACATTGCAATTGGATGAAGTGTTTAGGAGTTTCAGCTCCTTAACATGTGCCACCCTGTTTTTAAAGGGACCAAAAGTAATTGGACAATTGACTCCAAGGCTATTACATGGACAGGTGTGGGCAATCCCTTTGTTATGTCATTCTCAATTAAGCAGATAAAAGGCCTGGAGTTGATTTGAGATGTGGTGCTTGCATTTGGAAGGTTATGCTGTGAAGGAAACCAGCGGTCAAAGGAGCTCTCCATGCAGGTGAAACAAGCCATCCTTAAGCTGCAAAAACAGAAAAAAACCATCCGAGAAATTGCTACAACATTAGGAGTGGCAAAATCTACAGTTTGGTACATCCTGAGAAAGAAAGAAAGCACTGACGAACTCATCAATGCAAAAAGACCTGGGCGCCCACGGAAGACAACAGTGGTGGATGATCGCAGAATAATCTCCATGGTGAAGAGAAACCCCTTCACAACAGCCAACCAAGTGAACAAGACTCTCCAGGAGGTAGGCGTATCAATATCCAAATCTACCATAAAGAGAAGACTGCATGAAAGTAAATACAGAGGGTTCACTGCACGGTGCAAGCCACTCATAAGCATCAAGAATCAAAAGACTAGACTGGACTTTGCTAAAAAAAAACATCTAAAAAACCCACCACAGTTCTGGAAGATGTTTTTCATCTTTGGACAGATGAAACCAAGATCAACCGCTACCAGAATGATGGAAAGAGAAAAGTATGGCAGAGGCGTGGAACAGCTCATGATCCAAAGCATACCACATCATCTGTAAAACACGGCGGAGTCAGTGTGATGGCTTGGGCATGCATGGCTGCCAGTGGCACTGGGTCACTAGTGTTTATTGATGATGTGACACAGGACTGAAGCAGCAGAATGAATTCTGAGGTATTCAGAGCCATACTGTGTGCTCAGATCCAGCCAAATGCAGCCAAACTGATTGGTCGTCGTTTCATACTACAGATGGACTATGACCCAAAACATAAAGCCAAAGCAACCCAGGAGTTTATTAAAGCAAAGAAGTGGAATATTCTTGAATGGCCAAGTCAATCACCTGATCTCAACCCAATTGAGCATGCATTTCACTTGTTAAAGACTAAACTTCAGACAGAAAGGTCCACAAACAAGCAGCAACTGAAAACCACTGCAGTGAAGGCCTGGCAGAGCATCAAAAAGGAGGAAACACAGTGTCTGGTGATGTCCATGAGTTCAAGACTTCAGGCAGTCATTGCCAACAAAGGGTTTTCAACCAAGTACTAGAAATGAACATTTTATTTACAATTATTTAATCTGTCCAATTACTTTTGGTCCCTTTAAAAACAGGGTGGCACATGTTAAGGAGCTGAAACTCCTAAACCCTTCATCCAATTTTAATGTGGATACCCTCAAATGAAAGCTGAAAGTCTGAACTTCATCTGCATCTGAATTGTTTTGTTTAAAATTCATTGTGGTAATGTCTAGAACCAAAATTAGAAAAATGTTGTCTCTGTCCAAATATATATGGACCTAACTGTATATGGGGAGAACTGGGGCCATCATACTATATATATGTGGAGAACTGGGGCCGTCATACTATATATATGGGGAAAACTGGGGCCATCATACTATATATATGGGGAGAACTGGGGCCATCATACTATATATATGGGGAGAACTGGGGCCGTCATGCTATATAAATGGGGAGAACTGGGGCCATCATACTATATATATGTGAGGAGAACTGGGGCCATCATACTAGATATGTGGGGAGAACTAGGGCCATCATACTATATATATGGGCAACTGGTACCATCGCATTATATATATTATATATATCCCATATCTCTATAGTAAGCTTGGTTCTGCTCCCTTATCTCAGTAGTAAACTCTGTTCTGCTCCCATATTTCTGGAGTAAGCTCAGTTCTGCTCCAAATCTCTGTAGTAAGCTCGGTTCTGCAACCTTATCTTTGTAGTAATCTCGGCTCTGCTCCCACACCGCTGTAGTAAGCTGGGTTCTGCTCTCATATCTCTGTAGTAAGCTCGGTTTTTCGCCCATATCTCTGGAGTATTCACCGTTCTGATCCATATCTTTGGAGTAAGCTCTGTTCTGCTCCCAAATCTTTGGAGTAAGCTCTGTTCTGCTCCCTTATCTCAGCAGTAAGCTCCGTTCTGCTCCCAAATCTCTGGAGTAAGCTCCGTTCTGCTCCCAAATGTTTGGAGTAATCTTGGTTCTGCTCCCATATCTCTGGAGTAAGCTCCGTTCTGTTCCCATAACTCTGGAGTAAGCTCTGTTCTGCTCCCATATCTCTGGAGTAAGCTCCGTTCTGCTCCTATATGTCTGGAGTAAGCTCCATTCTGCTCCCATATCTCTGGAGTAAGCTCTGTTCTGCTCCCATATCTCTGGAGTAAGCTCCATTCTGCTCCCAAATGTTTGGAGTAAGCTTGGTTCTGCTCCCATATCTCTGGAGTAAGCTCCGTTCTGTTCCCATATCTCTGGAGTAAGGTCTGTTCTGCTCCCATATCTCTGGAGTAAGCTCCGTTCTGCTCCCATATCTCTGGAGTAAGCTCTGTTCTGCTCCCAAATGTTTTGAGTAAGCTCCGTTCTGCTCCCAAATGTTTGGAGTGAGCTTGGTTCTGCTCCCATATCTCTGGAGTAAGCTCCGTTCTGCTCCCATATCTCTGGAGTAAGCTCCATTCTGTTCCCATATCTCTGGAGTAAGCTCTGTTCTGCTCCCATATCTATGCAGCTAGCTCCGATCTGTTCCCATATCTACATACCAGCCTATTTTTAAAGCCTGTTATCTATGCTGCTTTAATTGAATGGCCAGAGATAAGCAGGGAAACAGAGGGCCACCGCAACTCAAGGGCCACTGCCATGTGATTGCCCCCCAGGCTGAAAAGTGCCAGCCAGCCCCTGGAGTCTGAGCTCAGAAAGAAATCTCAGCAAAATCCAAATACTTTCAGATGCTGAAAATAAACCATAGGAGAGGAATTTGATATGCAATAATGAGTAATGATCTCAGAGGTTGTTAAGATGAATAATTAAACCTGAATCAAGTTTTGAATTTGAATGACAATTAATTGCTAATTCTGCTTGTTTGTGTTTATGAATATAAAAGAAAAATAGAAAAGGAAAAGTATGCTGATGGATAAAATCTGTGATTGTGTGAACATTACATAAAGAGGTGATAATTCTGGAAATGCTATAGTATCCAGCTAGTTGGCAGCAGAATAAGAAATGTTATGTTAATTACATTTGCAATGCTTGTAAGGCAAGGACCATGCAAAATATGACCCTGGGATTAGAGAAAAGAGGATAAAATTTAAAGGAATTGTTGTTTGTTGAAATTCATTGATTCCAATTTTCTACAATACAAATTTTAAAATGTTTCACAGCATGCTAGCAAGATCCTTAACAGACTGAAATTCAAGTATGTAAATAGATGTGTATATAAGTAGGTAGCGGAGAACCTCATTGCTCTCTTTCTCTCTCCTGTGTGGTACACGGATGGTGTGCCTATAAACTTAATACGTGTATTTTGAAGTATGTTACTGTTGTATTGCATTGTGTTATGTATTATTGTGCTGTGTCTGCAATGTTACTATATGTGTTTGGGGCAGGGCCAGCACAGGTTAACTGGGTGAGCTGGATTTGCAGCCTCTTGGGATGAGGAAGCTCCGGCTTCCAGCCCAGAGCCCGGGCATGTTTGCCCAGGGCAGATGCTCAAATGCTGCTGGGAGCCTTGCTAAACCCCAGAAGGGGAAAGGGTGCAGCCCCGGATCTTTGGGCAGCATATCGGGCACTAGGACTACATAAGTGCCCCGCCGAAGGGACAACAAGTGTCCAGATTCCGGCATATGGACTACCTCCTCTTTCGGCCGCCATGGCTGCTGTGGGTATGACTGTGGATGTCGTTAGGGAGAGAGCAGGAAGTTAATGTTGCATTTAATTCATCTCTTTTATTAAAATTTCCCGGTTGGACTGCAGCTATGGCTGAGATTGTGTCAGTCCTGTCTATTTCTGTACAAGGTGTCGGGGAGTACACTGACTGTGGCTTATTTGACTTGGTTGAGACTACTACCCTAGGTCACCTTGTTACATGTATATGAGGATATTTAACTTTTGGACAAAGTTATGAGCTAGTGTTCTGGAGGACCGGTTATGTTCTTTATTACTGTATATACTCGAGTATAAGCCGACCCGAGTATAAGCTGAGGCCCCTAATTTTGCCACAAAAAACTGGGAAAACTTATTGACTCGAGTATAAGCCGAAGGTGGGAAATGCAGCAGCTACTGGTAAATTTCAAAAATAAAAATAGATACTAATAAAAGTAAAATGTTGGTCCCATAAGATGCTCCATATTAATATATGCCCCATATAATGCTGCACAAAGGTTAATTGTGGCTCCATAAGATGCTCCATATTAAAATACGCCCCATATAATGCTGCAGAAAGGTTAATGGTGGCCCCATAATATGTTCCATATTAATATATGCCACATATAATGCTGCAGAAAGGTTAATGGTGGACCCCCAACATGCTCCATATTAACCCCTTACCTACAATGGATGTAATATTCCGTCCATGTGACCCTGGACCTAATTCCCATGGACGGAATATTACGTCATAGCGATCAGCGGCGACCACGTGGTGAGCGCCGCTGATTGCGGCCAGGTGTCAGCTGATTATCACAGCTGACACCTGGCACAGTGTGTCAGTGGAGGTCACAGACCGCCCCCGACACGTTAACCCCTTGCACACCGCGATCAAACATTATCGTGGCGTACCAGGGGTTAAAGGGAAGCATCGGCAGGGAGGGGGGTCCCTCCGTGCTTCCCTGAGCCCCCCACAGCAGCACAATGTGCAGCGCTGCTGCGGGGGGCTCTTTCCCTGCAGGTCCCCGGATCCAAGATGGCGACGGGGACCTTTGGGGGCCTGCAGGGAGCTGGCTTCCTCATGCCTGCAAAGCGCAGGCAAGGAGGAAGCCTGCAGCACTTCCTGTGACAGATCGCTGATCTGTCACAGTGATCTGTGATGTGACAGATCGCTGATCTGTCACAGGACAGTGATGTCCCACCTGGGACAATGTAATAAAGTTAAAAAAAAAGTGTAACAATAATTTTTAAAAAATCGCTAAATAAATTAAAAAAATAAAAAAATTCCCTAATAAATTCATTTTTTGGAAATAAAAAAAACAAAAAGCAATAAAAGCACACATATTTGGTATGACCCACCCTATAAAACTGTCCCATTAGTTAACCCCTTTAGCGAACCCTTTAAAAAATAAAAATAAAAAACGAAGCAAAAAATAATGATTTATTATCATACCGCCGAACAAAAAAATGAAATAACGCGCGATCAAAAAGACGCATATAAATATCCATGGTACAGCTGAAAACTTCATCTTGTCCCGCAAAAAACGAGCTGCCATACAGCATCATCAGTGAAAAATTAACAAAGTTATAGCTCGCAGAATAAAGCGATGCAAAAATAATTATTTTTTATATAAAATTTTCACTGCATAAAAGCGCCAAAACATAAAAAAAGACCTAAATGAGGTATCGCTGTAACCGTACTGACCCGAAGAATAAAAGCACTTTATCAATTTTACCGCAGGCGGAACGGTGTAAACGCACCCTCCCAAAGAAATTCATGAAACGCTGGTTTTTGTTCATTCTGAGTCCCAAAAATCGGAATAAAAAGCAATTAAAAGATGTCACGTGCCCGAAAATGATACCAATCAAAGCGTCAACTCGTCCCGCAAAAAATAAGACCTCACCTGACTCGGTGGGTCAAAATATGGAAAAATTATAGCTCTCAATATGTGGTGAGGCAAAAACTATTTTTACAATAAAAAGCGTCTTCTAGGCTGTGTACCCACGATGCGATTTTTAAGCGTTTTTGCCGCTATTTTCGGCACGAAAACGCTGCGAAAACGTTTAAAAATCTTGTACAGAATGCACCCCATGCATTCCCATGGCATTCCGCACATGCTGTGCTAATGCTGCGCTTTTTTCTGCGGCGGAATCGCATCGCGGCAAAAAACGCAGCATGCTCATTCTTTTATGCGGAATCGCAAAGAATTGCCGCGATTCCGCACCCATAGGAATGCATGAGAATCGCTTACTTCCCGCATGTGGCTATGCCCACCATGCGCGAAGTTAAGCGTCTCATGTGCGGTTGGTACCCACGGTGTGGAGGAGAGGAGACTGTCCTCCGGGCCCTGGGTACCAAACCCCTGTAAAAAAAAAGGATAAAAAAATCGGGGTATATTTACCTTCCGACGTCCCGCGCTGCCATCCCGGGCCTCAGTGTTCCCAGTAATGCCTTGCGGCAAGGTCCTGTGATGACGTAGTCTCGCGTGACTCTAGCGGTCTCATGAGATCGCTATAGCAACGCGAGACCAACGTCATCACAGGTCTCGCAAGGCATTACTGGGAACGCTGTGGCCCGGGATGGCAGCGCGGGACGTCGGAAGGTAAATATACCCCGATTTTTTATTTTTTAATTATTTTTTACATTCTTTCTTTTACTATTGATGCCGCATAGGTGGCCTCAAAAGTAAAAACCTGGTCACACTTGTCAAACACTATGTTTGACGAGTGTGACCAACCTGTCAATCACTTTTCAAGTGATGCTTCAAATCGCTTGAAAAGTGCTTGAATATCGCACGTGAAAATCGCGAACATAATTGCGGTAAAATCACGGTAAAATCGCGCCGAAAAAAATGAGCGATTTCTGGGAAGGAGTCCGGTTTTCAGTGTCCGGATTTAAACGCTACGTGGGCATATAGCCTAAGTGTGTGACAGCTGCCAAAAATAAAAACCCGCTATAAATAGTAAACCAAACCCCCGTTATCATCCCCTTAGTTAGGGAAAAATAATAAAATTAAAAGAAAATGTATTTCCATTTTCCCATTAGGGTTAGGGCTAGGGCTAGGGCTAGGGTTAGGGCTAGGTTTAGGGCTGATATTAGGGTTAGGGGTGTGTTGGGGTTAGGGTTGGAGTTATAATTGGGGGGTTTCCACTGTTTGGGCACATCAGATGCTCTCCAAATGCAACATGGTGTCTGATCTCAATTCCAGCCAATTCTGCGTTGAAAAAGTCAAATGGTGCTCCTTCCCTTCCAAGCTCTGCCATGTGCCCAAACAGTGTTTTACCCCCACATATAGGGTATCAGCGACAAATTGCAAAACAATTTTTGGGGTCCAATTTTTCTTGTTACTCTTAGGAAAATAAAAAATTGGGGGCAAAAATATCACTTTTGTGGAAAAAAATGATTTTTTTATTTTCACGCCCGGGCGTTATAAACTTCTGTGAAGCACTTGGGGGCTCAAAGTGCTCACAACACATCTAGATAAGTTCCATGGGGGGGTCTAGTTTCCAAAATGGGGTCACTTGTGGGGAGTTTCAATAGTTTAGGTGCATCAGGGGCTCTCCAAATGCACATGACACCCGCAGACCATTCCTTCAAAGTCTGCATTCCAAAACATCACTACTTCCCTTCCGAGCCCCGACGTGTACCCATACAGTAGTTTTCTCCCACATATGGGGTATCAGCATACTCAGGACAAATTGGACAACAACCTTTGGGGTCCAATTTCTCCTGGTACCCTTGGGAAAATAAAAAAATAGGTGACTAAAAGATGATGTTTGTGGAAAAAATACAATTTTTTTATTTTCATGCCCGGGCATTATAAACTTCTGTGAAGCACTTGGGGGTTCAAAGTGCTCACCACACATCTAGATAAGTTCCTTAGGGGGTCTAGTATCGAAAATGGGGTCATTTGTGGGGGGTTTCACTGTTTTGGTACATCAGGGGCTTTCCAAACGCGACATGGTGTCCGGTCTCAATTCCAGCCAAAAATGTCAAATGGCGCTACTTCCCTTCCGAGCTCTGCCATGCGCCTAAATAGTAGTTTACCCCCACATGTGGGGTATCAGCGTACTCAGGACAAATTGCACAATAACTTTTAGGGTCCTGTTACCCTTGGGGAAATAAAAATTGATAGTGAAAAGATCATTTTTGTGGAAAAAATATGATTTTTTAATTGTACCGCTGTACGTTATAAACTTCTGTGAAGCCCTTGTGGGTTCAAAGTTCTCACCACATATCTAGAAAAGTTCCTTGGGGGGGTTTAGTTTCCAAAATGGGGTCACTTGTGGGGGGTTTCCACTGTTTAGGTACATCAGGGGATCTCCAAACGTGACATGGCGTCCGATCTGACTTCCAGCCAATTTTGCATTGAAAAAGTCAAACGGCGCTCCTTCCATTCTGAGCTCTGCTATGCGCCAAAACAGTGGTTCCCCCCCACATATCAGGTATCAATATCCAGTCCAATTTCTCCTGTTACCTTTGGTAAAATAAAAAAAATTGAACCTGAAGTATTTTTTTTGTGAAAAAATGTTAAATGTTCATTTTTTTTTAAATATTCAAAAAAATTCCTGTGACGCACCTGAAGGGTTAATAAACTTCTTGAATGTGGTTTTGAGCACCTTAAGGGGTGCAGTTTTTAGAATGGTGTCACTTTTGGGTATTTTCTATAATATAGACCCCTCAAAGTGGCTTCAAATGTGATGTGGTCCGTAAAAATAAAATGGTGTTGCAAAAATGAGAAATCGCTGGTCAACTTTTAACCCTTATAACTTCCTAACAAAAAAAAATTTGGTTCCAAAATTGTGCTGATGTAAAGTAAACATGTGGGAAATGTTATTTATTAAGTTTTTTGTGTGCCATATCTCTGTGATTTAAGGGCATGAAAATTCAAAGTTGGAAAATTGCAAAATTTTAAAATTTTTTGCCAAAATTCCATTTTTTTCACAAATAAACGCAAGCTATTTGAATGAAATTTTACCACTAACATGAAGTACAATATGTCACGACAAAACAAAGTCAGAATCACCGGGATCCATGGAAGCGTTTCAGAGTTATTACCTCATAAAGGGACAGTGGTCAGAATTGTAAAAATTGGCCCGGGAGTTAACGTGCAAACCACCCTTGGTAGTGAAAGGGTTAATATATGCCCCATATAATGCTGCTGCTGTGATTTTAAAAAAATGCCATACTTACCTCTCTTCGTTGCCCGCTGCTCCTCAGCATCACCGGTTCTCTGCAGTGACTGTTCAGGCAGAGGGCACGCACTAAACACATCATTGTGCCCTCTGACCTGAACATCACAGCCAGAGGACCAGGAACCTGAGCGCAGCAGTGGATCAGGGACTGGTGAATATGGTATGGCTTATCCTCCCCAGTGCTACTCACCCTCCTGGCGTCTGCATATCAGGCTCTGCTACATCTCAGTCCCGGAGTCTGCATCTCTCCTCCTGTCTTTTTCCTGTGCGGGCACATGGTACCGCTCATTAAAGTAATGAATATGCTCTCCACCCCTATGGGAGTGGAGACGCGTCCATATTCATTACTTTTATGAATGGTACCATGTGACCGCACAGGAAGAAGACAGGTAGAAAGATGCAAACGCCAGGACTGAGATGTAGCAGAGCCTGATATGCAGACACCAGGAGGGTGAGTATGATGTCTTCTGCTCCCCCGCTCCCCCTCCCCCGCCAGCTTTCTGGCGTATGACTCGTGTATGAGCCGAGAGGGTCTTTTTCAGCCCAAAAAGGGGCTGAAAAACTTGGCTTATACACGAGTATATACAGTATATTGACAACTCATTGGTTTAAAATGGCACTGTGCAACATGATCACATTACAAACCTGAGGTAGATCATAGAAAACATGAGGGAGTACCAGGAGAAGCTGTATCTCTGCTTCATTTACTGTTGAGAATGCCAAGCTTTGGGAATCACTGAATGAGTAAGGAGTGCCCATACACCTAAGAAGGTTAATCAAGTCACTGTATGCTGATCAAGAAACCACAGTTAAATCCATGTATGGATATATAAAATGATGCAAGATGGAAACGGACACAAAACAAGGACTAATTTTCAGTGATGAGCGAGTACCGTTATATTCGTAATGGCTATACTCATAACGAGTATTTTGTAAAAATCGCGTATTCGTTCCAAATAGCAAGTACAATGCAAGTCAATGGGAAATGCGAGTAAATTTCTGCTGGACCCTACAATGGGGTCTGGGGGCCTGAGGAAAAGATTGAAATGAATGGGAAAGTGATGAAACAGAATGGGAAGAGCCTGGGGAATATGCCTGCATGCATTTCTGACACACATATGGTTTCTGGGAATAAGTTTGTCGCACTATTACGCCACTTTTACAGATACACAAGAACAACTACCAAACCTAGATTTCTATTGAATATGTATCCCCTATCTCAGTCACAATGCGGGACAACCTATCACAAGGGTCTCCAATGGCAAAGTTTGGTAGGACCTCTCTACAAATATTACTATAATATTATGACAAATATTAGTTTGGTAGGACCTCTCTACATTCAAGATTTGTCCACTGCACAATGTTCATAGGGTTTGTAAAAATTAGCCCAATTGGTTTAGTCATGGTGGATGTATTGAGCTACTGCCCTCTGCTGCTCACTAATCTTCACCAACATATGATAGGATGAACATTAGAAAATCCAAATCACGTACCATGGTGGAGAAGCAGGATGTAGGCACAGCTGTATGACCTTGGGATAATGAAGCTGCACACACACCAGGGATTACGGGTGCCACTTCCAAAGAAAAAGATCCTGTATGTCCACAAAGAAGAAGGTGGATAGGCACATACTGTCCCATGCAAGAAAATCCTTTATTGTGGCATCATCATACCAACAGCAGGCAGATAAAACAATGGAGCAAATACAGACGACGATCGTTTCGCGCTTACATTGCGCTTCAACAGTTGCGATATGGGGGAGGGACTGGACCTTTGATAGGTATTTAGTCTTCTGTCATTTCCTTTTACCTCCATGATCCGTAGAAGCGCAATAGCGTGAAACGGACGTCATCCTCACACTCCACTCCTCCTCGTCCTGCTGAACATATTTTAAGCATCGCAATAAATATTGGATTTTAGACCGGTGAGTGCTACCTCTTTCTTTTTCTAATGGACATACAACACGGCTATTTTTCTGGATGAGCACCGGAGGTCTGGATAATATATGCCCTTATAGCGTTTATTCACTGCTTTGGTGGGGTATTGCAATATAAGGTCTAGCGGTGGTGCTCGTCATTGTATGCTTTTGTGGACTTTTAGACGATAGGATGAGTTCCACCACATGGGCAGGTTGCAAATGAGTCGGTGACTTGACAAATTCAATCACTTTTGCAGCAGTGTAAGACTAGCAAAAGCAGTAGAGGAATGGGCACACCTTCTCAAGTAGGTATGGCAAGGTAACATTTCAGAACAACTAGTTTCAGTACGAGCCATACATGGCATGTGTACCAGCTTGACAACTTTTAAAGCCATCACCAGGTTATGCCCATTATCGCAGACAACCCGACCGGGTTGGAGGTGCAGAGGGGAGAGCCACTGATCCGTCAGGATTCTCTCGCTGCGCGGGATAGATCCCAAGCATTATCTGGTACTGTGGCTCTCCCATTCAAGTCTGGCCGCTGCAATTGCTGCTCAGCACAGATGTCGGTCCCAGCGTCTTGCTCATGCTCGTTGTATTTGTTTATTTACTGATGGCTCTTTAGCCAAGTCTATAGTAGTCAGCGATATGCAGGTCACGTTACGATATGCAGGTCCAGAGATCACCTTACTGAGCATGTTCCTGATGTAGTGCCTTCTTATTGGTGGTCGGACATTAGCTGCTCTTGTGATGTGGCAGCTCCGGATTGGCCGGCGGGCAATGTCTCGACTGACTGGGCATGAGTGTTTGGGGTGGAGCCTAGCATATAAAAGGCTCTCAGCGGCGCATTAGTGGCAGTTATGTTTTGGTGTGAGTGGGTGGTTACTCTACTAGAGTTGAGCGAAACAGGTCGGTCAGATTCAAAAATCGCCGACTTTCGCCAAAGTCGGGTTTCGCCGATCGAAACCGACCCTAGTGTGAGGTCGGCCATGAGGTTGCCGATCAGCGCGCCAGAGTCACATTTCAAATAATGCTTTCAGCGCCTTTTCTCACCCAATGATGGAGGACACACACTGTGGGCCACGCAGCGGCCAGCACCATCTTAGATAAGGGCATTGAAGTGATTGGCTGGCTTTGTGTGGCATCAAAGGGGGTATAAAAGGCTGTGAACGCCGACCGCCATCTTACTTCTGCTGATCTTACAATAGGGAGAGGTGCTGCTGCTGATTCTGAACAGGGAGAGCGTTAGGCAGGGAAGAAGAAAAAAAACTGCTTCTGCTGATAGCGCTTTTCACTGTACAGTTAGTGTGCAGTGAAAGGGGAGGATTTTTGTTGTGTGCAGCAGCGCTGGTGGTCATTAGGCTGCCTTTTAAGGCTACCTGCTAGCTGCATTGCTCTGTGCACACTGCTGTTCAAACTGCTTTTTTCAAAGCACTCCAAATTTTATTATTTTGTCCTGGTGAGTTACCGAGCGTTCATTTTTTCACACACCATCTAGCGGTGTACGCTCCTAACACACTACCGTGTACCGGCTGGTATCACGGACAAATAGAAGCTATCTGGGTGTGACTCTGGAAGAAAAAGCCGAGGATTTTGTCTGTTTTTCCAGACCTACACCTTAGAGTTGTGTCCGTTTTTCAAGCAGTTTTGTATATCTGCTGTTTGATTACAGTCAAAACTAGTGTTGAGCATTCCGATACCGCAAGTATCGGGTATCGGCCGATACTTGCTGTATCGGAATTCCGATACCGACTTCCGATATTTTTTCAATATCGGAATTCGGCATCGGAATCGGAAGTTCAGTTGATTGACGGCCTGACGTCATCATGATGCGCGGTGTGTGCGCATCATGATGCGCCGTCATTTCGGGCCTTCCGGGGGTCTCTGCCGGCCTGCCGGGGGGCTGTGCCGGCCTGCCGGGGGGGGCTGTGTGGACTGCCCGGGGTCTGTACCGGCCTGCCGGGGGGCTGTGCCGGCCTGCCGGTGGTCTGTGCACCCTGTGGGGGTCTGTACCGGCCTGCCGGGGGGCTGTGCCGGCCTGCCGGGGGGCTGTGCTGATGTCCGGGGGTCTGTGCAAGCATCGTCCGATGGGACTACAAGTCCCATCGGGCGATGCCTGCTACCATGACAGTGATTGACACATTAGCCAATGATGGGACAGTAGTAGTCACATCATCCGGCTAATGTGTTAAATGTTAAAAAAAAAAAAAAAAAAAAAAAATACTACATACATACTACATGCATGCTACATACATACTACATGCTACATACATACTACATATATACTACATACATACTACATACATGCTACATACATACTACATGCATGCTACATACATACTACATGCATGCTACATACATACTACATGCATGCTACATACATACTACATGCTACATACATACTACATGCATGCTACATACATACTACATATATACTACATACATACTACATACATGCTACATACATACTGCATGCTACATACATACTACATACATACTACATACATACTACATGCATGCTACATACATACTACATATATACTACATGCATGCTACATACATACTACATGCTACATACATACTACATATATACTACATACATACTACATACATGCTACATACATACTGCATGCTACAAACATACTACATACATACTACATACATACTACATGCATGCTACATACATACTACATGCATGCTACATACATACTACATGCATGCTACATGCATGCTACATACATACTACATGCTACATACATACCACATACATACTACATACATACTACATACTACATATATACTACATGCATGCTACATACATACTACATGCTACATACATACCACATACATACTACATACATACTACATACATACTACATGCTACATACATACTACATATATACTACATGCATGCTACATACATACTACATGCTACATACATACCACATACATACTACATACATACTACATACATACTACATGCTACATACATACTACATATATACTACATGCATGCTACATACATACTACATGCTACATACATACCACATACATACTACATACATGCTACATAGATACTACATGCATGCTACATACATACTACATATATACTACATGCATGCTACATACATACTACATGCTGCATGCATGCTACATACATACTACATACATACTACATGCTACATACATACCACATATATACTACATACATACAATACATTCATACAATACATACATAGACATACAGTACATATAACATAGAGTAACATACTTACCAATACTTGTCACATTGTTCCCCGAAGCCATTGTCTTTTCCGGAATAAATATTAACATAACAAACCACAAAAATACTCACCCACGATCCGAAGCAGTCCACGAGTGTGTCCCACGACGATCTTGGGTAGAGAACTGCAGCATCAGCTGTTGCTGCCGTTCTCTACGGGCTGCAGGAATCCAATGACGGAAGGTAGGTATCCTTCCGCACTGTATTCCTCCGCCACTTAAAAAAAAAAAAGTCCCTAGTCTCACTTTATGCCATTGCTGCGTGGGAATTTCCCACACAGCAATGGCATAAAGTGAGACTAGGGACTTTTTTTTTTTTTAAGTGGCGGAGGAATACAGTGCGGAAGGATACCTACCTTCCGTCATTGGATTCCTGCAGCCCGTAGAGAACGGCAGCAACAGCTGATGCTGCAGTTCTCTACCCAAGATCGTCGTGGGACACACTCGTGGACTGCTTCGGATCGTGGGTGAGTATTTTTGTGGTTTGTTATGTTAATATTTATTCCGGAAAAGACAATGGCTTCGGGGAACAATGTGACAAGTATTGGTAAGTATGTTACTCTATGTTATATGTACTGTATGTCTATGTATGTATTGTATGAATGTATTGTATGTACTGTATGTAGTATATATGTGGTATGTATGTAGCATGTAGTATGTATGTAGTATGTATGTAGCATGCATGTAGCATGCAGTATGTATGTAGCATGCATGTAGTATATATGTAGTATGTATGTGGTATGTATGTAGCATGTAGTATGTATGTAGCATGCATGTAGTATGTATGTAGCATGCATGTAGTATATATGTAGTATGTATGTAGCATGTAGTATGTAGCATGCATGTAGTATATATGTAGTATGTATGTAGCATGTAGTATGTATGTAGCATGCATGTAGTATATATGTAGTATGTATGTAGCATGTAGTATGTATGTAGCATGCATGTAGTATGTATGTAGCATGCATGTAGTATGTATATGGTATGTATGTAGCATGTAGTATGTATGTAGCATGCATGTAGTATATATGTGTTATGTATGTGGTATGTATGTAGCATGCATGTAGCATGCATGTAGTATGTATGTAGTATGTATGTAGTATATATGTAGTATGTATGTAGCATGTAGTATGTATGTAGTATGTATGTAGTATGTATGTAGCATGTAGTATGTATGTAGTATGTATGTAGCATGCATGTAGCATGCAGTATGTATGTAGCATGCATGTAGTATATATGTAGTATGTATGTAGCATGTAGTATGTAGCATGCATGTAGTATATATGTAGTATGTAGCATGTAGTATGTATGTAGCATGCATGTAGTATATATGTGTTATGTATGTAGCATGTAGCATGCATGTAGCATGCATGTAGTATGTATGTAGTATATATGTGGTATGTATGTAGCATGCAGTATGTATGTAGCATGCATGTAGTATATATGTAGTATGTATGTTGCATGTAGTATTTATGTAGTATGAATGTAGCATGTATGTAGTATGTAGTATGAATGTAGCATGTATGTAGTATGCATGTTGTATGTATGTAGCATGTAATTTTTTTTTTTTTTTTTTTTACATTTAACACATTAGCCGGATGATGGGACTACTACTGTCCCATTATTGGCTAATGTGTCAATCACTGTCATGGTAGCAGGCATCGCCCGATGGGACTTGTAGTCCCATCGGACGATGCCTGCACAGACCCCCGGAGCCTGCACAGACCACCGGCAGGCCGGCACAGCCCCCCGGCAGGCCGGCACAGCCCCCCGGAGCCTGCACAGCCCCCCGGCAGGCCGGCACAGCCCCCCGGCAGGCCGGCACAGCCCCCCGGAGCCTGCACAGACCACCGGCAGGCCGGCACAGACCACCGGAGCCTGCACAGACCCCCTGGCAGGCCGGCACAGCCCCCCGAAAGGCCCGTACAGACCCCAGAGAGGCTGTACAAGGGCAGGAAAGGGTTTTTCTTATTCCGATACCGGAAGTCCCATAGACTTGAATGGGACTTCCGGTATCGGAATCGGCGATACCGATACTTTTTTTAAAGATAGGCCGATACCATCCGATACGATATTTTGAAGTATCGGACGGTATCGCTCAACTCTAGTCAAAACTAGACAGAGACAGTGTGTGTCAGTTCGTATACAAATACATGGAGCTTGACAATTTTACATGCAGACACTGTCTAGCGGTGCACGCTCCTCACACACTACTGTGTACCACCTTCTAGCACGGACAAATAGAAGCTATCTGGGTGTGACTCTGGAAAAAAAAACGAGGAGTTTGTCCGTTTTTCCAGACCTACACCCTAGAGTCGTGTCTGTTTCTCAAACCGTTTCGTATATCTGCTGTTTGATTAAAGTCAAAACTAGACAGAGACAGCATGTGTCAGTCCGTATACAAATACACGGAGCTTGACAATTTTACATACACACACCATACAGCAATGTACGCTCCTCACACACTACCGTGTATTCCGGCTGGTATCACGGACAAATAGAAGCTACCTGTGTGTGACTCTGGAAAAAAGAAACAAGGAGTTTGTCCGTTTTTCCACACTGACACCTTAGAATCGTGTCCATTTTTCAAACCGTTTCGTATATCTACTGTTCGATTACAGTCAAAACTAGACAGAGACAGCGTGTGTCAGTCCGTATACAAGTACACGGAGCTTGACAATTTTACATACACACACCATACAGCGGTGTACGCTCCTCACACACTACCGTGTATTCTGGCTGGTATCAAGGACAAATAGAAGCTACCTGTATGTGACTCTGGAAAAAGAAACGAGGAGTTTGTCCGTTTTTCCACACCTACACCTTAGAGTCATGTCCGTTTTTCAAACAGTTTTGTATAGCTGATGTCTGATTACAGTCAAAACTACTGTAGAGAGAGACAGAAATGGCCGGAGTGAGCCTCCCAGCCCCCCATAGGAGGCGTGGGCGGAGGCCATCATGACGGGGGGGTTGGAGGGTTTAGTGGGGGGAGCTGCTAACAGGGAGGGGGAGCCAAGGGGTATTTAGGAGAGGGTCGGGGGTGTTCCTGCCCTCTGTTCCCACTCTCCCAGCACTGAAACAGTGAGCTGCACTTACCAGGGTGGCTGGTGTGGAAGAGTCATTAGATCGGCTGCGGGCCGCAGCGCTGGTGCAGCCGCCAGGATGGCTGGAGGCACATGTCGCCGGCCTGCTCCCAGGTCCCTCAGGGCAGGCCAAGGTGAGGGAGCGCAGATCAAGGTGGGTGAGGCCTCTGGAACGGCTCTCACCCAACACCGCTTCCCGGGCCTCGCGTCGCCGCAGGAGCCCCTCCAGGTCACGCGACGTGCAATCCTCCTTCCAGCGCGTCGCGACCTGGGAGGAATCCTCATGTGCGGTGAGGCCCTGCGGCAGTGTCTGGGCCTCCGCCTCGGTCCAGGAGGGGGGCGGAGCCAGCACACGCCAGGCGAAACATTTCACCTGCTTCTTCGGGGGCCGCTGCGGTGATGGGCACACCGAGCGGCCTGCCTCCCAGCTCTGAGGACGTCGGCCGATGGCAGAGTGGTGGCCTGCCGGGTGACAGGGCCTGTTTCAGCGTCCCCCAGTGGTGTTGGGGCATCTGTTCTTGTGGGGGGCGCCGCTGCGCAGGCCCCGCAGCTGTGTCTGCCCTGGACACGGTGACCAGCGCTTTCAGTTCTGCTACTGCAGCGCGAGTGGCAGGCAGCACGGCGGGGTTGGCGCCTGCTGCAAGAATGGACGGTGGCAGGAGGACGATTTCGGACTCCCAGTTATCGTGGGGGGCCCCAGACGACCAGCTGCGACAGGACGGCACATCGGCAGGAGCCCTCGGTGGGGGGAGCCAGGCGGCATTTGGGTTTGGGGTACCACAGCCTGGATCGTTCCAGGGGCTCAGGCCTCCCACCCCGGTCCTCCCTGCGGGGAGCTTCGGGGTTCAGCAACGCGCCGACGAGTCCGCCACCGGGAGTCGTGATGGTCTTGAGGCTTCGGGGGATCCAAGCTTTCCGGCTGGAGGGCACACAGCCCCCTCGCAGCCCGGTGAGTATGTGTCCGTGTCCCCTGTGTGTCACCCGCTTTTGTCTTCATCTGTGGTAGAAAGGGGGCCCTTGGCTGAAGTTAGTAGTGTCAGGGTGGGGGCTGGGATGAGCGGCCTAGGTTCGGCTGGGGGAGTGTATGATATGCTTGCGGATGTGCGTAGTTTGCAGTCACGCTTGGAGCGGGGCTTCGTCGGGTCGACGCCCGTAGCAACTTGAGTCAGGTCGCAGGTCGGGGGTCGTCCAGTCAGAGCGGTCCAGAGCTGGGCCCCCGCTCCGGCGAGCCAGTGTCCGTGTCGGTACAAACCGAGAAAGAGAAGGAGTGTCGTGTGCATTTAGACGATCGGGCGCATGGCGAGGAGTATGTATGCTTTGAAGGTGCTCACTTAGAAAAAGAGGTGAAAGAGCAAATTTGGAAGGATGAGTATGTTGAAATATTTTTGTTGCTGCCTCTTGAGAAGTTTAATTTAGACAAAAGCAAGAAGGAGGAGGAGGAAAAGCGCAGGTGGCGTTTGATTCCTCAGACGTTTGTGAATTGGCAACAAGCTTTTGCCATTTTGGCAAGCGTTATTGGGGAAAAGGCCCCTGAGAATTGTTTAGCGCTGTTTTGTTACCTGGACGCTATAGGGGAGGCTTACAGAGTGTATGGCGGCCAGGCTTGGTTGAGGTACGATGAGCAATTCCGTCAGAGGAAGGCTGTGCATCCGGCTATTCACTGGGATCAAAAAGATATTGGATTGTGGATGCGCGTTATAGCCCAAAATAAGTTTGGGAGCTCCTTTCATGGGGGGGCTGGAAGCACCAGCCAGAGTAGCGGCAACTCCAGCTCCACGGGTGGCGGAAGTCAAGGGCAGACAGGAACGCACAAGTCGGGGGTGTGCTGGCAGTTTAATGATGGCCAGTGTAAATTCGGGGTGAATTGTAAATTCAAACACCTCTGCTCCAATTGTAATGGTGCCTCACATGGAGCATCGAAGTGTTTCAAGAAAGGGAAGCCCAGAACCGGGGGTGGAAATTCGCAAGGGGGAGACTCCAGTGAATCTGGAAAGGATAGTTCCCTGTCTAAATAGGTACCCGGATAGGGAAAAAGCGGGGTTGCTGTATGCAGGTTTTCAGGATGGTTTTCGCATACCTGGTCCTCCGTTTGAAATTCCGTTAGTTTTGAAAAATTTGCGCTCAGCCATGGAGCATTCGGCAGTTGTTTCTGAGAAACTCATAAAAAGAAGTTTCGTTGGGCCGCATGGCGGGCTCTTTCGTTTCCCCTCCTTTTCCAGACTTGGTGGTTTCCCCTTTGGGGGTGGTTCCGAAGAAGGAGCCGAATAAGTTTTGGCTTATTCAGCATTTGTCCTACCCGCGGGGGAGGTCGGTTAATGATGGTATTGATCCGGAGATTTGTTCGGTGGTATACTCTTCGTTTGACGAGGCGGCTCAGTGGGTGCAAAAATGTGGTCGTGGTGCCCTTATGGCGAAAACTGATGTTGAATCCGCTTTTTGTCTATTACCAGTTCACCCTGAAACCGTGAAGCTGCTGGGCTGTTTTGGGGAAGGCAGGTTTTTTGTGGATAGGTGTTTACCTATGGGTTGTTCGTTGTCCTGTGCATACTTCGAGGCGTTTAGTTCCTTTCTCGAGTGGGTCATGGTTTCTGGTTTCGACTCGGTTATTCATTATTTGGATGAGTTTTTGTGTGTTGGTCCGGTGGATTCCTTGCATTGTTCTAGGATTTTGAAAACCATTGAGTGGGTGGCTGATCGTTTCGGTGTCCCGTTGGCGCCCGGGAAAATGGAGGGCCCTAGCACGTGTTTGCGTTTTCTGGGGATCGTCATCGATACAGTTGAGTGGGAGTTCAAGTTGCCTGAGGACAAGCTGGCGGATTTGCGGTCTGAAGTGGTCCGAGCATGTCGTTTGAGGAAAATATCGTTGCGCGATCTTCAGTCGCTGTTGGGGAAGCTTAATTTTGCTTGTCGTGTTATGCCGATGGGTCGAGTTTTTTCGCATAGGCTGGCTAGCGCTACTGCGGGGATTCAGGCTCCCCATCATTTTTTAGATTGTCGTCGGAGCTCAGGGCCGATTTGGCGGTTTGGGAGTCTTTTTTGGAGGAGTACAACGGTCGCTCTTTGGTAATGGCGGAGGTGGTAGGTAACGATGCACTGGATTTGTTTACGGATGCGGCTGGTGGGATCAGTTTTGGTGCCTATTTCAGAGGGCAATGGTGTGCAGCTCAATGGCCCGACACTTGGATTTCGGCTAGTCTGGTGCGCAACATCATGTTGTTGGAGATTTTTCCAATACTGGTGGCGGTGCATTTATGGGGGTGGGATTTCAGGAACCAGCGTGTGCGTTTTAATTGCGACAACATGGGCGTTGTGAGCGCGATTAATGGCCTTACTGCATTGTCCCCTCCAGTTGTTCGAGTTTTACAGCAATTGGTGTTTTTGTGTTTGTCTTTGAATGCTCATGTGACCGCGACGCAAGTTCCCAGCGTCACGAACGAGATAGCTGACTCTCTTTCTCATTCGCAGTGGGATCGTTTTCGTTCTTTGGCTCCGGAAGCAGAGATCGAGGGTCTAACCTGTCCGGAGGAACTGTGGAGGGTGGCTTACTGGCCGCAGAGTCACTGATTGAATCATCTCTGGCACCAAAAACTTGAGAGGATTACCGGGCAGTGTGACGGATTTGGGAGGAGGTCCTTATGGCCGGCCAAACCAGTTGGACCGGGCCTTAACCAGGAGGGAATGTTGTTGTGCTGGTTGGGGCGAGGTGCGAGTGAGGGTTGGTCCCGTGCAAAGTTAACGCGCTTATTAGCGGGTTTGTCTTTTGGTTTTCGGTTGCGCGGGAGCAGGGATTTGACAAAATAATTTTTGGTCAAACAGGCGGCAAAAGGTTTCGGCGTTTCAGAGGCGAGGGTGATTTAAGACGGCCAGTATCCTTCAATCTATTGGAGTAATTAGGGCGTGTTCTGGAGTCGGTTTGTTCGGCTCGATACGAGGTTTTGTTGTTTCGCCTGGCTTTCTCGTTTGCATTTTTTGGGGCTTTGCGAGTGGGGGAGCTTGTGTCTCCCAATAAAGAGTCGATGGGTGGCTTATTAGCCAGGGATGTGGTATTGACCTTTCGGGGTGTTGAATTCTGGCTGCGAAGGTCCAAAACAGACCAGTCCGGAAAAGGCCGCCGAGTGGTGTTGGGTGGCGTGTCTGGTTCCTTACTGTGCCCTGTTCAGTTTTTGCAGAGTTTTTGGGAGCTTTGTCCCAGTTTGAGCGGTTCCTTATTGTGCCACGCACGGTGGCAGTTTGTCTCGGTATCAGTTCGGCGTAGTTTTTAAAAAATCCATTCGGTGTTTGGGGTTGGATGATTCCCGCTTTGCCTCTCATTCAGGATAGGGGCGGCAACCGAGGTGGCAGCGTGTGGTTTGGGTCCTGCTTTAATATAGCGGATTGGTGGGTGGAGGTCCGATCGGTACCGTTGTTATGTTCGGCCTTAATTTTGAAATGGGAGGAGGGTTACGGGTGGTCTTGAACATGGGACAAATAGGTGTCTGTGTGGGTTGGTGTTATATTTATGCTGCAAGTATATTTTTCTGTTAGTGTCGTTTTCTGTTTCAGGTGCTGAGCCGCTGCTGGTCTGGATTTTTGGTCACTCCTTCGTTTATTGGGGAGCATTGCGAGCCAATGTCAGCAACGAAGGCAGACAGCTAGGGATTCCCAGGGCCGTGGCGGTGGTGCGGTGGCTTGGTTTCAGGGGCCCGGTGTGGCGAAGGGTGTTGCCGGACATCCACGAATGCGCATGGTTGGACCGCGCACCGGATATTCTCGTTATTCACGCTGGGGGTAACGATCTGGCTGTTCGGCCTTTTCGGGAGTTGGTTAAGGACATTAAGCAGGATTGCTTAAGGTTGTGGTTGTTGTACCGGGGGGTCACTATTGTGTGGTCCGAGTTTGTGCCACGCAGGCGTTGGCGGTTTATGAGATCGTTGGAGAAGGTTAATCGGGCCAGGATAAAAGTTATCAGGGCGGTGTCTGCTTTTATTGTTAGGAATGGGGGAGTTGCAGTGCGGTATTTCGATTTGGAAAAGGGCGAGGGTGATTTTTGGTTGGCGGACAGGATCCATTTAAATGCAGTGGGTTCCGATATTTGGGCCCTCGCCCTTCAGGACGGTATAGAGAAGGCCGTCGCATGGCGGGTTGGGGGGGTCTCGGGTCATTGAGGTGTTCAAGGCCCCCTCATTGTGGCGGTTTTGGAGGAGGGGGGAGTCCTTGAAGTCGGTGGGAATTGGTGTTGGAGACTCGGTGTGTAGGGTCTCCTCCGTTAAATGGTATGTTGGTTGTGATCTGGTGAAAGGTGGTTGGGGAGTTTTCCGTCAGAAGTGGGTGGATCTCCAAGTAGTTCGTGAACAATATTTATTGGTGTGCTGTTGCTCCTGAGCCTGTGGGGTAACGGCTGGGAGCAAATGGATGGGGTTTGTCCACAGTATTTTGGACTACTTCACCATGATCTTGTTGCTTCAAGGACTCCTTTCAGTGTTCAAGTCATTGTACTTATGTTATTTATGATACAGTGTTTAATGTTGTTTTTGTTGGTTTAATAAAAGGCTGCTGTGGCCATAAAAATTCCAAAGAAAAATATTCGTGTCTGTGTGTTAGTTGGCGCCGGTAAGGGGGGTGGGGGCTTTTATGGTCACGCGGGGGTAACAGGGGAAGGCCAAGATGCTTGGTCTCCCCTGAGGTAAACTACTTGACAATAACAACATCAAGAAATGGCCGGAGTGAGCCTCCCAGCCCCCCATAGGAGGCGTGGGCGAAGGCCATCATGACAGGGGGGTTGGAGGGTTTATTGGGGGGAGCTGCTAACAGGGAGGGGGAGCCAAGGGGTATTTAGGAGAGGGTCGGGGGTGTTCCCGCCCTCTGTTCCCGCTCTCCCAGAACCGAAACAGTCCCACCCTCCCTCCCTTCATTCGGACAGCTGGGAGCGTTATTGTATTTTGTATCATGGCGGTTTTGGAGGAGGGGGGAGTCCTTGAAGTCGGTGGAAATTGGTTTTGGAGACTCGGTGTGTAGGGTCTCCTCCGTTAAATGGTATGTTGGTTGTGATCTGGTGAAAGGTGGTTGGGGAGTTTTCCGTCAGAAGTGGGTGGATCTCCAAGTAGTTCGTGGACAATATTTATTGGTGTGCTGGTGCTCCTGAGCCTGTGGGGTAACGGCTGGGAGCAAATGAATGGGGTTTGTCCACAGTATTTTGGACTACTTCACCATGATCTTGTGGCTTCAAGGACTCCTCCTTTCAGTGTTCAAGTCATTGTACTTATGTTATTTATGATACAGTGTTTATTGTTGTTTTTGTTGGTTTAATAAAAGGCTGCTGTGGCCATAAAAATTCCAAAGAAAAATATTCGTGACCGTGTCTTAGTTGGCGCCAGTAAGGGGGTGGGGGTTTTTATCGTCACGCGGGGGTAACGGGGGAAGGCCAAGATGCTTGGTCTCCCCTGAGGTAAACTACTTGAGAATACCAATGTCAAGCGTGTGTCAGTCCGTATACAAATACACAGAGCTTGACAATTTTACATACACACACCGTACAGCGGTGAACACTCCTCACACACTATCGTGTACCGCCTTCTAGCACAGACAAATAGAAGCTACCTGTGTGTGACTGGCAAAAAAAATGAGGAGTTTTTCCATTTTTCCAGACCTACACCTTAGAGTCATGTTCGTTTTTCAAACAGTTCCGTATATCTGCTTGTTGGATTACGGTCCAATACATACTGTGAGAGCATCTGTGACTATTATAGTATATACATTGATTTAATTTGTTTAATACACCTTACACAGCTGGACGCACCTCATACAGTACCATCTCTCTGCTGGTATTTTTGGTACATTTTCCCAAACATGAGGAAGTATGGTGGAAGAGTCCGCGGATGTGGGCAGGGGAGCGCAGCTGGTACTGATGGTGGGGGTGCATCGGCTGGTTCTGGCAAAAGCACAATAGCAGCTAAGGCAGGAGGTGTTGAGCCTGCGTCATCCTCTGGGCCAAGAAGGCCTGTAAGGTTGCCTGTTCTTGGAGTCAGAAAACCGCTTTTAAAGCCGGAGCATCAGGAACAGGTTTTGGCGTACATTGCCGAAACAGCCACCACCTCTATTGCCTCCTCTTCTGAACAGTCGAAACCTGCAAACACGGAGTCATCAGTGCAGGGTTCTGGTCAGGAAAAAACCCTTTCCTTGTGTCTTTCACCCCCACCTAAAGTTAAGGATGCGGCAGCCCACACTTCAGATTACTCTATGGAGCTCTTTTCACATACCATGCCTGGGTTATCCAGTCAAATCCTGTATTCCCCAGTCCAAGATGAATCTTACATGGAGTGCACTGATGCACAGCCACTGATAGATGATTCTGCTGGTACACTGACCCACAGCACTACATTGCCCTCCCAGTCTATTGAGCCAGAATCTGACCCGGATGAAACCCAGGTGCCCCTTCCCGCATGCTATACCACCTTACACGGTGACACAGGGGAAGGTAAAGAAAAAGGTGCAGATGACTTTGAAGAGGAGGTGATGGATGACCCAGTTCTGGACCCAGATTGGCATCCATTGGGGAAGAAGGGTGGCACTGGCAATAGTTCAGATAAGGAGAAGGATCCGCAGCAGGCATTGACATTGCAGCAGCGGTTATCTAGCAGGCCCGTAGCTGTCCTAAAACGTGGAACAAAAACTAAGAGTTGCAGGACAGCTTGACTAGATGGTCAACTTAGCACAGCGTGCAAGGCCAGAAAATGTTTACCATAGTAGGAAGATCCTACTGACGAAGCAAAGGTTACCTGTAAGAAGCCGAGGTAAACAACTCAGAAATTTGAATACCAGTTGCATGCTTAGACATTTAATCAACATGCACTTGCAAGCGTGGACGGACTACAAAACCTCAGGTAGCACATGTGCACCTGCTCCGACTGAAGGTAGCCAACAACGCTCCATCACTACCCCCAATGTAAGACCACTGCCACCATTAAGCACACCACAGCACTAAATGTGGAGGTGTCGTCGCAAGGCCAAAGCACTCAGGGAATCCCAATGGTTTTGCAACACAACACTGAATCTAGGCCATCACCACCAATACCATCACCAACTCCCTCTCAGTCCATCCGGTCCACCGCTACTTCCCCCATATGCAGTTCTCCAGTCCAGCTCACCCTACCTGACACTCTGAGTAGGACAAGAAAGTACTCATCCTCTCATCCGCGCACTGTGTTTGAATGCCTACATTGCCAAACTAATCTCATTAGAGATGATGCTCTACTGTTTGGTTGAAAGTGAAGCTTTCCGCGACCTCATGGCCTACGCTGTCCCACGCCATCCCTGCCCTCCACCGGCATGTGAAAGACCACATTGTCCATGCACTAAAACAGTCAGTGAGTGGAAAGGTGCACCTCACAACGGATGCATGGACCAGTAGGCATGGCAAGGGCTGTTACGTGTCCATCACTGCGCACTGGGTTAATGTGGTGGATGCAGGCTCCACTGGGGACAGCAGCGGTGGAACAGTGCTGCCTAGCCCACGGTATAGGAAACAGTTGGCTGCAGGCTTTAGCTCCTCCTCCTCGTCGTCTATCAGTGAAAGATCGTCCACAGAGCGCAGTCGCACGAGCACTACATCCGCACCTGGCAGTGTTGCACACGAGGTGTCCCACTATCGAACAGCTAGTGGTAAGCGTCAGCAGTCTGTGTTAAAGATGATGTCTTTGGGCGACAACAGACACACCGTGGAGGTACTGGCTGACTACTTGCAGCGACAAACTGAGTCATGGCTGGGCAGTCTACATCTTGAGGCTGGCAAGGTAGTCAGTGATAATGGCCGTAATTTTGTGGCAGTCATAGCCCGTGCAAAACTCACAAACATACCTTGCCTGGCTCACACCTTGAACCTGGTGGTGCAGTGCTTCCTTAATAATTATCCAGAGTTAACATCCCTGCTCCATAAGGTGCGAAGACTGTGCTCGCACATCCGTCGCTCGGCCGTATACTCCAGTCGTATGCAGAAGCTGCAGCGATTGCTCCACCTCCCCAAGCACCGCCTAATCATAGACGTTGCAACAAGGTGGAGCTCCACCCTGCATATGGTTGAGAGGCTGTGCGAACAGAGGCATGCTGTAATGCATTTGTGGGAGGATACACGGGCAGGCAGTTTGAGGGAAGACATGGAATTGTCGGGTGTGCAGTGGTCAAAGCTTAAAGACCTCTGTAAAGTCCTTCAGTGTTTTGAGGAATGTACACGGCTGGTAAGCACAGACGATGCCATCATAAGCATGAGCATCCCACTTATGCATCTGCTCATGCAATGTTTGATGCACATTAAGGATCAGGTGTCTGCAGAGGAGGAGGAGGAGAGAAGCCTTGATGACAGTCAGCCATTGTCTGGTCAGGGAACTGTCCTGGATGAGGTGGAGGAAGAAGAGGAAGAGGAGGAGGATGAGGATGAGGGGGGTGATTATTTTGGGCAGGAGGATGTTTCTCAGGGGACAAGAGAAAATGTTGGCATTCCAAGGTCAGGGGCAGTGTTTGTGCGTGACTGGAGGGATGTCGATTTGCCAGAAAGTGCTCCTCCACCCAGCACTCGCAGTGCATCATTGACACCTGGAACATTGGCCCACATGTCTGATTATGCAATGCAGATCCTAAAAAGGGACCCCCGCATTGCCAAAATGATGAACGATGACGACTACTGGTTGGCCAGCATCCTGGATCAACGCGATAAAGGCAAATTCCAAAACATCATGCCACGGGAGAACCTAGAGCTAATATTGGCTAACAAACAAGCCACTCTGGTAAACCGTTTGTTTGAGGCATTCCCAGCACACAGCGGCGGTGATGTTTTTCCAACGAGCTGTAAGGGACAACATTGAAGAGGTGTTCGTGGTTCGGCGTTGGACACAGGGGTTTCATGACCATGTTGTGGACTGATTTTTCAAGCTCACACAACTGGTAATACTGCATCGATCGAAAGTGACAGGAGACAGCAGTTGTCAACTATGGTAACAAACTACTTCTTCTCCCATATCGATGTTCTCGCTCACCGGTCATTCCCTTCTGACTATTGGGCCAGTAAACTTGACACCTGTCCTGAATTGGCACAATATGCCTTACAGGAGCTCGCTTGCCCTGCTGCTAATGTGTTATCTGAACGAGTCTTCAGTGCTGCTGGATCATTCCTGACAGAAAAAAGGACCCGTCTGTTGACCCAAATTGTTGATGATCTAACCTTCATTACAATGAACCATGCATGGGTTTCAAAGGATTTTGTCCCACCCTCCCCTGCTGACACGTAGGTTGTCATAAAAATGGCTTGCTTTTGTCCTCCTCTTCCGCGGACTTCTCCAATTACTCCATTTGCAGCTGCTGAATGTCCAACATCAACATATGCCATTTTTTCCACCTCCCTAACTGGGCTGCCTCCCCCCCACAGGGCCAGGGTCACCACCTGGCGCACGCACCCGTGCGAGTGCCGTTGCCCTGGACAGGTGGGTGGGCACACTCTTTGGCAACGGCACTGGCAAAAGGTCCCTCATACTAGAATCAAGTGTCTCTGACGGTGGGGGTGCACACCCGCCGTCAGACACACCGGCGTACTATGAGGGGCCCTGTGCCAGTACCGAAGCCCACGAGTGGGCCCCCCCCTGCTTGCTCAGGTCACCAGCACTTGCAATACTTACCTCTCCCTGCTCCACTGTGTAGTCTGGCCTGTTAAATACTTCACTGGGACTGCCAATACAAATTTGGTGAAATGATAGATTATGGTTAAGACGTAGCTATGCCCTGTCCTGCTGGGCTCTATCTTCAGATGGTCAATGGTTTCCATTTGTTATGGACGTCGACTCACAATGAGATGCAGTGGTGGTTTATCATCAGCTTTCACGGTTTTCCGACTCACAGACGTGTGACATTCCTGCCCACATTTTTAAATGTGTCCTCTCATGCCAATCCAATAGAATCCCCTAAGGCCTGTGGCTTGTGTCTCCAAAGTTACCTGACAGATCATGGCAGTGAGGACAATGTCTACATCTGTCCCTGTGATCACAATTTGATGGAGATGAGTACCGGTGATGGGTTCCACGGTACTGCGATACAGCAAACCTTTCTTCACAAGAACTGTTTTCGCTGTCTCTACAGACAAAGTAATTGAAGGACAGCATCGCCTCTGAGTAATTCCAAAATTTCTGCAATCAGTCGACTTTCCGTCTGTACTTGTATCCATCTCGTTTCCTCTTGCAGAGAGTCTTAACTGTCTTACTGAGACTGAAATATATATGAAGATTGAAAAATACCCCAACAGTGTATACTTGTGTACACTTCGAATACATAACCCTTTTTCTACTTTTTAGATTCTTGTCTAATCCATACTGAGGCTGTGAGTGTCTTTGTCAGACTCCGGAAATATACACGCAGATTTTTAATGTTTAAACTATGCTACATATACCTGCTATCCAGTGATACTGTACCCTTTCTCAAATTTCTACAATCACGTCGAATCCATACTGGGCCTGAGACCATCTGAGTCTGCCCCCTGATATACAGACATAGGTTTTTAATGTTTAAACTAGGCTGTATATACCTGTTATCCGGTGATAATGTACCCTTTCTCAACTTTGTACAATCATGTCAAATCCATACTTGGCCTGAGACCCTCTGAGTCTGCCTCCGGATATATGGACATAGGTTTTTCATGTGTACACTATGCTACATATATACCTGTTATCCGGTGATACTGTACCCTTTCTCAACTTTGTACAATCATGTCAAATCCATACTTGGCCTGAGACCCTCTGAGTCTGCCTCCGGAT
This sequence comes from Dendrobates tinctorius, assembly GCF_039654945.1. Lineage (NCBI taxonomy): Eukaryota > Metazoa > Chordata > Amphibia > Anura > Dendrobatidae > Dendrobates > Dendrobates tinctorius. Next base: position 59,662,836 of record NW_027361917.1, read on the forward strand.
ATATGGACATAGGTTTTTCATGTGTACACTATGCTACATATATACCTGTTATCCGGTGATACTGTACCCTTTCTCAACTTTGTACAATCACGTCAAATCCATACTGGGCCTAAGACCTGCTGAGTCTGCCTCCTGATATATAGACTTTGGTTTTTCATGTGTAAACTATGCTAAATATACCTGTTATCCGGTGATACTGTACCCTTTCTCAACTTTCTACAATCTTGTCGAATCCATACTGGGCCTGAAAATGTCTGAGTCTGCCTCCTGATTAGAGATGAGCTGTTAAAATTCCAGCTGTTTTGGGCGGTGTTCGAGCCGTTCGTCGAACTCGAACACTTTGCTTAAAATTCAGCTGTTCGAGGTTCCGTTCGAGAACGGTTCGTTCACCAAAAGCGTAACTTCATTTTCACATTAATAATGGTTTTCAATGTTAATAGACTGTTTCATGGCATAGTAGCGGTGTGTGGTAGCAAGCGGTGTAGTACACCTGTCAAGGAGCTACACCGTGTGTGTTTCTAAATATTTTTTACCGCATCTAGTCCAGAAAATCCTTTTGGGCCTTGTAGCACTGTCTGCTACTTAGCAGAGGAGCCCACCAGTGAACCTAGCTATGCCACCTGTTTATGAAAGAACCAGTTTTTGATTGCATTTAGCACAGTTAATACTTTGGGCCTAGTAACTGTGTCTGCTACTCATCAGAGGAGCCCACCCGTTAACCAAGCTATGCCGCCTGTTTATGTAAGAACTGCGTGCTACTCAGCATAGGAGCCCAGCTGTTAAGCAAGCTACAGCACCTGTGGTTTGGACACTTAATTTTTTCTGGAATGCCGGTTAGGCCTAATTCCGGAATTTTGATTGACCTGCACTTACTGGGAAATCCTCGTTCACGGGGAAGAATTGGAATCCCAGATCCCCATCACTAATGGGGTTCAGCGGGTTATCTGCACCTGTAGGCGACACACGCTGGATCTTTCAGTGTAGCACATGTTCGGTGACCCCTCCTCAAGGGGGAGGTTCTGTTGTGAGCTCATTTTCTCGTTCACCTTTGATGTCCGATGAACTCCCTCTGCTGGTGAAAGGAGGTGGTGAAACTGATTTGGATGGAGAAACCTGTCACCTGAACAGGTGGATTGCGATTGGACATCCGGAATCTCAGTGGATATAAGGCAGCCGACACCCTGTAGGGTTGCTGGTGATTTCTCTGCTCTGAGCTCTGGCCTCCAGTTCAGTTCCTGTCTTCTAAAGCTAAGTTTTGCTCTGTTATTGTTCCATGAGATTTTGTCTGATTTGCTTATTTTTGTGTTCTGCCAGCCCCGGCTGGGGCTCTGCTGAAATTCCATTTTTGTCCCTGATTGGTTAAAATCTCTTTTGCTCTGTCTTCAGATTATATCGGAGTGCTGATATAGGGATTTTGAAGTCTAGTGACTTCAGGGCCGTTTTTCCTATCAGATGTGTTGGGACATTTTTTGGAGGGTTTTTGCGGATTGCAGCCAGCAGCTTTTCTGTCCTTTTCTATCTAGTTAGTTGGGCCCCATCGTTTGCTCTGCCTGTCTTTCTGTCTGTGTTTGTGTTTTCATCTGTTTTCACCGACAATACATGTTGGGGGCTGTCTATTGCTTTGGGGTCAGCTCTGGGGCAGTTTAGATTTCCCCTTTCTTTCTTTAGGCTTATTTAGTTCTCCGGCTGTGAAGAGGCGTCTAGGACCACCGTAGGAACGCTCCACGGCTACTGTTAGTTGTTGTGAATAGGATCAGGGGTCTGCAATCCGCTAGCTACCAACCTCTCCGGTTTTCTGGACTTAGCTTGCATTTTTGTTTTTTCCTCCTCCGGTGACTCATTCATAACAAGGTTCCATCCCCAAAGCTAACGTCACCCCCGGGGCAGTAATCGTACCTGGCGTTTCCAGCCACGGGTCCGGCTCCAGTTCCGGGTGGTAGATGACTGCTGCCGCAATCCCGGAGTGATGGACAGGATGGACCGCAGTTGCACCCGAGCCGGGGCCAGGCCAGTCTCAGCCGGGTTCGTTGGTGGAGCTCGGCACAACCACGTCTGGTCCATGTGGGGACGCGGTCCTGGGCCTCCGTTCTGCTCCAACGCCCTCATGTGTTATGAATGATAAACCGTAGGAGGCAAAAACAGAAATACTAGCTAAGTCCAGAAAACCAGAGAAGTTGGCAGCTATCGGATTGCAGACCCCTGAACCTAACAACAACAACTAGCAGTAGCCGTGGGGTGTTCCTACGGTGCCCTAGACCCCTCAATCACAGCCGGAGAACTACATAGCCTAAAGACAGAAAGGAAAATCTAAACTGTCCCAGAGCAGACCCCAAAGCAATAGGCAGCCCCCAACATATAATGATGGTGAAGCAAGATGAAAAAACACTCACACAGATAGAAAGATAGGCTGAGCAAATGATGGGGCCCAAGCTAACTAAATAGGACAGCATAGAAAAGCTGCTGTCTGCAATCTGCCAAAACCCTCTCAAAACAAGAGCCAACAGACTGATAGGGAAAAAAGCCCTGAAGACGCTAGGCTTCAAAAAGACTATATCAGTACTCAGGTATTTTCTGAAGACAGAGCAAAAAGGAATTCAGCTCACCCAGAAGGGGAAAGCAGAAATCCAGAAAAACAAGGCAAAACAAAACCAAAACACAAATGTAAAAAGCAGAGCAGAAAACTTAGCAGAGCAGGAATCAGACTGGTCTCCTAGAATCCCTCAGAGAAATCACCCGCAAGGCAGAAGGGCGTCGGCTGCCTTATATCCAGTCAGCAATTCCAGTCACCCAGTCATCATCATTCTGCTCAGGTGCTTTGTAATCAGCCTCAGTACCTTCCTTCACCAGAAGAGGGAGTTCATCAGACCTCAATGGTGAAGGGGAAAATGAACTCACAACAGTACCTAACCCTTGAGAAGGGATCACCGAACCCTCATCCACGCCACCAGGGCGATCAGGGTGAGCCCGATGAAAGGCACGCACCAATATCAGAGGCAGAGACCCAGGAATTATCCTCCTGACCATAACCCTTCCACTTAACCAAATACTGGAGTCTCCGTCTAGCCAGATGGGAATCCAGTATCTTCTCTACCTCATATTCCATGTTACCTTCAACTAATACAGAGTCCGGAGGTGCCACCCCAGGAACTACTGGTTCAACAAACCTCTTCAACAAGGACTTATGAAACACATTATGGATTTTAAGTGTGACAGGAAGAGCCAAACTAAAAGAGACCGGATTAATAATCTCCAAAATCTTGTAAGGTCCAATAAATCTAGGCTTAAACTTAGGAGAAGCCACCTTCATAGCGACATTTTTTGATGATAACCAAACCATATAACCAACCTTAAACTGGGGACCAATGGTCCTATGTCGGTTGGAAAACCGCTGGGCCTTTTCCTGGGAGAGAGATAACTTATCCACCACTTGGTCCCAGATATGGTGCATTCTCTCCACCACAGTGTCAACACCTGGGCAGGCAGAAGGCTCCACCTGCCCTGAAGAAAATCGAGGATCAAACCCAAAAGTTACAAAAAAAAGGTGACATCAAAGTGGCAGAACTAGCTCTATTATTTAAAGCAAATTCGGCCATGGGCAAAAATGAAACCCAATCATCCTGATCAGCGGAAATAAAACATCTCAAATACGACTCCAAGGTCTGGTTTGTTCTCTCCGTCTGCCCATTGGTCTGAGGGTGAAAAGCAGAGGAGAAGGACAACTGAATTCCCAGCTTGGAACAGAAAGTCCTCCAAAATCTAGACACAAACTGAACTCCTCTGTCAGATACAATGTTCTCAGGAATCCCGTGCAAGCGAACCACCTGTTGCAAAAACAGGGGCACCAACTGAGAGGAAGATGGCAACTTAGGGAGTGGTACAAGATGAACCATCTTAGAGAACCTATCACAAATCACCCAAATAACAGTCATTCTCTGAGAGACAGGCATATCAGAGATGAAATCCATTGAAATATGGGTCCATGGCCTCCTGGGGACCGGAAAAGGCATCAACAACCCACTAGAGCGAGAACAAGGTTTAGACCGGGAGCAAGTCCCACAGGACTGCACAAAATTCCTGACATCACGAGACAAGGCGGGCCACCAAAAAGACCAACTCACCAGATCTCTAGTATCAAAAATACCTGGATGACCAGCCAATGCAGAGCAATGAACTTCAGACATCACTCTCTTCTTCCACTGGTCAGGAACATACAACTTTCCACTGGGACAACGCTCAGGTTTGTCCTCCTGGAACTCTTCCAGAGCCATCTCAAATCAGGCGAGATGGCAGAAAGAACTACCCCTTCGCCTAAGATGGTAGCAGGCTTGGTCACCACAGGAGAATCAGCAAAGAAGCTCCTAGAGAGGGCTTCTGCCTTGACATTCTTAGTGCCAGGAAGAAAAGAGACCACAAAATCAAAACGTGTAAAAAACAAGGCCCACCTAGCCTGTCTAGGGTTCAAGCGTTTGGCCGACTCCAGGTAAATCAAATTCTTGTGGTCAGTGAGGACCACGACTTGATGTTTAGCTCCCTCCAACCAATGACTCCACTCCTCAAATGCCCATTTCATGGCTAACAGTTCCCGATTCCCCACATCATAGTTACATTCAGATGGAGAGAACTTTCGGGAATAGAAAGCACAGGGATTCATTTTAGATGTTACAGGATCCTTTTGGGACAAAACAGCTCCTGCACCAATCTCAGAAGCGTCCACCTCTACCTGGAATGGGAGTGAGACATCAGGTTGCCGCAAAACCGGGGCAGAAGTGAATCTTCGCTTCAGCTACTGAAACGAAGAAACAGCCTCCGGTGACCAATTCAACACATCAGCACCCTTCTTAGTCAGATCAGTCAATGGCTTGGCAATACTAGAAAATTTTGCTATAAATTTCCGATAAAAATTAGCAAAACCCAAAAACTTCTGGAGGGCCTTCAAAGAAGTGGGCTGAACCCAATCATAAATGGCCTGTACCTTGGCCGGGTCCATTTCAATAGTTGACGGAGACAAAATAAATCCCAAAAATGAAATCCTCTGTACCCCAAAAAAGGCATTTTGATCCTTTGACATACAGGGAATTCTCCCTCAAGATCCGGAACACAGTCCGAACATGTTCCACATGAGAATCCCAATCCTTGGAGAAGATCAAAATATCATCCAGATAGATAATCAAAAATGTATCCACAAAGTCTCGGAAAATGTCGTTCATGAAGCACTGGAAGACAGAAGGGGCATTAGTGAGCCCAAAAGGCATCACCAGGTACTCAAAATGTCCCTCCGGAGTATTAAACGCCGTCTTCCATTCATCCCCATGCTTAATGCGGATAAGATTATACGCCCCCCTGAGGTCAAGCTTGGTAAACCAGCAAGCACCTTTAACTCTGGAGAATAGATCTGAAATCAGGGGTAACGGATACTGATATTTAATAGTAATTTTGTTGAGGGCACGATAATCAATACAAGGCCTTAATGAACCATCCTTTTTGGCCACGAAAAAAAAACCATCACCTAAGGGTGAAGAGGATGGTCTAATATGACCCTTCTCCAACGCCTCCTTAATATAGGATCACATAGCCTCGTGCTCGGGTACAGATAAAACAGATTTCCAATCCAAAACTGGATTATGGATTTGCAACCAGGGAAACCCCAGAACAATGGTATCATGCAAATTATGCAACACCAAAAATCTGCAATTTTCTTGATGGTCTGGGGCAACCCGCATTACCACCTGGGTCCAAAACTGAGGTTTATTTTTCACCAAAGGAGTAGCATCAATCCCCCTCAAAGGGATAGGCGTCTGCAGAGGTGTCATCGGAAATCCACAACGTTTAGCAAAATCCAAGTCCATTAGGTTCAGGGCTGCTCCCGAATCCACAAAAGCCTAGGCGGAAAATGTGGACAGGGAGCAGATCAGAGTAATTGCCAGAAGAAACATAGGTTGAACACCACCTACAGAAAACGTGTGTGCAAAACGTTTCTCTCGTTTAGGACAGACAGAAATAATATGCGAGGCATCTCCACAAAAGAAAACACAGCTTATTACGCCTTCTGAACTCCTGACGTTGCTCCCTGGACAAAACTCTATCACATTGCATAGGTTCAGACACTTGTTCAACAGGTGGCAACACTTCTCGTGCAGTCCTGCGTTCACGTAAACGCAGATCAACCTGAATGGCTAATGACATAGAATCGTCAAGACCAGAAGGAACAGGAAATCCCACCATAGTATCTTTTACGGCTTCTGACAAACCCTTCCGAAAGAGAGCTGCCAAGGCATTATCATTCCAGGTAGTAAGGACCGCCCACTTTAGGAATTTTTGACAGTACAATTCTGCAGAATCTCGACCCTGGCTCAATGCCAACAGGGTCTTTTCAGCCTGATCAATGGCATTAGGTTCGTCATACAACAACCCCAAGGCTTGAAAAAATGCATTCACATTAGTCAGAATAGGATCATCTGGTTTCAAAGAAAACGCCCAATCCTGGGGATCGCCACGCATCAAAGAGGTGACAATTTTAACCTGCTGCGCGGAGCTCCCTGACGAGTTAGGCTTCAAGGCAAAAAATAATTTACAATTATTTTTGAAATTCAAAAATTTAGACCGATCCCCAAAAAACACATCAGGAGTAGGGATCTTTAGTTCAGCAGCATGTGAATGAGCAAGGTAGGCGGAAATTCCCCGCACTTCCGCAGCGAGCTGCTCCACACGATCAGACAATTGCTTTATCTCCATTGAGAGAAAAAAAAATTCCCCCTACGGCCTCAGATATAGAGGAAAAAATATACACACTTTTTTTTTTTTTTTTACAATTCTTTCCTACTATTGAGTACCCTAGGATCTGCAGTATGGCGGGTGATTCTGTTAAGAATGAGTCACCGTAGGAGGCAAAAACAGAAATACTAGCTAAGTCCAGAAAACCAGAGAGGTTGGCAGCTATCGGATTGCAGACCCCTGAACCTAACAACAACAACTAGCAGTAGCCGTGGGGGGTTCCTACGGTGCCCTAGACCCCTCGATCACAGCTGGAGAACTACATAGCCTAAAGACAGAAAGGGAAATCTAAATTGTCCCAGAGCAGACCCCAAAGCAATAGGCAGCCCCCAACATATAATGACGGTGAAGCAAGATGAAAAAACACTCACACAGATAGAAAGATAGGCTGAGCAAATGATGGGGCCCAAGCTAACTAAATAGGACAGCATAGAAAAGCTGCTGTCTGCAATCCGCCAAAACCCTCTCAAAACAAGAGCCAACAGACTGATAGGGAAAAAAGCCCTGAAGACACTAGGCTTCAAAAAGACTATATCAGCACTCAGGTATTTTCTGAAGACAGAGCAAAAAGGAATTCAGCTCACCCAGCAGGGGAAGGCAAAAATCCAGAAAAACAAGGCAAAACAAAACCAAAACACAAATGCAAAAAGCAGAGCAGAAAACTTTTGAGGAGCAGGAATCAGACTGGTCTCCTAGAATCCCTCAGAGAAATCACCCGCAAGGCAGAAGGGCGTCGGCTGCCTTATATCCAGTCAGCAATTCCAGTCACCCAGTCATCATCATTCTGCTCAGGTGCTTTGTAATCAGCCTCACTACCTTCCTTCACCAGAAGAGGGAGTTCATCAGACCTCAATGGTGAAGGGGAAAATGAACTCACAACACTCATGTATCTTCTCCGAACGGGACTCACCCAATGGCAGTATCGGGGGTGAGGTGGTGGTGGCCGCTGCCGGAGATGTATCAGCGGTCGCAGCTTCCGTGTGGGTGGCCTTGGGGGCGAGTAATCCCTCCTCCCCTGTTCTTCTGACTTCTCATCTTCTTTCATCATGGCGTTCTGGCGTTCCCCTTCCTGCCACGGCCCCTTTCCGGCCACTGGCTTCTTCTGCCCCTCCTTCCGGGGGCGGCGTCTTCTTCCAGCTCCTCCATACCAAGCCAGTATAAGAACCACTCGGGGGGTGGGCCATGTTGCTGTCACATAGTAATTCAGGCAGGGGAGGCCCAAGACTCTTCGTGGGCTTTTCCTAGGACCTCCCATCTCTTCACGCCCTTCTTCTCCGTGCCAGCGGCCATTTCTAATGTCCATTTTACAGTCTATCAAATCAGGTCTTCTACACATTTTCGAAAAGTCAAAGTCCAATAAATTTCAGGCACACAGAACCCGATGGTGTCGGGTCTCGTCATCCTGTTCGTGACGCCAAAATTGGGTCACCCTCCGTCCCAGGGCTGTGGGGTACTTGGTACCGGGCCAGTGTCAGGGGGATGTGTCACAGCAGCAGTGACCCGGTCCGTGGCCCTGGACGCCAAATATCAATGGCAGATAATGTTTGTAATGGGAAGTGTATATGGAAAGTTCGTGATGCCACCCGTGGTGTTTGGCAAGTAAGATGGTAAGTCAACGCTTCTTGCAGATCCACTGGGACTGATGGTGTGATGCAGCAAAGATGGTGTAGCTCCCCACAGGTGGAGCTGTAGTCCCAGGGCAGTGTAGGTGTAATGGATGAGGAGAGGCGCAGACGAGTATAGATGTTGGTACCCAGATGTAGCGGTGCTGAAGGTGTTAGTGACGAATGAATGGAGGACACCAGAGCTTGCAGTTTTCAAAGCTTTACTCACAAATTCGTAGTGCACACAGGTGCCCGCTTCAGTACCGTCTCCTCCGGGGCAGAGGCCCAGCCAACATCCAGGCGAGATAGGACTCTCCCTGCCAGCACCCTGCCAACATGTGCCTTTCCTGAATGACTCCTCTATTTCGCCTTTTAGTGTAAAGAACTCCAGTACCGTGGTTCCCTGAAGTTCCTCCTGTCAGATGTTCCTAACAACTCTACTTGTATGACAGACAGTTGTAGCCTGCTTCGGGGACTCCCTTCTCCTGAAACCCGGCTCTCTATTCGTTTGCTGTTGTGTCCCAAGACTTTGATGGGAGTAGTGCATTTACAGCCAACTACGCCACCGGTGTCTGCTGCAGAACTATAAGTGTCCATACAACCTCGGGGACCGGGCCCTGGCCTTGCACTGAGAACCTATAGGCAGGGTTCCTATCCAACCCACTCTTCCTCTCTGTTCTCTATCCTCTTCGTTCCGTACTTGTCTTTCTCTCTCTTATGGAAATGCAGGTTACAGTTCTACGTCTCTCCTTCTCTTTTCCTTTCCAGCTGGCTCAGATCACTGAGGCAGCTGCAGCACTCCTTCATCTATTCCTTTCCTTGGGAGCTCTCCACTAAGACCAGTCCTCAGCCTCTCCTGAATGACTGTCTTTCATCCGTCTGACCTCCTGTCAGCCTGCTCTCTCCTCTCCAGTCATACTGACTGAACGAACTGGACTGACTGACCTCTAAATCCTATCTTTCCCCTTCTTTTATACTAACTCCACCCACCTCCCAGCACATCTCGTGTTACGAAGCAAGGATCCACGAAAGGTGCACTGCTACCCACTAAGCATTGAGCTGCAATCTGGTCCTCTGCTGAACTATCCTGTGTGTGGGATGCAGGTGTTGGAGTGTGGCAAGGAGTTCCCACCTTACTTGGATGGTGGGGCACTACACCTTAGGAGAAGGTGCAGTACCTCTGTGGCGACTGAGCCTCAGGGGCACCACAAATACACCACCAGCACCACTAGCAATACATGAATGCCGTCCCAGAACTACCACCAATATATGCATTACATGAATTGTAATGTCAGGTCATCCCCTAGCGTATCCAATTGCAGATGGTACAGGAACCACAGTAGAGTGAGGCCGTACTGGGAGGCCACAGGCCATAAAAGGGAGGACAGCATGATGGGGTTGAGAGGGACTAGAGGATACTTGTTAAGAGGGACAGTTTAGTAAGGGTTAAGGATTTTGAATGTGGATATCTGATAGGACTGAGGGGTAGAAGGTGGGGGGGTTAAGGGAGGGGTTAAGGGGAATAAACAAAAGGGGGTAGACATTTTATAGGGCAACCATTTTAGGTTCCCCTATCACAGAGAACATAAGCTCCCACCCACCCTCCCTTGAAAGTGGCTTTGATAAGCAGTTAATTCATATTAATCTCATCCATGTTAGTACTAATGTTTATGTATCACTTGTCATAGCAGCGTGGCGTGGGGGAGGTGGTCCTCGAGGTTGGTGGTGATAGTTAGAGTTGAGCGAAAACGGGTCGAAAAATTTCAAAAGTCGCTGACTTTTGGCAAAGTCGGGTTTCATGAAACGAAACCCGACCCTAGGATGAGGTCGGCCACGAGATCGTCGACTTACGCGCCAAAGTCGCGTTTCAAAAGTTTGTTTTGCGCTCTTTTTCAGCCAATCAGGATCCACGGACACTGTGGGCAACGTGATGACATAGGCACGGGTCACCACCATCTTTCAGAAGGGCATGCAAGTGATTGGCTTGCTTTGGTGGGCGTCACAGGGGGTATAAAAGGGCGTGCACGCCGACCACCATCTTACTTCTGCCGATCTTAGCATAGGGAGAGGTTGCTGCTGATTTTGTAGGGAGAGCGTTAGGCAGGGAAGAAGAAAAAAAAAATGCTTCTGCTGCTAGCGATTTTGCCTGTACAACACACCAGTCACTGTGTGTGCAGTGCAAGGGGAGGCTATATTGTGGTGTATCAGTGGTGTTGGTTGTTGGGCTGCCTTCTAAGGCTTCCTGACAGCTGCATTGCTGTTTACCCACTGCTCTGCAAACTGCTTTTTTAAAAGCAATCCCAATTTTTTTTTTTTGTCCTGCTGAGGTACTGAGCGTGCATTTTTTCACACCATACAGCGGTGTACACTCCTCACACAGTACCGTGTAACGGCTGTTATCACAGCCACAGTGAAGCTATCTGTGTCACTCTGTGAGAATAAGTCGAGGACATGTTCCGTTCTTACAGACCTGCACTCTAGGGAGATTCCTATTCTGCCCAATTCTACATACACCTTGTAGTTTGTGATACACTAGCCAATTTCTGCCTGTGACATAGCGCTGTGATATTCAGTGGGCCTCACACAATCCAAAAGTGTCCAGTGTCCACAAGTGTCTGCAGAAATTCAAAATCTCCCTTATCCTCTAGTCACTTTGGTCACAGCTGTGCCATCGAGCCTGTGACATAGCGCTCAGATATTCAGTGGGCCTCACACAATCCAAAAGAGTCCATTGTCCACTAGTGTGAGCAGAAATTCAAAATCTCCCTTATCCTCTAGTCACTTTGGTCATAGCTGTGCCATCGAGCCTGTGACATAGCGCTCAGATATTCAGTGGGCCTCACACAATCCAAAAGAGTCCATTGTCCACTAGTGTGAGCAGAAATTCAAAATCTCCCTTATCCTCTAGTCACTTTGGTCACAGCTGTGCCATCGAGCCTGTGACACAGCGCTCAGATATTCAGTGGGCCTCACAAAATCCAAAAGTGTCCATTGTCCACTAGTGTGAGCAGAAATTCAAAATCTCCCTTATCCTCTAGTCACTTTGGTCACAGCTGTGCCATCGAACCTGTGACATAGCGCTCAGATATTCAGTGAGCCTCACACAATCCAAAATTGTCCAATGTCCACTAGTGTGAGCAGAAATTCAAAATCTCCCTTATCCTCTAGTCACTTTGGTCACAGCTGTGCCATCGAGCCTGTGACATAGCGCTCAGATATTCAGTGGGCCTCACACAATCCAAAAGTGTCCATTGTCCACTAGTGTGAGCAGAAATTCAAAATCTCCCTTATCCTCTAGTCACTTTGGTCACAGCTGTGCCATCGAGCCTGTGACATAGCGCTCAGATATTCAGTGGGCCTCACACAATCCAAAAGTGTCCATTGTCCACTAGTGTGAGCAGAAATTCAAAATCTCCCTTATCCTCTAGTCACTTTGGTCATAGCTGTGCCATCGAGCCTGTGACATAGCGCTCAGATATTCAGTGGGCCTCACACAATCCAAAAGTGTCCATTGTCCACTAGTGTGAGCAGAAATTCAAAATCTCCCTTATCCTCTAGTCACTTTGGTCACAGCTGTGCCATCGAGCCTGTGACATAGCGCTCAGATATTCAGTGGGCCTCACACAATCCAAAAGTGTCCAGTGTCCACAAGTGTCTGCAGAAATTCAAAATCTCCCTTATCCTCTAGTCACTTTGGTCACAGCTGTGCCATCGAGCCTGTGACATAGCGCTCAGATTTTCAGTGGGCCTCACACAATCCAAAAGTGTCCATTGTCCACTAGTGTGAGCAGAAATTCAAAATCTCCCTTATCCTCTAGTCACTTTGGTCACAGCTGTGCCATCGAGCCTGTGACATAGCGCTCAGATATTCAGTGGGCCTCACACAATCCAAAAGTGTCCAGTGTCCACAAGAGTCTGCAGAAATTCAAAATCTCCCTTATCCTCTAGTCACTTTGGTCACAGCTGTGCCATCGAGCCTGTGACATAGCGCTCAGATATTCAGTGGGCCTCACACAATACAAAAGTGTCCATTGACCACTAGTGTGAGCAAAAATTCAAAATCTCCCTTATCCTCTAGTCACTTTGGTCACAGCTGTGCCATCGGGCCTGTGACATAGCGCTCAGATATTCAGTGGGCCTCACACAATCCAAAAGTGTCCATTGTCCACTAGTGTGAGCAGAAATTCAAAATCTCCCTTATCCTCTAGTCACTTTTGTCACAGCTGTGCCATCGAGCCTGTGACATAGCGCTCAGATATTCAGTGGGCCTCACACAATCCAAAAGTGTCCATTGTCCACTAGTGTGAGCAGAAATTCAAAATCTCCCTTATCCTCTAGTCACTTTCGTCACAGATGTGCAATCGATCCTGTGACATAGCGCTCAGATATTCAGTGGGCCTCACACAATCCAAAAGTGTCCATTGTCCACTAGTGTGAGCAGAAATTCAAAATCTCCCTTATCCTCTAGTCACTTTTGTCACAGCTGTGCCATCGAGCCTGTGACATAGCGCTCAGATATTCAGTGGGCCTCACACAATCCAAAAGTGTCCATTGTCCACTAGTGTGAGCAGAAATTCAAAATCTCCCTTATCCTCTAGTAACTTTGGTCACAGCTGTGCCATCGAGCCTGTGACATAGCGCTCAGATATTCAGTGGGCCTCACACGATTCAAAAGTGTCCATTGTCCACTAGTGTGAGCAGAAATTCAAAATCCCCCTTAGGCTGGTGGAAAAGGCCGTGGAATTGGGCGGGGGTTGGCAGCTGGTAATGATGGTGTTGGTGGTGGATCTGATGGTAGTGGCAAGAGCAAAATAGGACCGAATGCAGGAGATGCTGACCCTGCGTCATCGTCTGGCTCCATAAGGCTTCGAAGGCTTAGTTTTCTAGGAGTTGGTAAACCGCTTTTAAAGCCAGAGCATCAGGAAAAAGTTTTGTCTTACATTGCTGACTCAGCCTCCAGCTCTATCGCCTCCTCTTCTTCAGTTGTAAAAAGTAAAAGCACTGAGTCGTCATTGGAGGCTCATGTTCATGAACCACACCTTTCCTTGTGTCCTTCACCCCAACCAAGATTGAAGGATGACGCAGGCCATACTACTGATTACTCCATGGAGCTGTTTTCACATACCATGCCTGGATTATCAAGTCAAATGGTGAATTACCCAGGCCAAGATGAATCTGAAATGTAGTGCACTGATGCACAGCCACTGATGGATGATTCTGCTGGTACATTCACTCAGAGCACTACATTGTCCTCGCATTGTACAGAGCCAGATTCTGACCCTGATGAGACTCAGGTGCCCCTTCCCGCACACTATACCACCATACACGGTGACAGAGAGGAAGGTGCACATGACATTGAAGAGGAGGTGATGGATGACCCAGTTGTTGACCCAGATTGGCATCCATTGGGGGAAGAGGGTGCTGCTTCCAATAGCTCAGATGAGGAGCATCCACAGCAGACATCGACATCGCAACAGCTGTTATCTGGCAGGCCCGGAGCACTCCAAAGACATTTTCCAAAAATCAAAAGAGTTGCTGGACAGCTTGTCCAGAGGGTCAAAAGATCACAGCGTGCTAGGCCGCAAAATGTCTGCCAAAGTAGGAAGAGTGCAGTGTGGCACTTTTTTGAACAAAATCCTCATGATCAGGCCAAGGTTATCTGTAAGAAGTGCGCAAAGACCTTTAGCCGAGGGAAAAATCTGAAAAATTTGAATACCAGTTGCATGCTTAGACATTTAAACACCATGCACTTGCAAGCGTGGACACAACACCAAACCTCAAGTGCCACATGTGCAACTGATCACAACAAAGGTAGTCAGCAACGCTACATTGTTTCCCCCACTGTAAGCCCACCGGTTAGCACAGCAGCAAATGTTGAGGTGTCGTTGCAAGGCCACAGCAGTCAGGGAATCCCACTGTTATATCAACGAAAGGCTGATTCTAGGCCATCAGAAAGAACACCAACTCCATCACCATCATCAACCCTCTCTCAGTCCGCCCTGTCCACCGCTACTTCCACCATATGCAGCTCTCAAGTCCAGCTCACCCTCCCAGACACTATGAGTAGTTCAAGAAAGTACTCAGTCTCTCATCCGCGTACACTGGGTTTGAACGCCCACATTGCCAAACTAAGCTCGTTTGAGATGATGCCCTTTCGGTTGGTGGAAAGCGCAGCTTTCCGCGAACTCATGGCCTATGCAGTACCACGCTATGACCTACCCAGTCGCCACTTCTTCTCTCGCAAAGCCATCCCAGCCCTCCACCATCATGTGAAAGACCGCATTGTCCATGCACTCAAGCAGTCAGTGAGCGGAAAGGTGCACCTCACAACTGATGCATGGTCCAGTCGGCATGGTCAGGGCCGTTACGTGTCCATCACTGCACACTGGGTTAATGTGGTGGATGCAGGGTCCACAGGGGAAAGCGGTGGTGGGACAGTGCTGCCTAGCCCACGGTATAGGAAACAGTTGGCTGCAGGCGTTCGACCCTCCTCCTCCTCCAGAAGCGAAAGCTCGTCCACAGAGCGCAAACGTACGAGCACTCCATCTGCAGCTGCCACTGTTGCACACGAGGTGTCCCCCTATCGAGCAGCTAGTGGAAAGCGTCAGCAGGCTGTGTTGCAGATGATGTGTTTGGGCGACAGACACACCGCCGAGGTGCTGGCCGAGTACTTGAAGCGACAAACTGAGTCATGGCTGGGCAGTGTACATCTTGAGGCAGGCAAGGTAGTTAGTGATAACGGTCGTAATTTTGTGGCAGCCATAGCCCTTTCAAAACTCAGCCACATACCTTTGCTTGGCTCACACCTTGAACCTGGTGGTGCAGTGCTTCCTCAAAAATTATCCAGAGTTAACAGCCCTGCTCCAGAAGGTGCGAAGACTGTGGGCGCACATCCGCCAGTCGCCTGTACACTCCGTTCGTATGCAGAAGCTGCAGCGATTGCTCCACCTTCCCAACCACCGCCTCATTATCGACATTGCAACAAGGTGGAACTCCACCCTGCACATGGTGGAGCGGCTGTGCGAGCAGAGGCAGGCCATAATGCATTTGTGGGAGGATACACGGCCAGGCACTGTGAGAGCAGACATGGAGTTGACAGGTGTGCAGTGGTCGAAGCTGAAAGACCTCTGTAAAGTCCTTCAGTGTTTTGAGGAATGCACACGGCTGGTAAGCGCAGACGACGCCATCCTAAGCATGAGCATCCCACTTATGCGTCTGCTCATGCAAACTTTGACGCACCTTAAGGAGCAGGCTTCTGCAGCCAATGTTGATGAGGAGGAAGAGGAGGAGGGAATCCTTGATGACATTCAGCCATTGTCTGCTCAGGGACCTCTCCTGGATGAGGTGGAGGAAGAAGAGGAGGAGGAGGATGATGGGGATGATTACTTAGGGGAGGAGGATGCATCTCGTGGGGCAAGTGAAAATGTTGGCGTGGCAAGGTCTGGTACAGGGTTTGTGCGTGACTGGAGGGATGTGGATTTGCTAGAAAGTGCTCCTCCACCCAGCACTCGCAGTGCATCATTGACACCGGGAACATTGGCCCACATGTCAGATTATGCCTTGCAGATCCTAAAAAGGGACCCACGCATTGCCAAAATGATGAACGATGACGACTACTGGTTGGCCAGCATCCTGGATCCACGCTATAAAGGCAAATTACAAAACATCATGCCACAGGAGAACCTTGACCTAATATTGGCTACTAAACAAGCAACTCTGGTTAACCGTTTGGTTGAGGCATTCCAGCACACAGCAGCGGTGATGTTTCTCACACGAGCCGTACGGGCCGGGGGCAGCTTGGCAGAAGTGTTCGTGGTGCACACAGCACAAGTGGCTTTGGAGACAGGGGTTTCATGACAATGTTGTGGACTGATTTTTCACGGACCGCTCACACAACTGGTAATACTGCATCGATGGAAAGTGACAGGAGACAGCAGTTGTCAACTATGGTTAACAACTACTTTTCCTCCCATATCGATGTTCTCCCGCACAGGTCATTCCCCTTTGACTATTGGGCCGCTAAACTGGACACCTGGCCTGAATTGGCACAATGTGCCTTACAGGAGCTCGCTTGCCCAGCTGCAAGTGTGCTATCGGAAAGAGTCTTCAGTGCAGCTGGATCAATCCTGACAGAAAAAAGGACCCGTCTGTCAACCCAAAATGTGGATGATCTAACCTTCATTAAAATGAACCATGCATGGGTTTCCAAGGATTTTGTCCCACCTTCCCTTGATGACACATAGGTTGCCAGAAAAATGGCTTGCTTTGGTCCTCCTCCTATTCCGCGAACTTGACCTATTTCGCCTTTTGCAGCAGCTGAATGACCCACATCTACATATGCCACTTTGTAAACCTCCCTAAGTGGGCGCCCCCCCCATGGCCGGGGTCACCACCTAGCGCACAAAACCGTGCGAGTGCCGTTGCCCTGGACAGGTGGGTAGGCTGACTCTTGGGCGCGGGCACTGGCATAGGGTCCCTCATAGTGCAATCAAGTGTCTCTGACAGTGGTGGTGCACACCCACTGTCAGACACACCGCCGTACTATGAGGGGCCCAGTGCCAGTACCGACGCCCACGAGTGTGCCCCCCTTGCTTGGGCAGGGCCCCAGCATTTGCAATGTTTACCTCTCCCTGCTCCTCCGCTGTGTAGTCTGGGCTTTCAAATCCTTCACTGGGACTGCCACTACAAATTGATTGAACTGAAAGATGATGGTTAAGATGTAGCTATGCCCTGTCCTGCTGGCCAGGCTCTAGCTCCAGATGATCAGTGGCTTCCATTTCTTATGGACGTCGACTCACAATTACATGCAGTGGTGGTTTATCATCAGCTGTCACAGTTTTCCTACTCACAAATGTGTGACATTCCGGCGCACATTTCAAAATGTGCCCTCTCATGCCAATCAAATAGAATCGCCTACGACCTGTGGCTTCTGTCTTTTGCACTCCAAAGTTACGTGACAGATCATGATAGCCAGTGAGCACCATGTTTACATCGCTCCCTTTGATAAAAATTGGATTGAGATGAGTAACAGTGATGGAATCAATGGAAGTGCGATATAGCAAGACTTTATTCACAAAAAAATGTTTTCACTGTCTCGACACACAAATTAATTGAGGGTCAGCATCGCCTATGAGAATTGTGACGGAAGTTTTTCCCGTGAATAATAATTCCTAGATTTCTGCAATCAATAGCCTTTATGTCACTAATTGTATGCATCTCATTTCCTATTGCGGAGAGGCTGGACTGTATTACTGAGACAGAAATATATATGAAGATTTAAAAATAACACCAAAAGTATATAGTTGTGTACGCCTCAAATGCATTTCCTTTTTTCCACTTTTTAGATTGCTGTGTAATCCATACTGAGAACATGGAGATTTTACATGTTTAAACTATGCTATATATACCTGCTATCCAGTGATAAAGTACCCTTTCTCAACTTTGTACAATCTGGTCAAATCCATACTGGGCCTGAGAACATCTGAGTCTGCCTCCTGATCTATAGACATATATTTTTAATGTGTAAACTAGGCTACATATATACGTGTTATCCGGTGAAACTGTACCCTTTATCAACTTTCTACAATGTTGTTGAATCCATACTGGGCCTGCGAACGGCTGCCGAGCTGTTAAGCAAGCTACAGCACCTTTAGTTTGGACACTTAATTTTTTCAGGAATGACGGTTAGGCCTAACTCCGGAATTGCGGTTGACCTGAACTTACTGGGAAATCATCGTTCGCGGGGAATAATCTGAATCCCAGATCCCCATCACTAACGGAGTTCAGCAGGTTATCTGCACCTGTAAGCGACAAAAGCTGGTCCTTTCAGTGTAGTGTGCATGCAGCCCTGGACATGTACTGGAATGCTAGACCTGTTATTGCTCGATCTCACGTGCCACAGCCTCGCGTATCCCTCTAGTAAGCTTGATGCATACCGCTGGGCCATGCCGGAGTCTCGGTCGTTAACGGAATAAAGCTGAGAAATCGCTAGTACAACTACAAACGGACATACCACACAACACACAGAATCGACAAAGCTTGCAATCTGTCCATCTTTTCTGTAGCTTGTATGGTAGTGGTTTCCCGGGTGCAGTCCAATTAAGCCACAGGCTCCACTCCTGGTGGTGCCCTTTTGGACATTCCTTTAAGGTTCAGCTTTGCAATCATACTGCCCCCGGAAACCAAAAACTTTGCCTTCAGGGACGCTGTTTGGAGGTTCGTGGGAATAACGCCGCCCGATCAGCAGTCGGCATATGGATCGCCCTCCCAGGGCTGTGGGGTACTCGGTACCGGGCCAGTGTCAGTAGGATGTGTCACAGCAGCGTTGACCCGGACGGTGGCCCTGGGCGCCCATGTAAATGGCGTGGTATAATGGTAAAGAGTTTATATAGATAGTATGATGCCACCTGTGGTGTTCGGCAACATAGATGTTAGGCCGACGCTGCATGCAGATCCTCTGGGACTGATGGTGTTGTGCAGCAAAGATGGTGAAGCTCCCCACAGGTGGAGCTGGAGTCCAAGGGAAGTGTAGATGTAGTGATGGGGGAAAGGCACAGGCGGTGTAGTTGCTGGTACCCAGATGTAGCGGTGCTGGAATAACTGTAGGACACCAGAGCGTGCAGTTCCAAAGCTTTACTCACAGTCTGCAGGTTACACAGATGCCTGCCTCCGTGCTGTGTCCTCCGGGTCAGGACCTCTGCCAACCTCCGGGACCAGAATGGAAAGCTCCCTTCCAACACTCCGCCAACATGTACCTTCCTGAACATCTCCTTTCTAGCGCTTGTGGGGGAAGCACTCACAGGACCGTGGTTCACTGAAACGCCTCTTGTCTAACAGATGTTCATCAGACTTTACTTGTATAGCGGACAGCTGTAGCCTTTTCCTTCTGCCTCGCACACGTCGATGCTGGGGCCTCCGAGCCTTAGTTGGGTACAGAGCATTTATAGCTGCTACTTCCCCCGGTTTCTGCTGCAGGAACGTCAGTGTCCCTACAAACTCGGAGACCGGAATCCGGACCATGCGCTCCAGCTAGGAGTGAGCCTTAACTCTGCTCATCCTCCAGCTCCCCTTCTCACGTCCACACACTTCCCCTTCCCTGCACAGAGTGCCCTAACTTACCTCCTCCCGACCACAGAGAGCAGCTCCTCAGCAGTCAGGTTCAGAGGTCTCCCTGCTGGCCTGGAGTGGGAAATGTGTTGTGTGTTGGTTTCACTGCTAGAGAGATCCTTCGTTGCTCCCAAGCTTGACAACACACTCCCTAGGAGGAAGGCAATGCCACAGTAGCGACCGTACTCTTGGGGACGCCATAAGTGCACTGAGGCCCAGCCGCTGCTGGATGATGCTGCTGGTACATTGACCCAGACCACTACATTCCCCTCGCACTCTAAACAGCCAGAATCTGACCCAGAGGAAACTCAGGTTCCCCTTCCCGCATACTATACCACCTTACACGGTGACAAAGAGGAAGGTGCAGATGAAAGTGCAGGTTCCTTGAGCAGGTGGGGGGGCATACTCATGGGCGATGGCACTGGCACATGGCACCGCATAGTACGCAAAAGTGTCTCTGCCGGTGGGAGGGCCTAAACAGCCAAGTGCAGTGAGATGGAAGATGGGGACGACAAGGAGTTCAGAGTAGTGCAGGGATTCCCTAGCAAGGAGACTTATGTAATTGTTTTCAATGTTGGGACAGCAATTTTTGGGGAGCACTATACTCTGGTGAATGATATATGGGGCCCACCATACACTGGAGCATTCCAAAGGTGGACATCAGACTCTGGAGCAGCATTTACAGGGCCCATTATACACTAGAGCAGTAGAAATGGGGCCCATTATATATGGAGCATTATTTGGGCCCATAAGACAGTGGAGCTTCATCCATTGGGACCAACATATACTGTAGCATTATGTGGAGCTCATCATATACGGTTTGAAACATTATATGGGAATAATGATTCCGTATGGAGAAATATATGGGCCTCATTACTCTGTATAGCGCACTAAGCTCTGGCCATAATACTGTATGGAGTTATATACTGTCCGTTTTTGGAGGTATTGAAGAATTTAAAATGGATATCAGTCATGAGATGTAAGAAGTGAAGTATTTTTCATTGTACTATACTGCTATTTCTCTGCCATATCGGAGCATCATGAGTTGTGGTATGTGTTAAAGGGGCGCTCTTTGGCCCTGGGCCCACGAAAACCTGGAGCCAGCCCTCCCCCCCACAACTGTAGCCAAATAACCCCCATTTTTCAGTGCATAACTAGTATTTGGAAGTTAATTAAGGTTGACAAGCTTCAGTAACAAGAATTTATGCTTTTGGCATTCAAATGGGCACTGTTGGTGTGTTTCCTGTCCTCCTCTCACTGCCGACTTTAATTCTCCATTGACTTACATTGGGTTTCGTGTTTCGGGACGACCCCGACTTTTCCCTATAGTCGGCCGATTTTGCTCGACCCGACTTTTGGAAAAGTCGGGTTTCATGAAACGAAACTCGACCCTAAAAAAACAAAAGTCGCTCAACACTAGTTCTCAGCAGTTCCTCAGCCTTCTTGTACCTTCTGCTACATTTCCAAGTTCAAGCTTTTTGAAATGGTTTTTGGTAATCACTCTGGATCTCCCTGATGATAACCCTAAAGACGACAACCCTGAAGACCACCCCGAAGAAGACGACGACCCCGAAAACGATGACCCTGGAGACGACGACCCTGAAGACCACCCCGAAGAAGATGACGGTCCCGAAGACGACGACCCTGAAGACCACCCCGAAGAAGACCAAGAAGATGACCCTCAAGAAGATGACCAAGAGGACAAAGAACAAGAAGACAACCACCAAGATACAGAAGAACAAGAGACAGAAGACCAAGAAGCAGAAGAACAAGAAGCTGCAGAACAAAAAGCAGAAGAACATTAAGCATCAGACTAAAAACCAGAGCAAAAGATATTATCTAAATTATAAGCAGAAGACAAAGCAGTGTATGGGGGTGAGTCCGTTCCTCCTCGTGGTGCCCCTGGAAAATACCTGCTGCTGCATGCAAAACTGAACGTGGACAAATCCTGTTGTAAATCTTTTGTGACAGGCAGAACGGAAGGTGTAATCTTCAAACTTTTATAGATAACAACTACAGGAATGCCTGTCACAAATAAGAATGTGATGAAGAAGAATATGAAGAAGTAGAATATGAAGAAGAAGAATAGTTGAAAAAGAAGAATATGAAGAATGAAAAAAAAAAGAATAATAGGAAGAAGGTGAAGAAGAAGATGAATAAGGCGAAGAAGAAGTTGATGAAAAAGATGCTGCTGCTGAGGATGATGGAGGAGAAAGTGTGGGAGAAGTAACAAAGAAGGTGAAGAGCATGGAAGTAGTCAAACATAAACATCTGACAAAATATAAAAAAGCTTCACATAGTCAATATCTTTGTAACTCAGAACGTCTTAAAAAAAAATTAATTCCTGCTATTCCATTTGATTGGGCTAAACCTCTATGCCTTTAATGTCTCCTCCACCTCCCCCAATACATTCTACATTATTTTTAGTTGTTTTCCTTCATGTAGAATTAACCTACAAGGAAAGTAAGGGTTTATTTTCATTCCGATATTTGTGTCCCATTGACTTGCATTGGTTTCCATTATAAAAATCGGCGATATCCGATATTTTTGGGGTATCGGTCCGATCCAATCCGATCCGATATTTCCCAATATCGGAAGGTATTGCTCAATACTAACTGTAGCACATGCTTTTTTTGGCCCTCATCTACAAGGCGTAGATTAGGGCATTCCGCAAGCTCTCTGCCTCGGGGTAACCCTGGACTCTGATCTGTACTTCAAAACACATATCCATGCAATTTTCTCTTCCTGCCGACTAGAACTCAAAATAATTTCCCAGATCCATGGATTCCTTAATCAAGAATGTACAAAAGCCCTAGTCCATGCACTCTTCATCTTCTGCCTTGACATCTGTAAGCTCCTGCTTTGTGCCCTCCCTTATCATAGCTTCTCACCCCTCCAATCAATCCTAAACTCTGGTGACTGACCAATCCATTTATCCCCCCACTATTCAATAGTCTCTCCTCTCTGGACTACGGACTGGACTCTGGACTAGTTGTATGCCTAACAATGGCATACAAAGCCATCCACAACCTGTCTCCACCATACATCTGTGACCTAGTCTCCCACTACTTACCTGCACGCAACCTCCAATCCTCACATGATCGCCTTCTCTACTCCACTCATCTCCTCTTCCCACAGTCGCATACTAGATTTCACTCATAGAACCCCTCTACTCTGGAACTGTCTACTCCAACATATCATACTCTCACCTACTATGGGAACATTCAAAAGGAACCTGAAGAACCAACTCTTCTAACAAGCCTACAACGTACACTAACCATAGCTCCACCATACCGCAGCACAAGTAGATGTACCTCACCTATTGTATCCTGAACCATCCCTTCTAGACCATGAGCGTTCATGGGCAGGGTCCTCTCTCCTCCTGAACTAGTCGGTGACTTGTATTTTTTATTATTATTTTTGTTTATTTTATATACCCTTTTTTACATGTAAAGCGCCATGGAATAAATGGTGTTATTGTCATGGTCACGTGTGTCGGGACGCAGATGATACCGCAAGGCGAACCCATAACACACGTGACCCTGGATACAGCGCCTCCAGTGGGGCGAATTTAAATAATAATATGTGCAGGTGGATACGGCGCCTCCACCTGGCGAATTTAGGTATTACACGTTATACATACAATATCTGGAAACACCGCCTCCAGTAAGGCGCATTTAAATAATAAAGGGGGGAACCTGGGTAACTATAACAATGGTGGGCCCTGCAATAGGGAAAAGGGAATTGGAGACCTCCTGAGCTCCCCTGAGCCAGTGTCCCTGCACTCCTAACGTTCCCTATGCCGGTTTTGCACCGGGCGCCGCACGCGTACCTCAACGCCCTAGCTCGCCCTGAACCTAAACCCTCACTAGGGAATAGGTCGGTGCGGAAACTAATCCCACCACTGCACTAATAACACACATGAGGAAAGAGACAATACAGGGGAAACACCACTTAGCTTTGCTCTGTTGCGTGCGCTCCTAGCAACAGAGCCCTCCACCTGAGTGCATCTTCTCCTCCACCTGGATCCATCACCATAACAGGATCCTTCACCTTAGTGCAGCCTTGGAGCAGAGTCCAAAACCAGTTGCAGCTGCTTAGTACCAGAGTCCCAAGGAAGAGTTCAGCTGCTGACACGAAGTCGAGCATGCTTGAGTCCAGCTCAGCGGCCAAGTCCCACATGGTGAGTGCCACTCTCCATAGTCGCCACTCCACCAGCCCATGCAGACACTTCCCGCTGACACCATCACTGCGACTCCACCACGCCATGCCAGCCCTTCGTCCAGACACCATAGCTGAAACACATCCCCCCTGGCTAAGCTGCGCAGGACTCCTCACCAGCTCCATCCTTCATCCAGGCTCTCCAAAAACAGAGTGAACACACTCTCACAATATCACAGGCAGTGATTGCACACCTCTAGCACACCTTTATAGGGTGTAACACCTGATACATGATTAAGTGCACAAAACCTAAAGTGCAATATCAAAACCACCACCGGGGACAGTCAAGACACCTTGGAACTTTCCAAAGTAAAAAAAGTTCACCCAGTGATTTAAAACTGTCAGATCACTTCAGATCATGACAGTACCCCCTCCTTAATGAGGGGCCTCTGGACCCTCAAGACCACCCCTCATTAGGGAAACACCTACAGCGGGGACGCCCAGACCCTGAGTTCACCCCACCATTACCTGACACTTCAGGTTTATGACAAACGCACCGCTGGTATTGGCAATACATGTTCATTTTGGAGGCACCACTCATCTCCACAGCGCCGGCCTGGGGAACGAGTTTATGTATGAGTATGTATGCTAAGAGCTGATCAGACTCCACAACACATTTCCAAGATGTTTTTTGGTGGGACCCATACATGCTCGTTCACACACAGGTCCGGACCTGAACGTTTATTGCACACATTCGTTTGTCATTTTTTTGGTGAACTCACTCTGGACTTGACAACAAAGGCGTCCCCCTGTGTCACCACACTCACACCCCCACTATTCACCAAGGGACATCACCCTCCAACCCTTTCACCATGAGGACTGCGCCTCCTAGGGTTGGTTTAATGGCGAGGGTTGAGATTTGTCCCTACTCCCCCGCAGCACACCAGCTGCTCACACCAGGAGGAGAAGGAATGCATATGGAGGAAATATACACTCACTGGCCGCCTCCACACGACCAGGAGGGGCGGCTTCTACGGTGGAATTTGAAGATTTGGCGTAAACCCCGCGGACTCTACATCAGTCTGCTCATCACTGGAACGCACCCCTTCACCTCGGGGAATACCAGGCAGCTCCGTGGGGCACCATTCCTCCCACCTGCCTGGGTACGCCCACGTGCATGAGCAAGTCCCGCTCCCCAGCAGCGACTCCAGGGGCTTTTGCCAGACCCGCAATTTGCCAAAGCTGCCATTTTTTTTTTCTCTGGTTATCTGAGCAGAGGCCCCAGACCGTGATAACTGCTGCTGCAGTGGCTCTAACACACCATGCCGCTCCCCACTCACCTCAGTGAGGCCCGGCAGCAATAACTCAGCGGTCTCCACATGGCCAAAGCTCACCAGAAAAAAAAACTGTACGGCCTGTGATAATGTCATGGTCACGTGTGTCGGGACGCAGATGATACCGCAAGGCGAACCCATAACACACGTGACCCTGGATACAGCGCCTCCAGTGGGGCGAATTTAAATAATAATACGTGCAGGTGGATACGCCGCCTCCACCTGGCGAATTTAGGTATTACACGTTATACATACAATATCTGGAAACACCGCCTCCAGTAAGGCGCATTTAAATAATAAAGGGGGGGGAACCTGGGTAACTATAACAATGGTGGGCCCTGCAATAGGGAAAAGGGAATTGGAGACCTCCTGAGCTCCCCTGAGCCAGTGTCCCTGCACTCCTAACGTTCCCTATGCCGGTTTCGCACCTGGCGCCGCACGCGTACCTCAACGCCCTAGCTCGCCCTGAACCTAAACCCTCACTAGGGAATAGGTCGGTGCGGAAACTAATCCCACCACTGCACTAATAACACACATGAGGAAAGAGACAATACAGGGGAAACACCACTTAGCTTTGCTCTGTTGCGTGCGCTCCTAGCAACAGAGCCCTCCACCTGAGTGCATCTTCTCCTCCACCTGGATCCATCACCATAACAGGATCCTTCACCTTAGTGCAGCCTTGGAGCAGAGTCCAAAACCAGTTGCAGCTGCTTAGTACCAGAGTCCCAAGGAAGAGTTCAGCTGCTGACACGAAGTCGAGCATGCTTGAGTCCAGCTCAGCGGCCAAGTCCCACATGGTGAGTGCCACTCTCCATAGTCGCCACTCCACCAGCCCATGCAGACACTTCCCGCTGACACCATCACTGCGACTCCACCACGCCATGCCAGCCCTTCGTCCAGACACCATAGCTGAAACACATCCCCCCTGGCTAAGCTGCGCAGGACTCCTCACCAGCTCCATCCTTCATCCAGGCTCTCCAAAAACAGAGTGAACACACTCTCACAATATCACAGGCAGTGATTGCACACCTCTAGCACACCTTTATAGGGTGTAACACCTGATACATGATTAAGTGCACAAAACCTAAAGTGCAATATCAAAACCACCACCGGGGACAGTCAAGACACCTTGGAACTTTCCAAAGTAAAAAAAGTTCACCCAGTGATTTAAAACTGTCAGATCACTTCAGATCATGACAGTTATAACAATAAATAAAACTAATAATAACACTGCTGTGCGGCTGCAAAAAAGGGAGTCGAGTAGCCCATATAGTAACAGAAGTTGTCAAAAAATGTAACAATTGTACTATTTCTACTCTGGGGAAATTGATGACACTTTAGTGGTGTGTGGCAATCATTTTTGGAAATGTTTGTACTTCAAGTTGGGTCTACTACTCTCAATCAAATACCTGTTTTACTAGCCTAAAATGTTTGTAACAATAGTAGTCTACGAAGCTGATATTCGTTCCACCTGTGGCTGAGCATAAAAGCAGTTTGAGCTGTTGCATGAGGTATCAGAGCTCCTCTTAATTTAAACTTCCATAAAAACTATAAATGCTGGCCCAGATCCTGATACTCCATGTCTGTGCCATTGTTAAATTTCTACAGTGGGTAAATTGATGCCACTTCTCTTGTTGTCTGTCCCTAATTTTTGGAAATGTTTGGACTGCAAATTGGGTCTCCTTCATGTGTGTTGCCTGAATCTGGCGTAAGACAGTGAGATTTGATGTCTTACTTGATCCCCTTCCCTCTGATTGTCTCCTGGCTATTAATATTTACAAATGTGTCTATGATAGATGCTTACGCTATTGCTACTTATAAATTATGTATTATCGCTCATCTTTAATGGTATAGCCACATGTATGTGTTACTATTTTGTAGAAAGCTGTAATATATTGTCTTGTATTCTTGTATCATATTATTGCATAATATAATATGTCTGTTGTGCATATACAGTTAGGAAAAGTTAGTGCAACTTTTTGGGGACATTAGAGGAGGGCACTTTTAGTATATAGTTCCTATAGATTCGGGTAAGTGTAGTTCTGTTGAGGGCCACTAGATTGGGGCATACTAGTGGGCCTGATAGGTGTAGCTGATAGGAGGGTTAATTGTAGGAGGGACTACCGGATAGTAAGAGGTTAGGAAGTTAAGTCAGATGGGGCCAGGGCGCCCTAGTGTTCACATGGGCTATAGGCCCGGACAGCTTGGCAGCCATGCAACGTTCAAGTGCTGCAGCCCATGTTACCCAAGGCAACTGTGTGTCATAGCAGTGGGACAGTACAGAAATGGGAAGATGTGGCGACTTGTGGCCTGGGCTGACGCTTTTAGGGCAGGAGTGGGTTGGACAGCTGAAGTGAAGGGAGCTGGAGCTTCGACAAGTTCGGTACGGACTGGCTGGATGCTTTACCAGAGGCAACCAAACCAGGTGGCTGATGATTTCGAGTCTGGGGCGAAACAGGCAGAAGGAATTGTCATCATGGTGAGGTTAGGCCTGGAAGGAATTGGGGAGCAGTCTAGGACGGTCCGGGCGTGTACTGCGCAGAAGTGACAGCCAGAAAGGGAAAGATGAGGAAACAAGTAAATGTCACCATGTACCAACTGTGGATGTAACGTGTGAAGTACTCAGTAAAGAAAGTGTTGAAGTTAATCTGGACTGTGTCTCCATTGATGGGGGTTGCCTGAGAGAGGGACCGGTATTGCCTGAGAAGTGCTCAGAGGAAGCTGATTCTGGAGATGCAGGTATGCAGAAAAGAAGAGTACATTTTCTTGTAGGGGAAGGACTGGACATGGATATGGCAATTGTTCAGGTCACAACTACAGTCCTGTCCCTCCCTTACATTGGCAGGCCTCTTACAACACCAGACATACACCTGTCACTCATCTACTAGTTACTGATCCATGTTTCAGCTAGAATTGATGGTCCAAGCTCTGTCCCAGGCCTTGTTCCATGCATCCATGCTGCACAATTATACTATTTGCACTCTGTGTCCATTGATGCCAATTTTCCTTGTGTCTGCCTCTAATTTGAGGTGTTTGGGAAGTTTTTTAGTCCCCCTTAAGGTTTTGCCTTTGTGTTTGGCATTCCCTCCCTTTGAATTCAATGGGTTTTAGGTATGTTCGGCGAACTGTTCGGCAAACCGAACTGAACCGAACCTTGAAAGGTTTGCTTATCTCTCGTGCAGAGTACAAACAGCGAGTTAAAGGACAGTACTTCCACAGTTATGGGTTAAAGAATACACACAGCATTTTTTTGCAGAAAGCGCAGTCACAATCTGTCCCTCACTCCAGCTGCAACCTATCCCTACACTAATGAGAGCGTAACGGTGGTGGAACTCGCGAACTGGCCTTATACAGGCCGTGTCATGTGCTGTGAAGGCTAAATACAGCCATGCCAATTCTTCACATGGCTGTGATGGCTCCGGCTGTTCTCACAATATAAAAGTGTGTTGATTGGCTATTCAGAAGCCTTTCAACAAGCTTTATTTGACTGACAAACCCGAACAGGAAACTGTACATAAAGTATGCCTATGGAGTGTGGGAGGAAACCAGATTAACCGTGTGCCTCATTGTCTACGTGTTTAATTTTTTCCAACTTTCTCATTCTCAGGAAAACGTGCAAACATGCTCTGTGGGTGAAATTTGTTATCAGCTTCTGTGGGATAAATGTGTAAACATGCTTTATTGGTGAAATATGTTATTAGCTTCTGTGAGGGTACTGTGGCCAAAATCATCTGTGTACTCTGCAGCCGTATGTGAATGAGTAGTGTGCCTAAAAAATAATTTTAGTTTTGTTGCCGGGCCTAATGTTCCTTAAAGGATTTAACTAATCATTCCTATTATAGAGCCTCTAAACTGTCATGGATGGCTTTTTTGACTCGCAATACCAGCCTGATTCTCAGTTACCTGTATGTACTCTGCAACTCTGCCTGTTGGCGGTTTGAGATTGGATGGCTGAGAGTGCCTCCAGTTCCTTCACTTTGTGTTCCACCGGGTCCCATTTTAATCATGGCCCCAGTTTAAACAAACAGCGACGGAGAAATGGAGTACAATTCCATTATCCCTAGCTGAAGTATTCAGACGTGGTTGCCTGTTTTGAACACTAATTTTTTCAAGGGAAACACTTTGGGCCCCCAGGACCGTAAGGCAACAGCATTGGGGAGGTGTCCCAAGACAAATGGACTGGGAGTTGCAGTGGAAAGCCTTGTGGTGTGCCGACAGCTGTATCCAGAATCAAACTATGAGGTTTTCATCTGTAGCTGCTCTATTGTACGCTGATAAGAAAAAAGTTTGGCTCAGTGTGTGAAATATGTAAACTGCTCCTAGAGAGGTATTCTGTCCCATGCTCTGTGGGTGAAAATTTTAACTGGACTTCCAGTAGCAAGTCTTGTTGCTGACAATCAGCTTGATCCAAGATCATACTAACAGGGTTTCACAGACGGCACTTTTTGGAGCTGTGGGGGTACTGTACCCCATTGGCCGTGGAATTTTTAATCAGCTTTCTCATGGTTATGTGGAAAGATGCTCCATGGGTGAAATGTATCAGCTTCTTTGATGTAAATGTGGAAACAAGCTCTGTGGGTGAAATTTCTTACCAGCTTCTGTAGGGGAAAAGTAGAAAAATGATTTGTGGGTGAAATTTTTAATCAGCTTTTTCAGGGAAGAGTAGAAAGATGGTCTGTGGGTAAAATTTGCAAGCTGCTCTTGAGGGTATACTCCGCCCCATGCTCTGTGGGTGAAATTTTTAACTGGACTGCCGGTAGCAAGGCTCAGTTTCTATGAGGACAATGTTAAAATTTTTATGTTATTCATTTACTTCCTATTTTACCATAATTGTTAGGGTCCCGTTACACTAAGCGACGCACCAGTGATCCCGACAACGATATAACCTGGTCAGGATCCCTGGTGTGTCACAAAAATACCGAGAAGACATACACCAAATGCAGGGATGACCATAGAAAAATTATCAATTTTGTTACATAGGATACACAAGACTCAACGCGCAACGCTTAGTTACCCGCTGTTTACCTTGGATACCAGCTCCCAGCATCTGCTTACAGCGCTGGGAGCTCGCTGATCAATGGTCTTCCGCTGCCACATGCAGCGATGCGTGCTGGCCAGCAGGAGACCAATGATGAAAAAATAGCCCAGGACACTCCTGCACGATCAGCGATACCCGGCGGGGGGGTGGTCGCTGATGCGTGCCACACACAGTGAGATCGCTGCTGAGGTCGCTGATTCATCACAAAACTTGTGACTCAGCAGCGATCTCACTAGCAATCTCGCTTAGTGTGAAGGGGGCTTTATGGTGAAAGAAACGCTTTAAGTTATTTCACTATCCACATTTGTCAGAAGGGCAATTGTCCTGCTCTTTCCCTCTTTTAGCTTTCCTTTGTAGCCACCAAGCAACAGCAGAGCAAGAATGGAATGGTTGAGATCAAAGCATATTCATGTGTTTGAATGGGCCAGTCACAGTCCAGACGAAAATCCCATTGAGAATCTGTGACAAGACTTAAAAATTGCTGTTTATAGACATTCTCCATCCAATCTCACTGAGCTAGAACGAGTTGGCAAAGAAGAATAGGCAAAAATTTCAGCCTCTAGATGTGCAAAGCTGGTAATGACATACCCCAAAAGATTTGCAGCAGTAATTACAACCAAAGGTGGTCCTACAAAATATTGACTCAGGAGGGCTAAATACAAATGCACGTCAAATTTTTATATTTTTCTAGCATTTAGAAAACTATGTATCATTTCCTTTACACTTCACAAATACTTTGCTAATTTGTGTTGGTATATCACATAAAATCTAAATAAGATGCATTTCATTTTTGAAGGCACTGTAAGTGCATCTCAACGGGACAGGAACCCTAGTTTACATGGTCAAAATTGATGGGTTTCACTGCATCCTGAATAGAAATGAATGAAAAAATGTGCAGCAAAATATATATAAAATGCATGTGTTCATCAATATTTTGGCCAAAATACGCAAGCTCACAGCTCATGTCAAGAGTCCTCGCTGACTTGTGAAAATTCAAAAAACAAAGCAGAAAAAGAGCCAGTATTATTTACCTACACAGGTCATAAAAAATTTTGGTTACTGCATTTGTTTGTGATGTGTGTTGGTAAATACGGCTGCCTTTTCTCTTCCTGAAAATTAGTTCAACATGATTTAAACACTATTTATCAAAAGATTACCACTTTTCCTGCAGGTAAATAGCATTTTTGGAGCTTGTAAGTTCCCTTTACAGCACCTTCAGTTTATTATAAAATTGTATACTATTTATTAGAGTTGAACGAAACGGGTCAAAAAATTTCAAAAGTCGCCGACTTTTGGCAAAGTCGGGTTTCATGAAACGAAACCCGACCCTAGGATGAGGTCGGCCACGAGGTCGGTGACTTAAGTGCCAAAGTCGCGTTTCAAAAGTTTGTTTTGCGCTCTTTTTCAGCCAATCAGGATCCCCGGACACTGGGGGCAACGTGATGACATAGGCAGGGGTCACCACCATCTTTCAGAAGGGCATGCAAGTGATTGGCTTGCTTTGGTGGGCGTCACAGGGGGTATAAAAGGGCATGCACGCCGACCGCCATGTTACTCATGCTGATCTCAGAATAGGGAGAGCTGCTGCTGTTGCTGATTTTGTAGGGAGAGCGTTAGGCAGGGAAGAAGACACCAAAAACTGCTTCTGCTGCTAGTGATTTTGCCTGTACAACACACCAGTCACTGTGTGTGCAGTGCAAGTGGAGGCTATATTTTGCTGGATCAGTGGTGTTGGTTGATAGGCTGCCTTCTAAGGCTTCCTGGCTGCTGCATTGCTGTTTACCCACTGCTCTGCAAACTGCTTTTTTAAAAGCAATCCCAATTTTTTTTTTGTCCTGGTGAGGTACTGAGCGTGCATTTTTTCACACCATACAGCGGTGCACACTCCTCACACAGTACCGTGTAATGGCTGTTATCACAGCCACAGTGAAGCTATCTGTGTGTCACTCTGTATGGATAAGTCGAGGACATGTTCCGTTCTTACAGACCTGCACCTTCTAGTTTTGTCTAGCTTTCAAACAGTTAAATATATTTGCTGTTTGATCACATTCAAAACTATAGAGAGACAGCGTGTGTCAGTCCGTATACTTAAAAAACACGGAGCTTGACAATTTTACGTACACCGGACAGCCGTTTACGTGCACGCTCCTCCCTCAGTACTGTGTAACGGCTGTTATCACGGCCACAGTGAAGCTATCTGTGTGTCGCTCTGTAAGGATAAGTCGAGGACATGTTCCGTTCTTACAGACCTGCACCTTCTAGTTTTGTCTAGTTTTCAAACAGTTAAATATATTTGCTGTTTGATCACATTCAAAACTATAGAGAGACAGAGTGTGTCAGTCCGTATACTTAAAAACGCGCGCATGCAGCCACGGATATGTAAGGGCATGACAGACCTGTTATTGATCGATCTCGCGTGCCAGAGCCTCGCGTGTCCCTCTAGTAAGCTTGACGCGTACCGCGGGGACATGCCGGAGTCTCGTTCGTTAACGGAATTAAGCTGACAAATCGCTAGCACAACTAAAAACGGACATCCACCACCCACAGAATCGACAAAGCTTGCAATCTGTCAATCTTTTCTGTAGCTGGCATGGTTGAGGTTTCCTGGGTGGAATTAAGCCGCAGGCTCCACTCCTGGTGGTGCCCTTCTGGACATTCCTTTAAGGTTCAGCTTTGCAACCATACTGCCCCCAGAAACCAAACACTTTGCCTTCATGGATGCTGTTCGGAGGTTCGTGTAAATAACTCCACCCGATCGGCAGTTGGCCTAATTTATGATGGGATGTCCGACGGTATATGATCGTCTTCGATTTCAGATTTTTACTGTTTTTTGTTTTTTTACATTTTTATTCCAGCCTTTCTTGACTTCATAAGGGCATGACATGCCTATATCGGTGTCTCCTCCGCCTCCTTTTACTCCTCCACCTCTTTTCTATATGTAGTTGCCGTTTTCCATATGTTATTTTTGTATTCTGAGCATTTTGTCTGCTTTGGGACACATTGTAAGGTGTTTTGTAATTGTTTTCTATGTGTTTGTATGTGTTTGTGTTTGCCTGCCATTGTTTTCAATGGTGTTCGACGTTGTTCGTCGAACGTTCGACAAACATTCGACGAACTTGCCTCGTGTTCAATGAACCAAAATGTACTAGAACACTAGTGGGGTGGCTCAACACTACTCCTGAATATATAGACGTACATTTTTAATGTTTAAAGTATGCTATATATACCTGGTATCTGGTGATACTGTACCCTTTCTGCCAGGAAGTCCTTCTCCACCCACCACTCTAAGTGTATCATTGACACCTGCAACATTGTCCCTCATGTGTGATTATTTCTTGCGGATCTTCTTGTTATATTGTGGTGTGATCCATCCTGAGTGTGTGACAGTCTGTGGGTTTCTCCTGCAATTTAGATGTACATTTAAAAATTATGCCAACACTAGTGTATACAGCTCTACGCTTGTGATACATTTCCCATTTACTGCTTTTTATATTCTGGTCTAATCCAAACTGACCAAGTGAGAGTTATTTTCTGACTGTGGAAATAAATACTGAGATTGACAACAATGACCCCTACACTGTGTACAGCTGTACTCTTCAGATCCATTACCGTTTTACGGTTTTTTATATTGTGTTGCAATCCATACTGAGCCTGAGAGCGTCTGTGTCTGCCTCCTGAAATATCTATGGAGTTTTAGAATGTTTAAACTATACTATATATACCTGCTATCTGATGATACTGTACACTTTTTCTACTTTTTATATTCTTGTCTAATCCATACAGAGCCTGTGAGCGTCTCTGTGTGACTGATGGTATATATAGGGAGATTGACAATCATCCTTTGACCGTATAGAGCTGTACGCTTTTGATACAGTACCATATATCTAATGTTATTTTGGGTTCATTTTCTGCAACATTTTGAAGTTTGGTGGAAGAGGCCGTGGATGTGGGTGTGGGGGGGGCCAGCTAGTGCTGATGGTGGTGGTGCATCTGCTGGTAGTGGAAAAAGCACAATAGCAGCTAAGGCAGGAGGTGTTAAGCCTGCGTCATGGTCTGGCTCCGGAACGCCTGGAAGATTACCTTTTCTGGGAGTAGGTTAGCCGCTTTAAAAGCCGGAGCATCGGGAACTGGTTTTGGCTTACATTGCTGAAACAGACTCCAGCAAATATGCCCTCCTCTTCTGAAGTTTCAAAAAAATCAAGCACTGAGTCGTCAAGTGCTGGCTCCTGGTCAGGAAGAACCCCTTTCCTTGTGTCCTTCACCCCCCACCAAAAGTGAATGATGCAGCAGGCCACACTACACATTAATCCATGTAGCTCTTTCTATCATACCATGCCTGGGTTATCAAGTCAAATCGTGAATTCCCCAGTCCAAGATGAATCTGACATGGAGTGTGGGTGGCCAGCCAGGGCAGTGGGGTTAATCGGTACCGGGCCGGTGTCTCAGAGGGATGTGTCACGATGGTGGTGATGATAACCCGTTCCGTGGCCCTGGGCATCCATGCAGAGGGGTGAATAACGTTCATAGGTGAATGATACATGACGCCACCTGTGGTTTCTGATCAGATTGACCCGCGCTGCAGGGTCGCTTCTCTGGGACAGATGTTGTGGTGCAGCTAAGATGTAGAAGCCCTACACAGGTAGGGCTGTAGTCGCAGGGCAGATGAAAGA
This sequence comes from Dendrobates tinctorius, assembly GCF_039654945.1. NCBI lineage: Eukaryota > Metazoa > Chordata > Amphibia > Anura > Dendrobatidae > Dendrobates > Dendrobates tinctorius. The sequence goes on from NW_027361917.1 coordinate 59,697,520, forward strand.
GTTGGTAGATGGTGTGCAGTGCAGGATGTAGCAGAGCCGTGCGCCAGGTGCAGGAGAAAAATGACACAGTCGTGCAGTTCCCTTACCTGTACTTGGTAAGTGCCGTCCAGGACCCAGAGTACAGATGGAGAAGGAGTTGGTCAGCCTGGAAGCAAATTTGGAATTCTCTCTCTGCAGATAGGTAGTGTGGCCTCCGTTTTAGCGCTTATCTGAGGTACTCGCAGTACTGAGTTCACTGAAGTTCCCCCTGTTGACTCTCTTTTGGAACTTTCTCGTATGGCAGGCAGCCATAGCCTTTTCCTTCTGGCTCACACACGTCACTGCTGGGGCCTCCGAGCCTTAGTTGGGAAACAGAGCACTTACAGCTGCTACTTCTGCAGATGAAAGTGCAGGTTCCTTGAGCAGGTGGGGGGCATACTCATGGGCGATGGCACTGGCACAAGGCCCCGCATAGTACGCAAAAGTGTCTCTTCCGTTGGGAGAGTGGGCCCCCCCTGCTTGCTCAAGATCACAGCACTTGCAAAGTTGAAATACTTACCTCTCCCTGCTCCACCGCCGTGACATCTTCCGCGTTTCCTGACAGTGACATTCAGGTGAGAGAGCGCGATGACATCACGTCTGTATGCCCTCTGCCTAAACAGTCCAAGTGCAGAGAGATGGAAGATGGGGACGACGAGGAGTCCAGACTAGCACAGGGATTCCCAAGCGAGGAGACTTATTTAATTGTTTTCAATGTTGGGACAGCTATTTTTGGGGAGCACTATACTCTGGAAAATGATATGCGAGGCCCACCATACACTGGAGCATTCCAAAGGTGGACATCAGACACTGGAGCAGCATTTGCAGGGCCCATTATGCACTGGAGCATTAAAAATGGGGCCCATTATATATGGAGCAATATTTGGGCCCATAACACAGTGGAGCTTCATCCATGGGGACCAACATATACTGTAGCATTATGTGGAGCTCATCATATACTATTTCAAACATTATATGGGACCAATGATTCTGTATGGAGAAATATATGGGCCTCATTACTCTGTATAGCGCACTATGTGGTAGCCATAATACTGTATTGAGTAATATACTGTCTGTTTTTGGAGCTATTGGAGAATTTAAAATGGATATCAGTCATGAGATGTAAGAAGTGAAGTATTTTTCATTGTACTATACCGCTATTTCTCTGCCGTATCAGAGGATCATGAATTGTGGCATGTGTTTAAAGAGCCCAGTGACACTCTTTGGCCCAGGGCCCACAAAAATCTGAAGCCAGCCCTACCCCCCCACAACTTTAGCCAAATAACCCCCAGTTTTCAAAGCCTAACTATTATTATAAAGTAAATTAAGGTTGACAAGCTTAAGTAATAAGAATTGATGTTTTTGGCAATAAAATGGGCACTGTAGGTGTGTTTCCCGTCCTCCACTCCCTGCCGACCATGGTTCCCCATTGACTTGCATTGGGTTTCGTGTTTCAGTCGGCCTTCGACTTTTCACGATAATCGGCCGATTTCGTTCGACCCGACTTTTGAGAAACCAGAAAAAAGGCAAAGTCGCTCATCTCTAGTCTTCAGTGCTGCTGGATCAATCCTGACAGAAAAAAGGACCCGTCTGTCGACCCAAAATATTGATGATCTAACCTTCATTAAAATGAACCATGCATGGGTTTCAAAGGATTTTGTACCACCTTCCCCTGATGACACATAGGTTACCAGAAAAGTGCCTCGGTTTTTCTCTCCTCTTCCTCGAACTTGCCCAATTACGCCCTTTGCAGCAGCTGAATGTCCAGTCAACACATCTACATATGCCAATTTTTAAACCTCCATAACTGGGCTGCCCACCCCTCCCCCAACGGCTGGGGTCCAGACCTGGCACACCCGGGCAAGTGCCGTTGCTCTGAACAGGTGGATGGGCCCACTGATGGCCGACGGCAATGTCACAGGGCCCCTCATAGTACAATACAGTGTCTCAGATGGTGGGAGGGCCCACTCGCCGTCAGACACACCAGTGTACTATGAGGGGCCCTGTGCCAGTACAGTCGACCACGATTGTGCCCCCTCTGCTTGGTCATGGCCACAGCACTTGCAAGTTGCAATACTTACCTCTCCCTGCTCCACCGCTGTGTAGTCTGGGCAGTTAAATCCTTCACAGTGACGGCCACTAGAAATTTTGTGTATTGATCAATGATGGTTAAGATGTAGCTATGGCCTGTCCTTCTGGCCTCTACCGTCAGATGATCAATGGCTACCATTTGAGATGGACGTCAAGTTACAAGCGGATGCAGTGGTGGTTTATGATCACCTTTCACAGTTGTGATAGTCACAAATGTGTGACATTCCTGCCACCATTTTTCAATGTCTCCTCTCATGACAACACAATAGAATCGCCTACGGCCTGTTGCTTCTGTCTTTTGCACTCCAAAATGACCAGACACATCATGATAGGCAGTGAGGACCATGGGTACATCTCCCACTGTGATCACAATTTGATGGAGACGAGTAACAGTGATGTGATCCACGCTACTGCGATAAAGCAATCCTTTCTTCACAAAGAACCTTTTTTGCTTTTTCCACAGACACAGTAATTGAGGGTCTGCATCGCCTCTGCAACATATACCGGGAGGTTTTCACGCGATGAGTAATTCCAAAATTTCTGCTAACACTTGACTTTGCGTCTGTACTTGTATCCATGTAGTTTCGAGTAGCGAAGATTCTTGACTGGCTTACTGAGATTGAAATATATACGAACATTTAAAAGTACCACAACACTGTATACTGATGTACACTATGAATACCTTTCCCTTTTTCGACTTTTTTAATTCTGGTGTAAAACATAGTGAGCCTGTGAGTGTCTGTGTCTGACTCCAGAAGTATACACGGAAATTTAACCCTAGACTGGACACACCTGGCATGTGCTGATACAGTACCTTGTTCAATAATTCGTATTAAGGTATCATCTGTAGGATAACCAACTGTGTGGGGGACCCTCTTCTTGCCGCAGACAAATACGAGACTGTGACAGAGTTTGAATTGAACAGGTTCATTTTTAGTGCCCATCCTTCTGTCGACAACAGTAATTCACCACAGCCATTTCACATTTCTCTGTACACAGGCCCCGGTATCTTCACTTCCTTTGTAACTATAATTGTGGCATCCTCTGTGGCTCTTCCACTGTGGCAGGCCTAGGCCCAACCACCACAGCGCTGCACCAGTCTGAGCACACGTCCATATGATAGCCCCAGGCCGTCTTCGTCTCTGGCTACCGTCCTCTGGGCCACCCCCCGTGACCGCCTCAACTGTCAGTCCTCTCTGGAGCCTTTCCACTGTCTCTATTTCCTCAGCAGAACTTCCTCTTTACTGTGCTCCCTTTGCTGACTGACTCTTCCAGAACCTTCCCTCAGCCTTTTATACTTCCAGTTCTGGTAACTCCTCCCACCATCACTTAACAGTTTTTCTGACCAATGGCAGTTATTCAGTCCCACTCCTACACTCTCCACTGCCCTCCAATGGGAAAGCTAAAACACTGCACCCTTTCTCTTTATCTTAGCGGTTTCATACCTACACTGCGCTACACCTCTGCTTCTCACTACGGGCTGGTTTGTCTGTCTGTCCACCTTCCCTACATCATTCATAGTGAGTGAGCGTGTGTGGGTTACGCCTTCTATATATACGGTGAATTGGAGAAACAAATTTTTTACTATACTCGATACAGCTTGTATCTTGTGATACAGTACCTTTGTTCGACATTTATCATTACGGTCAAATCCATACTGTGTAAGCGTCTGAGAGTGACTACGGGACTATTTATACGGAGATTTCAATTGTACCCTAAAAAATATATACTTTCTATCTTGTTATCCAGGAACTTTTTTACAACATTTTTTATTATGGTCAAAACCAAACTGAGTGAGCGGCTGAGGGTGACTACGGAAATATATACCGATATTTTCAAATTGGCCAGCACTGTATACAGCAGAATGCTTCTGATACAGTAACCTTTTTAGCTATTTAGATTCTGGTGTAATCCATAATGAGCCTTTAAACATCTGTCTGTTACTTCGGCAATATATTTGGAACTTTAAGATTACACTGTATACAGCTGTACGCTTGTGTTACATAACCCATTTACAGCTTTTCATATTCTTGTGTAATCCATGCTGGGCCTGAGAGTGTTTGTGTCTGCCTCCTGAAATGCATACGGAGAATCAGAATGTTTACACTATACTATATATGCCTTGTATCCGGTGATACTGTTCCTCTTTTTCAACTTGTTATTTTATTGGGTAATCCATACTGAGCCTGTGAGTGTCTGTGTATGCCTCATGAAATATATACGGAGATTTACTGTTATCCATATACTGTATAGAGCTGTACGCTTCTGATACAGTACCATATATGTGCTGGTATTTTGGGTCCATTTTAAAAAACATGAGGAAGTATGGTGGAAGAGGACGCGGATGTGGGCATGGAGGGCCACCTGGTACTGATGGTGGTGGTGCATCTGCTGGTAGAACCATAAACACAATAGCAGCTAAGGCAGGAGTTGTTGAGCCAGCGTCATAGTGTAGCTCTGGAAAGCCTGTATGGCTCCCTTTCCTGGGAGTAGGTAGACTGCTTTAAAGCTGGAGTATCAGGAACTGTTTGTGGCTTACATTGCTGAAATAGCCTCCAGTAGAGTTGAGCGATCTTTTGGTTTTTTAGGGTCGAGTTTCGTTTCGTGAAACTCGACTTTTCCAAAAGTCGGGTCGAGCAAGATCGGCCAATTATAGGGAAAAGTCAGGGTCGTCCCGAAACACGAAACCCAATGTAAGTCAATGGTGAATAAAAGTCGGCAGTGAGAGGAGGACAGGAAACACACATACAGTGCCCATTTGAATGCCAAAAGCATCAATTCTTCTTACTTAAGCTTGTCAACCTTAATTAACTTCATAATACAAGTTACGCTCTGAAAAATGGGGGTTATTTGGCTAAAGTTGTGGGGGAGTAGGGCTGGCTCCAGGTTTTCATGTGCCCTGGGTGAAAGAGCGCCCCTTTAACACATACCACAACTCATCATGCTCCGATACGGCAGAGAAATAGCGGTATAGTACAATGAAAAATACTTCACTTTTTACATCTCATGACGAGGCCCATCTATTTCTCCATACAGAATCATTGGTCCCATATAATGTTTGAAACAGTATATGATGAGCTCCACATAATGATACAGTATATGTTGGTCCCCATGGATGAAGCTCCACTGTCTTATGGGCCCAAATAATGCTCCAAACATAATGGGCCCCATTTCTAATGCTCTAGTGTATAATGGGCCCTGTAAATGCTGCTCCAGTGTCTGATGTCCACCTTTGGAATGTTCCAGTGTATGGTGGGCCCCATCTCTCATTCTCCAGAGTATAGTGCTCCCCAAAAATTGCTGTCCCAACATTGAAAACAATCAAATAAGTCTCCTCGCTAGGGAATCCCTGTACTAGTCTGGACTCCTCGTCGTCCCCATCTTCCATCTCACTGCACAGTATTTCAACCTTGCAAGTGCTGTGATCCTGAGCAAGCAGGGGGGGCCCACTTGTTGGCGACGGCACTGGCACAGGGCCCCTGATAGTACGGTGGTGTGTCTGATGGCGGGTGGGCCGAACCTGCACTTTCATCTGCAGCTTCCTCTTTGTCACCATGTAAGATGGAACTGTATATGGGAAGGGTAACCTGAGTTTCATCAGGGTCAGATTCAGGCCGTGTAGCATGCGAGGGGAATGTAGTGGTCTGGGTCAATGTACCAGCAGATTCATCGAGCAGTGGCTGGGCATCAGTGCACTTGTGTCGCCCCCAGGAGTACGGTCGCCACAGTGGCATTACCTTCCTCCTAGGGAGTGTGATGTCATGCTTGGGAGCAACGAAGGATCTCTCTAGCAGGTTAACTGATTGGGCGGCTTTATTCCCACGAGTCATGACCCTCCAAACAGCGCTCATGAAGGCAAAGTGTTTGTTTTACGTGGGCAGTATGGTTGCAAAGCTGAACCTTAAAGGAATGTCCAGAAGGGCACCACCAGGAGTGGAGCCTATGGTTAAATTCGACTCCACCTGGGAAACCTCAACCATGCCAGCTACAGAAAAGATGCACACATTGCAAGCTTAATTCCGTTAACGAACGAGACTCCGTCATGCCCCGCGGTCCGAGTCCGGCTTACTAGAGGGACACGTGAGGCTCTGGCACATGAGATTGGCCAATAACTGGTGTGTCATGCTCTTACATGTCCGTGGCTGCATGTGCGCTACACTGAAAAGGCCAGCGTTTGTCGCTTACAGGTGCAGATAACCCGCTGAACAATGTTAGTGATGGGGATCACTGATTACAATTATTACCCGCGAACGATGATTTCCCAGTAAGTGCAGGTCAACCGCAGTTCCGGAATTAGGCCTAACCGTCATTCCTGAAAAAATGAAAAACTTAAGTGTGCAAACCACAGGTGCTGTAGCTTGCTTAACAGCTCGCCAGCCGTTCCCACGCCCAGTATGGATTACACGTGATTGCACAAAGGTGAGAAAGGGTACCGTATCCCTGGATAACATGTATGGATAGCGTACACATTCAAAATATATGTCTATACATCAGGAGGCAGGCTCAGACGGTGTTAGGCCCAGTATGGATTGCACGTGATTGCACAAAGGTGAAAAAGGGTACCGTATCCCCGGATAACATGTATGGATAGCGTACACATTCAAAATATATGTCTATACATCAGGAGGCAGGCTCAGACGGTGTCAGGCACAGTATGGATTTGACGGCCCAGACTACACAGCGGAGGAGCAGGGAGAGGTAAAGATTGCAAATGCTGGGGCCCTGCCCAAGCAAGGGGGGCCCACTCGTGGGCGTCGGTACTGGCACTGGGCCCCTCATAGTACGGCGGTGTGTCTGACGGCGGGTGTGCACCACCACCGTCAGAGACACTTGATTGCACTATGAGGGACCCTGTGCCAGTGCCCGCACCCAAGAGTCGGCCTACCCACGTGTCCAGGGCAACGGCACTCGCACGGTGTCGTGCACTAGGTGGTGACCCCAGCCATGGGGGGGGAGGCAGCACAGTTAGGGAGTTTTAGAAAGTGGCATATGTTGATATTGGACATTCAGCTGATGCAAAAGGCGAAATAGGTCAAGTCCCAGGAAGAGGTGGACAAAAGCAAGCCATTTTTCTGTCACCCTATGTGTCATCAGGGGAAGGTGGGACAAAATCCTTGGAAACCCATGCATGGTTCATTTTAATGAAGGTTAGATCATCCACATTTTGAGTTGACAGATGGGTCCTTTTTTCTGTCAGGATTGATCCAGCTGCACTGAAGACTCTTTCCGATAGCACACTTGCAGCTGGGCAAGCGAGCTCCTGTAAGGCATATTGTGCCAATTCAGGCCAGGTGTCCAGTTTAGCGGCCCAATAGTCAAGGGGAATGACCTGTGTGGGAGAACATCGATATGGGAGGAAAAGTAGTTTGTAACCATAGTTGACAACTGCTGTCTCCTGTCACTTTCCATCGATGCAGTATTACCAGTTGTGTGAGCGGTACTTGAAAAATCAGTCCACAACATTGTCATGAAACCCCTGTCTCCAACGTCACTTCTGCTGTGTGCACCATGAACACCTCTGCCAAGCTGCCCCCGGCCCGTACGGCTCGTGTGAGAACCATCACCGCTGCTGTGTGCTGGGAATGCCTCAAGCAACCGATTTACCAGAGTTGCTTGTTTATTAGCCAATATTAGGTCAAGGTTCTCCTGTGGCATGATGTTTTGTAATTTGCCTTTATAGCGTGGATCCAGGATGCTGGCCAACCAGTAGTCGTCATCGTTCATCATTTTGGCAATGCGGGGGTCCCTTTTTAGGATCTGCAAGGCATAATCTGACATGTGGGCCAATGTTCCCGGTGTCAATGATGCACTGCGAGTGCTGGTTGGAGGAGCGCTTTCTGGCAAATCCACATCCCTCCAGTAACGCACAAACCCTGTACCAGACCTTGCCACGCCAACATTTTCACTTGCCCCACGAGATGCATCCTCCTCCCCTAAGTAATCATCCCCATCATCATCCTCCTCCTCTTCTTCCTCCACCTCGTCCAGGAGAGGTCCCTGAGCAGACAATGGCTGAATGTCATCAAGGATTCCCTCCTCGTCAACATTGGCTGCAGACGCCTGCTCCTTAAGGTGCGTCAAAGTTTGCATGAGCAGACGCTTAAGTGGGATGCTCATGCTTAGGATGGCGTCGTCTGCGCTTACCAGCCGTGTGCATTCCTCAAAACACTGAAGGAGTTTACAGAGGTCTTTCAGCTTCGACCACTGCACACCTGTCAACTCCATGTCTGCTCTCAAAGTGCCTGGCCGTGTATCCTCCCACAAATGCATTATGGCCTGCCTCTGCTCGCACAGCCGCTCCACCATGTGCAGGGTGGAGTTCCACCTTGTTGCAATGTCGATAATGAGGTGGTGGTTGGGAAGGTGGAGCAATCGCTGCAGCTTCTGCATACAAACGGAGTGTACAGGTGACCGGCGGATGTGTCTTCGCAACTTCTGGAGCAGGGCTGTTAACTCCGGATAATTTTTGAGGAAGCACTGCACCACCAGGTTCAAGGTGTGAGCTAAGCAAGGTATGTGGCTGAGTTTTGAAAGGGCTATGGCTGCCACAAAATTACGGCCGTTATCACTAACTACCTTGCCTGCCTCAAGATGTACACTGCCCAGCCATGACTCAGTTTGTCGCTTCAAGTACTCGGCCAGCACCTCGGCGGTGTGTCTGTCGCCCAAACACATCATCTGCAACACAGCCTGCTGACGCTTTCCACTAGCTGCTCGATAGGGGGACACCTCGTGTGCAACAGTGGCAGCTGCAGATGGAGTGCTTGTACGACTGCGCTCTGTGGACGAGCTTTCGCTTCTGGAGGAGGAGGAGGAGGGTCGAACGCCTACAGCCAACTGTTTCCTATACCGTGGGCTAGGCAGCACTGTCCCACCACCGCTGTCCCCTGTGGACCCTGCATGCACCACATTAACCCAGTGCGCAGTGATGGACACGTAACGGCCCTGGCCATGCCGACTGGACCATGCATCAGTTGTGAGGTGCACCTTTCCACTCACTGACTGCTTGAGTGCATGGACAATGCGGTCTTTTACATGATGGTGGAGGGCTGGGATGGCTTTGCGAAAGAAGAAGTGGCGACTGGGTAGGTCATAGCGTGGTACTGCATAGGCCATGAGTTCGCGGAAAGCTGCGCTTTCCACCAACCGATAGGGCATCATCTCAAACGAGATTAGTTTGGCAATGTGGGCGTTCAAACCCAGTGTACGCGGATGAGAGACTGAGTACTTTCTTGACCTACTCATAGTGTCTGGGAGGGTGAGCTGGACTTGAGAGCTGCATATGGTGGAAGTAGCGGTGGACAGGGCGGACTGAGAGAGGGTTGATGATGGTGATGGAGTTGGTGTTCTTTCTGATGGCCTAGATTCAGTATTTCGTTGATATAACAGTGGGATTCCCTGACTGCTGTGGCCTTGCAACGACACCTCAACATTTGCTGCTGTGCTAACCGGTGGGTTTACAGTGGAGGAAACAATGTAGCGTTGCTGACTACCGTCTTTGTGATCAGTTGCACATGTGGCACTTGAGGTTTGGTGTTGTGTCCACGCTTGCAAGTGTATGGTGGTTAAATGTCTAAGCATGCAACTGGTATTCAAATTTTTCAGATTTTTCCCTCGGCTAAAGGTCTTTGCACACTTCTTACAGATAACCTTGGCCTGATCATGAGGATTTTGTTCAAAAAAGTGCCACACTGCACTCTTCCTACTTTGGCAGACATTTTGCGGCCTAGCACGCTGTGATCTTTTGACCCTCTGGACAAGCTGTCCAGCAACTCTTTTGATTTTTGGAACCTGTCTTTGGAGTGCTCCGGGCCTGCCAGATAACAGCTGTTGCGATGTCGATGTCTGCTGTGGATGCTCCTCATCTGAGCTATTGGAAGCAGCACCCTCTTCCCCCAATGGATGCCAATCTGGGTCAACAACTGGGTCATCCATCACCTCCTCTTCAATGTCATGTGCACCTTCCTCTGTGTCACCGTGTATGGTGGTATAGTGTGCGGGAAGGGGCACCTGAGTCTCATCAGGGTCAGAATCTGGCTCTGTACACTGTGAGGACAATGTAGTGCTCTGAGTGAATGTACCAGCAGAATCATCTATCAGCGGCTGTGCATCAGTGCACTCCATGTCAGATTCATCTTGGCCTGGGTAATTCACCATTTCACTTGATAATCCAGGCATGGTATGTGAAAACAGCTCCATGGAGTAATCAGTAGTATGGCCTGCGTCATCCTTCAATCTTGGTTTGGGGTGAAGGACACAAGGAAAGGTGTGGTTCATGAACATGAGCCTCCAATGACGACTCAGTGCTTTTACTTTTTACAACTTCAGAAGAGGAGGCGATAGAGCTGGAGGCTGAGTCAGCAATGCAAGACAAAACTTTTTCCTGATGCTCTGGCTTTAAAAGTGGTTTGCCAACTCCTAGAAAACTAAGCCTTCAAAGCCTTATGGAGCCAGACGATGACGCAGGCTCAACACCTCCTGCATTCGGTCCTATTTTGCTCTTGCCACTACCATCAGATCCACCACCAACACCATCATTACCAGCTGCCAACCCCCGCCCAATTCCACGGCCTCTTCCACCAGCCTTCCTCATTTTTTGTAGAAATGTAGACAAAATCCAACAAACTATATAGTAATGTAAAACAAGGTACAAGGTGTCTATAGGACAGGGGAGATTTTGAATTTTTGCACACACTTGTGGACACTGGACACATGGATTGTGTGAGGCCCACTGAATATCAGAGTGCTGTGTCACAGGCTTGATGGCACAGGTGTGAAAAAAGTGACTACAGGGTAAGGGAGATTTTGAATTTCTGCACACACTAGTGGACACTGGACACTTTTTGATTGTGTGAGGCCCACTGAATATCAGAGCGCTATGTCACAGGCTCGATGGCACAGGTGTGAAAAAAGTGACTACAGGATAAGGGAGATTTTGAATTTCTGCACACACTAGTGGACACTGGACACTTTTGGATTGTGTGAGGCCCACTGATATCTGAGCGCTATGTGACAGGCTCGATGGCACTGCTGTGACAAAAGTGACTAGAGGGTAAGGGAGATTTTGAATATCTGCACCTACTTTTGGACACTGGACACTTTTGGATTGTGTGAGGCCCACTGAATATCAGAGCGCTATGTCACAGGCAGAAATTGGCTAGTGTATCACAAACTACAAGGTGTATGTAGAATTGGGCAGAATAGGAAGCTCCCTAAAGTGTAGGTCTGTAAGAACGGAACAAGTCCTCCACTTATCCTTCCACAGTGACACACAGATAGCTTCACTGTGGACGCGATAACAGCCGTTACACGGTACAGAGAGGAGCGTGCACGTACATGGCTGTCCGGTGTACGTAAAATTGTCAAGCTCCGTGTTTTTTAAGTATACGGACTGACACACGCTGTCTCTCTATAGTTTTGAATGTGATCAAACAGCAAATATATTTAACTGTTTGAAAGCTAGACAAAACTAGTAGGTGCAGGTCTGTAAGAACGGAACATGTCCTCGACTTATTCTCACAGAGTGACACACAGATAGCTTCACTGTGGCTGTGATAACAGCCGTTACACGGTACTGTGTGAGGAGCGTACACCGCTGTATGGTGTGAAAAAGTGCACGCTCAGTACCTCAGCAGGACAAAAAAAAAAATTGGGATTGCTTTTAAAAAAGCAGTTTGCAGAGCAGTGGGTAAACAGCAATGCAGCTGTCAGGAAGCCTTAGAAGGCAGCCTAACAACCAACACCGCTGATCCACCACAATATAGCCTCCCCTTGCACTGCACACACAGTGACTGGTGTGTTGTACAGGCAAAATCGCTAGCAGCAGAAGCAGTTTTTTTTTCTTCTTCCCTGCCTAACGCTCTCCCTACAGAATCAGCAGCAGCAACCTCTCCCTATGATAAGATCGGCAGAAGTAAGATGGCGGTCGGCGTGCACGCCCTTTTATAACCCCTGTGACGCCCACCAAAGCAAACCAATCACTTGCATGCCCTTCTGAAAGATGGTGGTGACCCCTGCCTATGTCATCACGTTGCCCACAGTGTCCGTGGATCCTGATTGGCTGAAAAAGAGCGCAAAACAAACTTTTGAAACGCAACTTTGGCGCGTAAGTCGCCGACCTCGTGGCCGACCTCATCCTAGGGTCGGGTTTCGTTTCATGAAACCCGACTTTGCCAAAAGTCGGCGACTTTTTAAATTTTTCGACCCGTTTCGCTCAACTCTAGCTTCCAGCTCTATCACCTCCTCTTCTGAAGTTGTAAAAAATGAAAGCACTGAGTCATAACTGCAGGCTTCTGGTCAGGAGCAACCCCTTTCCTTGTGTCCTTCACCCACACCAAAATTGAAGGATGTGGAAGCACACACCTCAGATTACTCCATGGAACGCTCTTCAAGTACCATGCCTGGGTTAATTAAAAATAGGGCCCATCATGTACTGGAGCAATGTAAATGGGGCAGATCAGACACTGGAGCAGCATCTAAGGGCCACATTATACACTGGAGCATAACAAATGTGGCCCATTATATATGGAGCATTATTAGAGCCCATCATACACTGGAGCATCAACCATGAGGCCCATCATGTACTGGAGCAATGTAAATGGGGCAGATCAGACACTGGAGTAGCATCTAAGGCCTCTTTCACACATCAGTTTTTCGCCGTCAGGCGCGATCCGGCTTTTTTTTGTAAAACCGGATCCGGCAAAATGCAATGCCGGATCCAGTTTTTCCCCATTGACTTGCATTAGCTCCGGATCGCGCCGGATGGCATTGCGTTTCATCCGTTTTTTGCCGGATCCGGCTACTTGTCTCATTCCGGCTTCTGGAAAAAACGGCTACTGTAACGTTTTTTGTATCCGGCGAAAAAGCCGGATCCGACGCTTCCGGCTTTTTGCCACAATGAAAGTCTATTGGCACCGGAATGCGCCTGATCCAGAAAAAGACCGATCCAGCCACCGGATCCATTTTTTTAAAGTCTGCGCATGCTCAGATCCAATTGGCCAGCCCCCAGGAAACAGATATAACCTGCTAGACGGATCCGGCAGAAAAACGGATCCGTTTCTACAGTTCTCCAAAATTTATGGCGGATCCGTTTTTTCTAAAAATAGCCGTATCCTGCCTGGCGGCAAAAAAATGATGTGTGAAAGTAGCCTAAGGGGTACATTATACACTGGAGCATTACAAATGGGGCCCATTATATATGGAGCATTATGTGGAGCTCATCATATACTGTATGGAACATTATATGTGACTAATTATTTGGTATGGAGAAATATATGGGGCTCATTATTCTGTGTGGCGCACAATGTGGTGGCCATAACACTGTATGGAGTAATATACTGTCCTGTTTTTTAGCTATTGTACAATTTAAAATAGATCAGTCATGTCATGTAAGCAGTGAAGTATGTGTCATTGTACTATACCTATATTTCTGTGGCGTATCAGATCATCATGAGTTGTGGTATGTGTTAAAGGGTCGCACTGACACTCTTTGGCCCAGGGCACACGAAAACCAGGAGCCAGCCCAACCCCCCCCCACAACTTTAGCCAAATAACCCCCAGTTTTCAATGCGTAACTATTCTTAGGAAGTAAATTAAGGTTGACAAGCTTCAGTTATAAGAATTGATGTTTTAGGCATTGAAATGGGCACTGTAGGTGTGTTTACTGTCTTCCACTCACTGCCGACTTTGCTTCCCCATTGACTTGCATTGGGTTTCGTGTTTCAGTCAGCCTCTGACTTTTCCCTATAGTCGGATGATTTCGTTCGACCCGACTTTTGCGAAAGTCGTGTTTCATGAAACCCGACTCGACCCGAAAAAGGCAAAGTCGCTCATCTCTATACTCTACCACTCTGTGTGCAAGTTTGGGTGTCTGTCTATGCTCAAAGTCTGTACATGTTGGCAGGCAGGTATCAAACTTATGCGGTTTTTGACCCATGGCTCAATGCCTGATTCCCTAGTCTGCTATATGCTAAGGGTGCCAGTTAGGCACAAGTTTAGGAGAGTTCAGCACTGGGGTATCTACCTGGTTAGATTTGCATCTGTTATGCTTCCTCCCTGTGAAGGTAACAGGATATAGTATTTAGGAATTTAGCTTTCTTGCTCAGTACCTCTCAGTGAAGTAACTGAACTTGGTACTTAGCATTCCATTGACGCTGTGTTGTGTTAAGACAGTGTGTTTAAGGTAATGCTCGCTGTTTTGTTTCCGTCATTGTTCCCTAGCAGCATGTTCATCTTTGCACGGTGGACCCCGAGTTGCGATTGCACTTTATTTTATATTTTATTTAGCGCAATCCGCCAACCCTAACAACTGCTTTGCATAGGGCAATAAACGCCTTTTTAAGTGGATTAATGTGGACAGCAGAAAGCAGGCTGTGACCATAAAAACAGTGGGGAAAATGGCCTGGTTAGTGCTTGGTAGCAGGGAGCAGGAAATGTTTGGACTACTGCTTTGTATAGGGCACTAAACACCTTTTTAAGTTGACAAATGTGGACAGCAGAAGGCAGGCTGTGACCACAAAAACAGCATGGAAAATGGCCTGGTGTGTGCTTGGTAGCAGGCGGTAGGAAATGTTTGGACTACTGCTTTGTGTAGGGCACTATACACCTTTTTCAGTGGACTAATGTGGACAGCAGAAGGCAGGCTGTGACCACAAAAACAGCATGGAAAACGGCCTGTTGCATGCTTGGTAGCAGGCAGGACGAAATGCTTTGCGTATGGCACTAACCCAAAAACAGCGGGGAAAATAGATCGGTGATTTAAAAAAAAGGCAATACAAAATGATAGTACTCTGCGTTCTGGAAAAATATTTCTTTGCCTCTAACAACAGCTGTTTTAAGATGGACACTAGAAGAACACTTTCACCTCTCCCTACCTAATACATAATCTCTCCCTCCCTGTACTATGACTTTGTTGTGTGTCTTCAGCTCTGAAAAGAGCTATTTTTTGGTGGTATTATGGAGCAAGTGAGCGGCTTCTTTAAACTTTCTCTGCTCGAGTATCTCTCTCCATACTCTACACTGACCTAGTATACACTGCAGGTAACCCTAAAAAGGGCTTTTGTGTTATTAAGAGGCCTAAAGACTCTCCCTAGCAGCTGAGCGACCTCTCCCTACGCGTGTAGATGAAATGTGCGCAAAATGGCGGCGGCATGGCTAAAATAGACCCTATGAGGCTGGGCGGCCAGCCAATCACTGTAATGCCAAAACCAAGATGTCTGTGGCATTACTGTGATTGGGTAAGAAGCCCAGCATGTTTCGTGGCTGCAAATGAGGTTCCAAAACTGTAGGGCAGGACATCTGAATATAGCGAGGCGAGTACACAAGTACTCGCAATGTACCGAGTAACCCGAATACCGTACTATCCGTGCAAATAGCGAATAGTAACAAATATACCCGGTCATCACTACTAATCCTCTCTCCTTTTCAACTTCTATGAAGAAGCAATGATGAGGAAACTGGATTTAGATGATTTTGGGTTTTGGGTGAAAATACTTGGAAGAGCCATCAGCAATCTGAGATATACAGATGATACAACTCTGCTGGCAAAGAGTGAGAGGGATCTGAAGAAGCTTATCTTGAATTTGAAAGTGTAAAGCGAGAACATGGGACTTTACATGAACATCAAAAGACCAAAATGGTCACTACCACCTTCGAGGAAGTCCACATAAATATCAGCAATGAAGAAATCAAAGCGGTAAACAACTTCATTTTCTTGGGTCCTTTAATAATCACATTGGCTGTTTGACAGAAGATATCAAGTATACCAAAGCCAGGACAGATGACATCCCAAACAAAGAAGCGATCCAAATATAAAAGATATAAGTTTATTTCAATATAATTTAAAAAAATGTGCACATAAAAATAAGATATGACTCCTCCGGAAGAAACCAGTGGCGAAACGCGCGTAGGGGTGGGATGATGCCACCACAGTCTTTTGTCAGGTAATGGAGTCCTGCATAAGCGGCTGATTATTATGTATAGACCTATTCTATTGCTATATCCCTCCACACTGTTTGGCTTAGGGACTGCTTTAGCATTTACCAATGATTTGCTTGGAACTTCCATTAGCAGCCTGATTTTCCATTACCTCCAGTTTAGTTTTTTCTGTTCTCTGTAGTGGACTCTTGTTCATTTAAATGACTATATATTGCCCATTTTTGGATTATATTAGTTCTCATTTGATTAACCCTTGTTATGCTGCAGTATTTTTTCTTATATGGCTTTTTTCATGGTATTTTACCATTATTGACTTTATCTTTGATTTATAGCACTGTGCACTTTTGTACCCTTTTGCACATTTATTTGCCTTTACAATCAGTATATTCAAATTTACTATATTGGTGTTATTTGGTCATACTATGGATATATTTTATTTCCAAGAACTGCTAGAGTATTCCTTGCGTGGTGATGTCTTCCTTTATTGAGACATCTTGTATTTTATGTGTACGTTTTTTTTTTTTAATTATATTGAAATAAACATATACAGTTGTGGCCAAAAGTATTGACACCCCTGCAATTTTGTCAGATAATACTCAGTTTCTTCCTGAAAATGATTGCAAACACAAATTCTTTGGTATTATTATCTTCATTTAATTTGTCTTAAATGAAAAAACACAAAAAAAATTGTCCTAAAGCCAAATTGGATATAATTCCACACCAAACATAAAAAAGAGGGTGGACAAAAGTATTGGCACTGTTCGAAAAATCATGTGATGCTTCTCTAATTTGTGTAATTAACAGCACCTGTAAGTTACCTGTGGCACCTAACAGGTGTTGGCAATAAGTAAATCACACTTGCAGCCAGTTGACATGAATTAAAGTTGACTCAACCTCTGTCCTGTGTCCTTGTGTGTACCACATTGAGCATGGAGAAAAGAAAGAAGACCAAAGAACTGTCTGAGGACTTGAGAAACCAAATTGTGAGGAAGCATGAGCAATCTCAAGGCTACAAGTCCATCTCCAAAGACCTGAATGTTCCTGTGTCTACCGTGCGCAGTGTCATCAAGAAGTTTAAAGCCCATGGCACTGTGGCTAACCTCCCTAGATGTGGACAGAAAAGAAAAATTGACAAGAGATTTCAACGCAAGATTGTGCGGATGTTGGATAAACAACCTCGACTAACATCCAAACAAGTTCAAGCTGCCCTGCAGTCCGAGGGTACAACAGTGTCAACCCGTACTATCCGTCGGCGTCTGAATGAAAAGGGACTGTATGGTAGGAGACCCAGGAAGACCCCAATTCTTACCCCGAGACATAAAAAAGCCAGGCTGGAGTTTGCTAAAACTTACCTGAAAAAGCCTAAAACGTTTTGGAAGATTGTTCTCTGGTCAGATGAGACAAAAGTAGAGCTTTTTGGGCAAAGGCATCAACATAGAGTTTACAGGGGAAAAAAGAGGCATTCAAAGAAAAAAAACACGGTCCCTACAGTCAAACATGGCGGAGGTTCCCTGATGTTTTGGGGTTGCTTTGCTGTCTCTGGCACTGGACTGCTTGACCGTGTGCATGGCATTATGAAGTCTGAAGACTACCAACAAATTTTGCAGCATAATGTAGGGCCCAGTGTGAGAAAGCTGGGTCTCTCTCAGAGGTCATGGGTCTTTCAGCAGGGCAATGACCCAAAACACACTTCGAAAAGCACTAGAAAATGGTTTGAGCGAAAGCACTGGAGAATTCTAAGGTGGCCAGCAATGAGTCCAGACCTGAATCCCATAGAACACCTGTGGAGAGATCTAAAAATGGCAGTTTGGAGAAGGCACCCTTCTAATATCAGGGACCTGGAGCAGTTTGCCAAAGAAGAATGGTCTAAAATTCCAGCAGAGCATTGTAAAAAACTCATTTATGGTTACCGGAAGCGGTTGGTCGCAGTTATTTTGGCTAAAGGTTTTGCAACCACCAAGTATTAGGCTGAGGGTGTCAATACTTTTGTCTGGCCCATTTTTGGAGTTTTGTGTGAAATGATCAATGTTTTGCTTTATGCTTCATTCTCTTTTGTGCTTTTTCATTTATGACCAATTAAATGAAGATTATACCAAAGAA
Source organism: Dendrobates tinctorius (assembly GCF_039654945.1). Classification (NCBI taxonomy): domain Eukaryota; kingdom Metazoa; phylum Chordata; class Amphibia; order Anura; family Dendrobatidae; genus Dendrobates; species Dendrobates tinctorius. Next base: position 59,715,664 of record NW_027361917.1, read on the forward strand.
TTTGTGTTTGCAATCATTTTCATGAAGAAACTGATTATTATCTGACAAAATTGCAGGGGTGTCAATACTTTTGGCCACAACTGTATCTTTTATATTTGGATCTCTTCTTTGCCTGAGATGTCATTCATCCTGGCTTTGGTGTATACCGGTAAGTTAAATGAAGTGCCATTTGACCTTTTTAGTGGATCATTTTTGTTAATTTAGAAGATATCAAGTGTTCACTAGCTCTGAGATGTGTTGCCATAGTGAGCATAGATCAAATATGGAGATGCACGGATGTCTCACTCACCATCAAAGACTGATCACTGTATTTATATTCCCAATTGCAATATATGGTTGTGAGAAGTGGACACTCGGAAAGTAGACCATAAAACAATAATATATTCGAGCTGTGGTGTTGGAGAAAATTTCTATGAATACAATGGACAACTAAGATCACCAATCAAGAGTTTAATCCTAGAGTTGTCCCTGGAAGGCATAATCACCAGATGCAAACTGATCATCTCCTCACTGTGTTAAGGTCTATGTTACATGCTGAAGGATTTGGAGGGGGGGTGGAGAAAGAGGAACAGCAGCAGGTGGATGTGGTGGAGAACATTGATGTGTCACAGATATGAAGCAAGGCATAGTGAAAAAACAACTTTAGCCATGGCAGTCAACCTTCGCATCGAGCATGGGTATAACTATTAGACAAATATATTTTTGGACCCTCACTATAAAAGAAAAATGTGGGAACAGGATGGCCACTGAAGTGTGTCTTCAAGAACATGGCGGCGTAAAGCGAGGACTGCGCAGGCGCCGATTCATGTCTGGAGTGGGCATGCTGCGGTGCCGGACTCGGTGCCTGCGCAGTCCTCACTTTCAGCCGCCATCTTCTTGAAGACACACTGCAGCGTGTCTTCAAGAACATGGTGGCTGAAAGCGAGGACTCCGCAGGCGCCCAGTCTGGCACCACAAAACGCCCAGAACCGGGCAGCACTGGACACGGGGAAGAAAGGTGAGTATAAATGGTTTTTTTTTTAATGTGTGCAGTTTAATAGGGGTGAGGGGGACCATTCATATCAGGATTGGGGGGTGAGGGGACCATGCATACCAGGAAAAGGGGGTGAGAGGACCATGCATACCAGGATTGGGGGGTGAGGGGACCATGTATACTAGGATAGGTGGGTGAGGGGACCATGCATATTAGGATAGGGGAGTGAGAGGACCATGCATACCAGGATAGGGGGGTGAGGGGACCATGCATACCAGGATTGGGGATTGAAGGGACCATGCATACCAGGATTGGGGGGTGAGGGGACCATACATATCAGGATTGGGGAGTCAGGGGACCATGCATACCAGGATTGGGGGGTGAGAGGACCATGCATACCAGGATTGGGGAGTGAAGGGATCATGCATACCAGGATTGGGGGGTGAGGGGACCATACATATCAGGATTGGGGAGTGAGGGGACCATGTATACCAGAAAAGGGGGGTAAGGGGACCATGCATATTAGGATAGGGGGGTGAGGTGACCATAGATAACAGGATTGGGGGGTGAGGGGTCTATGCATACCAGGATTGGGGGTGAGGGGACCATGCATACAAGGATAGGGGGGTGAGGAGACCATGCATACCAGGATTGGGGGGTGAGGGGACCATGCATACCAGGATAGGGGGGTGAGGAGACCATGTATGCCAGGATAGGGGGGTGAGGGGACCATGCATTCCAGGATAGGGGGGTTGAGGGGACTATGCATACAAGGATAGGGGGGTGAGGAGACCATGCATACCAGGATTGGGGGGGGTGAGGGGACCATGCATACCAGGATTGGGGGGTGAGGGGACCATGTATACCAGAAAAGGGGGGTAAGGGGACCATGCATATTAGGATAGGGGGGTGAGGTGACCATAGATAACAGGATTGGGGGTGAGGGGTCTATGCATACCAGGATTGGGGGTGAGGGGACCATGCATACAAGGATAGGGGGGTGAGGAGACCATGCATACCAGGATTGGGGGGGTGAGGGGACCATGCATACCAGGATAGGGGGGGTGAGGAGACCATGTATGCCAGGATAGGGGGGTGAGGGGACCATGCATTCCAGGATAGGGGGGTTGAGGGGACTCTGCATACCAGGATAGGGGGGTGAGAGGACCATGCATACCAGGATTGGGGGGGTGAGGGGACCATGCATACCAGGATAGGGGGGTGAGGAGACCATGCATACCAGGATTGGGGGGTGAGGGGACCATGCATACCAGGATAGGGGGGTGAGGAGACCATGTATACCAGGATAGGGGGGGTGAGGGGACCATGCATTCCAGGATAGGGGGTTGAGGGGACCATGCATACCAGGATGGGGGGTGAGAGGACCATGCATACCATGATTGGGGGATGAGGGGACCATGTATACCAGGAAAGGGGGGTGAGGGGACCATGCATATTAGAATAGGGGGTGAGGCGACCATGCATACCAGGATAGGGGGGTGAGGAGACCATGCATACCAGGATTGGGGGGTGAGGGGACCATGCATACCAGGATAGGGGGGTGAGGAGACCATGTATACCAGGATAGGGGGGGTGAGGGGACCATGCATTCCAGGATAGGGGGTTGAGGGGACCATGCATACCAGGATGGGGGGTGAGAGGACCATGCATACCATGATTGGGGGATGAGGGGACCATGTATACCAGGAAAGGGGGGTGAGGGGACCATGCATATTAGAATAGGGGGTGAGGCGACCATGCATACCAGGATTTCGGGGGTGAGAGGACCATGCATACCAGGATTGGGGGGTGAGGAGACCATGCATACCAGGATAGGGGTTGAGAGGACTATGCATACCAGGATAGGGATGAGGGGACCACGCATACCATAATAGGGAAGAGAGGGCCGTGCATACCAGGAATGGGGGGGTGAGAGGACCATGCATACCAGGATTGGGGGGTGAGGGGACCATGTATACCAGGATAGGTGGGTGAGGGGACCATGCATATTAGGATAGGGGAGTGAGAGGACCATGCATACCAGGATTGGGGGGTGAGGGGACCATGAATACCAGGATTGGGGGTTTAGGGGACCATGCATACCAGGATTGAGGGGTGAGAGGACCATGCATACCAGGATTGGGGGGTGAGAGGACTATGCATACCAGGATTGGGGGGTGAGAGGACCTTTCATACCAGGATTGGGGGTGAGAGGATCATGCATACCAGGATAGGGGATGAGAAGACCATGCATACCAGGATAGGGGGGTGAGAGGACCATGCATACCACGATTGGGGGGTGAGAGGACCATGCACACCAGGATAGGGGGGTGAGGGGTCCATGCATACCAGGATAGGCAGGTGAGGGGACCATGCATTCCAGGATTGGATGGTGAGAGGACCATGCATACCAGGATAGTGGGTGAGAGGACCATGCATACCAGGAAAGGGGGGTGAGACAACCATGCATACCATGATAGGGGGTGAGAGGACCATGCATACCAGGATGGGGGGGACCATGCATACCAGGTTAGGGGGGTGAGGGGACCATGCATACCAGGTTAGGGGGGTGAGGGGACCATGCATACCAGGTTAGGGGGGTGAGGGGACCATGCATACCAGGTTAGGGGGGTGAGGGGACCATGCATACCAGGATTGTGGGGTGACGGCATCATACATGCCAGGATTGGGGGGTGTGAGGACCATGCACTTCAGTATAGGGGGGTGAGGGGACCATGCATACCAGGATAGGAGGGAGAGGGGGCCATGCATACCAGGGTTGGGGAGTGAGAGGACCTTGCATACCAGGATTGGAGGGTGAGGGCACCATGCATACCAGGATAGAGGGGTGAGGGGACCATGCATACCAGGATTGGGGCATGAGAGGACCATGCATACCAGGATTGAGGGGTGAGAGGACCATGCATACCAGGATTGGGGGGTGAGAGCACCATGCATACCACGATAGGAATGAGGGGGTACCATGCATTCCACGATAGGGATGAGGGGGTGCCATGTATACCACGATAGGGATGAGGGGGGCGTCATGCATACCAGGATTGGTGGGTGAGGGAACCATGAATACCAGTATATGGATAAGGGGGTACCATGCATACCAGGATTGGGGGGTGAGGGTACCATACATACCAGGATAGGGATGAGGGGTGCAGCACATACCAGGATGGGAGACCATATACCAATAAAAATGCCCGCCACCTGGGCGTAGAACGGGTTCATAGCTAGTATATATATATATACACACGTTGCGTACATTTTTTGCATTTCTATCTAAGCCCTATGGAAACCTTGTACTCTGGAAGCTAGGTTCACAAATTATAAAGAGATATATAGAGTAAATGAAGCAGTTTTGTGAAGTACATTGTCAATAACATCACAAATCACTCTTGATCTAAAACCACAAGCTGCTGTGTTATTGCCATATTGCCCAATTCAATTATTGCTCTTTTGTGATCCTGTCTCTTTTATGTTCTCCTATTGGTACTTCTTGCCCATATTAAAATGGTGAATGGAAAGGTCATGCTTTACAAGTCACCCCAATTGTCTGTGTCAGGAGACTGATGCATCACAATCTAACAGTGTATAAAACATCATTCTACCACTAGGTGCAAGAAAAACAGCCAATTTGCATGTGCATATATATGAAATATATATCAGACATTAAAAGGAATGTAATTTGAATACAAGAACAGCAACACAAATCTATCCAAAATTTCTGAATAGCACAGATGACCAATTTACAATTATATAACTAAAAGTTCTATTATCTGAGTCAGAAAGAGAAGTCTTTTCCAACTTTCCGTCTTCTTAAATAGCATCAATCATATCATCAAATGTATTAAAACGTTTCATCTTCTGGAGAATATGGGTCTTACCATAGAGAGCATTTTAACATAATCATCTTCAAAGACACTCAGGTCAATAGAAATAAAAAGAAATAGGATACACTCAGAGAAAACCCTCTAAATCCAATTTCCACATGCATTTCTGCAAGTACAGAACACAACCTCTAAGCTACTCAGTAATGGAGAAAATTTAGCCAGATCTGTTTCTTATTCGCAAATCTCACAGATGAATATTTCACATGTGAGATTACCTGTGAATGAACAAGATGAAAAAATAATAGTATAAATGACATTAATACTGAGCATGATGATTGTCAATACCTAAGACTGAAAAGCTGTGATACAAAGAGTGGGCTTATTTATTTCTATGTTTATAGAGAGACACAGTGGCATCTATGGGTGGTCTTATGAATTACTTCCTATTCCTTAGTGATGACAACAAAAATACCCCACTTTTGTCAACAGGTACAGTGTTTTTAACACATATTAAAAACAGACACAGTATTAGACAGACTTTCAAATGGGGCAAATATTTAGTGCAATGCTTTGCCAGCCTTTAAATATCTTGGCCAAGGCAGAGTGGCTTGTTAGTACCCATACTGGTAACCAGCATCCATAACACATGGCCAACCAGCTCCTAAAGATTTTTTTCGTATAAACTGTTAATCAACTGTAAACATATTGATCTTTGCTAGCTCGATAATACACTGGGAGAGAGTGATGTTTAATATGATCATTCTATTTTCATACAGCTTATACTCCTACTGTTCACTAGAGATGAGTGAATATGTTCGCCAAACATAAATTCGGCACAAATATGGTACATTCGGATTCGTGATCAGTAAGGCTGATTTCACATTTGCATCTGTTTGCGCAGCATTTCATCCGCAGCAATCCAAATGCGTCATGTTTACCCATCTTTAACATGGTGTACACAGGGGCATGCATTTGCATCAGTTCGCATGCGTCAGCGTACGCATGCGTTGTTTTTCGGTGTGCGGCAGAGTCCCGCAACATGTTGGATTTTTGAAAGCGTCAAAAATCCGTCAAATATGCACAGTCATGCGCATGTGGATGAGTGCATCAAATAAATGAATTACTGTCTATGGGAACGCATGCGTACGCAAGGATATGCGTACGCACATGCGTTCTGTACGCATGCGTTCTTTTAATGAGTTGTTCCAGGAAGTGATTCAACCACCTGCTAATTGATAGCTCTATAAAAGGAAGTGTGGACACTGCAAGGCCATAACTCTCTGAACTCTGGACTATACCACAACACTGGCTATGTAAGTATAGAACCTTAGAAAATGTCTGTCTCTCTTACTGCTGTTTGTACTTTGTATTAATTTTTTTTCTGTTTAGTTTTAGACATGTCGACTGTCCTGGTGCAGTGGTTGGCTCCTGGTGCAGCAGGTTTCTCCTGTTTGTCTCTTGGTGCTGCTTTCTATCGAGGTGAAGACAACACTGTCTATGTAAGTATAGAAGCTTTGTAAATGTCTGTCTCTGAATGCTTTTTCTGTTCCTTGTAGATTGGGCAACTCTGTGGTGCAGTGGGTGCCTCCTTGTCTCCTGGTTGTCTCCTGGTGCAGCGGTTTTCTCCTGTTTGTTTCCTGGTGCTGCTTTCTGTCGTGGTGAGGACAACACTGTCTATGTAAGTATAAAAGGTATGTAAATGTTTTTCTCTCTGAATGCTTTGTTCCTTGTAGACTGGGTGACTCTCTGGTGCCGTGGGTGTCTCCTGTTGTCTTCTGGTGCAGCAGTTTTTTCCTGGTCATCTCCTGGTGCTGTGGTTGTCTCCTGTTGCTGCCATCTATCCCTGGCCTGTACTGACTGCTGTGCTGTTGGACTACTGCCTGTAATGCAAGTATTTATGTCCATTTTTTTTGTCTACATTGTTTTTGGATCTTTACAAGTTTAATTTTTCTTCTCTGTTCTTTTCTGTAGTGTTTCACTTGACTGCTGCCTGCTCTTCAAAATGTCTTCAAGCAAAAAACTGATGTCTTCCCAGGGTGGACCCGACAAATATTATGTAATCACATTTGCTATACTGATTGGTATATACTGACTGGCAATACTCCACATGTGTTAAATCATTTAATTTCTTTACAGGTACCTGGCAGTGATGAAGAGCAGGAGCAGTCGAGTGGAGATGATTCTTCCCAGAGTCATCGGGCTCATGTGTCTCAGGAGGAAAGACGGGGTGTAAGTTATCTTTTCATCAGAGTTGTAATACAATTTTTTTTCAGTTTTACTTAAAATTCTTTTTTTTCTATTTTATCTATAGGTTTCACAATGGGAAGAAGCCACACTTGACATTGACAACGAGCAACATATTCACCTTGTGCAAGAGCGAGTACCGTTGTGGGACACCCGTGACAGTCAGCACTCCGACAATGTGGTGATTCAACGGCTCTGGGAAGAAGTGGCAACATCTCTGCTGTCTGGTTGGGACCGTGCCTCGCCGCATGCCAGAACAGATTTGGTAACTATTGCAATGTGGTCTGAAACAGCAGTGAACCTGTGAATGGATGTGTATTATTTTCTCATTTTTTTTCCCTCCACACAACCCAGATCATCCTCTGTTGAAGCGGCCCCTCATCTACCAGCCACTGAGCAGATGCAGTCCCAATCATCCACCAGCGATGGAGCAACCTTGCAGGCTTCACAGGCTGGGGAAAAGGCAGCCGGTCCATCTGGTTTTCCCCTCTCCCAGCCCTCTGCCGCTGCTTTTGTTTGGTCTTCTTGTCAGCGGCAGAGGGCCTGGGAGAGGTCAGGCATGCCCGAGTTTATGCAATTAAGCTCGGTCTACCAGGATGGGATTAGGTTGATTGCTGACAGAGTGAAGAGTGGGTTCAAGGAAGTCAACAAACACCTTGACCACCTGGAAGCCAACCTTGAGAGACCGGCGCAACAATTTTTTTCTGCAATTGAGCGGAGCGTGTCGGAAAACCTTATGCTTCAACTCCAGCTGAACGTCATGCAGGCCTGCCAGGTTGCTTACAGCCATGCATTGCAGCAGCAGTCACAAACCTACAATCAACAGGCTGGAGGATATTACCAGCAGCCAATCTACTTTCCAGCTCCCACAGCATCGAACTATCCGCCACCACCACCACCTCCAGTTCACCAAGCGACCACACTATCAAATTCATCAACACCATGCTCCAGAGTCCGGCACACATTTGGAACGCCTCATCTCTAACAACAACAAAAGGCATTGGCGGTCCATCAGTGTAGGGAAGAGGTCGTGGAGGCGGAAAATTAAAATCGTTCCCATACAGACGTTGGCCCTTGTCAGAGTTTTTGAACATCTCATTTCCTCGTCCAAATGAGCCAATGTCCATGGCAACAAATCTACACTCGGCATCCGCAATAGCCATTAGAACAATGGAAAAGTATTTTTTAGAATTGAAGTACTCTGTTCAACTTCCAGCTGGTTTCGTAATCCTAATGCGTTTGCCACAGCCCCCACACAGTTAGGAAATTTGCAAATTTCATGGAATTTGGAAGCTTTTTCAATCTAGAGTTCAGTTGTGGATTGGGGGAGGAATTCTTGCCTCAGAATGTCAACTAAAGCACAAGTGTCTACAATAATCCCAGAAAGGGTGGATACTCCAATCCTGAATTGGAAATGTAACAATGATAATGTATCTCGAGTAGCCAGTAATCTGCGGAAAAGAAAATGAGAAATATATTTTTCGGACTATAAAATGCATTTTTTTCCTCCAAAAATGTGGAGGAAAATGGGTGGTGCATCTTATAGTCTGCATGTACCGGATCTGGCTGTGGTGGGGAGGTGAGGGAGGGGCATCAGAGGAGCAGCGGGTCACAGGAGACTGGAACCGGTGGCTGCAGCTAACTCCTGCTCCTGCTGTTAAAGAGAAATGAATATTCACTGAATTCCATGCCCATGGGCATGGACGGCAATGAATATTCATTTCTCTTTAATAATAGTATTTTGGTATGACTGGCCCCCAACCCCGGTCCTGGTATGCATGGCCCCATCCTTTTAATTGGTCCCCATTCTGGTTTGCACGGCCCCATCAGAAAAAAAAAAAAAACCTTTACTCTTGCCTTCCTTCGCTCCCTTGCAGCATCCTGCTCCAGTGCCAGCAACTGCTTTATGCTTGTAAGCAGCGCACGGCAAGTACATTTAAACAGAACACATATGTAATATTTGACATTACAGGTATGTTTTAAACATAACAGGTACCATGATGTAGTTGTGCAGACCAACACATCCTTTCACAACCTCATCAATAGTGTAATTTTTTTAGATTAATGGATGTGCACAAAATGCACCATTTTGATACCAGCTATCAAATGCACACTCTACGATTCTTCATTAAAAAATGCAAACCTTTACTCTTACCTTCCTGCGCTCCCTTGCAGCGTCCTGCTCCAGTGCCAGCAACTGCTTTATGCTTGTAAGCAGCGCATTCAAGGATGTCATGTGTTGCTCACAAGCAGAGCACAGGTGCTGGAATACACTCCGGGACTGTGCGCTCAGAGAGCAGTGAGTATTCATTGCTCTTCAGTAGCACGCATGGACAGGCACCAGCTTTTTGCTACAGCCGGCGGTCACATGTGCTGCTCCTTAAGAGAAATGAATATTCAAAGATTCAATGAATACTCATTTCTCTTAAGTAGCGGCACACGTGACCGAGCATATTGTCCCGGCGAGTATTCCGGCAGCTGTGCTCTGCTTGTGAGCAGAGCATGACGTCCCTGCCATGCGCTGCTTACAAGCATAAAGCAGTTGCTGGCAACAGAAGGATGCTGCGAGGGAGCGCAGGAAGGTAAGTGTAATAGTTTGTTTTTTAAAATGTTGTCTGATGTGGCAATGCATACCAGGATGAGGTTGGGGGGCAAATATAAGGATGGGGTCATGCATACCAGTATAGGGTTGGGGCCATACATACCAGGATGAGATGGGGACCCTACATACCAGGACGAAATGGGGGCCTGCATACCAGGATAACAATGGGGGCCCTGCATACCAGGATGAGGATGGGGCCATGCATACCAGGACTGGGATGGGAGTCAATCATAACAGGTAAATGATGGAGCCCTGCATAACAGGATAAGGATGGGGCCATGCATAGTAGGACAAGATGGGGGCCCTGCATACCAGGATAGGGATGGGGCCATGCATACCTGGATGGGGATGGGGCTATCCATACCAGGATATGGATGGGGCTATGCACACTAGTATAGCGATGAGGATGATCATTCCTGCCAGGATAAGGATGAGATATCCATGCATACCAGGATAGGGTTGAAGGGGCCATGCATACCAGGGTAGGGATGAAGGGGCCATGTGTATCAGGACGGGGATGAGGGGACCATATATACCAGGATATGGGATATTAATTAAGTACAGAATTTACTACATTTTTTGCTTCAATTTTTTTTCCTAATTTCCTCCTCTAAAACCTAGGTGTGTCTTATGGTCCAGTGCATCTTATAGTCTGAAAAATACGGTAGATAGATAGGTAGAATAAAAGCCAGCAATTCAGGTGCCGAGTACAGTAAAATCGCAGCGTGACAGGTTAGAACAGAATAGATATATACACATAGAATACATGGATATATAGATATCAGTAACACACATATACAGTATATATGTATATATATTACATAGATAGATAGAAGAAAAGCCATCGATTCATCAGCTGCATAGTGTAAAATCACAGCAGGAGCCGACAGGCTAAAAGAGATGGCTTACGTACAGTAAATACACAAAGAATAGGTTGATATAGGTAGATATAAGTGTCAGTGACAAATACAATTAGTAAAGTGGGTGTGCAGCTTACTGTACATGTATTTAATTAATAAAAGATTATTTTTTTGGGGGGGAAATAGCATGGGATCCAGTGTAATTTTTGTAACCAGCAGAGGGAAATCTGACGGCTGGGGGCAGATGTTTATAACGTGGGAAGTGGGTAATACAAATGGAGCTTCCCAGTCTATTAATATCGGCTCACAACTGTACACTTAGCCTTTACTGGCTATTAAAATGGGGGAACCTTAAAAAAAAGACTATATATCATGGGAATCAGAGAAAAATAGGGTGAACATACAAATCCCCTTAAAAAACAGATTTATTAGATTTACATTAAAAAACACCTTCCCAGTGAATTTTTTGGCAAATGCCACAAATGAAAAAAAGAGACCTAATCTGCAATGCTGCACAGCCCTATAATACAGCTATCTGATACCTTCCTGACTGTGGAGGTTGGCACCCTAAAGTACAATTTCGGCGTTCCCACTCAACGAGGGCAGTCCCTTGCACCCCTACCAGTCCTTGATGTAACAGGAAGGAAAACAATATCCAGATAGTGAAGGAATGAAAAAATCAAAGTGCCCTAGAGCTAATCCAGGATCCCAGGCAAACAATATTCAAACATTAAAAACCAAATACACCCACATCATGATATCCTATGACCCAAATTATGCCCACAGGACATGAGTACCAAAAGGCCCCACCTCAGGGGTATACAATTAGATGAAAAGAATGAGAGTGGTCACTTATCATGTAAGGAAGAACCCTGACACGTTTCTCTGCCTGTAGTGGTTCATCAGGAGGTATAACCGATAATGTTGATGTCCATGACTGGTTACATGGTTGCATGATGCGACCATACAGCCTGCCATCCTGCAGAGACACTGAGCAGTATCTGCTACGGCTCCCCAGTATCTCGCAGTGAACTCGTAAGACCTGTCTGATGTCACCACGAGCATGAGAAAATTCTTACTCTCCCGGTGCCATCAGAAAGGTCCTGGGAGTTCACAGCCAATGAACTCACTTCACCTTTCTGACGTTAGCACGAGCGCATTAGAAATTTTCCCATGGCGCTCGCGCTAACGTCAAAACTGTACCGGAGATGTCAGTGTCCGTGTGTGTAATATTTGCAGCACACGTGTGGCAACGGTTTGTTGCGCGTGTGCCACATCAGTACCACACAGATGGGCGCCAGGGAAGAATCACTACAGTAAGCACTGTTACTCAGCGCTGGGTGCTAAAGACGACTCTCATCATTCTACCCTGCTTTGCTGGTGATCAGCACGAGCAGGGGAGAATGATGAGGGTTATATTCAAGTGATAACAATGACAGCAAGCAGTGGCTTTTGGGACTATCAGAGCAGGAGCGAATGATGGGAGTATTCATCACTCGCCGCCTATGCTATAAATAAATAAAATAAAAAAATAGCGTGGGTAACCATGTATTTTTGATAACCAGCCAGGCAAAACTGATCGCAGTGTACCGAGGGATTAGGGAAGCATCGGGCAGGGAGGGGACTCCCTACGTGCTTCCCTCAGACCCCTAGAGCAGTGCGATGTGATCAGAATAAAAAGCGATCAAAAATTGTCATGTGCCTGAAAATGGGACCATTAAAAATGTCAACTCGTCCCGCAAAAAATAAGACCTCACATGACTCTGTGGGTCAAAATACAGAAAAATTATAGCTCTCAAAATGTGGTGATGCAAAAAATATTTTTACAATAAAAAGCGTCTTTTAGCATGTAACAGCTGCCAAACATAAAAACCCACTATAAATAGTAAATCAAACTCCCCTTAGTTAGGGAAAAATAATAAAATAAAAAAAATGTATTTATTTCCATTTTCCCATTCGGGCTAGGGTTAGGGTTAGTGATAGAGTTAGGGCTAGGGCCAAGGCTAGGATTAGGGCTAGGCTTAGGGATAGGGTTAGGGCTGCGATTAGGATTAGGGGTGTGTTGGGGTTAGGGTCGGAGTTTGAATTGGGGGGATTCCACTGTTTAGGTACATCAGAGGCTCTCCCAAAGCAACATGGCACCTGATCTCAATTCCAGCCAATTCTGCGTTGAAAAAGTCAAACGGTGCTCCATCCCTTCCAAGCTCTGCCATACGCCCAAACAGTGGTTTACCCCCCATATGGGGTATCGGCATACTCAGGACATATTGCACAACAACTTTTGGGGTCCAATTTCTCCTGTTACCCTTGGGAAAATAAAAAATTGGGAGCAAAAATATCATTTTTGTGGAAAAAAATATATTTTTTATTTTTATGGCTCTACGTTATAAACTTCTGTGAAACACTTGGGGGTTCAAAGTGCTCACCACACATCTAGATAAGTTCCTTGGGGGGTCTAGTTTCCAAAATGGGGTTATGTGTGGGGGGTTTCCACAGTTTAGGCACATCAGGGGCTCTCAAAATGTGACATGACACCCACAGACCATTCCATCAAAGTCTGCATTCCAAAGCGTCACTACTTGCCTTCCGAGCCCCAATGTGTGCCCATACAGTAGTTTTCTCCCACATATGGGGTATCAGCGCACTCAGGACAAATTAGACAACAACTTTTGGGGTCCAATTTCTCCTGTTACCCTTGGGAAAATAAAAAAATTGGGGACTAAAAGATCATGTTTGTGGAAAAAATATGATTTTTTTTATTTTTATGCCCAGGCATTATAAACTTCTGTGAAGCACTTGGGGGTTCAAAGTGCTCACCACACATCTAGATAAGTTCCTTGGGGGGGTCTAGATTCCAAAATGGGGTCACTTATGAAGGGTTTCCACATTTTAGGCAAATCAGGGGCTTTCCAAATGTGACATGACACCCATAGACCATTCCTTAAAAGTCTGCATTCCAAAACGTCACTACTTCCCTTCTGAGCCCCGACATGTGCCTATACAGTAGTTTTCTCCCACATATGGGGTATCAGCGTACTCAGGACAAATTGCACAATAACTTTGGGTTCCTGTTTCCCTTGGGGAAAATAAAAATTGGGGGTGAAAAGATCATTTTTGTGGAAAAAATATGATTTTTTTAATTTTACGGCCGTATGTTATAAACTTCAGTGAAGCCCATGGGGGTTCAAGGTTCTCACCATACATCTATATAAGTTCCTTGGGGGGGTCTAGTTTCCAAAATCGTGTCATTTGTGGGGGGTTTCTACTGTTTAGGCACATCAGGGCTTTCCAAAGGCAACATGGCATCCGATCTCAGTTCCAGCCATAAAAGTCAAATGTCGCTGCTTCCCTTCCGAGCTCTGCCATGTTCCCTAATAGTGGTTTACCTCCACATATGGGGTATCAGCTTACTCAGAACAAATTGCGCAATAACTTTTGTGGTCCTGTTACCCATGGGAAAATAAAAATTCGGGGTGAAAAGATCATTTTTGTGGAAAAAATATGATTTTTTAATTTTATGGCTGTACATTATAAACTTCTGTGAAGCACTTGGGGGTTCAAAGTGCTCACCACACATCTAGATAAGTTCCTTGGGGGGTCTAGTTTCCAAAATGGTGTCATTTGTGGGGGTTTCCATTGTTTAGGCACATCAGGGGCTTCCCAAGGCAACATGGCGTCCGATCTCAATTCCTGCCAAAAAAGTCAAATGGCGCTGCTAGCCTTCTGAGCTCTGCCATGTTCCCCAATAGTGGTTTACCCCCACATATGGGGTATCAGCTTACTCAGGACAAATTGCGCAATAACTTTTAGGGTCCTGTTTCCCTTGGGAAAATAAAAATTGGGGGTGAAAAATCATTTTTGTGGAAAAAATATGATTTTTTAATTTTATGGCTGTACATTATAAACTTCTGTGAAGCACTTGGGGGTTCAAAGTGCTCACCACACATCTAGATAAGTTCCTTGGGGGTCTAGTTTCCAAAATGGTGTCATTTGTGGGGGTTTCCACTGTTTAGGCACATCAGTGACTTTCCAAAGGCAACATGGCATCCAATCTCAATTCCAGCCAAAAAAGTCAAATGGCGCTGCTTCCCTTCTGAGCTCTGTCATGCGCCCAAATAGTCATTTACCCTCACATATGGAGTATCAGCATACTCAGGACAAATTGCACAATAACTTTTGGGGTCCTGTTACCCTTGGAAAAATAAAATTGAAGGTGAAAAGATCATTTTTGTGGAAAAAAATTGATTTTTTAATTGTACGGTTGTACGTTATAAACTTCTGTGAAGCCCTTGGGGGTTCATAGTTCTCATCACATATCTAGATAATTAACTTTGGGGGTCTACTTTCCAAAATGGGGTCACTTGTGGGGGGTTTCCATGGTTTAGGCACATCAGGGGCTCTCCAAACGTGACATGGCGTCCGATTTGAATTCCAGCCAATTTTGCAGTGAAAAAGTCAAATGGCACTCCTTCCCTTCTGAGCTCTGCCATGCGCTGAAACAGTGGTTCCCCCCACATATCAGGTATCAGTGTACTCAGGACAAATTGCACAAAAACTTTTGCAGTGCAATTTCTCCTGTTACTCTTGGTAAAATAAAAAAATTGGACCTGAAGTAATTTTTTTGTGAAAAAAAGTTAAATGTTCATTTTTTTAAACATTCAAAAAATTACTGTGAAGCACCTGAAGGGTTAATAAACTTCTTGAATGTGGTTTTAAGCATCTTGAGGGGTGCAGTTTTTAGAATGGTTTCACATTTGGGTATTTTCTATCATATAGACCTCTCAAAGTGACTCCAAATGTGATGTGGTCCCTATAAAAAGAATGGTGTTGTAAAAATGAGAAATCGCTGGTCAACTTTTAACCCTTATAACTTCCTAACAAAAAAAAAATTTGGTTCCCAAATTGTGCTGTTGTAAAGTAAACATGTGGGAAATGTTATTTATTAATTTTTTTGTGTGCCATATCTCTGTGATTTAAGGACATAAAAATTCAAAGTTGGAAAATTGCTAAATTTTCACCAAATTTCCGTTTTTTTCACAAATAAATGCAAGTTATATCAATGAAATTTTACCACTACCATGAAGTACAATTTGTCATGAGAAGACAATGTCAGAATCACCAGGATGCATGGAAGCATTCCAGAGTTATTACCTCATAAAGGGACAGTGGTCAGAATTGTAAAAATTGGCCCGGTCATGAACGTGCAAACAACCCTTGGGGGTAAAGGGGTTAATAACATGAGAATGTCTCGTCAAAGAGCTTCTCTATTCAAAGCAGGATGATCGGAAAATGTAGTTGGCCTTTTTCCTTTCACACTGACTTTTATTTGTCTGGGTTTAACCCCTTTCCGACATTGGAAGTAATAATACGTCCATGTGTCCTGGGCCTTATTGATGTGAAACGGATTATTTAGTCCAGGTGATCATGCGCACAAATGGGCTGTGTGTGCGCGCGATCCCTGCCGGGTGTCAGCTGATTCTGATAGCTGACACCCTGAAATAAGTGTCAGGAATGGTCCCGCACCACTCCCGGCACTTTAACCCCATAAGTGCTGCAATCAAATTTGTTTGCAGCATTCCGGTAGCCGGCAGAGGGATGCCAGCCCCTCTGCCCTTGGATCGGAGACTCCGCGGCGTGATGCAGGGTCCCGATCATTGCCATAAGTGACCCGATGTCATCATGTCGACTACCGTGCCACCAGAGCTAGGAAAGTTGCTTGATCATGTGCAGCGCATGGTCAGCAACTTTCTCTGTCTGTGCAGAGCTGACAGTTTGCATAGCATAGGAATACTGCTGCATCCACATGCTATACAGGCGATCAGCCTGCAAAAAATGATATTGCCATAGTGGGACAAAGTAAAAAAGTTTTACAAAGTAAAAAAAAGTTTAAACAATTGTGAAAATATTTTTTTATAATAAATCACAAAATGCTAATAAAAAAAATCAAAAGCTATTGTATCCATAAATAAATATTGTATGTAAAAAACCCGTAAGCAATAAAAGTACATATATTTGGTATCGACCTGACCAATAAAACTGTCCCACTAGTTAACCTCTGTAGTGAACACCATAGAAAATAACTAAAAAAAGGAAAACAAACAGTGCTTTATCATCATTAGAGATGAGCGACTTTGCCTTTTTTGGGGTCGAGTCGGGTTTAATGACACCCGACTTTCGCAAAAGTCGGGTCGAACGCAATCAGCCGATTATCGTGAAAAGTCGAAGGCCGGCTGAAACACGAAACCCATTGCAAGTCAATGGGGAAGAAAAGTCGGCAGTGAGTGAAGGACAGGAAACACACCTACAGTGCCCATTTTAATGCCCAAAACATCAATTCTTATTACTTAAGCTTGCCAACCTTAATTTACTTTATAATAATAGTTAGGCATTGAAAACTGGGGGTTATTTGGCTAAAGTTGTGGGGGGGTAGGGCTGGCTCCAGATTTTCGTGGGCCCAGAGCCAAAGAGTGTCACTGGGCTCCTTTAACAAATGCCACAATTCATGATCCTCTGATACGGCAGAGAAATAGCGGTATAGTACAATGAAAAATACTTCGCTTCTTACATCACATGACTGATAACCATTTTAAATTCTCCAATAGCTCCAAAAGCGGACAGTATATTACTCCATACAGTATTATGGCCACTGCATAGTGCGCTATACAGAGTAATGAGGCCCATATATTTCTCCATACAGAATCATTGGTCCCATATATTGTTTGAAACAGCTCAACATAATGCTACAGTATATGTTCGTCCCCTTGGATGAAGCTCCACTGTCTTATAGGCCCAAATAATGCTCCATATATTATGGGCCCCATTTCTAATGCTCCAATGTATAATGGGCCCTGTAAATGCTGCTCCAGTGTCTGATGTCCCCCATTTGGAAAGCTCCAGCATATGATGTGCCTCACGGATGATGCTCCATATATAATCTGCCCCATTTACAATGCTCCAGTATATGATGGGCCCCATGGATGATGCCCCAGTGTCTTATGGGCCCAAATAATGCTCCATATATAATGGGCCCCATTTCTAATGCTCCAGTGTATAATGGGCCCTGTAAATGCTGCTCCAGTGTCTGATGTCCACCTTTGGAATGCTCCAGTGTATGGTGGGCCCCATATATCATTCTCCAGAATATAGTGCTCCCCAAAAATTGCTCCCAACCTTTAAAACAATTAAATAAGTCTCCTCGCTAGGGAATCCCTACACTCTAGACTCCTCGTCGTCCCCATCTTCCATCTCTCTGCACTTGGACTGTTTAGGCAGAGGGCATACAGACGTGATGTCATCAAACTCTCTGACCAGAATGTCACTGTCAGGAAATGCGGAAGATGTCACGGCGGTGGAGCCGGGAGAGGTAAGTATTTCAACTGTGCAAGTGCTGTGATCCTGAGCAAGCGGGGGGCCCACTCGTTGGTGACGGCACTAGCACAAGGCCCCTCATAGTACGGCGGTGTGTCTGACAGCGGGTGGGCCCCCCTCCCACTGGCAGAGACACTTTTGCATACTATGAGGGGCCCTGTGCCAGTGCCGTCGCCCATGAGTATGCCCCCCACCTGCTCAAGGAACCTGCACTTTTATCTGCACCTTCCTCTTTGTCACCATGTAAGGTGGTATAGTATGCAGGAAGGGGAACCTGAGTTTCATCAGGGTCATATTCAGACTGTGTAGAGTGCGAGGGGAATGTAGTGGTCTGGATCAATGTACCAGCAGAATCATCTAGCAGTGGCTGAGCATCAGTGCACTCATGGCACCCCAAGGAGTACGGTCCCCACAGTGGCATTGCCTTCCTCTTATGGAGTGTGATGTCATGTTTGGGAGCAACGAATGATCTCTCTAGCAGTTAAACCAACACACAACACAGTTCCCACTCCAGGCCAGCAGAGAGAGCTCTGAACCTGACTGCTGAAGAGCTGCTCTCTGTGGCCAGGCGGAGGGAAGTTAGGGCAGTCTGTGAAGGGAAGGGGAAGTGTGTGAACGTGAGAAGGGGAGCTGGAGGATGAGCAGAGTTAAGGCTCACTCCTAGCTGGAGCACATGGTCCGGATTCCGGTCTCCGAGTTTGTAGGGACGCTGACAGTCCTGCAGCAGAAACCGGAGGAAGTAGCAGTTGTAAATGCTCTGTTTCCAACTAAGACTCGGAGGCCCCAGCAGCGACGTTTGTGAGCCAGAAGGAAAAGGCTACGGCTGCCTGCCATACGAGAAAGCTCCAAAAGAGAGTCAACAGGGGGAACTTCCGTGAACTCAGTACTGTGAGTACCTCAGATAAACGCTAGAACGGAGGCCACACTACCTATCTGCAGAGAGAGAATTCCTAATTTGCTTCCAGGCTGACCAACTCCTTCTCCATCTGTACTCTGGGTCCTGGATGGCACTTACCAAGTACAGGTAAAGGAACTGCATGACTGTGTCTGTCATCTTTCTCCTGCACCTGGCACACGGCTCTGCTACATCCTGCACTGCACACCATCTACCAACTATTTCATCTGCCCTGCGACTACGGCCCTACCTGTGCAGGGCTTCTACATCTTAGCTGCACCACAACATCTGTCCCAGAGAAGCGACACTGCAGCGCTGGTCAATCTGATCAGAAACCTCAGGTGGCGTCACATATCATTCACCTATAAACATTATTCACCCCTTTGCGTGGACGCCCAGGTCCATGGACCGGGTCACCACCACAGTGACACCTCCCTCTGGGACATCGCCTCGGTACCGATTAACCCCACTGCCCTGGCTGGCGACCCACACTCCATGTCAGATTCATCTTGGACTGGGGAATTCAAGATTTGACTTGATAACCCAGGCATGGTATGTGAGAAAGAGCTACATGGACTAATGTGAAGTGTGGCCTGCTGCATCATTCACTGTTGGTGGGGGTGAAAGACACAAGGAAAGGGGTTCTTCCTGACCAGGAGCCAGCACTTGATGACTCAGTGCTTGCATTTTTTGAAACTTCAGAAGAGGAGGGCATATTAGCTGGAGTCTGTTTCGGCAAAGTAAGCCAAAACCAGTTCCTGATGCTCCGGCTTTAAAAGCAGTTAACCTACTCCCAGAAAAGGTTGCCTTCCAGGCCTTCCAGAACCAGACCATGACGCAGGCTCAACACCTCCAGCCTTAGCTGCTATTGTGCTTTTGCCACTACCAGCAGATGCACCACCACCATCAGTACCAGCTGGCCCCCCCACGCCCACGTCCGCGGCCTCTTCCACCATACTTCCAAATTTTGGAGAAAAAGTACCCAAAATAACATCAGATATATGGTACTGTATCAGAAGCGTACAGCTATATACCGTCAAAGGATAATTGTAAATCTCCGTATATATTTCATGAGTCACACTGAGACGCTCACAGCCTCAGTATGGATTAGACAAGAATCTAAAAAGTAGAAAATGGGTAATGTATTCGAAGCGTACACCAGTAAACACTGTTGGGGTATTTTTAAATCTTCATATATATTTCAGTCTCAGTAAGACATTCCAGACTCTCAGCAAGAGGAAACGAGATGGATAAAAGTACAGACGGAAAGTCGAGTGATTGCAGACATTTTGGAATTACTAATCACGGGAAAAACTCCCTGGAGAATTCTCAGGGGCGATGCTGATCCTCAATTACTTTGTCTGTGGAGACAGCGAAAACAGTTCTTTGTGAAGAAAGGGTTGCTGTATCGCAGTACCGTGGATCCCATCACCGTTACTCATCTCCATCAAATTGTGATCACAGGGAGAGATGTAGACATGGTCCTCATTGCCTATCATAATCTGTCAGGTAACTTTGAGTGCAAAAGACAGAAGCCACAGGCCATAGGCGATTCTATTGGATTGGCATGAGAGGACACATTTAAAAATGTGGGCAGGAATGTCACACGTCTGTGAGTAGGAAAACTGTGAAAGCTGATGATAAACCACCACTACCGCTCATTGTGAGTCGACGTCCAAAACAAATGGAAGCCTTTGATCATCTGAAGATAGAGCCCAGCAGGACAGGGCATAGCTACGTATTAACCATCATGGATCAGTTCACCAAATTTGCAGTGGCAGTCCCACTGAAGGATTTAACAGCCCAGACTACACAGCGGTGGAGCAGGGAGAGGTAAGTATTGCAAGTGCTGGGGCCCTAAGCAAGCAGGGGGGGCCCACTCGTGGGTGGCAGTACTGGCACAGGGCCCCTCATAGTACGCCGGTTTGTCTGAATGCGGGTGTGCACCCCCACCGTCAGAGACACTTGATTGTACTATGAGGGACCCTGTGCCAAAGCCGTTGCCAAAGAGTGTGCCCACCCACCTGTCCAGGGCAACGGCACTCGCACGGGTGCGTGCCCCAGGTGGTGACCTCGGCCCTGTGGGGGGAGGCAGCCCAGTTAGGGAGGTTGAAAAAATGGCATATGTTGATGTTGGACATTCAGCAGCTGCAAATGGAGGAATTGGAGAAGTCCGAGGAAAAAGCGAGCCATTTTTCTGGCAACCTAAGTGTCATCAGGGGAAGGTGGGACGAAATCCTTTGAAACCCATGCATGGTTCATTTTAATGAAGGTTAGATCATCAACATTTTGGGTCGACAGACGGGTCCTTTTTTCTGTCAGCATTGATCCAGCAGCACTGAAGACTCTTTCGGATAGCACACTAGTAGCAGTGCAAGCGAGCTTCTGTAAGGCATATTGTGCCAACTCAGGCCAGGTGTCCAGTTTACAGGCCCAATAGTCAAAGGGGAATGACCTGTGAGGGAGAACATTGATATGGGAGTAGTTTGTAACGATAGTTGACAACTGCTGTCTCCTGTCACTTTCAATCGATGCAGTATTACCAGTCGTGTGAGCGGTACTTGAAAAATCAATCCACAACATGGTCATGAAACCCCTGTCTCCAACGCCACTTAGAATGTGTGCACCACGAACACCTCTTCCATATTGCCCCCTATGGGTCGTGGGAGAGCCATCACTGCTGCTTTGTGCTGGAAATGCCTCAAACAAACAGTTTACCAGAGTTGCTTGCTTGTTAGCCAATATTAGCTCTAGGTTCTCCTGTGGCATGATGTTTTGGAATTTACCTTTATAGCGTGGATCGAGGATGCTGGCCAACCAGCAGTCGTCATCGTTCATCATTTTGGCAATGCGGGAGTCCCTTTTTAGGATCTGCAAGGCATAATCAGACATGTGGGCCAATGTTCCAGGTGTCAATGATGCACTGCGAGTGCTTGGTGGAGGAGCACTTTCTGGCAAATGTACATCCCTCCAGTCACGCACAAACACTGTACCTGACCTTGCCACACCAACATTTTCTCTTGCCCCCTGAGAAGCATCTTCCTCCCCTAAATAATCATCCCCATCATCCTCCTCCTCATCCTTTTCCTCTTCTTCCTCCACCTCTTCCACGAGACTTCCTTGAGCAGACAATGGCTGACTGTCATCAAGGCTTCCCTCCTCCTCTTCCTCTTCCTCCTCGCCTGCAGACGCCTGCTCCTTAATGTGCGTCAAAGTTTGCATGAGCAGACACATAAGTGGGATGCTCATGCTTATGATGGCGTCGTCTGCGCTTACCAGCCGTGTGCATTCCTCAAAACACTGAAGGACTTTACAGAGGTCTTTCAGCTTTGACCACTGCACACCTGACAACTGCATGTCTGCCCTCAAACTGCCTGCCCGTGTATCCTCCCACAAATGCATTACAGCCTGCCTCTGTTCGCACAGTCTCTCAACCATGTGCAGGGTGGAGTTCCACCTTGTTGCAACATCGATAATTAGGCGGTGCTTGGGAAGGTGGAGCAATCGCTGCAGCTTCTGCATACGACTGGAGTGTACGGGCGACCGGCGGATGTGCGAGCACAGTCTTCGCACCTTATGGAGCAGGGCTGTTAACTCCGGATAATAATTGAGGAAGCACTGTACCACCAGGTTCAATGTGTGAGCCAGACAAGGTATGTGTCTGAGTTTTGAAAGGGCTATGGCTGCCACAAAATTCCGGCCGTTATCACTAACTACCTTGCCTGCTTGAAGATGTAGACTGCCCAGCCATGACTCAGTTTGTAGCTGCAAGTAGTCGGCCAGTACCTCCGCAGTGTGTCTGTTGTCGCCCAAACACATCATCTTCAACACAGCCTGCTGACGCTTACCACTAGCTGTTCGATAGTGGGACACCTCGTGAGCAACACTGGCAGCTGCAGATGGAGTGCTCGTGCGACTGCGCTCTGTGGACGAGCTTTCGCTTCTGAAGGAGGGTCGAATGCCTACACCCAACTGTTTCCTATACCGTGGGCTAGGCAGCACTGTCCCACTGCCGCTGTCCCCTGTGGACCCTGCATCCAACACATTAACCCAGTGCGCAGTGATGGACACGTAACGGCCCTGGCCGTGCCTACTGGACCATGCATCTGTTGTGACGTGCACCTTTCCACTCACTGATTGCTTGAGTGCATGGAGAATGCGGTCTTTCACATGCACATGGAGGGCTGGGATGGCTTTTCGCGAAAAGAAGTGCCGACTGGGTAGGTCATAACGTGGTACTGCGAAGGCCATGAGCTTGCGGAAAGCATTGCTTTCAACCAACGGGTAGGGCATCATCTCTAACGAGATTAGTTTGGCAATGTGGGTGTTCAAAGCAGGTGAACGCGGATGAGAGGATGAGTACTTTCTTGTCCTACTCAGTCTCTGGTAGGGTGAGCTGGACTTGAGAGCTGCATATGATGGAACTAGCGGTGGACAAGGCTGACTGAGAGAGGGTTGGTGATGGTGATGGTGTTGGTGGTGTTGCTGATGGCCTAGATTCAGTCTTTCATAGCAGTAACATTGTGATTCCATGACTGCTTTGCCCTTGCGACGACACCTCGACATTTGCTGCTGGTGGTGTGCAAACCGGTGGGCTTACAGTGGGGGAAGCGATGTAGCGTTGCTGACTACCTTCATTAAGAGCAGGTGCACATGTGGTACGTGAGGTTTGGTAGTCCGTCCACGCTTGCAAGTGCATGGTGGTTAAATGTCTAAGCATGCAACTGGTATTCAAATTTCTCAGATTTTTCCCTTGGCTAAATGTCTTTGCGCACTTCTTACAGATCACTTTTGCCTGATCATTAGGATTTTGTTCAAAAAAAGTGCCATACTGCACTCTTCCTACTATGGAAGACATTTTGAGACCTTGCACACTGTGCTAATTTGACCGTCTGGCCAAGCTGTCCTGCAACACTTATGGTTTTTGTAACACATTTTTGGACTGCTACGGTCCTGCCAGGTAACAGCTGTTGTGATGTCGTTGCTTGCTGCGGATCCTCCTCCTCCTCTTCTGAGCTATTGGCAGCGGCACCCTCTTCCCCCAATGGATGCCAATCTGGGTCAACAACTGGGTCATCCATCACCTCCTCTTCAATTTCATGTGCACCTTCCTCTGTGTCACCGTGTAAGGTGGTATAGTATGCAGGAAGGGGCACCTGAGATTCATCAGGGTCAGATTCTGGTTCAGTACACTGCGAGGACAATGTAGTGCTCTGAGTGAATGTACCAGCAGAAAAATCTAGCAGTGGTTGTGCATCAGTGCACTCCATGAAGGATTCATCTTGGACTGGGGAATTCACGATTTGACTTGATAACCCAGGCATGGTATGTGAAAAGAGCTCCATGGAGTAATCTGTAGTGTGGCCTGCCGCATCATTCACTTTTGGTAGGGGTGAAGGACACAAGGAAAGGTGTTGTTCCTGACCAGGAGCCTCCACTGACGACTCAGTGCTTTTATTTTTTGAAACTTCAGAAGTGGAGGCGATAGAGCTTGAGGCTGTGTTAGCAATGTAAGCCAAAACTTGTTCCTAAAGCTCCGGCTTTAAAAGCGGTTTACCTACTCCCAGAAAAGGGAGCCTTCGAGGCCTTGTGGAGCCAGATGATGACGTAGGCTCAACACCTCCTGCCTTTGGTGCTATTGTGCTTTTGTCACTGCCAGCAGATGCACCACCACCACCATCAGTACCAGCTGGCAACCCCCGCCCACTTCCACGGCCTCTTCCACCATACATCCTCATTTTTGTGAAAATGTACCCAAAATACCACCATCTATATGGTACTGTAAAACAAGGTACAAGGTGTATATAGTATTGGGGAGAATTTGAATCTCCCTAGAGATTTTAGGAGGCTGAACAATTATCTCAGGCCCACTATAGATTACACCTCAATTTAACAGGCTGAAATAGGCTGCTGTATGACAAGGTACAAGGTGTATATAGTATTGGGGAGAATTTGAATCTCCCTAGAGAATTTAGGAGGCTGAACTATTATCTCAGGCCCACTATAGATTACATCTCAATTTAACAGGCTGGAATTGGCTGGTGTATGACAAGGTACAAAGTGTATATAGTATTGGGGAGAATTTGAATCTCCCTAGAGATTTTAGGAGGCTGAACTATTATCTCAGGCCCACTATAGATTACACCTCAATTTAACAGGCTGAAATTGGCTGGTGTATAACAAGGTAGAAGGTGTATATAGCATTGGGGAGAATTTGAATCTCCCTAGAGATTTTAGGAGGCTGAAATAATATCTCAGGCCCACTATAGATTACACCACAATTTAACAGGCTGATGTATATAGTAATGGGGAGAATTTGAATCTCCCTAGAGATTTTAGGAGGCTGAACTATTATCTCAGGCCCACTATAGATTACACCTCAATGTAACAGGCTGAAATTGGCTGGTGTATGACAAGGTACAAGGTGTATATAGTATTGGGGAGAATTTGAATCTCCCTAGAGATTTTAGGAGGCTGAACAATTATCTCAGGCCCACTATAGATTACACCTCAATTTAACACACTGAAATAGGCTGGTGTATGAGAAGGTACAAAGTGTATATATTATTGGGGAGAATTTGAATCTCCCTAGAGATTTTAGGAGGCTGAACTGTTATCTCAGGCCCACTATAGATTACACCTCAATTTAACAGGCTGAAATAGGCTGGTGTCTGACAAGGTACAAGATGTATATAGTATTGGGGAGAATTTGAATCTCCCTAGAGATTTTAGGAGGCTGAACTATTATCTCAGGCCCACTATAGATTACACCTTAATTTAACAGGCTGAAATAGGCTGGTGTATGACAAGGTACAAGGTGTATATAGTATTGGGGAGAATTTGAATCTCCCTAGAGATTTTAGGAGGCTGAACTATTATCTCAGGCCCACTATAGATTACACCTCAATTGAACAGGCTGAAATTGGCTGGTGTATGACAAGGTGTATATAGTATTGGGGAGAATTTGAATGTCCGTAGAGATTTTAGGAGGCTGACAATAATGCTCTCAGTCCAAATATGGCAGCAGGCAGCCTTATAAGCAGGACTGCTGCACACAAAAGTGTGGAAAAATGAACGCTTGGTAACTGTGCAGAAGAGAGGAAGAAAATAATTTTTGCTTTTAAAAAAGCAGTTTGCACAGCAGTGTGCAAACAGCAATGCAGCTATCAGGGAGCCTTATAAGGCAGCCTAATAACCAACAGAGCTGATGCACAAAAATATATCCTCTCCTGTCACTGCACACAAACTGTTGTGTTGCACAGTGAAAATCGCTACCAGCAGAAGCAGTTTTTTGTATCTTCTTCCCTGCCTAACGCTCTCCCTTATTCAGAATCAGCAGCATCAACCTCTCCCTATGCTAAGATTGGCAGAAGTAAGATGGCGGTCGGCGTGCACACCCTTTTATAGCCCCTGTGGTGCCACACAAAGCAAGCCAATCACTTGCATGCCCTTCGCAAAGATGGTGGTGACCGCTGCCCATGTCATCGCGTTGCCCACAGTGTGCGTCCTCCATCATTGGCTGAAAAAGGGCACTGGAAGCATCATTTGAAACGCGACTTTAGCGCGCTGGTCGCCGACCTCATGGCCGACCTCATGCTATGGTCGGGTTTCGTTTCATGAAACCTGACTTTAGCGAAAGTCGGCGACTTATGAATTTGACCGACACGTTTCGCTCAGCTCTAATCATCATACTTCCGAACAAAAAGTGGAATGAAAAGTGATCAAAAAGACAGATATAAATAAACATGGTACCACTGAAAATGTCAGTGGAAAATTAAAAAAAGTTATAGCTCTCAGAATAAAGTAATGCAAAAATAATTATTTTTTCTATAAAATAGATTTTATTGTGTAGAAGCGCCAAAACAAAAAAGATATAAATGTGGTATCACTGTAATCGTACTGACCCTAAGAATAAAACTGCCTTTTCAATTTTACCATATGCCAAACGACATAAACCCCTCCCCCCAAAAAAAATTTCCTGAATTGTTGGTTTTTGTTCATTCTGCCTCCCAAAAATCATGATAGAAAGCGATCAAAAAATGACCTGTGTCTGAAAATTGTACCTATTAAAACGTCAACTCGTCCCACAAAAAACAAGCTCTCACATGACTGTGGGTCGAAATATGGAAAAATTATAGCTCTCAAAATATGGTGATGCAAAAACTATTTTTTGCAATAAAAAGCATCTTTTAGTGTGTAACAGCCAAACATAAAATCCCAATATAAATTTGGTATCACTGTAATGGCACTAACCTGAAAAATACAGTCACCAAATCACTTATACTGAATGAGAAACGGCGTAAAAAAAAAAAATAAAACAATTCTTCACCTGCTGTTAATTTTTTCATTCTGTCTCCCAAAGATCATAGTAAGGCTCGTCACACATTTATCCTGTGCTCTGCGCTGAGTGCTTGCATCGGGGTTTCCATGTAAATCTCTGAAACACATTATTCAAATGGAACCTCTGGCTGAATATTCCCTATAATGAGGCAGATGGAGGCACTGTGTACGCCATCTGACCTGTGATCCAGCGGTGTCTGTCTTTTTAGGATTACATAAAAGTACCATTGGCCACAGTACACTCCACTGAACAGAGGCCAGATGGAGTCCAGAGTAACTCTGCTGCCTCAAAATAGTGAATGAATCCCTCGAGGGTTTCATCTGAATCATGTCACTCTTCCACTTGGACCTCCACCTTCAGATTGCTGTTTTTTATTTTTTTATTCTATGTTTTGTGGGGGTGTCATGATCCAGGGTGGACCTGACAAGTAAATGGACAAAGTGAACTTTTTTCCTTTGGCTTGGTGCGAAAGTGGGTTGATTGCCCCCGGTGGCCATTAGAATTATTACACATGGTGTCGTTTGTTCTAAGTTGCCCCGGTGTTTGTGAGTGGTATTACACTTTAGTTTTAATGTGCACATATTACAAATCAGGTGTGAGACTCTATAAAAGAGTTTCAGGTGTGTTTGATGATGGTGGGTGATATTGATAGTTAGTCATTCACAAGTAAGCCTGGGTGAAAGATGGAGCTGAACAAGAGTCCTGGGCAGCCCAGCCAGAGGGGACGAGTGGCAGCTATGGAGTCTGCATGGAGTGCTGGCATGGATTGGTGGAGTCCAGCGATGTGGTCTGCAAGAAGTGCTGGCATGGCGTGGTGGAGTCACAGATTATGGTGTCAGCAGGAGGTGCTTGCATGGCTTGGTGGAGTGGCGACTATGGTGAGAGTTGCACTCAGCATGCTGGACTTGGTTGCTGAAAACTGGACTCAAGCATGCTGGACTTATTGGCAGAAAAGTTGGACTCAAGCATGCTGGACTTTTTGGCAGAAGCTGGACTCATCTTTGGGACACTGTTTACTGGGCAGCTGCAACTGGTGGTGGACTCTGCTCCAAGGCTACACTAGGGTGATGGATCTGGTTATGGTGATGGATCCGGTTGAAGGAGAAGATGCACGCAGGTGGTGGGCTCTGTTGCTGGGAGCGTGCGCAACAGAGCAGAGCTAAGTGGTGTTCCCCCTGTATTGTTATTTTCCCTTATGTGTGTTTAGTGCAGTGGTGGGATTAGTTTCCGAACTGACCAATTCCCTAGTGAGGGTTTAGGTGCAGGGCGAGTCAGGGTTTGAGGTATGCGTGCGTCGCCCGGTGCGGAACCGGCATAGGGAATGTTAGGAGTGCAGGGACACTGGCACAGGGGAGTACAGGAGGTCTCCACGTCCCTATTCCCTATCGCAGGGCCCACCATTGTTATTGTTACCCAGGTTTCCCCTTTATTATTTAAATTCGCCTTACTGGAGGCGGGGTTTCCAGACTACTGTATATATAATGTGTATTACCTAAATTCGCCAGTTGGAGGCGGTGTATTCAGCTGCACGTTTTATTATTTAAATTCGCCCTACTGGAGGCGGTGTGACCATGACAGGGGGAAATGACATAAAATAATAAACAAAAGAAATAACAAAAACAAAATAAAAAGTGTTGGCTACCTTCTCTTCTGCCTCTTCCACCTACATGTCCACGTCCTGCTCTACTTGGACCTCCATCTTTTGGTACAAAATTGTTGTTTTTTATTTTTTATTCTATGTTATCTTGTTATTTCCCTAACAAAAAAGGATCAGCGTTGACTACCTCCTCCACCTCTTCCACCTACACCACCACATCCACCTTCACTTGGACCTCCTTTTCCCTGTTCAAGATTTTTTTTTATCCTATGCTATTTTATTTATTTTCCTATCCACAGTTATTTGCAGGGCAATTGTCCTGCTCTTACCCCCAACTATTTTACAGCACCAAAATTCAGGCCCGAACCGAAAAGATTACTAAAGTAAATGCACCAGAATTTTATCAAAACTTGTTAAACAAATGCAGTTCACAAGGCTAAGAGAAGTCATAAAATGCAAGACACATCAATAATGTGCAGTAATGCACTGTTGACTACAAGGAGAAGGAATACAAATGCATATCACTAGTGATGAACGAAAACAAACAGTAAAAGTTTGGGGTCCATACACAACATCTAGTGTCTGTGCATGGACTCCAAACACGGATTTCGCCAAGAAATCCGTGTTACTATTCAAGTTCGGCAGCCCAAACATCGGCTATTTCTCATGCTGTCATCTGTGTGACAGTGCGAGAAACACCGCGGATCTGATTAGCAAAAACACCGGCGGATCTGATTAGCATTAAGTTCGTTCTTGCCTGTTAGAGCGCTGCGCTTTCCACGTTGTCAGATTACAGCATGTGAGACAGCAGCTCTGACCGGCTGTAAAAAGGTTATCGCGGGTCACAGGCATCAGCTAATGAGATTACTACCCTCATCATTCTACACCTGCTCTTGCTGATGTCAACAAGAGTAGGCATAAGATGATGAGAGTATTCTGCAGCCGGCGCCTGTGCAATAAATAAAGAAATTAATTTAAAAAATGGTGTGGGTTTCCCTGTATTTTTTATAATCAACGCATGTAAAGATGACAGCTGCGGCTGTAACCCCCAGATGTCTATTTATATTGACTGGTTATCAAAAATAAACGAGTCCCCACACCATATTTTTTAATGATTTAAATACATAATTTTAAAAAACAGCGTAGGGTCCCCCTCATTTTTGACAACCAGCCAAACTAAAGCAGACAGCTGGGGGCTGGTATTGTCAGACTGTGAAGGGGCCATGGATATTGGCCATCCCCAGCCTAAAAATAGCAGCCGCTCCAGAAAAGGCATGATCAGCGAGAGCAGGTGTAGGATGGTGAGAGTCGTACAAACTTTTTTAAAATGTTTGTCCGAACCTTCCAGACCCAAACATTCACAGGTTCGCCCATCTCTACATATCACAATTTTCAGATTTATATTTGTAAAATATTTAGAAAGCCATGTATCATTTTGTTTCCACTTCACAAATACTTGTTACTTTGTGTTGGTATATCACATAAAATCCCAATAAAATACATTTAAGTGTGTGGGTGATAAAAAATGTGGAAAAGTGCCTGGGTATGAACACTTATTCAAGCATCTATCTACCGTATTTTTTGCTTTATAAGACGCTCCGGATTATAAGACGCACCCCAAATTTTGAGGAGAAAAATAGGAAAAAACATTTTTTAATAAAATGGTGGTGCTTCTTATAATCCAGGCGTCTTATTGCTTACCGGTCTGTCCCCGGTTTGCTGTCGCCCTCTCTGTCCCCGGGGTGCTGTCGCCCACTCTGTCCCCTGGGTGCTGTCGCCCACTCTGTCCCCTGGGTGCTGTCGCCCACTCTGTACCTGGTGCTGCCGCCACCGCGCTGGGTCCCTCGGGTGCTGCTGCCACCGCCGCCGTGCTGGGTCCCTAGGGTGCTGCTGCCGCCACCGCGCAGTGTCCCCCGGTGCCTGCCGCCGCCACCGGGCTCTGTCCCGTGCTGCGTGGGGCGCTCTGCCGTTCCATCCATGCCTGCGCGATGCCTTGCTTCCTGGAAAATGGCCGCCGCGCAAGCGCAGATGGAGGTCTCGGCACTGAAATCTCGGGAGATGATTTCAGTGCCGAGATCTCCATCTGCGCTTGCGTGGCGGCCATTTTCCAGGAAGCAAGCCACCGCGCAGGCATGGATGGAACGGCAGAGCCCCCCACACAGCACAGGACAGAGCCCAGTGGCGGCGGCAGGCACCGGGGGACACAGTGCGGCGGCAGCAGCAGCACCTGAGGGACCCAGCGCGGCGGCGGCAGCACCCGGAGGACCCAGCGCGGTGGCGGCAAGTAACGGACACCCGCAGCGGCAGCCCAAAAAACGTATGTTTGCATTGTAAGACGCACCCCTATTTTCCCCCCAAATTTGGGGGAAAAAAGTGCGTCTTACAAAGCGAAAAATACGGTATATATCCAATCTATCTATCTATTTATCCATCTCATACGTATCTAATAAAATAAAAATTATAGCTCCCTCTCAAAATAATATAATAATATTACATTTTATTAAACTTGTTAAAGAAAGTAAATATATTTGTAACGGTGCTTTTGACATTACAAGTAACTTAATTTATGGACAGCTATGGTTTGATTTCTTTGCCTGTGTGGATTGGATGGGTTGATACTGACATCTGATGAGAATTTTATGTCAAGAGCATTTTTAGAAATATATTTACTTCGAAAATGTCAATACTTATTTCACCTGCTGCACAGTATCTTCTGGGGCATATATTTATATAGTTCTCTATTTGCTATGTAATTTCCTATAGTTACAATTAACCAGAAATTCTAATTATTTTAATAATAAGATTTACCATAATTGCCACTTATTCTTCCTTTTACCTGCAAGAAGTATGAACTATCTCTGCTTCAGCTTTCATGGAAAACTTGGTGTAATTTGCCAAGTAATGAGTAATTCACACAGACAACATGTTTAATTATATACAATTATGTCTCATTGCAGATGCAGGTTATTCACAGTAACATTTAATGGAGTGAAAATGAGGTGCTCAAATACTTACTCAACATTATTTATTAACCTTTAACACTTTTTTGTATTATTAAGATTAAGGGCACAGACACCGAACATGGAGTTCACCAGGAACTCCGTGTTACTGTTCGGATTCACCCCCCCCTCCTTCCCGAACACCAAAAAACCCATCACTGCCAGTCAGATAGCAGCGGTTCCCACACTGAGCCCGCAGCTATGATCATAAAGTATAAAAGTAAAGGTATAAAGTTTAACTTGGGTCATTGCTGTCGGCTGATGGAACTACTGCGGGCTGCTATGTTTATGCTGTTGGGGAGGCCAATAT
The DNA here is from genome assembly GCF_039654945.1 of Dendrobates tinctorius. Lineage (NCBI taxonomy): Eukaryota > Metazoa > Chordata > Amphibia > Anura > Dendrobatidae > Dendrobates > Dendrobates tinctorius. The sequence continues at coordinate 59,747,692 of NW_027361917.1, forward strand.
CCATGGTCCCTTATCAGTCTGAGAATACCAACCCCCCAAAAGTCTGCTTTAGCTTGACTGGTTGTCAAAAATGGGGGGATCTCACACCATTTTTTTAAAATTATTTATTTAAATAATTAAAAAATATGGTGTAGGATCCCCTCTGTTCTTGACACCCAGACTTGCTGAAGCTGACAGTTGAACGTTGCAGCCCCCAGCTGTGAGTTTTGCCTGGCTGGTTATCAAAAATACCGGGCAATTTAAGCGTATTTTTTTTCATTATGTATTTACAGCGAAGGCGCCACCAGATTAATACTCTCATCAGCTGCTCCTACTCTCACTGTTATTAGCGGCAGCAGGCCTCAACTGATGGGAACACTAGTACCATCAGCTGACACCAGTGACCTTAGGTAAACTTTATACTTCTGATCATAGCTGTGCACTCACACTGCATTTGGGCAGTGTGGGAACCACAGCTGTCTGACCGTCAGTGATGATTTTACCATTGATCAGAAGCGTTGTTTGCACATGACAGCGTGGCAAACACTGGATGTTCAGACCCTCCATACTGTTCTGGTACCCGAACCCAAGCTTTTTCTGTTTGGCCGAACCCTTCGGACCTGAACATCCAGTTGTCCGCCCATCTCTAGTCTTAATGTATTATTACATCAGAAGCACATGTGGTAATTAGACGAAACATAAAATCAGCCAAGTCATAAATACATACTAAGAAGCTGTAGGATAGATCAGCGCAAATATGGTCTTATCCGAGAAATACAGTAAGCTTTACATTCAGATTAAACTCACCTGTTCAATCTCTTAAAAACGCATATAATGTAGAAAGCTCAGCTGCAGTAGATCCACAGGTCAGCAAGCGACTATAAGACAGCAGACAGTAGAGGGAGTTAGTGGACAAATTCCGTCTCAATTCTGTTGACAGTGCAGAATTTGTCCACTAACTCCTCTTACAGTCGAATATTAGACACTTGGCCAGAAAACATGTCCATACGACGGTTCCTTGTTTAGGATGGAATATTAATAGTTGGTATTCACAGTAAAACAGAGTATTTTTGCACGTTTGTCATACTGAGTTTTTTCTTTGTGTTTCAGTCTTTGGGTGGTAGGAACACGGTCCAACCGACATGTTCACTTTTGTACATGTCACATGTGTTTTTAATCTATTAGCTTCTTGCTTATGCAAGGTTTGGGAGATCCCCGCCCCTCTCTTGTGTGACATGCACATAAGGAGCCATCTTACACAGCGTGCCCACATCAGAAAGCAACTTTCTGAATCCTGCTCATATAGGTACTGTCCACATGATCAGGTTTTAAATACTTTAGATAGGACTGCTCCGAGATGGGTATACCGTGATGTTGGTGGAGTGGCTTAGTATACATTTTTTGCCAAAAACGTATCAACTAAATACCCTGTTTTTGTTATCATTTTTTATTAACACTTGCTGTCTACTGTTATATTTTTTACAACAGAGTATTTTTGCACGTTGGTCATACTGTTTTTTTTGTGTTTCAGTCTTTAGGTGGTGTGAACACGGTCCAACTGACCTGTTCACTTTTGTGCATGTCACATGTGTTTTTAATCTATTAGCTTCTTGCTTATGCAAGGTTTGGGAGATCCCCGCCCCTCTCTTGTGTGACATGCACTTAAGGAGCCATCTTACACAGCATGCCCACATCAGGAAGCAACTTTCTGAATCCTGCTCATATAGGTACTGTCCACATGATCAGGTTTTAAATAAATTAGATAGGACTGCTCTGAGATTGGTATACCGTGGCGTTGGTGGAGTGGCTTAGTATACATTTTTTGCAAAAAATGTATCAACTAAATACTAGAGATGAGCGACTTTGCCTCCGGGAGGGTCGAGTCGGGTTTCGGACCACCCGACTTTTCCAAAAATCGAGTCGAACTAAATCGGCTGAATATCGGCAAAAGTTGGAGTTCCGACCGAAACCTGACCCCAATGCAAGTCAATGGGGAATAAAAGTCGGCAGTGAGTGGAGGACAGTAAACACACCTACAGTGCCCATTTCAGTGGCAACGACATCAATTCTTATTACTTAAGCTTGTCAACCTTAATTTACTTTATAATAATAGTAACGCATTGAAAACTGGGGGTTATTTGGCTAAAGTTGGGGGGTACAGCCCAGTTAGGGAGGTGGAAAAACTGGCATATGTTGACTTAAGGTGCAGGCTGGACGTTCAGCAGCTGCAAATGGAAGAATTGGAGAAGTCGGAGGAAGAGAAGGATAAAGCAAGCCATTTTGCTGGCAACCTATGTGTCATCAGGGGAAGGTGATACAAAATCCTTTGAAACCTAGGCATGGTTCATTTTAATGAAGGTGAGATCACCTACATTTTGGGTCAACAGCCGGGTCCTTCTTTCTGTCATGACTGATCCAGCAGCACTGAAGACTGTTTCTGATAGCACACTACAAGCAGGGCAAGTGAGCTCCTGTAAGGCATATTGTGCAATTCAGGCCAGGTGTCCAGTTTACAGGCCCAGTAGTCAAAGGGGAATGAACTGTGAGGGAGAACATGGATAGGGGAGGAGAGGTAATTTTGAACCATAGTTGACAACTGCTGTCTCCTGTCTGTTGCAATCGATTCAGTATTACCAGTCGTGTGAGCGTTACTCGAGAAATCAGTCCACAACATGGGCATGAAACCCCTGTCTCCAATGCCACTTCGGCTGTGTGCACCATAAACACCTCTTCCATGTTGCCCAGTACGGCTCGTGGTAGAACCTGCACCGCTGCTGTGTGCTGGGAATGCCTCTAACAAACCTTTTACCATAGTTGCTTGTTTGTTCGTCAATATTAGCTATAGGTTCTCCTGTGGCATGATGTTCTGTAATTTGCCTTTATAGCGTGGATCGAGGATGCTGGCCATCCAGTAGTCGTCATCCGTCATAATTTTGGTAATGCGGTGGTCCCTTTTTAGGATCCGCAAGAGACAATCACACATGTGGGCCAATGTTCCAGGTGTCATTGATGCACTGCCAGTGATGGGTGGAGGAGCACTTTCTGCAAAATCAACATCCCTCCAGTCACGCACAAACCCTGTACCTAACCTTGGCAAGCCAATATTTTCTCTGGTCCCCTGAGAAGCATCCTCCTCCCCAAAATAATCATCCCCCTCATCCTCCTCTTCTTCCTCCACCTCATCCAGGAGAGTTCCTTGAGCAGACAATGCCTGACTGTCATCAAAGCTTCCCTCCTCCTCCTCCGCTGCAGATGCCTGATCCTTAATGTGCGTCAAAGTTTGCATGAGCAGACGCACATCCCTGCCCTTTCACATGCAGGTGGAGGGCAGGGATGGCTTTTCTAGAAAAGAAGTGCCGACTGGGTAGGTCATAGCGTGGAACAGCGTAGGCCATGAGCTCTTGGAATGCTGCGCTTTCAACCAAACGAAAGGGCATCATCTCTAATGAGATCAGTTTGGCAATGTGTTACAATTCGGATGCTGGAAGCGAGAGTGGACACACTGGACCGTGACGCCGAACCCTCCCCGAGCGAGCGCACCAAGTGGACCGACCCCTATACAGGGACCGTTAGGGAACAGACTCGAGGAGTTCAAGCGCCACGGCAGCCAGGACCAGGGGTCGGCTCAAGAGGGTGAGCGATGGAGAGGAGTGGTGGGAGATCCGAGGAGAAGACGGTGGGACGGCGGAACCGGCAGGAGTGGAGGAAGATCCGAGGAGGAGACGGTGGAACGGCGGAACCAGCAGGAGGCAGGAGTGGGAGAAAAACTAAAAAGGAGAGAGGAATCCAAGGGTTAAACAGATGGCAGGAGCAGGAGACAAAGCGATAACACTATGGCACAGCAGGAAGCACAGAGACTGGGAGCACAGGGACAGGGAGCACAGAGACAGGGAGCACAGAGACAGAGAGCACAAAGGCAGGCAGCACAGAGGGTTAACAGGACAGCAGCTGCAACAGCAGCGAGCACGGCCTAGACACAAGAGACAATAACTCAATAGTCAGGCGCCTCCACTAGGGGAGGGCGGCCTGAAATACCTGGTGGAGGGCTCTGATAGGTCGGGAGGAGGTTCGAGCAGGTCACGCAGACAGGCGGCTATAGGCGCACGATCTAACCCTCCGGCGCGTGCGCAGAGGTACCATGCGCGCGGCCGAGGGAAGTGGAGGAGGGCGTCGGGCGGCCAGCTGCCGGAAAGCGCGCAGAGCGGGGGCGCGCGTCAAGGCAGAGACTGAGGAGGAAGCCGGACCAGGAGCGGGGGCGGTGAGTACAGCCAGGGAGCGGTGCTAACAGTATCCCCTCTCTTACCCTCCCCTCCACTGCGTCTGGCTAAAAACTTCTTAAGAATGCGCGGAGCATTGATGTTCTCTTGCGGCTCCCAAGATCTCTCCTCGGGACCGAAACCCTTCCAATCGATTAGGAAAAAAGTTTTACCCCTAACTTTTTTCGAGGCCAAAATGTCTCTTACCTCAAAGATATCATCAGAAGAGACAGGTGGAGGAGAAGGGTTAGGAGCTGGGTGGAACTGATTCAAGACAACCGGCTTAAGGAGAGAGACGTGGAAGGAGTTGGGGATCCGAAGCGAGACGGGCAACTCCAGTTTGTAAGATACGTTGTTAATGCGCTTGAGAATCATGAAAGGTCCAATGTAGCGAGGTCCCAGTTTGTAAGAAGGGAGCTTTAGCCTAATGAACTTGGCCGAAAGCCAAACTTGTTGACCTGGGAGATAGATTGGAGAGTCCAAGCGTCTCTTGTCTGCGTGTCTCTTCATGCGCTCCCCAGACTTCCTGAGAGCCTCCTTAGTCTCGGACCAGATCTTAGAGAACTCCAGGGTCAGAGAATCTGCTGCAGGCACACCAGAGGTGGTGGAATTAGGTAGAGGGATACCAGGATGCATCCCAAACACCACGAAGAATGGAGACTTGGCCAAAGACTCGCTGGGGTGATTATTGTAGGAGAACTCTGCCCAGGGAAGGAGATGGACCCAGTTATCCTGATGAGCGTTGGTGAACTGCCGTAAATATGTAGCTAGTACCTGATTAATGCATTCCACTTGGCTATTGGACTGGGGATGGTACACGGAGGAAAAGTCCAACCTTACCTCCAGAAGCTCACATAAGGCTCTCCAGAATCGCGAGGTGAATTGTACGCCTCGATCAGACACAATATGCTTCGGAAAGCCATGGAGGCGAAAGATGTGCTGGATAAAAATCTTCGCCAACTCTGGGGCGGAGGGCAAGGCTGGAAGAGGAGTGAAATGGGCCATCTTGGAGAAGCGGTCGACAGTTACCAGGATAGTTGTATATACGGAAGCGTCAGGCAGGTCCGTAATGAAATCCAAAGCGATATGTTGTCAAGGGACCGAGGGAATCGGCAGGGGAAGCAGAAGACCGGAGGGTGGTCGCCTTGGAATCTTGACTTTGGCACAAGAGGAACAGGACGCCGTGAAGTCAGACACATCTTTGTGGAGAGAGGGCCACCAATAAAAAAGAGCGATGAGCTCCATCGTCTTTTTGACTCCGACATGTCCAGAAACTTTAGAGGAATGACCCCACTGCAGTACCTTTTTTCTGTCTGCCTCGGGCACGTAGGTCTTGCCTGGGGGAGGAGTAATCAGTCTCACTGGGGCCACCGTGATGATCTTGGCTGGATCGATGATGTGAGTCGGATCCTCCACCAAATCAGGAGACTGCAGAGACCGGGACAATGCATCCGCCTTGAAGTTCTTTGGCCCGGGGCGGAAATGCAGCTCGAAATCGAACCGAGCGAAGAAGAGAGACCATCTGGCTTGTCGAGGATTAAGTCTCTGGGCCGACTGGAGATACGCCAGGTTCTTGTGATCAGTAAAGATGGTAAACGGGTGGACCGACCCCTCCAGAAGGTAGCGCCATTCCTCCAATGCCAATTTTATGGCCAGCAGTTCGCGATCCCCGATGGAGTAGTTACACTCTGCTGGAGAGAAGGCTTTCAAAAAGAACCTGCAGGTAACCAGTCGGCCGGACGGGGATCTCTGGGAAAGCACTGCACCTGCTCCGATGGAAGAGGCATGCACCTCCAGAATGAATGGCTTGGTAACCTCGGGTCGGTGTAAAACAGGTGCCGTTGCAAAGGCTTGTTTCAGACAGGAGAAGGCCTCTTCAGCCTCCGGAGACCTAGACGAGGAGTTGACGTCCTTGCGAGTGAGACTGGAGATGGGTTTGATGACGGATGAAAAATGTGGCACAAATTGGCGATAATAATTGGCGAAGCCTAGGAACCTTTGGATTGCCTTGACTCCCACCGGCCGGGGCCATTGAAGAATTGCCGACAACTTTCCAGGATCCATCTCCAGACCAGAATCAGAAACAATGTAGCCCAAAAAGGGTAAGGAAGACTGCTCAAAGAGACACTTCTCCAGCTTCGCGTAGAGGCGATTCTCCCGTAGGCGTTGTAGAACCAGACGAACGCTCCTCCTGTGAGATGCCAGATCCGGGGAGAAAATAAGGATGTCGTCCAGATACACCACCACGCAGGAGTACAATAGGTCTCGGAAGATATTGTTGACGAATTCCTGGAACACCGTGGGAGCGTTGCAGAGACCGAAGGGCATAACCAGATATTCGTAATGCCCGTCCCGGGTGTTGAAGGCGGTCTTCCATTCGTCACCCGGACGGATGCGGATGAGATTGTAGGCTCCGCGCAAATCCAACTTCGAGAAGATGCGGGCTCCACGCAGCCGATCAAAGAGTTCAGGGATGAGAGGCAAGGGATACTTGTTTTTTACAGTAATGTCGTTCAATCCCCGGAAATCAATGCAAGGACGGAGAGAACCGTCCTTCTTTTTCACAAAGAAAAACCCGGCTCCGGCAGGCGAAGAAGACTTCCGTATGAAACCTCTGGCTAAATTCTCACGAATGTACTCAGACATGGCCGCAGTCTCAGCTGGGGACAAGGGATAAATTCGCCCACGGGGCAGAGTGGTCCCGGGTCGGAGATCGATAGGGCAGTCATACGGGCAATGCAGAGGAAGGATCTCCGCCTCATTCTTATCAAACACGTCTGAGAACGACCAGTATGCGGGTGGTAAGCCTCCTGGGCCCGAGGAGACTGGAGGAGGACTGACTGGACGCACAGACCCCAGGCACCTCTCCTGGCAGGGATGTCCCCAGCGGAGGACCTCCCCGGAATGCCAATTCAGGACGGGTTCATGTGTTCTAAGCCAGGGTAGGCCAAGTAGCAAGGCATGGGCTAGGTCAGGAAGAACGTAGAATGCGATCCGCTCCCGGTGCAAGGCCCCGATTTGCAGACACACCTCCTCCGTAACCAGGGACACGGATTCCTGTAGGGGTCTTCCATCTACAGAGGCGATAACACGTGGAGTTTTCAGGGTAATCACGGGAATCCGGTACTTCCTCACCTCCTTCAATCTTATGAAGTTCCCTGCCGCGCCTGAGTCCACATAGGCCACCTCCGAGCCACATCTCTGACCAAAAAACAGCTGAACAGAAAGGGTAAGGGGATGAGAGGAGTGAGATACACCTAGGTCGGCCTCTCTTACCTGCCCTAGGTGGAGGAGTTTCCCGGCCTCTCAGGACAAGAACGCAGGAAGTGGGACGCGCTGCCACAATACAGGCACAAACCCTCCATCAGTCTCTCCTTACGGTGCTGTTCTGCCAACTTGACTCGATCCACCTGCATCGGCTCCGGTGCCAGACTGGAGGACGGACCAGGAGGACGAGGACTGGATGGCCTGTGAAAAGAAGCAGACGCTCTGAGCGGTCGCCTCTCTCTCGCAGCCTCACGAGCGTGTTCCTGAAACCGGAGGTCAATTCGTGTGGCCAGAGAAATAAGATCCTCCAAGGTGGTCGGGGTATCACGCCCTGCCAGTTTGTCCTTGATTTTGCCGGAGAGACCACGCCAGAAGGCCCCGACCAAAGCCTCGTTATTCCACCCCAACTCAGAGGCCAAGCTACGGAACCGGATGGCATATTGTCCGACCGTAAGGGTACCCTGAGTGAGGCAGAAAAGGGACTCCGTGGTGGAAGCTACCCGACCGGGCTCGTCAAAGACTCTACGGAAAGTGTCCATGAAGTTCTGGACACTAGACACTACGGGGTCGTCCCGCTCCCATAGGGGATTCACCCAGGAGAGAGCCTCTCCCTCCAGATGGGACACAATAAAGGCCACCTTGGCCCGATCAGTGGGATACTGTTGGGGCAATAGTTCGAAATGCAACCTGCACTGATTAAGGATGCCCCTGCACAACTTTGGGTCGCCACCATACCGAGGCGGTTTACCCAGCCTGGGTGACGGGGCAGGTACGGGATCGGAACCGCGGGACGGATCGCGAGTGGCAGCTGACTGCAGGGACAGCAACCGATCGTCGACCGAGGCCATGTAAGAGAGGATATGGGCTTGGGTGTCCCATTGCTGAACCAGCTCCTGCTGGAGGCTGGCCAGTTGGGAGGCGTTGCCAGGGTCAGCGGCCTGTAAGGCCGACAAGCGGGAATCCATGGTCTTCATAAAAGACATAATTCGGGTCTGGTTCTCCCTCAGGAATACCAACTCCTTTTGGGCGGCGGCCCCGGCGGGGTCCATGGCCTGACTATTCTGTTACACTTCAGATGCCGGAAGCGAGAGTGGACCCACTGGACCGTGACGCCGAACCCTCCCCGAGCGAGCGCACCAAGTGGACTGACCCCTATACAGGGACCGTTAGGGAACAGACTCGAGGAGTTCAAGTGCCACGGCAGCCAGGACCAGAGGTCGGCTCAAGAGGGTGAGCGATGGAGAGGAGTGGTGGGAGATCCGAGGAGGAGACGGTGGGACGGCGGAACCGGCAGGAGTGGAGGGAGATCCGAGGAGGAGACGGTGGAACGGCGGAACCAGCAGGAGGCAGGAGTGGGAGAAAAACTAAAAAGGAGAGAGGAATCCGAGGGTTAAACAGATGGCAGGAGCAGGAGACAAAGCGATAACACTATGGCACAGCAGGAAGCACAGAGACTGGGAGCACAGGGACAGGGAGCACAGAGACAGGGAGCACAGAGACAGAGAGCACAAAGGCAGGCAGCACAGAGGGTTAACAGGACAGCAGCTGCAACAGACAAACTGTGCCTAGACACAAGAGACAATAACTCAATAGTCAGGCGCCTCCACTAGGGGAGGGCGGCCTGAAATACCTGGTGGAGGGCTCTGATAGGTCGGGAGGAGGTCCGAGCAGGTCACGCCGACAGGCGGCTATAGGCGTACGATCTAACCCTCCGGCGCGTGCGCAGAGGTACCATGCGCGCGGCCGAGGGAAGTGGAGGAGGGCGTCGGGCGGCCAGCAGCCGCAAAGCGCGCAGAGCGGGGGCGCGCGTCAGGGCAGAGACTGAGGAGGAAGCCGGACCAGGAGCGGGGACGGTGAGTACAGCCGGGGAGCGGGGAGCGGTGCTAACACAATGTAGGCATTCAAAGCCAGTGTATGCGGATGAGTACTTTCTTGTCCTACTCAGAGTCTGCTAGGGTGAGCTGGACTTGAGAGCTGCATATGGTGGAACTAGCAGTGGACATGGCTGACTGAGAGAGGGTTGGTGATGGTGGTGGTGGTGGTGGTGGTGGTGATGGCCTAGATGCAGTCTTTCGTTGGGAAAACATTGTGATTCCCTGCCTGCTTTGGCCTTGTGACAACACCTCAACATTTCTTGCTGGTGGTGTGCTAACCGGTGGGCTTATAGTGGGGGAAGCGATGTAGCGTTGCTGGCTAAAAAAAATGATATTGTACCCATAAATAAATATTGTATGGAAAAAAAACATAAGCAATAAAAGTACATATATTTGGTATCGTCGCGATCCGACCTATAAAACTGTCCCACTAGTTAACCCCTGTAGTGAACACCATAAAAAAACTTAAAAAAAAGCCAAAAAGCAGTGCTTTATCATCATACTGCTGAACAAAAAATGGAATAAAAAGGGATCAAAAAGACGGATATAAATAAAAATGGTACCACTGAAAGCATCAGTGGAAAATTAAAAAAGTTATAGCTCTCAGAATAAAGTAATGCAAAAATAATTATTTTTTCGATAAAATAGATTTTATTGTGTAAAAGCCCCAAAACAAAAAAAAGATATAAATGTGGTATCACTGTAATCGTACTGACCCAAAGAATAAAACTGCCTTTTTAATTTCACCACATGTGGAACAACATGAACCCCCCCAAAAAAAAAAAATCCTGAATTTCTGGTCTCTGTTCATTCTGTGTCCCAAAAATCGTAATAGAAAGCGATCAAAAAATGACCTGTGTGTGAAAATGGTACCAATAAAAATGTCAACTCGTCCCACAAAAAAACAAGCCCTCACATGACTCTGCGGGCCGAAATATGGAAAAATTATAGCTCTCAAAATATGGTGATGCAAAAACTATTTTTTGCAATAAAAAGCATCTTTTAGTGTGTGACAGCAGCCAAACATAAAAACCCAATATAAATTTGGTATTGCTGTAATGGCACCAACCTGAAGAATAAAGTCACCAAATCACTTATACCGCAACCCCAACGGTGTAACAAATAAATGAAACAATTCTTCACCTGCTGTTAATTTTTTCATTCTGCCTCCGAAAGATCGCAATAAGGCTTATCACACATTTTATCCTGCGCTCTGTGCTGAGTGCTTGCACTGGGGTTTCTGTGTAAATCTCTGAAATACATGATTCAAATGGAACCTCTGGTGGAAGATTCCCTATAATGAGGCAAATGGAGGCACTCTGTACACCATCTGACCTTGAGTCCGGCGGTGTCCGTCTTTTTAGGATTGCATAGAAGTACCATTGGCCACAGTTTTGTACACTCCGCTGAACAGAGGCCAGATGGAGTCCAGAGAATCTATGCTGCCTCAAAATAGTGAAAGAATCCCTTGAGGGTTTCATCTGAATTATGTCACTCAGAGATTTAGATGGAAATACCAAAGTAAGTGCTCAGCGTAGAGCGCCGGATAAATGTGACCCCAAACATTATGTAAAATGTTCCCAATAAAATCTTCAACTCAGTCTACAGAAATAGCAAGTCCCCGCTCAGCTATTACCGGAAATATTGGGGGCTTCCATGTTACAAGTAGTACAAGGGCTCAGGAAAAGTGAAATGGCTCCTCACCCACCAAAAGAAATTCAGCAAATTCTCCACTCTTAAAAGCAAATGACCCCTCCCTTCTGAGCACCACACTGAGTGCACATACAGTGGGGAAAAATGTATTTAGTCATCCACCAATTTTGCAATTCTCCCACTTTAAAAGATGAGAGAGGCCTGTAATTGACATCATAGGTAGACCACAACTATGAGAGTGAAAATGATAAAACAAATCCAGAAAATCACCATGTCTGATGATAGTGGAGTTTGGAATGTGACTGTTTGAGGTTGTTGACAGGTGTCTTTTATACTGATACTGTAAGTTCAAACAGGTGCCATTACTACAGGTAATGAGTGGAGGACAGAGGAGCCTCTTAAAGAAGAAGTTACAGGTCTGTGAGAGCCAGAAATCTTGCATGTTTTTAGATGACCAAATACTTATTTTCCAATTTTCCACCATAATTTGCAAAATAAATCTTGCCAAATCAGACAAGGTGATTTTCTTTAATTGTTTTCTCATTTTGACTCTCATAGTTGTGGTCTACCTATGATGCCAATTACAGGCCTATCTCATCTTTTTAAGTTGGAGAACTTGCACAATTAAAAAAAAGAGAGAAGCCAGCGCTGCTTGTGGTTAGAACGCATAACATGAGGTGCATATGCACATATTAACATCTAACTGTATTCAAAATGAGACATTTGGCAAAATATTGATCAATAAATTGAGCCACCCCGCCGCGCCAAGGCAATCTCATGTGGGGGGTCCTACTCTACATTTTTATTATTCACTGTGCCATTAGGGCCTCCTAAATATTTTAAAAGCAAGACCATATCAAATGCAATCCGTACCTGAAGCATATCTGCATCACTCCCGTGCAGCCAGATGAAGCAAGTGCAGATAAAGGCCAACCAGGTCTGAACATAGACATCTCAGGTTTGACCTCCACACATTGCCTGACCAGCAAACACAGATGAAGGGCGATGCAGGCTCAGACACAGGTGCCCAAATTAAATAAAGCCTGGGGCAGGGTGGGGCTGCGGTGTGTGTACACAGCAGCCTAGATCCATCACAATGAACACAGCAAAAATGACGAACAATTTATTGATCAATATTTTGCCAGGCTTTATTTACTTTGTGCACCTGTGTCTGAGCCTGCATCACCCTTCATCTGTGTTTGCTGGTCAGGCAATGTGTGGAAGTCAAACCTGAGATGTCTATGTTCTGACCTGGTTGGCCTTTATCTGCACTTGCTTCATCTGGCTGCACGGGAGTGATGCAGATATGCTTCAGGTACGGATTGCATTTGATATGGTCTTGCTTTTAAAATATTTAGGAGGCCGTAATGGCACAGTGAATAATAAAAATGTAGAGTAGGACCCCCCACATGAGATTGCCTTGGCGCGGCGGGGTGGCTCAATTTATTGATCAATATTTTGCCAAATGTCTCATTTTGAATACCGTTAGATGTTAATATGTGCATATGCACCTCATGTTATGCGTTCTAACCACAAGCAGCGCTGGCTTCTCTCTTTTTTTGTTAACTTGCAAAATTGGTGGCTGACTAAATACTTCTTTTCCCCACTGTATAACGTCCACATGTTTGGCATTTCTGAAATGATGAGAGCCCACCTAACTTATGAGTGCATGTCTCCAGAAGCACAGGCTGGGCATAATGTACTGGTGACTGCACCAGGTACTGGTTACTACAGCATACTGGGCACTACAACACTAGTTTTCAATTTTCATTTGGCAACATTCATTGCTGCAGACCTGGATTGATAACCTCTCCAATCTGGCATTTTCCCACTGGGCCGCTATGTATTTGTCCCTTGTGGGCTACTGGCTGGCGGCGCCTGCTCATCTGGCCGCTTGCCAGCTGATGCGGTGGCCACCGGCCTGTTTTTCCTGCCGCTGGCTCCTTAAATCTGTGGGCATGGCAGCGGTTTTACAGGTGCGTGCATCAGTCAGTGGCAACAAGGCTGGGGGGCACCTTAGGGGTTAAGAAGAACACGTGGTGAGACGATGCACATCGGACGTTCTTTGAGGGCGGAGAGAGCGTGCTCTGCCCTCCTGTCCATAACTGCACATGATGATGTGGGGAAGGTGTTAAAAGGAACTGCAAAGGATGACATGGGGTAAATGGGACTGCACATAATGAAGTGGGGGTAAAGATGACTGCACATGATGAAGTGGGGGAGGGGGACTGCAAATGAAGAAGTGGGAGGAGGCAACAGGAGACTGCAAATGATGAATTGAGAGTGAGGGAAGAGGGACAGCAATTGAATTGAGGATGGGGAGAGCAAATGATGATCTGGGGAGAGAGCAAATAATAATCAATTTTGAGGGTGGGGGAGTAAATGATGTATTGAATGTGGGGGTAGAGCTGTTGATAATGAATAGAGGGTTGGAGAGAGAAGACATGACAATGAATTGGGACAGAAGGGGCACTTAAATATGAGTCAGGGGAGCAGGAGGTACATAGTGGGGAGCGCTGAGCATGCAGTGACTGGAAATGAATTAGGGGAAAGAGTACAGGTGCTAATTAATTAATATATTTACATGGTGGGGAAGTGACAATGTATAGCTAGAAGGGGCTCAGTTCAGTGGTATATTATAATTTTTATTTGGAATGGTGGGTTGCATAATAACCAATTATGTATTAATGGTGGGTGCATATCAGTATTCAGATGTGTAGTGTAGAAGAAAGGAAAAAAGAGGGGAATGTGCTCTGGAAGCCATGCTCTAGGTAACTATGTTTTATTTTATGCAGATATGAGTCATGGCTGGAAGAGGTGATGGCAGTCTGCGCTGCATGAAAAAGAAAAGCAAAGATGAAGGACTTCAGCTAGAGACGTCACTGGTGAGTCAGTGTGTTACCTGTACACTAACACTATAGACTGTAATCTCTGTACAGAGCTCTTGTGTATAATGTCACCAGTGATAACTATTTTATCTGTACACTGACACTGTGTACAGAGGTCCTGTGTATAATGTCACCAGTGATCACTGTATTAGCTGTACACTGATACTGTATACTACGTACAGAACTTCTGTGTATAATGTCACTGGTGATCACTGTATTACTTGTACACTGACAGTAAATACAGAATTCCTGTGTATAATGTCACTTAGTATTATGCTTTGTTTTTTTTCATTAATGATCATTATTGTAGTATTCAGTCACTATGTGGTGGTAATATGTGGTCTGGTCATGGTGTGATGGCATTTGTCCCTTGTATGTGGTAAGAGTCACTATGTGGCGGTATTATGTGGTCTGGTCATGGTGTGACGTTATTTGTCCCTTGTATGTTGTATTAATGGTCATTTAAAAAAATTGTATGTGACTCATTCCTTTAAAGAAAAATACATAAAAATATATTTATATTTAATAAGTTAGAGTAGAGTAGGGTCCGGCCAAATGGGTCTACCGTGACGTGGTGGCGGCTTAAAAAATCTTTTGGCCAGAACAAAAGCTGCTGGCTATGTATGTGATCTGATGTTTGAAGGAAACTGTTAATATCTGATTGATGAGGACGTGGTGGAGAAGTTGAGTTTTTCCAAGAGTGAGCCGTGGGACTGTGGAAGGTTCAAAGGGTGGAGGCGGAGCTGTGGTAGAGCCTGGGTGGAGTCTCAAGGGGGCCCAAATATTTTGCCAGAATGGGGCCCCAAAATCCCTAGTGGCAGCCCTGCTGCTCAGTACCACTTTTCCTGTCCTGTATATATACAATGCACAGTACCACTCCTTTCCTGTTGTTGGAGAGGTGACATTGGTCTTTGGGAGGGTTAATATTGGTCCTTTATTTTCAGGAATACTATGGGAAAATAAAAATATGGTATTTTTCAGACTATAAGACGCACTTTTTTCCTCCCAAAATGTGGAGAAAAATGGGGGTGCGTCTTATAGTCCGGATGAAGCGGCTGTGGTGGGGAGGTGGGGGAGCGGCATTGGCGGAGCAGTGGATTACAGAGGCAGGAGCCAGCGGCTGCGGCTAACTCCTGTGCCCGCTGCTAAAGAGAAATGAATTTTCACTTCATTCCACCCCCATGGGCCTGGAGGGCAATGAATATTCATTTCTTTTTAGCAACCCTGTATGATTGGCCCCAATCCAGGTCCTGGTATGATTGGTCCCATCCTTATTCTGGTATGATTCGCCCCCACTCCATCTCGGTATGCATGGCCCATCCTTTTCCTGATATTATCCTTTCCTTATCCTGGTATGCATGGCCCCATCCCTATCCTGGTATGCAGGGCCCCATCTCATCCTAGTATTCATGGCTCCTCATCCCTATCCTGGTATGCATGGCCCTCATCCCCATCATGGTATGCATGCCTCCTCATCCCTGGCATACCAGGATAAGGATGGGGCCATGTATACCAGGACTGGGATGGCGGTCAATCATAACAGGTAAAGGATGGAGCCCTGCATACCAGGATAGGGATGGGGTCATGCATAATTGGACGAGATGGGGACCCTGCATACCAATATAGGGATGAGGGCGATCATTCCTGCCAGGATAAGGATGAGGTGGACCATTCCTACCAGGATATGGAAGAGGAGCCATGCATACTAGAACGAGATGGGGCCATTCATACCAGGATAGGGATGGGAGCCTGCATACCTGAATAGAGATGGGGCCCTGCATACCAGGACGAGATGGCAACGCTGCATATCAGTATAGGGATGAGGGCGATCATTCCTGCCAGGCCAGGGATGAGGAGGCATGCATACCATGATGGGGAGAGGGCCATGCATACCAGGATAGGGATGAGGGAGCCATGTGTATCAGGATGGGGTGAGGGGACCATATTTACCAGGATAGGGGATATTAAGTGCAGAATTGACTACATTTTTTGCTTCAGTTTTTTTTCCCCTAATTTCCTCCTCTAAAACCTAGGTGCATTTTATAGTCTGAAAAATACAGTGTATATATTGGAAAACCCATTTAAATGGATTATGCCTAGTAATCCCCTATCATGAGACGTATGAAGTCTCTGAGGTCCGACCGCTGGGACCCCATGATCCCGAGAACCGGCGCTCTAAAGAAGCGGTTGATCATGTACACTGCGGTGGCATTCACACATGGCTCTTCAAATAACGCCTTTAAGAGGAGTGTTAAAGGGCACGACAAAATATAGCAAAATCCACTGATCGGGTGTGGGGGGAGTGTTATAGTATGTGGGCTGGTGGGATTTGTGTGGCAGGGCTACTTTTTTATCCCAATCCGGCCCTGCATTGCTGCTTGTTTCTGGAAAATACCCATGGAGTCAAAATTGTCACTACAACTGTAGATAAATTACCAAAGGTGTATAATTTCATTCATAATTTCATTTGACCAATGTCTTGTATGAAAATGTAAAATATTAACCCCTTAATCCCATATGACATACTATCCCGTCCATGTGCCCTGGGACTTAATCCCCAGGGACAGGATAGTATGTCATAGCGATCAGCGGCACCCATGTGGTGAGCGCCGCTGATCGCGGCCGGGTGTCAGCTGATTATCACAGCTGACACCCGGCAAAATGTGTTAGGGGCAGTCACGGACCGCCACCGACACGTTAACCCCTTGCACACCGCGATCAAACACGATCGCAGTGTACCGGGGGTTAAAGGGAAGCATCGGCAGGGAGGGGGCTCCCTCCGTGCTTCCCTGAGCCCCCCACGGCAGCGCAATGTGCAGCGCTGCTGCGGGGGGGCTCCTTCCCTGCAGGCCCCCGAATCCAAGATGGCGACGGGGACCTTCGGGGGCCTGCAGGGAGCTGGCATCCTCATGCCTGCAAAGCGCAGGCACGAGGAAGCCTTCTGCACTGCCTGTGACAGATCGCTGATCTGTCACAGTGATCTTTGATATGACAGATCAGCGATCTGTCACAGGACAGTGATGTCCCACCTGGGACAATGTAATAAAGTTAAAAAAAAAGTGTTAAAATAATTTAAAAAAAGTCATCAAATAAATTAGAAAAAAAAAATATTCCCCCCATAAATTCATTTTTTGAAAGAAAAAACAAAAAAAAAAAACCTAAGTACACATATTTGGTATCGCCGCGTCCGTAACGACCTGCCCTATAAAACTGTCCCATTAGTTAACCCCTTTAGAGAACCCCTTAAAAAATAAAAATAAAAAACAAAGCAAAAAATAATTATTTATTATCATACCGCTGAACAAAAAGTGCAATAACGCGCGATCAAAAAGACGCATATAAATATCCATGGTACCGCTGAAAACGTCATCTTGTCCCGCAAAAAAACAGCTGCCACACAGCATGATCAGTGAAAAAATAAAAAAGTTATAGCTTGCAGAATTAAGTGATGCAAAAATAATTATTTTTTATATAAAATAGTTTTCATTGCATAAAACCGACAAAACATAAAAAAAAGACCTAAATGAGGTATCGCTGTAACCATTCTGACCCGAAGAATAAAGCCGCTTTATCAATTTTATCTCACGTGAAACGGTGTAAACGCACCCCCCAAAAGAATTTCATGAAACGCTGGTTTTTGTTCATTCTGCATCCCAAAAATCGGAATAAAAAGCGATCAAAAAATGTCACGTGCCCGAAAATGGTACCAATAAAAACAACAACTCGTCCCGCAAAAAATAAGACCTCACATGACTCGGTGGGTCAAAATATGGAAAAATTATAGCTCTCAATATGTGGTGATGCAAAAACTATTTTTACAATAAAAAGCGTCTTTTAGCATGTGACAGCTGCCAAACATAAAAACCGCCATAAATAGTAAATCAAACCCCCCGTTATCACCCCCTTAGTTAGGGAAAAATAATAAAATTAAAAGAAATTGTATTTATTTCCATTTTCCCATTAGGGTTAGGGTTAGGGCTAGGGCTAGGGTTAGGTCCAGGGCTAGGGTTAGGGCTAGGGCTAGGGATAGGGCTAGGGTTAGGGCTAGGGTTGTGGCTGAGATTAGGGTTAGGGGTTTGTTGGGGTTAGGGTTGGAGTTAGAATTGGGGGTTTCCACTTTTTGGGCACATCAGGTGCTCTCCAAATGCAACATGGCGTCTGATCTCAATTCCAGCCAATTATGAGTTGAAAAAGTCAAAAGGTGGTCCTTCCCTTCCAAGCTCTGCCATGCATACAAACAGTGTTTTACCCCCACATATGGGGTATCAGCCTACTCAGGACAAATTGCAAAACAACTTTTGGCATCCAATTTCTCCTGTTACCCTTAGAAAAATAAAAAATTGGGGGCAAAAATATCATTTTTGTGGAAAAAAATGATTTTTTTATTTTCATGCCCAGGCGTTATAAACTTCTGTGAAGCACTTGGGGGATCAAACTGCTCACCACACATCTAGATAAGTTCTGAGGGGGGTTTAGTTTCCAAAATGGGGTCACTTGTGGGGAGTTTCAATAGTTTAGGTACATCAGGGACTCTCCAAACTCACATGACACCCGCAGACCATTCCATCTAAGTCTGCATTCCAAAACGTCACTACTTCCCTTCCGAGACCCGACGTGTGCCCATACAGTAGTTTTCTCCCACATATGGGGTATCAGCGTACTCAGGACAAATTGGACAACAACTTTTGGGGTCCAATTTCTCCTGTTACCCTTGGGAAAATAAAAAAATTGGGGACTAATTGATCATGTTTGTTGAAAAAATACGATTTTTTTATTTTCATGCCCGGGCATTATAAATTTCTGTGAAGCCCTTGGGGGTTCAAAAAGCTCACCACACATCTAGATAAGTTCCTTAGGGGGTCTAGTTTCCAAAATGGGGTCATTTGTGGGGGGTTTCCATGGTTTAGGTACATCAGGGGCTCTCCAAAAGCAACATGACACCCGCAGATCATTCCATCAAAGTCTGCTTTCCAAAACGTCACTACTTCCCTTCCGAGACCCGACGTGTGCCCATACAGTAGTTTTCTCCCACATATGGGGTATCAGCATACTCAGGACAAATTGGACAACAACTTTTGGGGTCCAATTTCTCCTGGTACCCTGGGGAAAATAAAAAAAATTGGTGACTAAATGATCATGTTTGTGGAAAAAATACGAATATTTTATTTTCACACCCGGGCGTTATAATCTTCTGTGAAGCACTGGAGGGTTCAAAGTTCTCACCACACATCTAGATAAGTTCCTAGGGGGGGTCTAGTTTCCAAAATGGTGTCATTTGTGGGGGGTTTCCACTGTTTTGGTACATCAGGGGTTTTCCAATCGTGACATGGTGTCCGATCTCAATTCCAGCCAAAAACGTCAAATGGCGCTGCTTCCCTTCCGAGCTCTGCCATGCACCCAAATAGTGGTTTACCCCCACATGTGGGGTATCAGCGTACTCAGGACAAATTGCACAATAACTTTTAGGGTCCTGTTACCCTTGGGAAAATAAGAATTGAGGGTGAAAAGATCATTTTTGTGGAAAAAAATATGATTTTTTAATTGTACCACTGTACGTTATAAACTTCTGTGAAGCCCTTGTGGGTTCAAAGTTCTCACCACATATCTAGATAAGTTCCTTGGGGGGTCTAGTTTCCAAAATGGGGTCACTTGTGAGGGGTTTCCACTGTTTAGGTACATCAGGGGTTCTCCAAACGTGACATGGTGTCCGATCTGAATTCCAGCCAATTTCGCATTAAAAAAAAGTCAAACGGCGCTCCTTCCCTTCTGAGCTCAGCCATGCGCCGAAACAGTGGTTCCCCCCCACATATCAAGTATCAGCGTACTCAGGACAAATTGCACAATAAATTTTGCATTCGAGTTTCTCCTGTTACCCTTGGTAAAATAAATAAAATTGAACCTGAAGTATTTTTTTTGTGAAAAAAAGTTAAATGTTCATTTTTTTTTTAAATATTCTAAAAATTCCTGTGACACACCTAAAGGGTTAATAAGCTTCTTGAATGTGGTTTTGAGCACCATAAGGGGTGCCGTTTTTAGAATGGTGTCACTTTTAGGTATTTTCTATCACATAGACCCCTCAAAGTGGCTTCAAATGTGATGTGGTCCGTAAAAATAAAATGGTGTTGCAAAAATGAGAAATCGCTGGTCAATTTTTAACCCTTATAACTTCCTAGCAAAAAAAAATTTTGGTTCCAAAATTATGCTGATGTAAAGTAAACATGTGGGAAATGTTACTTATCAAGTTTTTTGTGTGTCGTATCTCTGTGATTTAAGGGCATAAAAATTCAAAGTTGGAAAATTGCGAAATTTTCAAAATTTTCGCCAAATTTCCGTTTTTTTCACAAATAAACGCAAGTTATTTGAATGAAATTTTACTACTGTCATGAAGTACAATATGTCACTAGAAAACAGTGTCAGAATCAGTGGGATCCATGGAAGTGTTTCAGAGTTATTGCCTCTTAAAGGACAGTGGTCAGATTGTAAAAATTGGCCAGGTTATGAACGTGCAAAGCACCCTTGGGGCTTAAGGGGTTAAAATATGGGGCTAAAACAAAATTTGGGTGGTAAAAATGTAGTTATTTTTTCTTCACTGACCAATGGTATAAAATTATGTGACACATCCGTAGGGTCAATATGACTTGTAAAATGGGGTCACTTATGGAGGATTCTGCTTTACAGGCACCTCATGACCTCTCCCAGTGGGTTATGGCACCTGCAAACCATAACAGTAAAATCTGGTGTTCCTTGCCTTCTGAGCTTTGCGCTGTGCCTGAAAAATATTTCCCAATTACATGTAGGGTATTGGGAAAAAATGGACCTCAGTTTTATGTTAAAAAAATTTCATATTAGCCCTTAGAAAAATTAAAAACTTGGGGCTAAAACAACATTTTAGTGGTATTCTTTGTTCACCGCTCAATTGTATAAAATTCTGTGAGGCACATATGGTGACAATATGATCACTGCACCCCTGGATGAATTCATTAAACAGTGTAGTTTCAAAATCAAGTTCACATATAGGGATTTATGTTATTCTGGCACGCTCTGCCATAGTGACATGACACCCTCAAACCATTCCAGCAAAATCTGAACTCCAATATGGTGCCTCTTCCTTTCTAAGCTTTGCACTGTGCCTCAAAAACAGTATTCCCCTACATATGGAGTATCGGAGTACTCAGGAGAACATGCACAATAAATTGTATGGTGCAATTTCTCCTGTTATCCTCATGAAAATACAACATTTAGGGCAAAAAAAAAATATTTTTGTGGGGAAAATGTGATTTTATTATTTTCATGGCTCAATGTTTATAAACTTCTGTGAAGCACCTGGGGGTTTAAGGTGCTCATCACACATCTACATACATTCCTTGAGGGGTCTAGTTTCCAAAATAAGGTCACTTGTGAGAGGTTTTCACTGTTTAGGCACATTAGGGGCTCTCCAAATGGGACATGACATCTGCTAATGATTCCAGGAAATTTTACATTCAAAATGTCAAATGACGCTCCTTCCCTTCCGAGCCCTGCCATGCACCTAAACAATAGTTTTCTCCCTTATATAGGGCATCAGCGTACTCAGGAGAAATTGCACTACAAATTGTATGGTGCAATTTCTCCTGCTACCCTTATGAAAATGCAACATTTGGGGCTAAAAAACATATTTGTGGGGAAATTTTGTATTTTTTTTATTTTCACAGCTCAACATTATAAACTTCTATGAAGCACCTGAGGGTTCAAATTGCTCAACACACATCTAGATCAGTTCCTGGAGGGGTCTAGTTTCCAAAATGGTGTCACTTGTGCGGTATTTTTACTGTTTAGGCACATCAAAGGCTCTCCAAATGCTACATGGGGTCCGCCAATTGTTCCAGCAAATTTTGCAGTCAAAAAGTCAAATGGCTCTCCTTAACTTACGAGCACTGCCATGCGCCTAAACAGTGTTTTATTCCCTCATGTGGAGTATTTGCATGCTCAGTAGAAATTACAAAACAAATTTTAGGGTCCATTTTTTCCTGTTATCCTTGTGAAAAAAATTGGGGTTTAAAGTTAATTTTTTGTGAAAAAAAGTTAAATGTTCTTTTTTTTTCACATTCCAAAAATTCCTGTGAACCACCTGAATAGTTAATAGATTTCCTAAATGTGACTTTGAGGGGTGCAGTTTTAAGGATATTGTCACTTTTTGGATATTTTCTATCATATAGAAGTTGACTTCAAATGTGATGTGGTACCTAAAAAAATGGTTTTGCAAATTTTGCTGAAAAAATTAAAAATAGCTGGTCAACTTCTAACCTTTCTAACTTCCTAACAAAAAATTTGGTTAAAAAATTGTGTTGATGTAAAGTAGACATGTAGGAAATGTTATTTATTAGCCATTTTGTGTGACACACAGTTGTGCTCA